>NC_086159.1:67657037-68355162 GCF_035149785.1 Candoia aspera
TACCTTCCCGCCGAAGCGGTACCTATTGATCTACTCACATTTGCATGTTTTCGAACTGCTAGGTGAGCAGGAGCTGGGACGAGCAACGGGAACTCACCCCGCCGCGCGGTTTCGAACCACCGACCTTCCGATCGGCAGCTCAGCAGTTTAACCCGCAGCGCCACCGCGTCCCATTACACAAGCTTTACATTTCACAAAATTGCAATCAAAAGACAAGTGGGCCATCTTTCTCACTGGGTAAAAATGTGTAAGTTCCCAACAACTGGTCTCACAGTCATGATCTGAACTAACTGCAGCTTTTGAGCAGTATTCTAAAGACAACCCCACCTGTAACCATTATAATAGCCTAACTTGGAGTGTACCATAGCGAAGGTTAAAAATGGTCACGAACTCTCTTTTCAGAAACCATCCAAGCAGCAACAACAGCTTTAAGATGTTAGAAGGTACTTAGGACCACAGAGATCTAAAGGCATCCTCAAATGTACTATTAATGTGTATTCCAAGCTTTATTTACCCTACTTCTATAGCCTAGTCTATATCCTCCGGTTCTACTCAATATTGTTCAATTTCTCTTTTTATTAATGTTTCTGTAATAGCTGCCACGTTTGATCAATGTTGATAAAGGGTCACAATATCCATCTTTCAAAAAGGAGTATTTTTTTTCTTGGGAAAGGCCACCCATTCATTGCAAAATCCATCAGTAGTTTTTCCTAACACTGAACAGTTGAATCTAATTGGAACACACTGTATCTCACCATTCTGCCTCTCACACACAGACACCCAAAATGGAAGTGAATGCCATTAGCTGTTATATTTTTTTAAAACATGTATTCACATTGACTCGGCTTCATTCTTTTCATTTCCCACGAGTCATGTAAAGGCTCTTTCTGCCACAGGAAATTAAAGGAATCTCTATCTAAATAGTGCTGAATCACACATCACAAAGCACATTTCATCTGTACTTAAAAAAATACAGAAAGTAAAACTGTCAGACCAAGTAACTCTGAGTTGCAGAATTATTCTGTTCCTGTGGCAGGTGCAGATGAACCACCTTAGATGATTTCAGTGAGGAAATATTATAGAGAGAGACTTTATCTTAAGTAACTGGCATTTAATTTGATTTCTGTCCATATAATGCAATTATTTATTTATTTTTCCCCATTTGGGGGACTATTGGAAAGAGCCTCAGGTTAGTTAACAATAATAAAGACAATGCAGCGCATCACCGGAAAGAGTTTAAAAATTCAAAATCATAGCAGCACAAGGAGGATTTAAACTAATTTATCTTTCCTCTGAAGAAAAATATTTTCACTGCATTTCACCTTGATGAGGCCAATTATGAGATTGTTATTCGCCATTTTGGACTTTATATTTTATATTTTATATTTTGCATTTTTATATTTATGTGTATTTATATTTATATTGTATGGTTTAATGATATTTTAATCTTTAATTGTTTGTAAACTGCCCAGAGTTGTTGCAATACAAGATGGGCAGTAAAGAAATATGGATGGATGGATGGATGGATGGATGGATGGATGGATGGATGGTCAGGAGGCTCATGATAAGCTTCAGTGAATCTCTCCCCTCCCTCAGCACCTTGTTAGGGATTGATCTTGTTTGCTCACCTACAACTCCACAAATGAAAGTGAGGAAGGTCTCAGGTGGCAATACGCACAAACAATATGAGGGGAGGTGGGGCATGTCCAATCAGTCTGCTCCAGGTGACTGATAGTCCCTGTTGGGTTCCAGAAGGAGCTAGTGGTTTTCCCTGAAGATCTGGTGGGCAGCTCAGACAAGACCTTGGTTGCTGCCTGGAATAGGCAGATGACCAAGGCCTTGGACCAGATTGTTCCTATGCAGCCTTTCTCTGTGCATTGATCCTGGGTGCATCTCGGTTTTTCGAGGAGCTATGAAATATGAAGCACTAGAAATAACACCTGGACTACTGTTGAAGGAAGAAGAGTGAATCTAACCAAACACAAGAAAGAGTCCACATATGGGCCTACTTTGTGGCAATAAGGGCAGTGAAATTTTGCAATTTCTCTGCTTTCATTGCATCCTCCAACAGCCATCATGAAGCCCTCTTTAGGGTGACCTGTTCCCTACTGGGAGGGGACAGCCTGCAGGACCATCTATAGGTCTGCAAGGAGTATTATTCATGCTGTCTAGCAGATAAAGTTGCTTTGATTCAGTTAGAGTTGGACTCTGATAGGGTGTTCCAAATGAGTTCCCTGCGGCACAGACTTCTGATGTTACCTGGACTGAGTTTGATTCTGTGACTTTCAATGAATTGGCAAGGTCTTCCAATCTCTATGTTCAGCCACCTGTCTGTTAGACTCAAGCCCTCCTGGGTTGTTAAGGCACCCTGGGAGGTGACATAAAGGTGGTTCCATGTGACAGCATTGACCTCTTTGAGGGAGAGGGTGGTCCTCCAGCCATGAAGATGGTGGTGGTGTGCCTCTTTCTCAAGAGGCTGTTACCTGACTCTTCCACTCTGGACAGTTATTGTCCAGTTTCCAACCCTATCTTTGTAGGGAAGGTGTTGAGAAGGTGGTCAGGCAGCAGTTGCAGAGGATCTTAGAGGAAAGAGATTATCTGAACCCATTCCAGTCAGGTTTCAGGACAGGATATAATGAGGGGACAGCATTGGTTGAGCTTGTCAATAATCTTTGGTGGAGCCAAATGGGGGTGATGCATCTATCTTTGTATTCCTTGATTCTCAGCAGCATTAGATACCATTGACCATGCTTTTTGGAACACCTGTGGGGTTGGGACGGGGGGCGCTGTGCTGCAGTGGTCTGCCTCCTTCCTCAGTGGTCGGTCCCAATTGGTGTTGATAGGAGGGGAGAGGTCATGCCACCAGCTTCTTTCTTGTGGGGTGCCTCAGGGTTCAATATTTTTACCCCTCCTGTTAAATCTACATGAACCACTGGGTGAGGTCATCTGTAAGTTTGGGGTTCGGTATCCTCAGTATGCAAATGATACCCAGCTGTATATCTCAACTCCAGGTTGCACAGGTGATGCTGTCTATGTACTGATCCAGCATCTGGAAGCTGTTCAGATCTGGACAGGGAGGTGCAGACTTCAGCTCAATCCTGACAAGACTGAGTGGCTCTAACTATTTCGGCCCCTAGGTTATTTTCACTTTTGGTCATGGATGGGGTTGCACTCCTCCACTCGAGGATAGTGAGCTACTTGGGGTTTCTTCTGGACTTGCAGCTCAAAGAACAGGTAGCAGCTGTGGCCAGGAAAGCCTTTGCACAGGTTCATCTTCTGTGACAGTTGTGCCCTTCCCTCAACTGGAAAACCCTTTAAATGGTCACTTACGCCCTAGTCACTTTGCGATTGGATTACTGCAATGCACTCCACGTGGGGCTGCCCTTAAAGATCATCCAGAAGCTACATCTGGTCCAAATGCAATGGCACAGGCAGTAACAGGCTGTTCTTGTTATGCCCATATATCATTACAGCTGCATGAGTTGCATTAGTTTGGTCTAGCAGTTAAGGCAATGGGCTAGAATCCAGGAGACTGAGAGTTCTAGTCCCACCTTAGGTGTGAAAGCCGGCTGGGTGACCTTGGGCCAGTCACTCTCTCTCAGCCAACTCACCTCATAGGGTTGTTGCTGTGGGGAAAATAGGAGGAGGAAGGAGTATTCGGTATGTTCGCCACCTTGCATTATTAATAGAAATAATTAAGGCGGGATAGAAAATAAATAAAATAAAAAAATAAAAATTAGTTGCCAGTTGGCTTCCAGGTGCAATCCAAGGTGCTGGTCATCACCTATGAAGCCCCTCATAGCATGGGGCCTGGCTATTTGAGGGACTGCCTGTTTCCAGCTGTTTCTTCCTGCCTGGTGCATTCGGGGCTCCAGGTCCCCTCAATTAAACATTGTCATCTTGCCGGGCATGCTGTCTTCGTTGCAGCCCTTGTCCTCTGAAAGAACATTCCCCTAGAAGTACACATGGCTCCCACCCTCCAAGCGTTCTGGAAGTCCCTTAAGACCTCGCTCTGTTCCCAGGCCTGGGGCTGGAGTTTATGTGGAGCTCCTGTTGAGTTATTTTAATGCTGCTGCTGTTGTTTTGTCCAAATGCTTATGTTTTTAACTGTGTTTTTAAACTATGTATTTGAAATGCTGTAAGCCGCCCAGAGTCTCTTTGGAGTTGGGCAGCCTTAAAAATCCAATAAATAAATAAAGTACACAGAGCATGAGACAGACATTTTACAAACAATTCAATTTTATTCATTTTTAAACTCTTAGAGCACCAACTAGAAGCCCCAAATTTTATCCAACCATTTTATTACACCACAGTACTGTGTTACAATACACCAAATGGCAAATTACAGACTTATTCACTGTTAGCCTAGTTGTTCACACAACTAGTTATGTAAGAATATACACAGCTTGGATTTCATCATCATTCTAGAAGCAGGGATTGATCTATTGAAGGAAAATTCTGATTTTGAGGGGCATGTTACACTCATGGACTGATTAAAATCTTTTGCCACTTAGATTTTGTTGTATTTTTATTTTATTGTAAATGGTTTTAAATTTTAACTGCATTTTATTGTAAACCGCCCAGAGTCCCCCATGAGGTGGAGATGGGCGGTGAATAAATTTATAAACAAACAAACAAACAAATAAATAAATTTCTCAAAATGCTTGAGATTTTTGAGGTATGATTTACAATTAACCTTCAAGGACACAAAAAGCCTTCAGACACAGAACGTTTTTCATTCCTCATGGTAGAGATCATTTACTGATGTAAAATTTCCCAAGACAAGCAAGAGGGGTCTCTCCATTAGAAAAAAAGAACTAAGCTGCAAGCAGCTTCTTAGTTGCACTTGTTTTCAACTAATAATAATAGAAGTATCAACAGTACAGGGCAGGAGAGGAAAAGAAAATTCCCAACTGTTAGAGACATGTCCAGAAAAATGGACATACAATTATATTCAGTGAGTTTTTTCCTGCAGTAATACAGGTTTTGTGTTGCAGCTCACATCATTTTCCATATTCACCTCCTTTTCTTTTCCTGCCTTGAGTCTACCCCTGGAGATGCATGAATGATGTCAAGGATATCTCCTATGTATTCAGTTACAAAACTTTTGTAAATCACATTGAAAATATTACATCAATTCTTGAGTCTAGATTTTACAGAGCTTTAAAAGTCCTTGCTGGCAGGTATATAGAAACAGTATTTTTAAAAAGAAATTAAGAATCTTATTGCCTGGTTGAGTTTGTACATATAAAAATAATTAGAACTGAATTTTATATAAACAATCCAACCATTTGCAGCTCAGAGTTCTTTTGTTCCATTATTTAACAGTAGAAATGCCATAAGTTACCTGAGTTAATTTTTCCATGAGGAAAGGGATAGATAAATCTCTGATTTTAGAAATTTCTCTTATGTTATTCCAAAGATGTTAATATTGTATAAAAATTACAAGGTATGTTATTGGAATCCAGTATTTTAGAAAACAACTAGTGAAATCACTCAAGGTTTCAAGTTCAGTCTTTGTCTGAATGCAGTTCATATTTCAAAGCTTTTGGGTTCCTCTGGATGATTTTAGCGTAGTATTTGCAGGATTTCTGAATTGGCCTGAAGCATGTGTATCATCTATGCTGTGCTTGACTGATCAATTTCTTTGAACAGAAGGGTATTCAAAAACATCATCTTTTTATCAATGATTAAAAATGCTTCCTTCCCTCCATGTTGTGCCTCTCCTAAAAATGGTATTTCATATTTACTTCTAAAATGTCAGATGCGTAAACTCTTTGTGTTGAAAGATGGTCTGCTACCCTCCAGAGTTTAAAATTAGAGATAAAATAGAGAGAAACATGCTACAAGCTAGGTTAAGTGCTAGTACCCCAAAACAGCTTTTACTGCTTAGCTAATTTCAGGATTTATTATAAGGTCATTCTTCAGCTCTACAGCATGAGCTTCCTGATAGAATTTTAATTACATTTTGATTAGAGCAGGGAGAAATGGCTTGAGCATGCATATGTGCTCATTTTAAGATTTGTTTTGAACATCTCTGGATCAAATTCTTCATTTTTTAGCTGTAAGGTTTTAGTTATAAAATATATTTTAAATTAGAATGGAACTCAAAGTATCTTAAAGGAACCTCATCCAAGAAAAGGATAACATTTAAAACATTTAAAATATCTATCATTTAAAATGAGGTGGGCAATTATTTTAGCCCGGAAGGCTGCAGTTTCAGGTTGCATGTGGCTGAGGACCACACACACATGTGTAAACTAACACACACACACATCCTCCAGTTCCTTATTGTGGTACGGAAGAGTGTGTATCAGTGTGATCATTCTTAAGTGACTGTGCTTCAGACAATTTGAATGACAAGATCACACTAGGAAGTTTGATAACAACAGGGAGGTGGGTCATAAGGGTGAAGAGCTTACCTGCCATCTTCTCCAGCAAAATCAAACGCCTGGCGGCAGCAGGGGACAAACCAACAAGACATTTTGGGAGGGTAACATCCTCTTTTAACTATTACACTTTGTGCAAACCCAATTTATTATCAATCTGCAGAATCAAGAAAATGGTTTAAAAACCTATTCTAAACAATGACTTCTTTTATAGACACTCAGTCCTTTTAAGCACATAAGTGCTGATCTTAAGCCTGTTTAGGACAAACAGGCATATCAATGGCAAACTTCTCAGGTGAGGCTCAATGATTTAGGCTGAATCTGAATATATTTCTTAGGGAGAAAACACCACTGAGGATAGTGAGTTGTTACTGAATAAACAATTTTCCTCCCAAGGCAGAAATCAAAGGAGTTTCTCAAAGAAAGAAGGAAACATGGGGTACCAATGTTTTTGTAGGCATTTCCCTTGGCAAATGCTACTGTTATGCTTTATACCTTATTTTGTTTTTATTTTATTTAGTTTAAGATTCATCTAATTTAAAAAAAATAGGATGCTACCAAACAAAGCACCACTCTCAAGCGTAGTCTTCAGAAAATAAAAATGATGGGAATGCTGTAGCCAAATGCTTTCTCTGGATATGTACCAGAGAAAAAAAGGCAGAGGTAATAAGGTAGAGATCATCCACCTTAGGAGATGGGTGGGGACAACCTGAACATGTTGATAAATTAATGTTTTGAAATTCGCCATGCCCCTACAGCAGCCATTTTGTAACAACAGCCATTATATGCTCCCAAAATTCCTAGGAATCCCTGGTACTAACTAATCGTAATTTGTAGTTTGACTACAGAGACAACAATATATTTCCCTCTAGTTCTCTCTTTAAGGTATTATATAAAATACAATTAAGTGTCCATGTCTTAATTTCAAGCAGTAATACTATGTACATAGAGCTGCTATGACTAGATTTGCAAGACTAATTTTGTGAACATGACTCAGTCTTTGATGAACTCCATTAACTGTATATGCTGGAGCAACAGATTGTCTTTTTCTCCTCATATGAACTTTGCACAGAGTTGATTCTGGAAACAGTTTGATTAAAAAGAATCAGTAGCAATTCTTTCCCATGTAAGCTTTGCATCTAATTAAAAATATCTGGGTTGACTATTTTGGCAATAAAAATTCAATAATACATAATCAACAATAGTTTGCACTTTTATTTGGACCCATACAGAACTGAATAGCAAATACCAAGAGCAACATTAGAATGTCTTGTAATTGAGAAGGTATTGTTTGCTTCTGTCTAACCAATAATAAATAAATATAATTACACTGACATGACTTTTGTGAGGTATATCAGTTCTGATAACAGAACAGTTTCATCCTCGCGTATATCCACAAGAAATTAAATATTCTTTTCCATGCAATATTACAGTGTTATTACTGGTCAAATTGGGGCATGCTTCATTTAATAAGAAAAGCATTTAAAACCCCTGTTGTTTCTCTTAAGTAAATGAATTAAATTATTCTAGGACTCTAACCAGTAAGGAATAAAGAGATGTTCTCCCTCGTTTCTGTCTTGCAAGCAACTAATATTTAGTGGCATTCCAGGTCTAAACGTATGGGCTCTGTGTTGCAATTATGGCTAATGACTCTTCAAAAAGATTCTCCATGTATTTGTCTGATTGTCTTTTTAAGCCACTTATTCAAGCTTCTCAACATATCTGAGGAAATTGGCTCCATTCACCATGTATTCCCTGAAGTACTGAACTTACTGTCCAATTTTATTGACCAACCCAATTTAATTTATTTCAGTGAATTTATAAGTCTCCCTTCGGAAACAGAAGGAAGACTTACACATACCCATGTGCATATGCACACACACATCAGGCTGAATCACTCCACTGCAAGATGAAGGCCTCTTCATTGAAAGTTATGGACCCGTAACACGGTGCCAATGTGGGTTGGTAGATTAATGCTTTTCAACTTCGCAGTCTATGCCTGCCAGAGAGTGTGGCCCAAACTTTCTCTGTGTAAGGGAAGACTAGAACCCAGATCTCTTCACTCCAAGACAAGCATCTTTACCACTATACCCCCTTCTCATTCATTCATTCATTCATTCATTCATTCATATACACAAACTTTAATATGGAAGTGGGGTAAGTATTCTCCATGTACTTTTCCCACAACAGATAACCATATTTTTTCCTGTACTAGAATGTTCTAGAAAGCTAAAGGTGACTAGTAAAATAAACAATTCAAGCCCACCTCATAATGAAACTTTCAAATAGCAGCAGAAAGCAATATTGCAGAAAAACAAGGGACAGTTAAAAATTCAGTTAGACAGCAATTCAAAAGTATTTACTAGGTTGTATTCATGCCAATCCAGAAAGTTTATGAAATTGCACACAGCTCAAACTAATTTTAGCAGATTATTTTATCTATGGACTGATCTTTCCTACTAAGTGTTACACTATCAATAAAATAGTACAGCCCAACTAGTAATATAGAGGCTTAATTCCATCCAGTGAAGAGTTACCAGCTTTACATAGCTGTAGATGCAAACACTGTGTCTATTCATTTCAACTTCATTAATGGATGGCAAACCAAAAGCATACTTACATATACTGCTAGCTGATGTTATGGATGTAATTTCCAAAATTCTTGCTGATCCATTAAGATTTCAGGTTTAATTTCTCTGCTTACTCCATAATTGGAGTCTTCTTTTAATTATCTATAGACTGTGTTTTAAATTAAAGAGTTCACATTTAATAGATTCCTGCAATTTGCCCTTAAAATAGCCTACATCTGAACAAAACATATGCATTAAATTACTTTTCTAAATCGTGCAGCCAACTTATCACCTGGTACTGATTCTGTTTTCAAGCTTAATTTAGTAATACTGAAGCAATCATGTACTAGGGGTACAAGAAGCACAAAATGAGAATTAAACTAAGCTTCCTTTAAAGAAATATCATGGGATTTTGTAGACTACATTGGTTTATAAACACACTAAATCTATACTACTGCATCAACTTGGCAGTTAGTGTGCATTTAGAAATATGTACTGTTACTCTCATCTGACTTTATAAATCATAAAGTAGAAGGAACTATTTAGGCCATCAAGATCAATTCAATGCAGGAATCCAAATTAAAGCACCCTTGACAGATGACCATCCAGCCTCTGCTTGAAACCATCTAGTAAAGAGGAGCTTATAACCTCCCATGGTAAGGTTTTACTACTAAAGAGCTTTTATTATTAGGAAAAATTTCCTATCTTTCAGCTGGAACCTGCCTTCCTACACCCAAATAATAATTGTGTTATTCTTGAATTTGGGATATCCAAAGGAGCAACAACTGAGAAGGCAGACTTGCATATTGAGGAACAGATTTTGAAAAACTCAGAGAATAGATCCTGTAGCTTCAAGTCCTTTAGGAGAAAAGTGTCTGGGAAGAATGGAAAATCCTATAAAACCAGATACTGAATATGCAATCACAAATATTCCCACAAAAAGCAAACGTGAAAGAAATATAAAGAGGCCAACACAGAAATATGTGGAGCACTCTAAAATGCTGAGATGGAAATGCACAGGAAATAGAAGGAGGGGGACATAATCAAAGAAGAATGGAATACAGTATTCAGATCCTGTAGGAACTGTGTTAAAAAGGTCAGAATGGGCCAAATCTTGCAAGAGGTATCAGGAACAACATAAAAGTTTTCTTTGGGGATGTTACAAACATTATGATGCCACTGGGGGAACAAGGAAACTGCAGCTTAGGATAGCCAAGGAGGGTAAAAGAGAATTTAGCAGGGTCAGATGGATTGCATCCCATGGTAGTGAAGGAACTAGCAGAGGTGATCACAGAACTGCTCTCAGTAATCTTTGAAAAATGCTGGAGCACTGGTGAAGTCCCAGAATACAGAGGGAACAAATCTTCAAAAACGGAAGAAGGAAAACCTGGGAAACTACAGATTTTTCAGTTTGACACATACACACACACACACACACACACACACAGTGTGTACATGTGTAGGTATGGTCTCTGAACAGAGTATCAAGCAGCCTGTTTGTGAATATTTGAGTAGGCAGGCTACAATTAACAGCAGCCAGCATGCCAAACTAATCTTATCTCCTTCTCTAGTAGATCAGGGGAATACCATAGACATAGGGTACCTGGACATCAGCAAAGCCTTCAACGAAGTGCTTCATGATATTTTCCTTAATAAAATGGTAAAATATGGGTCAAGTAAAACTCCTCTTATAGTAATGACAGCTGAATGATTGCACCCAAACAGTGCTCATTAATGGCTCCATTTCAGCCATTACTTCAAGGAACTATCAAGTGCAATCTACAGGGCTCTGCCCTGGACCTTGTGCTGTTCAACATTTTTACACTGACTTGAATGAGACACTTAAAAGGACACTTACAAAGTCTGCAGATGTCAGAAAGCTGGGAAAAACATGTCTTGGCAGTAGTACATTCAGCACACTCAACTATCTTGCTAATCAGAATGTCATGGGGTACATTTTCTGATGTTTTCCTGCAGTCAAGGCATATTACATTCTCAACATTCCCAAAATATGCTAAGGACATTTCAAGGTCAAAATAAAAAGTTAATCTGACAAGGCTTGCATTTAAAAATCTGTGTGCTAAGAACTAACAATCATTACATTATTTTCAATATCCATTAACAATGTTTACGGATGACTTCTATAAAATGGCCTAGTTTTATCAGGAAGGTGTACACTTACCCACTAAAATAATCAAGCTATTCACGGGGCAGTTGTTTGAATTCACTAGCGTAGGGTCCAGATGAAGAATGGTTCATGCTTAAAACATTATTTTTACTGTAAGTACATTTAGGGCAGCCATCAAATTCAATAGTGTATAGTGTATAAGTAAACACACCCAGGATTTGCATTCTGCACAACACTAATTGCAAGAAAACCAGATCATATTCTCATTTATATTACCTTTTCCCATATATTGATTATTTCTTCCTACATAGTAACAGAAACCTAAAGTGACATATTTGGAATAAAAAATGGAGATTTCTCTTGCCCTTTTCCATGCACTATTACAAGAACTAAAGAAGACTACATGACCTATTTCTGCAATAAGCCCAACAGACACAAGCAGATAAGAAAAGCAGGTAGAGTTGGTACTAGAGGAATAAAGAACAGTTTGTGGGGTCACTATGAGTCACAAAGTAGAACACACCACAGAGCTGAGAAACAGTAGAGCTAATACAGTTAATATGAAATGGCTATTAGAAGTACTTCATATCTTGGATAGTGGGGAAGACCCACACAAAAGATATAAAAATATAATATGTAAGCATAATTTCCCTGTTCCATGTTTAGGATCTCAGTTAAACCATCCAGCCAATCACCTCACTCACCACAAAGTATGATGATCTAGCCTCTCAGTTATTGCCTCTGATGTATGAATTTGACATATGACATACATCCAAAATGTATCTACTAATTGGGATTAGAAGACCACATAATCTAAAATGTATTTCATTTGGATGAACTTTATACAAAGTGCTCCATCAAAACACTACCCACAAATTGTCTGATCACAGAAGCCTGGAAGTTGTGACTGAATTACACCGTAGTATTTCTAAACATATTTCATGCTTTTGGTTTCTGTTCATCTACATTGTGTCTGAAATCCAATTTTCATTTTATCTCCAATTCAAAAGAGGCTTGTGTTTTCCTGCAGCAGACACTAAATACTTGTATCTTCTCTCCTGTATATAACACAGCTACTTTAAAAAGTTATGTAGAGTTTATTTGGACATTGTAATCAGTCATTGTAGATTTTAGTTCATCTTACCACTAGTCATGGTGAATAATAAGTGATAAAGTGCTTACAAATAAACAGGAAAGTCTTGGGGCAGAGTGGTCAAATTCTATGGGTGGAGTTTTGCTCATGCAAATTACACCCCCCCCAAAAAAACCTCTTACCCTGAAAATTATATGGAACAGCAATAATGTGAGAAAGTTAAAGTTAAGATAAAACATGTACCTAAGTAATGGGTTACTCTGTTATCTGTGACTATTTAGGAATCTTCTACAAAAAGGTTTTATTTAATAGCCTTGTAACTTTTCTATCCCAAATTGCAGTTTTGAGTATTATGTTAAAACGGGTCTTTGTTTTACATTCTTTTGTTGTTGTTGTTGTTGCTATTTTTACTGTAGAAAAACTAATTAGGTTATATTTATTTAATATTTAAATAGTGCCAATTAATATTCAAAGAGACATCAATATTGCTCCTTGACTCATTTCTTCTGTAAAAGAATAAATCCTGAATGTGTTGTGAACCCAAAATCCTTTGGCTAACTGTAAATTCTTGACTAACATTTATTATACTGTATTTAATTAGAACAAATGCATAAACATCAAAGGTTTAATGAGCAAATCAAAACAACTTACCTATATTTTGTGCAGGTGGAGTTTTGGCCTGAAGGGCTTTCAGTGTTAAGAGTAACTTGTGGTGAAACTTGAGCTGACAGCAAAAACCCCAAAGCTAAAACAACAAGTGCCACAGTTGTGCCTATAAACAAACGAACAGTTTTATTCCAGAATATAGAACAATGCATATGTAGGTGTGCCTGTACATATCTCACTCCCCAAAAAAATTTGGAGTGCATTTTAACACAAGTGGCTTGACTTTGTCCTGTTTTAAGTTCAACACCTGTGCTTGGCGGCCAATCTTGTACAGTATAGTGTTGAAGAAAACGACCTAATATTTGCTTCAGAACAGTTGCAGCACAACAGAGGAAACGAACTTGCTACTTCTGATTAAAATGCCTCACAAAATTAAAAGGTATCAATGTGGGCCTCAACTTGTAAGAAAATTATGTTACCTGCAGAAAATGGAAGGGTAAACACGATGCAAGATCTGTGATGTTATTATACAAAATATGCATGGATTTATTAATATATTCCATACAGGTAGTCCTTGAGTTACGACTGCAACTGGGACCGAGATTGCCATCGCTAAGTGATGCAGTCATAAAGTCTGATGTCACATGACCGTATTGCTTAGCAATTGCAACCCCAGCAGTCCCTGTTGTTGTCATAACCCAAGACATGGAGGTGGTTAAGTGGGAAGTGGAGGGAATCCCAGGTAAGGATCGTGGGGGTGTTGCAGAGGGGTGGGGGAGGCCCAGGAAGGCTTGGCGCAGGCCATTCATGAGTTGAGGGAGCGGCTGCTTGGTGTGGCATGAGCTCAGAAAGGCCAGGGAATGAGGGTGCAGGGTGCATGCGATCGCAAGGCTGGGGAAAGAGGGCATGGGGTGCATGCGTGCAATCTCAAGGAGGTCATGGAAACAGGGTGGGGAGTACACGTGTCTGTGTGTGCGCGATCGCAGGGAGGCCATGGAAAGGGGATGCAGGGTGCGTATATGTATGCAAGTGCAGGGAGGCCAGGGAAAGAGGTTGTGGGGTGTGTGCAAGCGAAGAGGGGAAGGAGGCTGCAGTGCGTTCAGGTGAGAAAAGGCTGAGGTGGAGACTTACCCTGTGACCTTCCTTGCTGGCTTCCCATTGACTTTGCTTGAGGGAAGCTGGCAGGGAAGGTTGCAAATGGCAATCACTTGACCACAGGAAGCTGCAACTGGTTCTAAGTATGAGCTGGTTGTCAGGCATCTGAATTTTGTTCACATAGGGGCACTGCAATGAGCAGAACTTTGAGAACCGGTTGTAAGTTCCTTTGTTCAGCACCGCTGTAACTTTGAACGGTCGCTGAACAAATGGTCATAACTTGAGGACCACCTGTGTACAAATCCATGCAAATTAACATGGAAAATATCTCCATCCCAAGACACTAATGAGGACTCAGTACACTAATGAGGTCTCAGTAACACTCCATTTGCAGCTGATAATTCAACATCTCTACTCTCAAAGGAACAACAACAGTTAACAAACTTTTTTTTTGTTCTTTAATTTAACTGGCTGGTTCAAAAGATTAATTATCAGTCACTGGGAAGAAATGACAGGGGTATTTGTCACTTAGGGTTAGCCCCACAACTGATAAGACACCTGCTTGGACACCCATTATTTCACTGCCCATCCATGCTAGATTTCATAAGATTCCTTAACATTTTAAAATTAAAACATATGCAGAAGTAGTCTAGCGTTTCACCCCAGAACTAACAACCAATGACAGCTCTTCTACTTCTAGATTCTATGATCTGAATCACACCAACCTCACTGAAGCTAATTATTACTACATTTTCAAATACACTCCTCTTTGCTCCCTAGTCCATTTTGATATGATGCAGGCATACCTGCTAAACTTCCAAGTGTAAGTTTGCGGCGGCCTATTTTCTCTACAAGCCAGACTCCAACAAGAGTGAAAATGAAATTAGTGAATGCTGTAACTGCAGCAAGCCAAATTGCAAGTCGGTCATCTCGAACACCTGACATTTGCATAATGGTAGCACTGTAGTACCTGAAAGATAAATAACATGAAATATGAAGTATATTCACTGATTTGGACAAAGGCAATGTGATAGATTGGTCCTTGTTATGGATGGTAATACATGAATCTATTCCTTTTCAGGCTCTTTTCTTTTTGGTGATGCCAATATTATGCTCTACCAGATATCTTGATTGGGGAGACACAATAAATTTGCTCCTTGAAGATTCTGGTGCTCTAGCACATGCCTAAGATGTATATCTCAGCATCAGTTCTATTATTTCAAGCAATTTGTGGGCATAGAGCTGGAGACAGAACTTCAGAGAGATATGAGAAATAGGCATATTGCAGTCATGCAGAATGTGATTTCTTGCTTTCCCCAGATTTAAGAATATTCTTAAAACTAGAATCTGTATTCTTCACTGTGGTAAATCAAATAACTGCTCTAAAATATTAATAGATAAATGAAACAAGTTCTTATTTAGGTAGCAATGACCACTGAAGTGGGGGTTTGACACATTAATGTAAGTAGGCAGCATAGTAAAGGGAGACATTTCAAGCTAAGCATTCCTCAATGAATTTAGATAGCTGTTAATGCAGTGCCATGAGGTTCTGGTTTAGAGTAGATAACAGGCACTAAACAAGAGTTTTAATGTATCTGTGGTCCATCTCCAGTCCCTATTTTGCAGCCCAAGCCATTTCCCCAATCATGTCTTGAAATGGGCAAAATTGCATGTGTTCAGTGGTGTGAATGTTTGCATTTTCTCTCCCCAAATAAAGGTAGAAATTAGCATGTAATACATCTACTGCCATCCTTGACCATCCCCAACCTCCTACAAAATTTCAGTCTGGCCCACCCAAAGATAGAGTTTCATCATGTCACTGGAATGCTCTCAAAGGCCGGCCGGCCTGCCTACCCGCCTGCCTTCCTTTCCTTCCTTCCTTCCTATGTGCCCTCCCAAATGAAAAATGTTTGCCTGGCCCTGCCTAAACTACAGTTTGCAAACTCTTATAACATCAAAAATAGTTAATGATTCATAATGACAGTCCATGAGCTGTACTGAAATGAATGGGTGCAGTGAAAGAGAACAAGTGTTACATTTGGAGAACCCATTTTAGTGCTTGAGAAGAATTTTCTAGTGATATTTCTTCTGTTTTTTTTTTTAAATTTGAAGGGCTATACATTTTTTAAGTGGGCAAGGTGTCTGCAATGTACTGGGAGACCAGAGATGGGGGATGTAAGTATTTCAAGTTGATATAGATACATTTTGCTTAGCAAAGGCTTTGTAAGGTAAAGGTAAAGGTTTCCCTTGACGTAAAGTCCAGTTGTGTCCGACTCTAGGGGGCGGTGCTCATCTCCATTTCTAAGCCTTGGAGCCGGCGTTGTCCTCCGTCCGTGGTCATGTGGCCAGCATGACTCACGGAACGCCGTTACCTTCCCGCCGAAGCGGTACCTATTGATCTACTCACATTTGCATGTTTTCGAACTGCTAGGTGAGCAGGAGCTGGGACTAGCAACGGGAGATCACCCCGCCGCGCGGTTTCGAACCGCCGACCTTCCGATTGGCAGCTCAGCGGTTTAGCCCGCAGCGCCACCGCGTCCCTGTAGGCTTTGTACTTCCATTTATATTCTTATTTTAAAGAGACCTGAAAAACATATTCTGTTAAAAAGCAGCCTTTTGCCACTGAATTTTAGCAGCACAATTTGGGATATTCTGGGAACTATTAGGGGCACTTATGGGCTGTAGGCCCAAGGTTGCTCATTCCTATTTACAATTTATACATTTGGACATGGGCTTTTTTCATCATTGCCCCATTCTCTGGAACTCCCAGTGGAGTTTCAGCTTCAGCTTGCTTCATCCCTCCTACATTCAGGATACAAGTATAGTAAATAAGGTAATTATTATTTATTTATTATTTAAATTTATATCACCTAAATAGATAGATAATTATATCACATAATTATCTATCTATCTACCTATCTATCAATCTATCTATCTATCTGCCAGTAGCTCTCACCATCTTACACAGCCCATGAAAATTCTGCTGAGGTCCTAAGTATACATATCCATCAATTTTTTTAGTCCATTTGCTCAAATGTACCCTTCTGTCACAGACACCCTCTGCTGGTTTAAGCCTACGGTAGTAGCTACACTGAGAAATACAAAAATATGGTACCTGGAATTGTTGTTAACACTTTTCAGTATCCCTAATTGATTAGGTAGCTTGTTCGTGGTTATCCGATTACTCAGCACAGTTCAACCAACTTTCAGCCAACAGCATTTCCAAAATGTAAAACACAAGTACATGACTGTATATATGGAAATACAGTCACTACCTTTAGTTGTCTCCAATTCCGTCCAACCTAATAAAATGTTTTGAATTATTATTAGCCATTGTCAGTCCCTGAACAGTTAACATCTCTACTAAAGTTGTTTTCTCTTTTTAGGCGTAAAGCTAAAAATATAAGACATTATGAACCTATGATGATACTTCAGATTCTTTTCACTGTTTACATATCAAGTTGATTGGATGGAATGCCTTGATAATGGGCTAAAAAAATTAAAGCAAGAAATTAAAAATAGAGATTGAAAATAGCAAGCAGCATCATTCATAATGAAACAGCGACACCAACTAAGGGATCAAGGTAATGCTCATGGCATTTGAAGACTGATTCAGCATGAAAAAAAATCCTCTTACTTTTAGAAATATCTAGGCAAAGATTGCCAGATTATTCTGATGGCCCCTAGGCTGTTCATCAATGAGATAGGCAAGAAGGAATCTGTAACTCTGTAACAGAAGTGAAGAAAGATGATCTACAACACATTATTATTTTCCCCCTCCTTCTAAGTTTTCCAGTTTTTCTCTGATCAGGAAGCATTTCCCAAGTCCCTTTGAACTATGGGAATAGAAGTAACAGTAATTCACTGCTTAGCAAGTATCAAGAATCCCTGGATTTTGTATGCTTCAGGAAATGAATCAAAACCTGCATTAGGGAAATATCAAGATGTTGAAAGTAACTCTGCAATTTGCAGGGCTACCAAAAAATCTTAAATTTTAAATAGCACAAGCAGTAACGGGCACCTCTCAGTGTGCCCACGTGTCACTACTGCTACGTGAGCTGCACTGGCTGCCAGTTGGCTTCCAAGTGCAATTCAAAGTGCTGGTTATCACCTATAAAGCCCTGTATGGCAGAGGGCCTGGATATCTGAGAGACCACTTATCTCCAACTGTTTCTGCCCACCCAGTACGTTCCAGCAGAGTGGGTGCGCTCCAGGTCCCCTCCATTAAACATGCCATCTTGTGGGACAAAGGAAGCATGCCTTTTGTTACGGCCCTCACCCTCACCCTCTGGAACAGCATGCCCCTGGAGACAAGGATGGCACCCTCTCTTCTGCGGTTCCAGAAAGCTTTGAAAACCTGGTTTTGGTTCCAGGCCTGGGGTTGATGTTGTATTATTTTTCAATGGCCCCTGTTTTGTTTTGTTGTCCAAGAGATTGTTTTAGTCTGGGCTTTCTGTGTGATTCAATGCTTTTAGCTGTTTTAACATTTTCCCTAGTTTTGTATGCCACTCAGACTCCACTGGAGTTGGGTGGCCAATAAATTTAAACAAACGAACAATAAAAACTCACAGGAAAATGCAACAATTACATAAGAACCTATGGCTATGTAATGTGAATAAGTGGTAAATAGGAGGGTTAGAAAATGAAATTCAAGACTGTCAAGGAAGATGGAAAATACAACGTAAAAAACATACAAAGAACTATCCAAAGAAGTAATGTCCTATTCATACCGCAAAGAACCTTGTTTTTAAGTGAGCCCAAGAAGAGATCAAAGGATTTTATGTAGAAATCAATTAAAAAGATCCATGATTACAACAGCTGGGATTGAACACAACTGTATTCATCCCAACACAGGGAGAAAACCACAGGGAGAAAAACAGCTAAATGAAGATAGAAAATGATTGTTGGAAAGACAGAACAAAGGAGGAAACCATTGAGAGACTGAATAGAATGAATAGTTGGATCTCAGAACAGAATCACAATAGAGGCACATTTTTATAGCATCTCATTTGATTAACGCTTAATTAAATAACAGGCTTGGTGAAAAGATTTATAACCTGAATGTAAGATTTCTAGTTGGTGACTTTGGTTCATTCTTTTCCTCCTTGCTTTTATAAAGTGTTTTTTCCCCCTAGATGTTCCACAGAGATTTAAAAAAGACTATCTTGCCAGCAGACTCATAAAACTAAGATAAAAAGCAACAGATTCAGGTGTTTATTACAAACCATTTTTCCAATAACCAGATGACACAGCAGCAGCTACACAAATCTCCCACTGCTTTTTGGGAAAGAGTACAACAACAACAAAACACAGAAACTGATTGTCTAAACAATGTATAATTATTTTATACCACTCAATACTACGCAAACTGGAAAGCAGACCCAATTAATTAATCAATCAATTAATTAATTAATATAATTTTCTAGTTTTATACCTATAAGATTACACACATACAGATCCATCAAGCTATTTCCCTTTGGGATAAACAATATTATGTGAAGCACAGAAAAAGAGTGAGAAGTAGGGAACAAAAGAAATTAAAGGCAGGAGGTAAGAGAGAAGGAAAGGAAATCTAAAACTGGTTCACCAACACAATTCACTATACATCTCCATTTCTTTCTGCACTTGTGGACCATCCTTGCTTCTACCACATACATATACCATTCATCTATTGCTTTTTGTTCCTTAATCGTCTCATCACTCTTTTTGAGGGTGTCAGTCTGCTCCTTTATTTCAACCCATCACTCTTCCTTCATATATTTGTGAACAAATGAATAAATGGATTATTACTGTCATAGATCAGCATTCTTCATATATTTGTCATGAAATTCAATCCTCCTTCTTTTTGTCTATGACCAACTCACCCTTGATGCACTTCTACTATGCTGGTCACTTACTTTTGTACAACAATATCCAGAGGGTGGGAGACTTGAATGGGTTGGTCTGACAAAGGAGCATCACTCCATCACAGCGCAAGCCCAACACCTTTTCACATTTGTTGTAATGTCCAAAAAGTAGAGCTTGTTTTGTACATTCATTCAGTACTGACTCATTCTTAACCCTGTCTCATTCTGTTTTATCAAAGACAATATTTAAGAACCCTATTCCCACTACATTCAACTTACCTTTATGTTTGCTGTGACATACCCAACTCTCACTGCCATATACCAAAGTGGGTAGAAGCCTGCTGTTTAGGCATTGCTGCTTCTTTTGCAACAGATCACAAACTACCACTACTGTTCTAACAGAATTTATGCCTTAAAATGTTTCCATCCATGTTCCTATCGTTAGTAAAAATTCTATCAAGGTACACCAACATGTACTTGCTGTGATTGGCTATTTATGTATAACTTTCCATCATTCACTTTAATTTTCCATATCAAAGATTGCTTTGATCTTTAATATATTAATTTCCATAGTCATACTTCTCATTTCATCACACTTTCAAAATAATATTCACTGCAAATCATTCAGGTTCTCAGACAATAATGCAGCATTATCTGCATACAAAAGTACTGACACTGCTAGCAAATATATCTCTAACACAGCCTTTCTCAAGTTTTTGACCCTGGAGGAACCCATGAAATATTTTTCATGCCTTGGGGAACCCTTGCACTTTTAGGCTCAAATATAGGCCAGAAGTTACAAAATTATTAGAGTCATTTCATTTGTAGGCCTATATATATACATTAACATTCTTTTTAAACTAAAAATAAAGAATGAAACTTACCTTTTTAATGTGAAGTTGTCCAAATTTGAAATCATTTTTTAAATAAATCGTGATCTCCCAGGGAACCCCTAGTGACCCCTTGTGGAACCCTAGGGTGCCACGGAACCCTGGTTGAGAAACCCTGGTCTAGCATGACCACAAGCATTCCTTAAACATTTGTCCATAAATATATTAAACAACTCAGGGGACATCACACATCCTTGTCATATTCCTTACTCAGTGAAAATGGGTTTAGCTTTTCATTTATTCTTGCTCATGCTTTTTTCCTACCATTCCTACTGCATTCGGCAAACAGTCTTAAGTTCTATAATTGTGCAAAACATTCTATAATCTTTTCAATTTCTTGATTTTAAGAAATAATATGATAAATATACAATAAACTTTCTTTTGCACATCCATACATTGCTCTGTGACTCCTTGAAGAACAAAAGATACAGTCTGTACACCTTATGCCTCATGTAATGTCACATGGCACTTCATTTCATCACTTTTATTCTTAATTTTGGTCATACTGCTGAAAGCTTTGTATTGCTGTTAAAATTGCTCTGCATTTTTTCGGCCTTAACTGTTTCTTGTTCTCTGTGACTATATTATTCGCAAATTTTTCATTTTATACAGACTGTACAAATGGGCCTCATTCTTAGCAACTATCATTCTCTTATATGCATTTTTTTCATCATCCAAATCTTTCACTTTCAATATTCCACTAAGCATTCTTTTTTTATACTTCTCACTAGGGAAATTCCATGCAATTCTGTGGCACTCTGTAGCACAATTCTTTTTATTCTGTTCCTAGCAGCTTCCATTATCATTTTTCCTTATGTCCACTTTGTACTAATTTTCCTGGGAGATTAATCTATCTTTGGATACCTCTTCATATAGAACTTATACTTTCTTTTCCTGCAAACATTTACTTTCGCTCTAGTTTCTGTCACTACTTTCTTTCCCCCCCCCATCTCCATATAATCCTAAATTCCATTCTCTAATGTTACCAAAAATGTTAAGAATTAGAATTGCTCTCTGCTATTCTCTACAAGCTAGGAACTCTAATCTAGACAGTACTTTGCAAGGCAATATACTGTTGTATTCCATAAAACAGGAAGTATATTCCACATGCAAACACGCTCATGGCACTAAAATTAAATTATTCATGAATAAATGTGGAGTATAGAATGTATGTTACTGACTTAAAATGCTATCCCCATCTTAATAAAACCACTTCCCCCTTATACTATATATACTTTTCCTTACCAAAATATATATGTATAGAGTAAATCATACATTACACTAAACCACATATAGTACGTTCTGGCTTTTAAAACCTTATGAATCAATGTGGTTTGTAAATCCTGGTTGATGGCTTGGCATCGTGTATATATCAAGCTGCTGTGGTTTATTCAACATATGTTTGAAACAACTCACCAAATCCAGCATTGTTACGTATCTCTTTAAGTGTTTTCCATACTGCAGATATTCCTAAGAACATACACTGCAGCTTATAACAGATGATTGCTCATTCAAAAGCTATTTTCTCTATAAAGCCTGCCATTCAGTAATTTCAGAATGGTTTATATTTACAATTTTGCATGATTTTCCTGTGCAGTTAATGTTTTAAGTTAAAATCCCAGAACATCTAAACTGACAGTAGCGATGGAAGACTCCTAGCAATCAAAGATACTGTGCAGCTTTTTTCCTTAAAAGATTTTTTTCCAGGAAAGGAAAGGTTGGAAGCAACAACTGGAAAACATTTTCCACCATCATCACAAACCCAATGAACCTAGGATTTAATGGGACTGTAAAACATATATTTAGTAATTATTTGGTCCTTAGCTGAATCTGGAGGAAGTTTTTGCTGCTTTGTTCTGTCTTGTTTAAGAGGGAGAAGATATACAATAACGTTCTTGTCAAGGTTTCAGACAGGTGTTCTCCTAAGCTTTTCATGCCAAAGATCATGTTGTACACCATGATCTCCATTGTCTCTCACACACATTCCTCCTATGACTTTAGCTATAATTTCCACACAATTTTAGGCTAGAGGCACTAAAATGTGGCTTTTCAGATAAAGAACTTCATTCCTTAAATAGAATCATCACTGGAAACAAAATTATACTTAAATAATACTTGAATGGTATAATGAAAGTATTTAAAATTTTAGTGACACTTCAAATATTGTTCCTACACAGCTATTCTTTCCTTTTTCAACTTTTAATTAAACGTTTTGCATAATCTAACTTCTCCTACCCCGAAATACTCCTTCCTAATTCTTTGGGAGGTCCTAATCATATTCACTAAATGCTCCCAACCCAAACCAGGCAATTTCTGAAACTGCTTTTGCTAACTGGATAACCTTGAGCAATTACTGGATAACCTTGAGCAATTACTCTGGCCATTTTTAGCCCACCATGTAAGGCTCTTACAAAATAAATGGGAGGAGAGGGAAAGAAATCTACGGCATTTTCAGCTTCTAGAGAAAAGACAACTTATAAATGTAATAAACAATTGTGGGATTGAACAGCCTTTTCTACGTGCCAGAAATATATTCAGTTATCACAGACAGATCACTGCTGTGGTCATGAGTGAACTGTATCTTGGTGACAAACTAAAGTATTTAAAAATACATTTAAAAACTTCAGGAGATAGGTAATATGGCATGAAAGTAGGGCTTTCCCAAGGAAAATAGAAGACACCCTCCAATCCAAACAATCCATGGTGCATGGAGGAGGCGGCATTCAGTGACATTTCAAATATTACCCCTTCACAGCTCTTCTCTCAACTATTTTTATTGGCAATCTGCTTAATTGCAATTGGCCCAGCAGGTCTACTGTGAGACTGCCTTCTTTCATCCAGTTGCTTAGCTCAGCACCTGTTCTGCAGTGCTGTTTTGGCTGCATGAGACCCAAACCCTACCTTTAATCTGCCCCCCCCCCAGTTTTTTTTAGATCGGTTAGTCAACTAATCCACAATGCAAAGGCCTAAAACTGACCATCCTGGCCCCAGCTTACACATATAAGTGAATGCGTAATGGAAAGGATGGACTATGTTTCTGCGGCAGGAACAGCAGGTAATTCCCTTCCCAGTAGCTGCTGTTCTCCGGGAAGCCCTTGTTCCTCATTTCCTGTACTCATAGAGTGTTCTTTTAATAAGTTCAGTCCATTGTGGAATGTAATCTGGTACAGATATGGCTTCAACGGAGTGTTACATTTTTTCCTCTCCTTTTGGAAGATGATACTTGTATGCCTATTGTGATATCACGTAAGAATCAGTAACACGATTTCTGAAACTCCAGATCTTCAGCAACATTTATTCAGCAGCTGCAGCTGCACAAATCTATACAAGACAGAAGCCAAGAGAGACCAGCTCTTTGCTGCTACTTAGTGGACAACAGGTCAACCAATTGTCAGGTCAATAACCATTAAAAAGGAATTATGCGGATACGCCCAAAAGCATTGCACAGTGGAAGACTTCTCTCTGACGCACCAAAACTCCTCTCTTGAATACAAGCTCCAAGAAAATTTATGCACTGGTTCCATCTGGCCTGCACAAACAGGGGACTGCTACCTTCCAGTCTACCGACTGATAAGTCAACAGTCCTTTGGGGGTGGGGGGAGGGGGAAACACCCTGACAGAGCATTTAGACCTTATAAACACCAACCAAGCACACATTTTTATATGGTGATTGGTGGTGGCTTTTCCCACAGCTGGTGACATTCAAATTTCACCCAAGGAAAACAAGCATTTCTGGTTGGGGAATTCTGGAAGTTGAAGTCCACACATCTTAAAGTGGTCAAGGTTGAGAAACACTGCAGTAGGGTGAAGCTATACATACATATACACTGATTGGTCTAGTTTATTGGTGACTTAAGGACATACGTCTTGGAGTTGTGGTGGGTAAGTTGATGAAAAGATCAACCCAATATGCAATTGTTGGGGAAATGCAAATTTAATTTGGGAGTTTTAAAATAAATTTTAGATAACATTGTCACTACTGAAGGGAAAGCTCCCGTGAGTCCAGCATGACTCCTGGTAACTACGTGGACATGTCCATGTTGTTTTCTGGTCAAAAATATAAAAGTGGCTTTCCATTCCCTTCTGTGGATTTTTTTGGGGTGTGTGTGTGTTATTTATTAACTTCCTAGTTCAGTCTACAGCCCTGAGATCTCCTGGTGGTTTCCTGTCTCAGTACTAACCAGGTCAAGCCCTATGAAAATTTATGGTGTTTGAGGTTTTTTATCTTAATTTTAAAAAAGTGAACTTGATAGAGCTGAGTAAAGTTAAACATAATGCAGAGAAAGTAGTAAGTGAGAAGTTACATTCTGGCACAGAATGGTGGTCAGTTCAGAATAGATAAGGTTAAATATTTTTTTAAAAGATAATAATTAAACCATGGCATTTACTTAACTTACTTAACTGATTACTGATGATCACCAACTACAAAATGTTGTTTTGAAACCACTAGAAGATACAGTAGCAACAAGATTCACATTTTAATTTTGAAAGGTTTTATACACAAATTTGGAAGATAAAGCTATCAAAGTCTAATCATGGAGAATATTTTTTCTTTCCAATAACTAAGAGTGTATCTCCAAGTAGAGGTTACTGAGGAATGAGCAGAAGAGTGCTCTTTCCTGGGGACTGTTGAAAGGAAATAGTAAATCAGTCCCTTACTCCTCACAGAAGAATAAATAAAAACAAGGCAATTTTTAGAGAAATAGATAATGTGCAAGCTGTAAAAATGTAAGATTGAAATTCTTACATAATTGTTAATTAGATTTAGATTGGCATGATTACTTCAAATCAAAACAAGATTTAACCCATACTTAAAATATTTTCCAATTATGTGTGTGTCATAATGACTATTCCCATATAAAGAAAATATTTAAGATAAAGTAGGCACAGCTAGGGGAAGAAAAAATCATTCCAAATCAGTATGTTTCTCTAGAAAACTCTATTTTAATTCTACTGTACAATCCATTTCTAGGCATATTACCCACATATCTGAAATTGCATTCTTTCTTCCATGTATGTATTTTTTAAAATTAAACAAGGAATCTGCTAAAAACCTTCAAAGCTACTATATATGGAAAGAAGAAAATGAAATAAATGATAAACACACAAAAACAGATTAATAAAATAATTAATTCCAGAGTAGCTGGTGGGGCAAGAAACGTACAAATTCCAGATCTCTAGATGTTTATAGATCTGTATCATGTAAAATTCCTGGATACATAGGCATTCTCAGATTTCAGTCTTCAGCCAAAAGGATTCTCAGAAACAAAAAGTCTCAACAACAAAAGATGCATAATTGATGTGATCTCTGATGTTAAACTTTCACTAGTCTATTACTGCTACAAATATTAGTAATATCAAATTGCAGAACAAATATGAAAAAACAGTGAATGGAAGGAAAGGAAGAGGAAAATTAAGATGGTTGTAGTCAGAATTGATGAGATCCTGAAAAAGAGAGAGGAGTGACATTTAAAGAACAGCAGCAATGCATCAAACAATGAGTGAATGTGATAGATGCAAGGATGGTTAACAAAAGTAGAAATATATGAAGAAATATAAAGAATTGTGCTGATACAACTAGATCTAGTTATATTTCCTTTTCTTTTTCTTATCTCATGCCTTTAATTTTTCTTGCTTACCTCTTCTTACTTTTTTTGTGCTTTCCATAATGATCTTTACCCTGAAAAAGAACAGCAAGATGGGTATGTTTGTATGAGGCCACAAGATTAAGAATTTTAGGGAGTGAAGAGCCAAGCAGTCTTGCATAATACATGTAACTGCAATAGCCTTTAGTAAGGGGGTATAACTTCTGTTAGCTCAAGAGCCATACTACGCCTTTTATAGCAGGTCAAGCAGGTCAATTTTTTGATTGCTGGGGATTTTGTTTGGATGTATTGATATTCTAAGGCTCTGTAAGGGTTAAATGTGTCCTTTTTAACCCTTAAACTTTCCCTCCCTCCGATTAAAAAGAAAATGCAAAAGGAAGGGGCAATATTTTCCACCTTAGCTATCGGGGGTCTCTGGATGCCATAAGACTGGTGTTTGTAGGCCATGTGCAGGCTCTGGGCCTTACTTTTTACACCATTATTGTTTGGCCTTCTTGCTTAAAGAACAATCAATTTACTAATGGAATTTGGCTTAAACGAGCTGCATTCCCTTCTCTCGTTTTTATTTATTAGATTTGTATCCCACTCTCTCTTTGGTAGCTGAAGGTGATATATGTAGCATCTCTTTTACTTTTTCCCTGCAACAACAAAACTGTGGTGTAGTTTGGGTTGTGTGTTTGTGTGTGTGTGGGGGGGGGAGTTCCTAATCCAATTCTTTATTATCATGCCACATCAGCAATTCAAATCCAGATTTGAGAGACTATGACCCTCCTGATGTCATTGCATTGAAATTCTATCAGTCCCACCTGGCAGGCAGTGATTATGGAAAGTATAGTTTGATAACTGGAAAACAGGTTTCCCACATTTTCCCACATGGAAAGTAGTAATAGCCATGGTTGGTGGCTTAAGGACACTCTCTCCACTGTTTAGTTTCCCTCTTTCATCTTCTTCTATTTTTTTGTACTTTTTCAATTTTTATAATGGTTTTATAACTTATTTATAAGCCACCCAGAGTCACTTTTATAGTAGATGGGCAGTGTATAAATTTAATAATGATAAAAAATAATAAATTGAATTCATATTCATTGGAAGCTATAGGCATTATAAGATGCTCACTTGTATAGACTTCCATATTTTATTGGCAACTGAAAAAACATATTTTACCCTTAACTGGCAAGGGCAATTTCACTACCTTTATAGAAAAATCACTTTTAGTGATTTCTAAGAAATGTTGAATATTCTTTAAAGGTTATTAGGCTGATTATGTATCACATGAGAAAAAATACTTGTAACTTTTTGTTCAATCTATTCTTAATAACCAAAGTTACTGCTTCTCATTGTAGTTTAATCAAACTTCTGGATTTATTGACACAAGGCCTCAAAGATCTTACATGTTCGGTCTTTTCATTTAACTTTTGTCTGTAGAAATATGAAGAGAGATTCTAAAAAGCAAATTTAGCCTGCTAATAAAAAATCCAACTTACTTGCTATACAAGCCTGTTTTATGTGCATCACTACAATACCCATCAAAACAATTTAGAACTTCATTATATCGATATAATAGATTCCAGCCATTTCTCTATTTATTGTCCATTTATTTTTGTCTTATAAAAGATAAATAGCTTCCCTTTTATCTTTAGCCTAAAGATAAAAGACCTTATTCTCAGAAAATCTCATGGAGAAAAACAGCAACAACATGACACAAGGGCAATCTCTGATAGTCCTTTTCATTAAGGCTGCCCACTCATTTCATCTTTGTGTATGATTGATTGTTGTTACGCTTGAATGGAGTTTGGTTATCCAGATATGTCAGTTTCTGACCCATAAAACCTGTTCTCACATTCTCAAAAGGTGACTAAACAAATCCACTGGTGGCCTTTGCTGTAATAGACTGGGCAGCTCATTATACACAAGCCTTGTAGTCTATTCTGCCGAGCGCAATTTCACTCAGACCATCACTCAGGCTTTATCAATCTGGCAAGCTTCCAACTTTTTTTAAAAAGAAAACTATACTTTCTATCTTATCCTATTGGATCATTTCCAAAGCTGTGTACTAGAATGAAGTCTTTATCTTTCCCACATAGTCTTTCCTAATTATAGATTTTGAACTGGGCAGAGAAACTGTAACACTGAATTTGTAATATTCGTTATTACTAAGGCAACCATATGAAATCAAATAGTACTATAATTTCCTGAAGGAGAAAAAGCAGAATTATAAAAGAATTTTAAAATATAAATGCCTTCATAGGCTAAAGAAAAAAGACTACACAGATACAGGCAAAATCATTTTTGTAGATGAACTATCTCAGCAGTTTGCACTATTCCTGCATAGGCTCTCACTGAAATAATGCTTAATAGTTAAAAACTGGCAGTTTTCATGTTTTGGTTTCCAGTTTCTGAATAAGAGTAGCATTCTCTAATTTCATACTATTATAGATGACATCATAGAGTTGAGATTCATGTACATTATCACAATTTCCTCCCTGTCTGGAAGTTAAAATCTCAACAATAATTTAAAACTTCAATTAGCATTCCTTTGCTACTGAACATCCATACAATAATAATGCAATGCTCGACTATGAGTGCTACATTGAAAAGATTCATAGTATCTATATACTACTAAAACTCTTGTGTCTGTAACCTTTAACTGGGTGAAATGATGTCTCATAGGCCAACAATTTTTGAACCAAGGTACCTCAAATGGGCTAACTTACAGAACGTGTCCAAAATCCAGGACACATGACTCCCATGGAATATAAAATTGGTAAATTTTATTTAAAAAATTATGACATAAAAATGATCAAAAAACAGTTTATGACATAACACCAAATGTCATAAAACAGTTCCTGTGGTCAGCTCCTGATATTTGACTGGGCTATACCATTCAATATTGGCTACTTTCAAGACATACATCTCTGAATGTGTCCTTGAATTTTTAAGAACTTTTTCAGTGCATTATAAGCTCTGCCATTGTTGAAGGCATTGAGGAATCTGGTAAAGAAATATCTCTGAAGTGATGACCCAGTAGGTCACGGGTTGTCTAGTTAGAATTATAGTTATCCTGAATTATCATTAACTGTCTACTGAAGCTTTCTTGTTCCAGTATGTTTTGCAAAAAAAAAAAAAAAAGCTTTTCAATAGCACCTCTCTCTTTTGGGGGTTACTTATTTACAGCCTCATTTATCTTGAGGTGATAAACCTTAATCTGGACAATGCCAGTTTAAAGCAAAAAATATGGGCTTTACACAATGATACTCTGCCCAAAAGAAACTTCTATTTATATGAAGATCTTTTTATTTTTGTACTGCTCTCTCTCCAAGGCTGTGGCTTGCAGCATTGCCCCTGGGGATGTCAAATTGCTTATAACTAATTCCCTTTTTGCCTCCCAGAGTTTCTGCTCATCTGATTTTTTTTTACTTGGAAAAAGAAATAAAAACGGTGCCAGCCTCCATCATCACCTTTATTTTTAAGAATAAAGTGAGTCTTATGATTTCTTTTAAAATTAAAACGATAGGTTGTTGCAGCCCAGCGCTTTGTTTGGAAGTCTAATTGCTGGCCCAGAAAAAGGACAGAAGTAAACAGAGGGAGACAGAAAAAGCCATTAGCATTCTGATAAACTGTGGTGTAACTGGTTATATTCCTACAGCAGCCATTTTGTGAATGGACAAGCCTCTCCCCCAACCTTCCATTTGTATCCTCAGTACATTCTCAAAATTCCAGCAACAGCTTAAAAAATTGAGAACTCAGTTCTAAACACAGCATCATACTCAATTCTTCTTGCTACATTTTACTCTCAAGTCAACCCTTTTTATTGTAAACCGCCCAGAGTCCCTTTTGGGAGATGGGCGGTGATAAATTTGACTATTAAATAAATAAATAAATAAATAAATAAATAAACAAACAAACAAACAAACAAACAAACTCTATCAGACAAGATTGAATAATAGAGAATGACAGGTTAATTGTAGTCCCCACCCAGCTTTATTATAAAACAGTGAGAATTAGACTTAGAATGGATAGCAATGAATTTCTTAGCATAAAACTTCATTTTGGAAATCTCAAAAAGTTCATATAGTAAACAAATAGACAAATGATTACATTTATTACAGAGATGTTCCTAATAAGGAAGGAATGATCATTTGGCACTTCTTTTCTCTGCCTTCACAGTCTACCAGCTAGTTTACTGTTATGGAACTGAATCACAAAGCAGCAACAAAGAATTAGTGCACGAATTTCCTTATTTTCTTCTCCTATGCTTTCATGTAATATTTTATTGCCTAGATGCTAAGTCACTGCACAGTATGAGCTGCCAAGTGCACTGGAGAAAGGTGGCATACAAATGAAACATAAACACCAGTTTCTTCATCAGCTGTACACAGGGAAGTGTGTGATTTGTTATTTCTACTGTACAATTAGCCAGGTAAAGACAATCCCACAGGTGAACAAATACTGTGACCCTTTCAAATTTTTAGGTGGTGATTTTTGTTCTGTCTATTTTCACAACCATGGATTTCTCTAAGCAACTGTCTGAACTTGTGAGACAACAGACTATTCCATAGAGGTTGAAGGCCTTTAAAAAATTATAAATGCTTCTAGCTAGATTAACATTGCACCACACAGAGATTGTATCAGCTTCTCTTTATCTTCAGATTCGCTGAAGCATACAACTTCACCAAAGTATCAACACTTTGATGCAACTGCAACTAACCTTGCAAACATCACTATATCAGCCTCCAATCAGTCTTTTTTCCTCCTCTCATTCCCTTCTTTTTAAAACATCTTACCTGACAATCTAAACATATTGCCTACAATTGTGTGTATCTGGTTAGGTCCAACAAATACAACTGTAAATTTTGGAATGTTACATATGGACTAACCAGCATACTTTTCTATACATTAAAATTAAAAATGTTCTTTCTTATGTGTAACTCACTTTATTTCAGTGTTCATCTAAATTGTGAGATAAAAAAAAAGACTGAAGAGGGTCTCTTGTTTTTAATCTATAACTAGTTTTTCTTTCTTTCTTTGGAGTTATTTTTAATTTAGGGTGAATTATTACAACACATTTAAAATGGCTGATATTATTAAAGGCTTACTTTTATATATTTTTAGTAAATTCAGGAACACTGTACTGTTGCATTACATGTAAATATTGTTGTTGCATGTTTAACATAATTGTTTATATTTGGATGCAAGCATATACTCCTTGTTCACTGCACCCCTATGCTGGTTATCCATTTTTATCTCTACATGATCTCTGTATTCCATTATACTTGCTAGGCCCTCTTTCTCAGTTTATTTTATTTTTTGCTCATATTACTTTCGTCTGTTTCTTTACCCTGAGGTGTTTCTGCAGTGCATCTGAACAGAGATCTCCAGACTAAAATGCTGTACGCAATAGTAGCCAATGATTGTCCCCTTTTGTCCACTGAGGCTCTTGCTAGTCTGATGAAAGAGGGGTTTTAAAAAATCTATTCAGCTTAGCTGACCATTCATGCTGTTCAGAGAACTCTTTTGGTGCTCTTCACATGCTAATTGAGAAGTGCATATTGAGGTAGACCTTAGAAGACTAATATGGCTACCTGTCAGCCATTCAAGGTAGGCAAGATCAAGAAACAAGCATGACAAGGATTCCAGGAATGTTCTTTATTATAGCAGGGTAGAACAAAATTATGAAAACTGTTCAAGTTTCTCTCTGCCCCATCTTATATTAAACAAAAGCAATACGTATCTTTCTCACACTTTCCTCTTTCTCAGGACTGAGTAGGTTTTTTTTCTTAAAGCCCCCCCTTAAAGGCTTCCTCATTCCTTCCGTATTCCCAAGGTCAGATCTATGTGCATTCATACTACCTCACTGTTCACCCCATGTCCAAATCATTTATGAGAAAGCACCTGATGCACAATAGATGTTGGCTTTGCGGTGTAAAGCAGATAGGAATCACAACTAGATAAGCTAATTCTGCTTTACGGTAATGCTACGTTGACAGAATCTTGCAAGTTTGAAAGTACAATTCTCCCTCCTGCCATGTCTCCTTTATTGCCTGAGAAACTAGGGAAGGTCCCTTCTGACCCTCTTGTCCTGCCCACTATCCAGCTGTGGGCTATGCTGTCTCTTATCTGACTGTTCCCTTGGCAGCATCTCTTTGCCCAGGCTCCCAAGGTCCTTCCCACATTCCATTACAATAGGTCTCTGCATACCTAGTGACGACCTTGCCTTTTTGCTTACTGTGCTCCTTCTCAGAAACCCAGTTGTTTCTCCTAAGTCTGCCTCCATTTCTACAACCTCTCCTGTATCTCATATTCCTCACCAAATTATATGGAACAGTACAGCAATTAATATACTAAGGAAATGGTGAAATCAAGAACGGGCATCCAACAGATTTCCCTAAATCTGAAAAGGAGAGACAGAACACAACACAACACAATTCATTCACCACCATATCTTTTCTAACTGGACCTGCAAAGAGTACTGATGTTCCCGCAAAGAGCTGGAAAGGACCAATTTTGCTAAGGGAAAAAGAGGAGGCCACAACTGGCCCTAGGCTTTACATTATGTAGCATTAATTTAGAAACATTAGTGCTCATCCACATTCAGACCAATTCCCTTCCTGCTGGCTATGAACTCCCTGCAACCAGACTAAGAACAAATAATTGGAGAGGTTGAAGCTTGAATGTTCCCAAAGCAAAACTAAAGATTAATGCAAATAACCATATACACATTATATTGAAAGGTCAATTTTATGTTTTTGTATTTTATATTCAGGTGTTAAACATTTTAAAAATGTTTTCAGTCTTTTAAACTGAAAATAAATTACAGTATTCTCTTTAAAAAGTTAAATGATACATACATGACTGTGTTAATACCTGCCAGCTGTTGGAACATTTGAAAACTACAGCCCACAATCAACTCTCTTCGAGTTGGAGGATAGGTCAGCATTCTGTAGATCACAGGTCCAGCTTCAAAAGAAACAAAAATGTTTCAATTAATTTAGAGTTTCTGTAGCTCATCTATCTATTTTGAATCTTCTCTGTATAAATCTTTTTTTTATAGCATCCATCCTTAGTATGTATACTGGTATTCATAACAAATTTACCCATTTAATGTATTTCTGCATACTCTTTACCATATGTTCCTCTGACATTCTAAGTTGCAATTTTCCCTATATCACCTTTTAATCAGTATGGTTTGGCACATTTTTGCTAACATACTAAACCAAAGCCCAAAGCCCCAAACCCAATTTTACTTGATATATGCTCACATTATATACATAGTAAGAGTTCTAATCTAAAGAATGCCTTGCAAGCCCACATACTGTTTCCTGCATCCCACCAACTAGAATGTAGGTGCCCAGAGCTAAGTTATTAACCATTAATGAAAAGTTGTAGAAAACGTATAGCCTGCAGTTCACAACTATTTTGCAATTTAAGAGTACAAGTTTCTTTCACCAATGTTCTGAAATAGCAGAAATGCAGTTTACAGATTGGACTTCAAGCAATTCTACTTTAAAGCCTAACACAGTATTTGGTCTATTTTACCAATGGGAGCAATGTACTTCAGAACTACAATTGTATTCTATCAAGGCTGCACCATATGTAGGTGCATGCTTGAAGCCAAATTATAACTGAATAAGCTCCAGTAGAGCTATCTCTCACAAGGAAGGAAGCAATACTAAATGCTAAAGTATATATAACAGAAATCACCAATGAGAAATAACTCTTATTTTCATTAAATCCTTCAATTAGCAGCATTAAAACACTTCTTCACTGTGTCATGCAGTGTCTGAAAACCACATTAAGCACTCCTTTTCACTCCAAAATTCTTCCATGTGGATTAGTGTTATATATCTCAGAATTTCAATTGATCAACATACCTTACTTGTACAAGAACTATGCTACTAACAGCTTTTAAAGAATCACAGAGTTAGGAGCTGGTTACACCATCAGATCCAACTCTCTATTCATTTCAGGCAACCAAATCATAATATCCACAAGAGATGGTGGTTTAAGGTACGACTGAACACCTTCGCCCTCTTTCAGTAGTTAGTCCTTTCTTTTATTATAAGTTTTTCCTGACATTCAAAGAGAGGTTACCTCCCTCTCACTTAAGAACATTATTCCGTTCCATACAAGATTAAGAACAGTTCTTGGCCTTCTTCTGTATGACACTCCTTCGGGTTCTTGGAATAGATTTGGAAGCTATTACTACAAGCTAAATTTGCATTTGTTTAGCAAAGCAAAGCACCCCAGTATGCATGTATTTAACTGTACAGATCAATGGGGGGAAAATGAAGTTACACCACCAAGCTTTTTGGAGGAAGGGGTGTTTTAATGCTTTGCTCACATCAATGTACTTTGGAAAGTGACTTTTTCTTTGCACAGGACGATTAATACTTTGCAAGTTTGGAATAACTTGCATTTTGTACATTCCCTAAAGGAACTACGTACCACTATTTTTTTAAAATTAAAAGGACAGCACCTTGTGTTCAGAAATGTTTATCCTGTTAAAGCTGTGTTGCTGAAACACAACACATTCAATATTGACTTCAGAACGAGAGGTACTCCACAGAGGAAAACAAAACCTTTGATGTTATTACTTAGTGGCATGACAGTCTTTACAACATGTACCCTTGCTGGTTCTTCTGGATACGCTAGAAACCCCAAGGCATTTTGCTCCAGGTAAACTTAAATTGAAAATGACTCTTGTTACTGTTGCAGGGAAAAGCTGCCTCTTTAATTTTTATTCCTTCTGTGGTGAAATTCCAGGAAATGTTCCATTTAGCAACACTGATGCATTCTTACCACAAATTCTACTCCATCATGATATATAAACAACCTATACTGAGAGTAAGCAGCATATGTAGACCACCAACATTAGTGTCTGAAACCCTAACAAAGTTAGGAAATTTAGAAGTCTCAAAACTGAATCTGAAATGCCATAAGCACAGTGGCTAAAATGCTGAATTGTAAATTATGAAGCCCCTGCTGTAAGCTGTGAATACAGGTTATTCTAAGGGAAACTACCATTTCTAAGGGTCTTAATCCATCCCCATTTGCAGTAGTCAAACAGTGTTTTTTGAACACAAGATCCTCGCCTCATATAAAGAAAGTGACCGCCACATTATTCATCTGGGGGATTTAGTTGGCTTATAAAGGACCCACAAAAAGCCCTATGCAGCTCTGATTTGCTTTACAGGGAGAAAGTTATGATTGCCTAGAGAACAAAATGCAAGAAAGTAGGGAAAAAAGGTTTTTTTTTAATGGAACATTACGGGAAGAAATTATGAAATGTGTCCTGCTCTCTGACTTTCTCAGGCCCTCAGTTAGTTGGGTAACCTAACAATAAAACCCCTGAAGGGGGATAAAAAAATCCCTGTCTGCAGATTTCTGTACCCTAATATGTAACTCAGTAATCCAGAAGGAACTGTTATAGAATTTTAAAAATTCATGTATTGTTTTACTCTGTGATATTTTGTCACATTTTATTCTTCCTCAAAATGCTGCAAAAGAGATGAGCACTGCACAACTTACAGAGGGAAAGCTGCCTGAAATCCTTTCAAAATGCTGAGAATTCAACTAAGAGGGGAAAAAAGGCCTCTCTTCCACTAATTAAGTGGCCATAAAGGAGTGGGATTTTGCTTAGGGCCAGAAGCTTCTTCCCATTGTGGAACCTCTAGAACTGTTAAGAAAATTAGCAGGACTTGCAAAGACAGTTATATTTTTAAAAGAATTCTGGAACTGGAAAAAAATAGCACAGGCATCTTTCTTTACCTTGCTACACCCTCATTTTACTGCCACTTTATACAAGATTTTACATATTTCTTGTATATAGGTAACCTGAAAAATCAATGCACAATATAAACAAGGGAGAGGAAATCGTAGACTGATAGAGGGAATATCCTGATGGCCTTCAGTAGTCAGAAGGTTGAGCTATTAATAATGATTAACAACAGTGCTAGGCACAATTCATAGTACTAATTGAGTTATAGGCACTTAACAAAAGCCTCAAGAAGTGTAAACAGGAACTGTTTCAAAGACTGTAAGTTTGTGATCATGTAAAGGTCAATCTTAGTAAAGCTCCATCTGAGAGATTTAATGGGGAGAGGGGAGATCCAGCCAAACTGAAGATGCACCAGAACAACAATAACAGAAAAGCAAGGAGGAAAATTCAAAGGCAGAGGAACAAGAAGAAAGCAGTTTTCTAAAATCTAAGATGGCCATAAGTAAAACAAGGGAAGCTGGGAAAAGGCTTTTCTTCTTAAAGCTACAGAAGGAAGAATAAAATGTAACAAAATGTAGCAGAAAAAAAGATACAGAAATAAAAAATCTCCATAACAGAACTGCTTGGATGAGAAGAACAAAATAAAGTAATCAGGATGTTAAGTAGCCAGAAAAAAATGGTGCACTTCCAGGGGAGGTATGCGAAAGTAGAACCGATGACCATGGCAAAGACCAAGGAACCAGTGAGTAGACCTCTCCATATCGCCCACATGTGCTCTGGATGGCTGTTCCCTGCGCGGAGACCACAGAACAGAGGTTTTCCGCGGGTTTGAATGCCAGGAGATGATGGGATTTGTCATCTTGCTTGTAACAGTGGAGGAAACTTTTAAAGGACACTAAGTTTGCAAACATCACTTCCTTAAATTGCTCATTAACTACTTCTAAGCTATTAGAGACCTTCAGAACAAGAAGTCTGAAAATGCCAGGTGAGTTTGCCTGAATAAAAGAAAATTTTAATCATAAGCTTAAGAATTTAAAGAATCTGAAATAAACAGCAAAATGCTAAATAAGATTTTGATCTTAGAAAGTTATAAACGGACTAAGAGTCCAGATAAAATTGGAATATTGAAACTTTTACAATAAGATTTTGGGATTAATTATAAAGAACAAACAGCTTCTTATGGGAAATAGATCCTGTTTTGGTTTTTACAAGACGTAACAAAGATAAGCAATTTCATGATTTCAAGAATTGGACACTGGAGGGGACTAAAGATTTTAGGCAAAGATATCTAAACCCGCAAAATGATGCAAAACATTATAATAATAAAAATACTGAAGGAGACTTTTGAAGAATGGAATCAGAAAAGAGTAGCCATAATATCAACAATGTCAGTAATGACGTTTGCTTCTATGGATAGACTATGTCCAAAAGATGCTATTGAAGAAATGACAGACGTAGAACAAATTTTATTTGAGAAGATAGAGATGATATTGAAAGTGGATTTACAACTGACAGGCCAAGAGAATAACTTAGAAAAGAATGTTTCACTGGATCTACAAAGGAAACTGGTTGAGATTTTAAAATCTAAAAGGGAAATACAAATGATAAACCAAGAGAGTGACCAGGATAATTTTTCCCTATTGGATTTACAAAAGAGGCTTGTTAAAGCCTTGAAGAACTCTGTGCAATGGGACAAAGAAAAAATGAAGAGAAATCAAATCCTGTGACAATATTTGAATGAACTAAAGATTAAGACTGTTAGAAGTAAAAGGAATATAAAGTTGATTTATCTGATCAAGGTTAAAACAAGGTATGCTGTTACTTCTGGCAACCCTTTACGAACTTTCTGTTGACACCAGGACTGAAAATATGTTTAATGGATTTGTTTATAGATAAAAGATGGAATATGGGATGAAGAAATAAATGTTGCCAACCTTAGAAGGGGTGAAGGTTTCCCTTGACGTAAAGTCCAGTCGTGTCCGACTCTAGGGGGCGGTGTTCATCTCCGTTTCTAAGCCTTAGAGCCGGCGTTGTCCGTAGACACTTCCGGGTCATGTGGCCAGTATGACGACACGGAACGCCATTACCTTCCCGCCGAAGCGGTACCTATTGATCTACTCACATTTGTATGTTTTCAAACTGCTAGGTGAGCAGGAGCTGGGACTAGCAACGGGAGCTCACCCCGCCGCGCAGTTTCGAACCGCCGACCTTCCGATCGGCAGCTCAGCGGTTTAACCCGCAGCGCCACCGCGTCCCCTAGAAGGGGTGAAGAGTCACTAAATTTGTTTAAACTTGTGATGAAAGTTGGAATTCACTTCTTTCTATATTTTTCTCTTTCTTATATTCTTACCTTTCTTTTTTTCCCTTTCCCTTTTTACTGCTTCTTTCTGTTCTCTTTTCTTTCTTTAGTTTGTATTAGAGTTTACTATTATAATCAAAATTCATGTGTGTGTGTGTGAAAATTGTGCAGTTCTGGATATTCTCTGGTCAGAATTAAATATTCTTAGACATACTTGCCTGCTGATCAAGAATAACTGCCTGGAGATTATGAGGTATCATTACAGTACCATCATCATCATCATCATCATCATCATCATCATCATCATCATCATCATCATCATCATCTCCGGATTCAACAAAGACTTCTGGCATTTATATATACACACATACACATACATACATGAGGTTTTATCAGCCTCTTTTATATTACAGGTGATGTATCTGTTGGTACAATATTATGATAATGTTTTATTGCAGGTAAAAGTTGTGCTAACATAAATTTTGAGATCAGAGAAGTATAATGATATTCTGTATTACTCACTTATTATAGATATTTAGCAATGCATAACAGCTTTTATCTCAATTTTGCTAAGAAGGAAAGCAGTTCTTTTTTTTAAAATACTTTATTAGAAAGCAAAATAACATAAACAACATAATACATCCGAATACATATAACAATGAACAAAGAGAAAAGAAAAAAAAAGACAAAAGACAAAAGACAAGAAGAAAACAAATCTTATTAAAAACTGGTTTCCGACTATCTAAACTGTGATTTTGGATCTATAGTTGAGTTCTCTATTTTCAATCTATGTCACCCCTATTTCTATTTGATTAAGTGTTTAGTTGTTATTTTTTGCGTTGTCCTTAGATAATCAAGAAAAGGTCGCCATTCATTCTTAAAATCGTCCATATTTTTATCATTTAACAGGTCCGTTAGTTTCGCCATCTGGGCCAAGTCCATTATCTTAATTATCCATTCTTCTATTGATGAGGTAGACTCTTCTTTCCACCTTGAGGCGTAAATAATTCGTGTGGCAGTAATCAAGTACAGTAGGAACTTTCCAGGGTTTTTTTTCCTAATTCTTCTTCCATTAGACCCAGTAAGTATAATTCCTGTTTTTGGATTATGTCCATTGCCAACATTTTTTGAATTAACATTGTGTATTGACGCCCAGAATTTTTTTTGCTCTTACAAGACCACCACATGTGATAAAACGTACCTATTTCGTTTCTACATTTCCAGCAAGTGTTTGATGTATTTTTAAACATTCTTGATATTTTATCAGGAGTTATATACCATCTATACATCATTTTGTAAAAGTTCTCCTTCAGATTATAATTCAATGTAAATTTTAATCCTCTAGTCCACATCCTTTCCCATTGGTCATACATAATGTTATACCCAAAGTTGTTTGCCCATTTATTCATACATTCTTTAGCTTGCTTGTTTTCCCATTTTAACTGTAATAACATTTTATATATCTTAGCTATAATATGATCAGCATCAATACAAAATTGACTATCCCACCATGTTGAATCTTTTCTGAATTTGTACTTCTTCTCATCTAGTTTAAACTGTTCCTTTAGTTGTATGTAGGTAAACCAATGGCAAAGGTATCCTTCCTTTTCTAATTCTTCTCGTTTTCATTACATATTTATCCCTTTCAAGTTTTAATAAATCTCTGTATCTCAACCATTTATGACTTTCTATATTTTCTCTTCCGGCAAATGCTTCCTGGAGAGATATCCATAGGGGCGTGTTTGGTGTTAATTCAGATTTATATTTTTCCCATATTTTTATAATAGTTCTTCTAATACAGTGATTGTTAAATGTTTTGTTTGCTTTGATTTCATCATACCATAGAAAACCGTGCCAACCAAATTTTAGATCATGTCCTTCTAATTTTAACATCCTATGGTTTTCTAGAGGTGACGGACTTGTCCCTGGGGGAGCTGGGGGTGTTGACGACCGACAGGAAGCTCTGGTGTGGGCTGGTCCATGAAGTCATGAAGAGTCGGAAGCGACTAAATGAATAAACAACAATGGTTTTCTAGTGCAATCCACTCTTTTAACCACATCAAACAACACGCCTCATAATATAATCTCAAATCTGGTAATCCAAATCCTCCCCTTTCTTTGGCATCTTGTAATAATTTAAATTTTATTCTTGGTTTTTTCCCTTGCCAAATGAATTTCAATAAGTCTCCTTGTCATGTTTTCAAAGGATTATCTGTTATTAATATTGGTATGGTTTGAAATAGAAATAATATTCTGGGTAATACATTCATTTTAATTGTGGAAATTCTCCCCAACAGAGAAAGATGTAGTTTTTCCCATCTTGACAAATCTAGTTTTATTTCATTCCATATTTTCAAATAGTTATTTTGAAATAGGTCGTTGTTCTTTGTTGCAATTTCTACTCCCAAATATTTAATCTTTTTTACACTTTTGAAGCCTGTCTTATTTTCTAACATAGCTTGACTATTTTATATCATATTTAAGTTTATCATTTTCTGTTTTCTGATTATTTTGAAGCCTGCTAATTTTCCAAATTCTTGCAATATATCTAATAAATAGTCAATGGATTCTAGCAGGTTCTACATAATAATAACTAGACCATCTGCAAAAGCTCTTAAACTTTTCTTGTTTTATCTTTACACCTTCTATTTGTCTATCATCTCTAATACCTCCAATAAGAAATTCAAGTACTAAAATAAATAACAGTGGTGATAAAGGGTAGCCTTGTCTCGTACCTTTTTCAATTTCACAATCTTGTGTTATTTCTTCATTTACTATAATTTTGGCTTTTTGGGAGGTATATATTGATTTTACTGCTTTTATAAATAAATCTCCAAAGTCCATATTTTCTAAGATTTTAAACATAAAATTCCAATTTAAATTATCGAAGGCTTTTTCAGCATCTAAAAATAACAGAGTAAATTGTTTTTCATTATGGACTTGAGTATTACATCCAACACAATCCTTATATTATTTTTTATGTGTCTTTTAGGTAGAAAGCCACTTTGGTCCTGATCAATAATTTCTTGGAGCACTGTTTTTAATCTTTCTGTTAGAATTAATGTAAATATTTTATAATCATTATTCAATAAGGATATGGGCCTATAGCTTTTACAAAGTGTCAGATCCTGTCCTTCTTTTGGAATTAATATGTTTGCTTCTGTCTATGTCTTTGGTATTTTCAATCCAGTCATAATCACATTTAATAGTTCCTTAAATGGTAGGATAATTTGTTCTTGAAAACATTTATAATAGCCTGCTGAGAAGCCATCTGGACCCGGTGCTTTCCCTATTTTCAGTTTTTTAATCGCTTCTAAGATCTCATGATCTGTAATGGGGCTATTAACTATTAGTTTCTGCTCATGTGACAATTTCGACAAACTATGTTTTAGTAAATATTCATCAATTTTGCCAGCTGAAATTTCTTGTTTTTTATATAAATTTGTAAAAAAAGTATGAAATGCACTTTTAATTTCATTGTCTACTAGATCTACATTATTCTCACAAATTTTAATAATTGTTTTTTTTTCCCTTATCCTTCCTTAATTTATATGCCAGCCATCTGCCAGTTTTGTTTGCGAATTCAAAATTTCTCTGTTTGGCAGAGAAAGCAGTTCTGTTGTTCAATGTTAATTATTTTCTGTTCTCCTTATGTTACTTCCTGGCAAAATATGTCCAACCACTACCTACAAATTTTCAGTTTATTGTACTTCTAATCTAGCAATTGTTTTAAATTTAGAATATACATACAATAATCACTATGGGCATTGTGAAAGTAAAGTGGGTGGTGCGCAGGACACAAATTTTTATTAAAAATTAAATTACAAATTAAATTCAAACAAACAAACAGATATTTGAACATAGTGCTTTTTTAAAAAAAATGATCAGGTCTGTACTCAAATTAAAACAAGGGTTATATAATTGCTTTTCCATTCTTTCATCCATGAAATTTTAGCAAACATTTTTATTTAAAAATACTTTGTTGCAACTCTGTTTAAGTTATATGTTGTTAGATTTATGTACTGGCTTCCTGCTCAAAACACAGAGAGAGAGGAATTACAGGATTAGGACTTAAGAAATGCTGTTTTCCATTTGGATCATGTGGAACAGCCTCTCTGAATAATTACAAACTATGGAAGGGTTGAATTTATCACTGTATTTCTATTTCTTCTACATGTGTTTACAAAATGTCCTTTTATCCCATTTATCTAAGAATGTTTCAATTAATTCTTAAATGTGTGTTTCTGATATGCTTTTATTCTAACTAAATAAATATTTTGATAGTTTGATATAACAGAAGTCCAAACTGAACAGCCTTCAGAATTTCTGTGCCAGTTGGATACCTGTCCTTCTTGATTTGTACCTTCTAAGAGGAATCTTTCTGACCTCTTGCTTGACTCCTTCAGCTGACTGCTGGTTCCTTGTGGCTTTAAGGGACCTTCTTCCCCACTGTGTTTGACACTGAGGGATACTGAACAGGAACTCTTAAGTGGGGAGAGGGGGGAGACCATCATCTCCACGGCTGAAAGGTCTAGCGCCTGCACTACCACCATCCAAAGACAACTGTCACCTGGAGACTAGATCCTAAACTATCCAAAGGCAACTGTGATGTAGGGTGAGAAATGTCTGACGGACATTAACACCGTCAGAACTTATCTGTTCCTACTACTTGCCCATATCTCTCTTTGCATCCTCAAGTTCCTCCCTATGTTGCTGTTCCTGCAATCCCTGCAAATATCTGTTGTGATCACTCTCACTGTGAGGAAGGCTTAAAAGAAAAATACAAGGATTTTTACTTGCTGCATTTGTTTTGTTTGGGAGGAGAAGGGAGAGAGAAGATGAAGTGGAGCCTTCCTGGCTCATTGTGATTTGTCACAGCTGCCTATAGCTGGTTTGGGCTCCCACGTGACTAGCTCCTGAAAACCAAGATCTTGAATCTGCCCCTGGACAAGAGAACATTTGTGCCAGCTTCCTCCCCTCGTTCTTCCTAAGAGCCTCTAACTTTTTCTTTTATGAAATTCTTGGCCTAAGATGGTGCTAGGGGAAGACCTTCCTTTTCTGCAGAAGGCAGAACTCATACAGAGGAGAAAAGGTTAGCCTCCACCAGATGGCAGAAGCTTAAGCCTGTGCCTTCTAGCAAATAAAAGTGTTCATTCCTGTCAGCTCCAGTTTCAGGCAGTTAGGAACTTCACATCATAATGTACAGAAAACTTAATACATTAATTATCCCAATGTACAGCTGCCCATTCAGTGGTAAGGCCTTTGATGTTTTTAAAGAAGAAAATGTCAGGAAATTGATGTGCAACTTCTTAGATTAATGTGTATCCTATGGTCCATGTTTTCAAAACTTATAGAAGTTCATGATCCCATGGCTATTTTTCCAATTACAAGATGAGGAAAAATAAGCAAAACAGAACAACTATTTCCTAAATTTGCAATTACCTGAGGTGACATTAAAGAATCGTTCAATTTCCAGTCAGAGTTGGCTAGAGCCGGAAACTACCCTTAATAGAAACAAAGAGAGAGAGTGTGTGTGTGTAGCATTAAAAGCCACTAGTAAACTTTTTCCAAAAATTGACTGATGAGGATTAATTTAAATTGTGAAGCCAAAGACAATTTGCCCACTACTCATTAACAAGCAAAATTCTTATTTTATTTTATGTTTTTCTACAGGAAATTACTTATTGCATTTTATTCAACCCAATTCATTTAACCTTGACACTTAATTTTTTTTCTGGCTTTTCAGATAAATAAAATGTATGTGACTGGCCAGTTAACAAAGTTAAAGAATAAAAAGCAAAAACGGTCTCCAGTGCATTACATTTGCCCTTAGTCATTCTTGAGTATGAAGGTGCAAGTTGGCTGATTCATAACTGTAAAGGACAAACATGTATGATGAGAAGTGTATTGGGATTAGAGATGACAACTAATAAAAACATAATTATGGTGGTTTTTTTCACAGCAACCTGCTATAGAAAGTTCAACAGATGTAGCATCTCACAGTACTATATGAAGATAAGTGCTATTACCACTTTAAAAATAGTAAGACTATTACTCGAAGACTGTTAAAATAGCTGACAGTGCAAATTAGAGGTGTTTGTTGCTCTAAATACAACACAGCAAGGCAGGTAGAGCAGAGTTCTATGAATGAAAGGGACTCCACTTGTGCTCAGCAAATACTAGGCAGGACATACTAGAGGATGGCAAGCATATCTTCGTTCAGAATAGTATTATACTGCCTTCCAGCTTTTGCATTACAAATGTATTGTAATATTTCTAATGGTGTTTGGTAGGCAGACTTTCAAGGCAATGTACAAGACATTGGGAAAGTATTTTAAAACACAAACTCAAGAAACTGAAAACCAGAAAAACTGAAAATAGAACCATCTATCAATCTCTTATTAACCAACAAACTTTCTGGGTTAATGTCTCAGAAGAGAGAGAGTGTGAGTGAATTCTTTCATAACCAGGGCTTTACTGTACAAAATACTATGTCTTACATTCTACTAACTCATCCATAGTTATGGGTGTACTTGCATGGGAGAAGGTACTGCAGATTTCATTGCTCCAAAGCATTTTCATGTATATATTTAAAAGCCTGGAAAGAGGACATAGGAAAAATTGTTCTTCCCATATGCCCAAAGCCCATGGTTGCTATCTAAAGCCTTGTAGAAGTTTCTATAAAACAGCATTTACTTTATAAAACTGTTTCACAGGAAAGGTTAAGTTGGTTTCCTCATTACTGGCTTTTACATAGTACAGGCAGTCCTCGCTTAACAACCACTCGTTCAGCAACTGTTCAAACTTACGAGTGATACTTACATCCAGTCCTCATATTTGTGGCTGTTGCAGCATTCCCGTGGTCACGTGATCATGATCTGGGCACTTGGTGAATGGTTCACAATTACAATATTGCAGCATCCCACAGTCACCTGATTGCCATCTGTGACCTTCACAGCCAGCAGGAGGTCATAAATGGTGAACACGTGATGTCGCACTTAATAATGGCACGGGATTCGCTTAACAACTGCAACCGGAAGGGCCGGAACTGCCATCACTAAGTGGCTTGGTCACGTGATATCGCGCTTTACAGCTGCATCACCTAGCAACAGAAATTCTCATCCCAATCCCTTACCGTAGTTAAGCAAGGACTACCTGTAAGTAAAACTGTTTATCATTTTTCTACACTTTTAGTGATTCATGCTATGTGCTGTTTTCTTCTCCATTTAATTATAATATAGAGAGGTTTATTCCTATGTTTGGCTGTGCTGATGTAATGTATTGTAATTCTGCTAAGAACTCTCAGAGTGGAGTTATAAGTTAAAAATATAATAACTAAATAAATTATTCTAGAATGGCTAGGTATTACTTCTAGTATCAGTGACATGGCTGCAAACAAGAGTTGTGAAGATCAGTTTTGTGAACAGGAGTGGGAGAATAATACTATGCTCATGTATTGATAGGTATCTTGTTGCTTTGGGATTAGTTGATTATAAAAATAAACAATGCATTCCATTACACAACTAATAGATCAGCCTGGTTAACCACTCTGGGAACAGAATGGTAAAGGAGGTATTTCCCCTGTTCTTGTATAGCCCTTCTTATGAACAGTTCAGAAATATCTAGCTGAAGCTAGTGAACTGTCAGTATTTCCTAGTGCTATTTTAGCTTAAATGATGAGAGAAAGAGAGAGAGAGAGAGAGATGATCATTAACTAACCAGTAAAAAAGAAAATCTAGATGCCTCATCAGTGGAGCAATTGTTGTCACCTTCAGAGTAGATTAATTCATTTGAGAATTCAAGCACAAACCATTTACCAGATGTTATTGTTATGGTGGTATGTTCCCAAATTAAAAATCATAGCCTATTAAGCCCCACTGGTTGATTTGCTTTTTTCACAGTTTAGAATACATGCTGTATTTTTTTTTCCTGGAGGAATAAATTGAAAATGCTTAAGTCCTTAAACAACCTTGCTTTTGACTTTTCAGTTATCATGAACTACATAATCTTAAATTCATAGCTTTCTAAAAAATAAAAAACAAACTCCCTGATGGCCCTTGCGCACATTACTGTTCTTGTTGCTAGGATACGCTGGAAAGGATTCTCTGAAAGTGTGGACCTTGATGAGCTCAGGAGCAATTTTACTGGTGCTGAGAATACCCACCGATTTCCCCACAGCTAAACCCAATCCCTGTAAAAATACAAAAAGACATTTCAGAGAATTATTAATTCAGTTCACCCATATACGCCAGGCCATATTCTTATGGCTGTTAAACATGTGCCTGAAAAAGAAAACAATCCTGGCCATAGCTAGCTCAAAACATTTTCTAAATTATTACTAAATAAAATAATTAATTACTGTTATTAGATCGTATGTACTGTACTTAGCTAGTGAGTATTCCATATATTTCACCCAGATACTCAACCTAAATCTTAACTTTAAAAAAATTATGGCAAAGGTTACAGGTCACTAACATCACCTTCCATGCCAAATTATATAACCTGGGCCAAGTGGATTAACCTACCCCTAAATCTTTGCCTCGTGTGTGGTAAATATCAATTTGGCTACAACATTCAAAGAATGTTATTGGTATGAACCCTAGAATTCATCTGAAAAGGTCTGATTTTATAACTTCTGTTTAATTAGTGAAGCTCTACATAAATCTACTTACTTCTAAAATTTTATAAACATTACCAAAGTCTCACAACTCATGTACAGGGATACATAGAAGCAAATATATGTTCAAGGTAAACTGAAAGATCTTATTTGCATTATACCCTTAAACTGAAAATCCTATTTTTTAAAAATTGTATTTAAAGCAAAAATGTGTTTTTTAAAAAAATATTGTCTACAAATAGATAATTACTGAAGTTATACAATTATTGTTCAATATAACATCAGTAAAAGATACCAAGCAGAGTGTGTTGTTTTTAAGATATAAAAAAGAATATAAACTTTTGAGCTTAATGCCAAAATCTCCATTATATTATTTACAAATGTTAAAAAAACACCCCTATAAATAGTATAGGTATATATTTAATTTCTGATTTCCCCCTTCTTTATACTCCAATCGATTTGCAGTACTATTGGCATAGACTTTAGAATCCATACTCTTAAGTGTTTGTATTTACTTTGCTGCGTAATATATAATATATACGGAAGCCATTCTTGCTTAAATTTAGCTGAAATTCATTTCAAATTTGATCCCTAAAATTTTCTAAATGGTGCTATGTATGTCTTTCCAGTACTTTTGGAATACTTTGGGTTTTTTTTTTACATGTCCATCACATATGGTAAAATGTTCCTTCTGTCTCACGGCATTTCCAGCATTTATTACTATGTGATTTGTCTATTTTGGCAATTACTGACAGAGTTATATACCACCTGTAAAACATTTTATACCAGTTCTCTCTGAAACCATAGCTTGGGTAAATTTTATAGATTTGTTCCACATTCTTCCCATTGTTGAACTGAAACGGTTTCTTTGAAGTTTTGCAACCAATTTATCATACATGTTTTTACTTGTTCTGTCTCTGTATCATATCTAAACAGAAGTTTATATACACAGCCTAGTGGATGGTCTTGATTCTGTATAAGCATTTCAAATTCTGTCATTTTTCTTCATGTCCCTCTCTCACTTTTGAGGTCACATTTTATTCTTCCACCAATTTGTAAATACATCAGTCATGGTATGTTCTGGCCTCACTGAATAATTCTTGCTGTGTCTTTAATCTATTCATAAGATCTGGGTGGACCATGTTTGCATATGTAATTACACTTTTCTTAGTGTAGTTATCTACAACATGAAAAGCATTTAGGGGAGAGATTAATGGTGAAATCGTTGGACTTATTGTTTTCCTCATGGAGTTCCATACTTTATCAAGCCTTGTCTTATAATGTATACTTTTAAGTTTTTGTCCTCTTTTAGGTTTTTGTTCTCTTTTATATCTTGTCATAATATGATTGTATCAGCTAGCCCCCATTAATAATGTTACTGACCTGTTTTGGACTGTTTTTTCAAAACAGCCCTGCAGACAATTCTGCTTTACAGTACAGATAGTCTTTGGTTAATGACGGTAATTGAGACTGGAAACTCTGTTGCTAAGTGATGTGGTCATAAAGCTCAATGTCATGTGACCGCGCTGACTTACAACAGCAGTACTGGTAGTTCCAGTTGTAGTCATTAGGCAAATCCCGCACGGTCGTTGGGTGTGATGTCATATGATTGCCATTTGCAACCTCCTGTCAGCTTTCCTATTGACTTTGCTTGTCAGAAGCTGGCAGTGAAGGTTGCAAATGGTGTTCACATGGCCATGGGATGCTGCAACTGCTGTAATTGCGAGCCAGTTGCCAAGCACCTGAATCACAATCACGTGACCACAGGGACTCTGCAATGGCCACAACTTTGAGGACCGGACATATGTCTCCTTGTTCAAGGCCATCATAACTTTGAACAGTCACTGAACAAATGGTCATTAACTGAGGACTACCTGTAATACAAATGAGAACTTAGGAGCTCTGTTTGACCAGGAGCTCTGTTTGACCAGAGCAGTGTTTCTCAACCTTGGCCCCTGGATGATGTGTGGACTTCAACTCCCAGGATTCCCCAGCCAACCATGCTGGCTGGGGAATCTTGAGAGTTGAAGTCCATACATCTTCCAGGGGCCAAGGTTGAGAAACATTGGACTAGAGGGAGATTATCACCATATTTTTAAAATTTGGCCACAAATTGGAACCACCACCACACTTGTGCTAAAATTGTTTGACTCCAAGAACTCTTTCTCTTTACTAACAGAATTCCAATCTTAGCATGTCCTACCCATCAATTCTGGTTGAAGCTAGCTCTTCAGAAAAATCATCACAGGAGCTCTGCAACTATAATCAAGGACTCTTGATGCATCTTGTATCCTTTGGATGTTGGAACTACTTTGTAGTCATCTATTTATTCCAGCTGAAAAATCTGATCCATGGTTCAGTGTAGTTTCTTGTTGCTTCTTCAGCTTTATTAACTGAGTTTAATGAGTGATCTTGGTCAGCATATATGGTGACAAAACTATGCTATAACTGAAGTGTTTGCTGCACCTACTCTCTCTGTCATAGTAATAGATGTGGAGCCATAGTTTTTGTTGTAATTTTCAACAGATTGCAAAAGAATGTTTGGTTATTTGGACTGTTAGAATTCAAAACGAGTCTAGGAATGACAACAATGAAAAGAAAGAAAAAATAATAATCTCTCTCATTAAATGTTTCTTCTCCATTAATATTTAAATACTATTTTAAATTCTTAGCAGACTGTTAATATTCATTAGTAGATTAGAACAGGGTGGACAGCCCGCTGCTTTCTGCCCTGAGCCTAGATTGAAAAGCTTTCTGCAAGTAAGCAATTCAGGCATATGAAACCAACCTTCCCTTCTTTAGCAGATACTAGGGAGAATGTGAAGGCAGGGAAGGGAGGAGAAAAGAGGACAAAGGGATGTCAAAGGAAACAAAGCTGGTTTTGAGCTGTGAAAATTGTTCCAATCTCAGAAAGATTTGAACCTGAAACAAAACATGCATGTTCAGAGAGCTTTGCCTTGACCTTACTGCAAAACACAATGGCTTTTCCAAGTTTAACACAGAACAGGGACACTCAGAACAGCATTGTTTCAAACACTCTCCAAGTCATGTGCCCTGTGCTGCCTCATTATTTTATAAATTTTGATTGGCTTGGTTTAAAACAATATTTTCCAGAATAACCAATAAGCTAGGAGGGATCAGGGAGGAGAGTCTTTTGCAGGTCCATAGTCATATATACCACATTTGATGACTGACATCTGAATATGTTATATGACTCAACAGAAAGATACTGTGTTTTACACAGTACATAAAAATCAGCAGATTCTGTCAATTCACGCTGCATTTCTGATGGCCCATTCACAAATCAATGCAAGTCATCATCTGATGCTGCCATTTTCAACTGCTAAACCTGAATATTTGTCCCAATCATGCTTGGTGCATTCATTTTATATCGAGACCCATAATTAAAATTTTAACATGCCCACATAATGTTGCAATATTTTAGTTCATTACTATATTTCTTTTTCTAATGAAAGTTCAAAATGTCTGCTTATGGTACATTCTAAATTAGTCTTTTTAACCTTTGGAGCAGATATATGCTTGGAAAAAAGAAATTACAATTTTTACTATTTTAATTATTGGTCCTCTTTTTAAGACTAGTTATACATAAACATTCTCTCACTTATTTTCCTTTTATAAACATTACAAATTTTAAGGATAGTGGGGAAACAGAATTCTGTTGTCTTAGCAACAAAAGATAAATATGAGGAAGCCATAACACTGTTGAAATAAAATGTGAATAAAAATATTCTATGTAGGAAAAAGATGTATTATTACTGCCAACTTAACTTGTTTTAACAATGGTTAGCACACCAAACCCCTTTCATAGCAAATTATTTGTTCATGTAAAAAAGTGTGAATATATGGACATTATCCAGTTCTGCACTAATAATTGGTCTCAAAATACAATCTGTGATTTATGAGCAACATTGTTATTATAAAAGTATTTCACGGTGAATTGCAAATGTGGCAAATACTATTACATAGATTTGTATCCCTGGTAATGTAGTATTCATTGGCATATATAAGTCACAATCAAGAATACATAGAGCTGGAGAATTCTGAATTCTTAGAGAATACTCTGTTGCTACTCAGACATTATTCCTCGTCTATGTACTGCCAACACTGTGGCTGTTCTAGGATTTATGGACTTCGTAACCTACCTTCCTCATATATAGGAACTGAAGGGAAAAAGCCTTGGAAGTAGAACTACTTTGATTATTGAGAAAAGGTGAACATGGATACTGAACACTCACACAAATTGCATAAATTGGGAAATACAGTGGAAGCTAATTTTAAATAACTGACATGGCTGGCTAGCTGACTCCAAAATATTTCAGTCTTTGTAGCCTTCCAAGATTAATTCCTTAAGTTTTGGGTGACATTTTAAACACATTACTTTAATGAAAAGGCTACAAAGTAATTTGAAAACAGAGAAGAACTTATTTGAATGCTTTTAAAAACTAATTTTATCTTTTTCTAATTACTCAAAGGCAAAAAAATATATTTATGGTCAAAGTTATAGTAGCTGTAAAATATCTTACAAAACTAAGCAGGCTGGCAATATCTGTATTTCATCAGATAAAAAAATTAGACTAATTTGCTTGCCCAAAACACATACACATCAACAATTCCATTTCTAATCTTTTTTTTCCCTTGGAAAAAAGGGCAAAAGCCTTACTATGACTTATTACCATCATTAAATTTTTATTTAAGAAAAAAAATGTAGTTTTCTTAAGCAGTTCTCAAAGGATAATGCCAGTCTTTTTAAAGAAACTGGGCTTTATTATTGAGTTAAATCAACCAAAACCAGCATTGAAGGCAAGCATATTACAGTCCTTAAATGAAATAATTTCCTTTTTAAAGAACCTCTGCTCCAATGAAGAAATGTATTCAATGACTAACAGTATCCCTACGCTGTACTACATTATACATTTGTAGTGCTGTAGTGTATAAACACTAGAAATAAGCAAGAAAACTCTCTTGAAGATATAGATCTATTTTAATTTTAACCTATAAATTGTATGAGATGCTTTGGACCTTCATTTCTCCATTGAAGAATAATTGTAGGCTGGGATCCAAGCAAGAACCTTGGCAGTCCAAAGTCTTAAAAACCTCAGAGAAAATATTTTACATTTTGCCTGTGAATTCCTGTAAGAAATTACAAACTACTTTTTAAATTCCAAATTTATGTCATGGATCATCTCAAGTCTTTCTTGATTCACGGGGAACCAAAAAAGAAATATAGATGAGCATTTTATAGATTCTGAAGTTCCTCTCTCTTACCAGTGCTAAGAACTGTTGCAGTAGAAATACGAATTGCATAGCAAACTATATTGCAGCATCTGTCCTACAACAACTCCACCAATTTTTAAAATTCCATTTGATAAAACAACAATAATGGTGCAAACATATTAATATTTTTCATAAACTAATATATAAAACTACTGAGGAATTTTGTAAAGCTATCCTTAGAGATATTTTCTCCAGATATATAGTTCATATTCTTGCTAATCAGTGATTAATATGGAAGGGTAAACCAAAAGCATCTAGATCAGTTTTGAGTTCAGCTTCCTTCTATATCAGCACATTCCCTCTTCTGGCAACAACAATAAAAAGATTAACAATTATGGTGAATCAAACAAACTGTATAAGAATCGAGATTAGGTGGCATTGCAAATTTAAAAAATGCACCACCTAAAAATGTGAAAACATTGCTTGTTTGCCTAAAAGCTGCTAATATTCATTTACCTACATTGATGTAAATTTAAAAATAATTAAGACAGTTTAAATTACAAAAAGATATATATACACATATCACAGTCAAGAAACTGATCAGGTTATATTTGTGTTATTCAGACTGCTGACCTAGTACCAACTACTAAATGGGAAGACCCATGTTCTTCTTTCTTAAAGCTCTTCATCTTTAAGCTGAAGTTGGACTGGAGAAACCTTCAAATATAGCCTGGGTTCACTTATCATGCCAAACTGCAATTCTGTAAATCATGGTTTGTTAAATATACCAGACTTGACTAGGTTCACACATAATGCTGACATAAATCCTGGTTTATAAATCAGTGATTGGAACCATTCCTTATGCTAAGGTATATGCTAGGCAAACTACATTATGACATAATGCAATATTGAAGCCATTCTTTCAAAAAGTGGAATAATCTCTGAAAAGTACAGCACACAGGCACCCCAGCTAAAATGCTGATATTTTCCAAGAATTACTTAATGTGATCCAGCTTCGCTAACAAATGTATGAAAGATTTTAAAAATTACAAATAAGTGCTAGGAATAAAAAAGAGAGGCCACTGGTTAGTTGTTAGGTGAGCCCTGTTGATTAGTTACTGTTTTCTTCTTAAATGTAAAATTGAATGATTTTTTTAGACTGCTGGCATGCATTATACTGATTATTTCTAGTTTTTATTTTTTAATAATTGTGTTTTGTTGTTCTTGGTTTTATTTTCTGTTTGCTGCCCAGAGTCACTGTTCTGTGATGGGTAGCCATATACAGTGTTTGAATGAAATTAATAATAATGCAACAATAGCATAACGCCCTGACATTGTACCTTGGCACAATATTTAGTAACTTTGCAGATTAAACCATTCTGCAGAGAAAAGCAGGCATAGTCTGAAAGGTCAATCCAGAATTAAATGTTACTATTGAAACTGAAAGATAGCAAAGTCCATCTGTAAAATTCCTGGCAAGAACTACAGTATTAACAAGAGCTAATTTAAAAAGAACAAAAACAAAACTGGAATACTAAAGGAACTAATCAAACATTACACAGCAAATATTGTGTAATATTTGTTGTGTTGTATTCACTGCAGTTTTCTTAATTTTTTTATGTTTAGTTTATCATTTAAAAGCTGTTTGTTTTCCTTCATTATAAGATAAATAACCATAAATATTGCTTATTGTTAATGGAGCTATCCTGACAATAGTAGTCAAAAAATATATGGCTGTTACCTAATGGTCTAATTCAATCTGCAAAATTATCCCCATCCCCAACAATACACTTTCAGTGTTGTCATTAGGGATTTAGAATAATTACTTTATTCTACAACATATTCCACAAGAGTATATTTCTAACGCATTTTATTCAAGCACTACAATTTTGCAAAGAAGGAATGGCTTTGCTGGGTTCTTGAAATAGGACTGCTGGGGCCTGAATCAAACTATGCTTGAACCTTGCTTTGAGGAACCATGATGAACTTCTGTCTCTACAGCTGGGAGATGAGAAACACCATACTGCTGGCTGGAATTCCAGAAATGTTCACTGTGGGCCTCATGGACAATCTATTAAGAACCTTCCTTTGAAGTTGGAAGGTGACAAAACAACAAGCATGTAGAAAATTCTTAATTAAAATAAATAATTAAAATAAAGAAATTTGTCTTATTCTTAGATATATTTTATCTATAGCAATCTGTACATTCAATTACAGGTAGTCCTCAATTAACAACCACTCATTCAGTGACAACTCCTATTTTTTCACAATGAAGGTAAAATTATAAGCATGCTGATGTGGTTCAAGAATCCAGTTAATTTAACAGGAAAGCCATTCCCTCTTTGCAAAATTGCAGTGACTGAATACAATGCATTAAACATATGCTCCTGTTAAGTATGTTGTAGAATAAAATGATTATTCTAAATCCCTAATGACAACACTGAAATGGGGATAATTTTGCAGATTGAATTACGATGGCGTTGAATGAGTGGTGGTTATGACCAGTCCTCAAGGTTCTGCCCGTCTGAGCACCCTCACAGTGACATGATCACAATCTGGGAGCTTGGCAACTGGCTTGCATTTACGATGGTTGCAGCTCCCATGGTCACATGATCTCAATTTGTGACCTTCCTGCCAGATTCCAACAAGCAAAGGGAATAGGGAAGCTGGCAGGGAAGGTCACAAGTTGCTCAGGTGAGTCTCTCCCACCCACGCACCCTCCCTGAGCCTCGCTGCACTCGCACTGTGCCTCCCTCACCATTTGCACACCCTCTGCCACCCAACAGCAGCCACCCCTAGCCCCACCACACTCAAGCCCCTGCCACTTGTGCACCCTCATGCACCCGCTCCCACCTAGCAGCAGCCACCCAAGCACTGCGCTTCCCTCGCTACCCATGCACCCCCTCACTCCCTCTCCCACCCATCAGCAGCCACCTAACTGCCTGCTGGCCTGCTTGCAAGCCACCTGGAACTTGCAACTTCCTGCCAGCTTCTCCGCTGACTCTGGTTGTTGAAAGCTGGCAGGAAGTTGTGAGGAGGTGCTCACTGAACAGTTCATAATCCTCGCTTAATGACAGCAATGGGGACTGCAGGGATTGCCATCACTAAGCAATGTGGTCACGTGATATCACGCTTTACGACCGCATCATTTAGCGATGGAAATTCCAGCCCCAATTGCCATCACAACTCAAGAACTACCTGTGTGTACAAGCAACTGCCGAAATTAACATACCTTGCCACTCAAACAAATATAAGCCAACATCTGAAACAATCAGAGACACCTTTCCCCTGAACTTCTGCTGGGTTCTTGAAACATTCCAACTGCAAGAAATAATGTTGCTCCAACTCAGAGATTGCCATAAAATAGGAGCATTCTTGTAGGAGAGATACATTAGGCTAACTATCAAGTCCAGCCAAATCTTGTAGGCTCCTGTTTGTACTTCTGCTCATACTATGCTATATACATGTTCTTGTTCCAGCATCATATTCCAGACCTCCAAAATTTTTGCAATCAGAAATGTGGACTAGACTTGTGTAGTACCTTCTCTTTCTTCATCTGTTGCACCCATCATTTAGTTTTAATGCTTGCATTTGGAGTACTGCTGTCTAAATCTTAGGCCAGAAACTAACCTGAAGCCATGGTTTCAAGATAATTCTGCCTGGCTCTAAGATAAATGTTGCATCTCTATTCAGGCTAAACTAAGGTACAAATGAAGGTATTTCAAAGATATAGGAAGCACACAAGTCATAATTGGGCAATTAGTCATTCAGATCAAAAGTAGTTGGACTTCCAGAAGAATTCAAGTACAAACAATAACTGAAAAGCCAAAAAAATCATGACATAATGCATTAAGTAATGAGACTACTGAGTATTGAAAGGTTCTGAAAACTCTTTTTATTCTAGTTGAAATTCCAGACCGAAAGAGAATAAGGCATGATAAGAATATACTTTTGTGCTAAGTGGACTCTTGTCCATGAAAGCCTAAACCATACAGTATAATTCATGTTAAAATGCTCTCCACCAAACAGTTAGAAAGATACTTGTAAAATATCCTTTAAACAGAAGTCTCTTTGAACTATAAACTTCAGCTTCTTAATAATTGATTCTACATCTGGATTGATTCACTCTAGCAATAAGCCAGCTTCCAACAAAGAACTAAGAAAACAATTGTTTTATAAGGCAAGTTTAGCAGATACTATTTCATTTAAATGTATGCTAAAGTAACTTATTAAAATGCTGCTATAAAGTCACAGCCTATGATTAACAATATGCAAAGAACGATAAAAATTCAGCCTACCTGCGCCAACTTCTTTTTCTTCCTCCTCTATGTTATTCTTGATACTATCATATTCATCATCTATTGTTTGATTTCCCCGCATCCGTGACAGAATTCTACGTGCCTTTTGAGTCTGTCCTTTCTGAATAAGCCAGCGGGGGCTTTCAGGAAGAAAGAGGAAGCCAAGAAATTGTATTACAGCTGGAACTGCTGAAAGGCCGAGCATATACCTATGAGGAGGAAAAAAAATACACATGTCTTTAATATGGGTTTATCAAAATTCTCATAGAAAAAAACCGGAGTTTAAGGCTTTAGATATTTTCTTAATGTACTCCATATTATTCTAAACAAGCAGATGGTAAAAAAAAAGTTTATATTCCAAATTTCAGTATCAGCCTATTCCAATAAATCTTATGTTTCAGATATATCATGCAGATGTTCCCTGAACAGCAACACACAAGGCTCGAATTACGAGGGAAAAGATGGAAGGAGGAGAGTTTAATGAAAAGTTCTTATCATTCCCTGTATTTTAATCCAATCATCCATGGTTCTACTACAACCATATAAAAGCTCTTGAACTAGGCTCCTCAGCTTTCCTAAAATTCAAGCACTCTTTAGTCTACTTGTTTGCTCCCATTTTATTTTTTAAAAGATGTAACTCACATAGACTGTCCAAATATTCCCCACAAAAAGTATTTAAGATGGCATCCACAATATCCCTGTTGGATTGTTAAAAATCTTTGAAGTGTTCATTATACTAGAATAAGCCCCTGTTAGATGAAAAGAATCCATTTATTTGTTCTATAAAAACATTTCCCATGAATCAAATATTGGAGTCAACAACAGGGAATGAAAACTATATACAAAAAATGGTTAACAGGCTGTAAGTATAATTTCTCACAAAACAATCAAGAATTGCTCTTTGGAAACACACATAGTTCTTAACATTTGGCACATACTCTGACCAGCAACACAAATAACAAAGCTGCATCTTTTTTAGAAGATTGATGATGTGCCATCAAGTCAGTACTGACTTTTAACAACCGCATAGACCTTATTGAGACTTCTGGGGGAGGTATGGCAAACGGAAGCCAACCTCGGCAAAGACCAAGGAACCGGTGAGGAGACTGGTTTCTTCGAACCTCTCTGGGTAAAGAAAGGATGGCAGATTGCTCATGTGTGCTTTGGACAGCTGCTCCTCATGAAGAGACCTCAGGACAGTGGTTTTCCACAGGTCTGAGCACAGGGAGACAACGGGACCTGCCATCTTGCTCGCAACTGAGGCAGAGACTTTTAAAGGACACTAAGTTCGCAAACCTCACTTTCTAAGTACTTTTGGAAATTGCCTATTAACCATCTTAAAGCTATTAGAGACCTTCAGAAAGCCAAGTTTGAAAAGTCTTCATTGGGTGAATTTATCTTCAACTCTGAACAAAAAATATTAATTATAAGTTTAAGAAAGAATTTGAAATAAAGAGCAAAAAGGTAAAAAAGATTTTGATCTAAGAAAGTTATAAATGGATTAAGGGTCCAAATAAATTTGGAATATTGAGTTTTACTATAACATTTTGGAATTAACTATAAAAAATAAACAGTTTCTTATGGGAAACAAACTTATTTGGCTATCCTGGTTATTGTAAGTCTAACAAAGGGATGATTTTAGAAAATGGATGCTAGAAGGGATTAAAGATTCTAAGAAGAAGAAGAAATACAATCCTGTTCTTGATGTCAGTTAATATCGGGACTTACAAAATGACACAAAACGTTGTAACATCAGAAATATTAAAGGAGATCTTTGATGAATGGAGCCAGAAATTAGTAACTGCAATATCAACAATGTCAGTAATGATGTCTGCTTCTATAGACAGTCTACAAGATGTTAATGAAGGAATGACAGATGTGCAACAAATTTTATCTGACAAGGAAGAGAAAGTACTGAAAGTGGAACTACAAATGATAGGCCAAGAGAATGATTTGGAAAAGAACATTTTACTGGATATACAAAAGAAACTGGCTGAAGTTTTAAAAATTAAAAGGGAAATATGAATGATAAACCAAGAGAATGACCTAGAAAATGTTTTATTAGATCTACAAAAGAGATTTGTTAAAAGCCTTGAAGAAATCCATGCAATGGGCTAAAGAAGAATTGAATAAAAATGAAATCCTACGCCAATATGTGATTGAATTAAAGATTAAGACTATTAGAAGTAAAAGGAAGGAATATAAAGTTGGTTTATTTGATCAAAGTTTAAAATAAGACTTCGTTTTTTTCCAGAGTTCTGGTAACTCTTTATGGACTTTTTGCTGACACCAGGACTGAAAAGGTGATGTTTTATGGATTTGGTCATAGTTAAGGGATGGGATATGGGATGAAGAGGTATTTGTTTATTCTTATGATGTGTGTGTGTTTGCGTGTAAAGAATTATTAAATTTTTTATACTTGTGATGAAGGTTGGAAGTCATTTTTTATATATTTCTTTTTCTTTACTATATTTTTCTTTACTATTTTTTTTTTCCTGCACTTTTTATTTTTTTTCCATTCTCTTTCTCTAAGTTTAGTTTGTATTAGTTGTTACTATTGTAATTAAACTTAATAAAAATATATTAAAAAACAGACCTTATCCAGGATTTTAGAATATAGTTTCTTACTCTGAAAATATTGCATATTGATTACAAAACTATCAAAGCAAATATATAGCTATTTTATAGAAACATCTTAAAACAGTCTTTCCAATACTGGTTTCAATATGCTTTTAGATTTCTTGTTCACATTATTTATAAAGTGTGTATGTTTATGTATACACGTGTAGTCATAGTCAAACTATGACTATGACTGTGTATACCATGTACACATACAAATGAACTAACAGACTCCTTAGGTTTGGTACAAATTTTGCCATGCTTTGATACAGAATTTCCAAAAATAAATTAATCTTTTTAATTCAACCCATTCCTGTATTTTAATTGGATTTGGTTAGTTTGGACAGTTTGGATACATGTGACCCAAGTTCTTAGTTCCTGTGATGTTGTAAACAAGAACAAGATGTAAGAAATAGGACTGCTGGGGCCTGAATCAAACTATGCTTGAACCTTGCTTTGAGGAGCCATGATGAACTTCTGTCTCTACAGCTGGGAGATAAGAAACACCATACCGCTGGCTGGAATTCAAGAAATGTTCACTGTGGGCCCTACGGATAATTAAGAATTTTCCTTTAAAGTTGGAAGGTAACAAAACAAGGAGCATGTAGAAAAATCCCTAATTAAAATAATTAAAATAAAACTTGCCTTATTCTGTGCAAACATCCTTTGGAATATTAAGTCTTACTAAAATTGGTTGTCAAAAAAAGATTAAAGACACACTCGAGCCGACTTAACCTCTAGAGCCTCCATCTATGCCAGGGTTTCTCAACCAGGGTTCCATGAGAGATCACTAGGGGTTCCCTGGGAGATCATGATTTATTTAAAGAGTTATTTCAAATTCGGGCAACTTCACATTAAAGAGATAAGTTTCATTCTTTATTTTTAGTTCAAGAACATGCATATGTACAAGCCTACACATGAAACAAACGTAATAATTTTGTAACTTCTGGCCTATATTTGAGCCTGAATGTACAGGGGTTCCCGAGGCCTGAAAAATATTTCAGGGGTTCCTGCAGGGTGAAAATATTGAGAAGGGCTGTAGCCGTCTCCTTTGCATCAGTGTTGTACATGACTTGCCAAGGTCATCTTCTGGGATGGTTTTTCTACTTCTCATTCTGATCAATGGCCAAGAGCCTTGCAATTGTGTCTCCCATCCAAGTATTAACCAGAGCCTGCCAAAAATGTTTAGGATCTGCCACCTGCTGAGGCTTGAACAAACGTAATACATTTTAAATGTTCACAAACAGAAGAGTTAACAATTTTATTTTACTGTTGGTTAAAAAACATTTTGTTTTGTGCCACTGCATGACTCTCCTCATATACCTGTGGGAAATAAATCCTCCATTAATAGAAACTGAGCATGGAAAGATGTGGATAGAATGAGGTTTTTACTGCAGGAGCCTTGAATGTTAGCATCAACTTTCTGATATATGATAAGGTTAACTACGTGACTGGAATTAGTTCCAAATATGCCTTATTGGTATACTGTTATGATATACGGTAGGTTTTTTAAAAATTTATTTTTATTCCTAAAGCCAAAACCTCTTTTTTTTAAGAACTTTATTATATTTTCAGAATATAATTAAAATACAAAATATAGAATATAGAAAAGATATAGAACTAAAGAAAAAAGGAAAAACTATAAAAGTGTGAGACAGAGAAACAGAACGTGACTTCCAACCTTCTCAATACAGATATGAGTACACTTATAAACATAATCTCTTACCATTAGTTAAACCTTAGTAACATTTCTATCAAAACAAACCATTTAATCATTAAAGCCCAAAATCAAAGCTTCATTTTTTTCTGACACAAGCAAGTAGTCTAAAAGTGGTTGCCAAGGAGAAACAAATTCAGAAACGTATTTCCTCTTATCAGTGCTGTTAACTTGGCCATTTGGGCCAGCTCCATCGGTTTGATAATCCAATCCTCCACTGAAGGTATTTGTGGATCTTTCCATCGTTGTGCATATAAAAGTCTTGCAGCTGTAATCATGTATAAAAGCAAAGTCCCATGTTGTTTCTCGAGCTGCTTCTCCATCAGACCCAAGAGAAACAGTTCTGGCTTTTTTTTGTAAGTCTTAAAGTCAAAACTTCTGATAGTTTAATTAAGTACTCAAAGTCAGGTTGATAAGGTGGTATCTTTATGCCAAGAACACAGTGGATTTATTCATGGCTTGTAAAATTCAGTTCAACGATTAATTAACATACAATCAATTTTAATTAGAGTATACATTCCTAAACCAGGTAGTAATTAGAACTAAAACAACAACAAACTTCAAAACAATAAAAAGAAGCAATGACTAGTCAAAACAAGAAATACTAATAGTTTTGGAAAAAAACTCTTTAATAACAACAATAATAAATTAAATTTGTATGCCACCTGATTCCCCATGACTCTGGGTGACAACAATCAAAACAAAGAAATTACAGTAAAACCAATAAAAGGAAGGAAAAAGATAAAAGATGGCAAGAACAACAGATTGGATGGGATGAAATAAGGTATCTCTGTCGCTGTAGTGGGATGTGAGAATGACCTTGGAAGATGGGGGGCAGAGAGAGCTGCCTAGGGAATGATCAGATAAAAGGGGAAGAAGCCCGTAACTGGGTAATGGAAAGAGAAAGAAACTTAGAAAGGATCTGTCCTAATTGATCAGGAGGTAAAAAGGGAGAGCGGGAGATTTGTACTTTCAGACTTGCAAGATTCTGTTAAGGGAGCCTAACAATAAAGTAGAATTAGCTCATCTGGTTGTGTTTCCTGTCTGTTCTACTTGAGAGGCTGACATTCTCCCTTACCAAAGACCTGGATGAAGAGCCATATTTTCATGGTTCTTCTAAACAATAGCACAGTGGAGACCATCTGGGTCTCCGGGGGAACCTTGTTCCATGGGGCAGGTGCTGCTAAAAAGGAGGCACACTTCCAGGGTCCCCATAGATGGCATTCTTTAATCAAATGAACCTCCAACCCTGCAGGATCAAATTGGCCAAGCAAATACTATGGAAGACAGGCAGTCCCTCAAGTAACCAGGCCCTATGTCATGCAGTGCTTTACAGGTAATGACCAGTACCTTAAATCACACCTGGAAACAAACTGGCAACCAGAGCAGCTGGCAAAGCAGAGGTGTTATATGGGCAGATCAAGGCATGCCTATCAGCTTGCACCACAGCATTCCAGACTAGCTGAAGCTTCTGGATGTTCTTCAAGGACAACCCCACGTAGAGTGTGTTGCAGTAAAGCCGCAAGGTGACTAGGGCATGAGTGACTGTCTGAAGGGCCCCTTGATCTAGGAAAGGGGACAACTGGTGCATCATATGAAGTTGTACAAAAGCCTTCCTGGCCACAGCTGCTCTTTAAGCAGGAGGTGCAAGTATTTGGGTTTTCTGAACTCTCACATATCTTACTTACCCCCTTTCAGATTTTCTGAAATGTTTGCATATCTTTGCTATTGAATGTTATCACAGCTTCAGATGAATCTTACTGACATAGAAAGAGAATCTGAGGAAACAAATTACACCAATATTTGGTGCTTGTTTCATTTATTTCATAAACAAAATACAGGTAGTCCTCTGGTTACGATGGCAGTTGGGACCAGAATTTCCATTGCTAAGTGATGTGATCGTAAAGCACAATGTCACATGATGGCATTGCTTAGTGATGGCAACCCCAGGACCCCACAAGTCATTAAGTGGGAAGAGGCAGGAGTCCCAGGCAAGGAGTGTGGGGGGGTCCACGGGTGCCACGGGTTGGGTGCTATGGGCAGGGGCTACGGAACGCAGGGATGTGAGGGTGCTGCAGGGGTGGGAGAGTGTTGTGGGCAGGTGTTAAGGAGCATGGGCGGTCTGGTGAGGGCCACAGGCAGGTGCTAGGGAGCACAGGCTGGCATTAGCAAGTGCAGGTAGGCTGGCAAGGGTCATGGGTGGGCCAGTGAGGGCCACAGGAGGGCTGGCGAAGGCCACAGGCAGGCACTGGGTAGTGTGGGCAGGCCAGTGAGGGCCACAGACAGCTGGTGCTAGGGAATGCAGGTGGGCCAGCAAGGGCCACGGGCAGGTGCTAGAGAGCATGGGCAGGCGGGGGAGTGCTACAGAGTATGAGACACCTGGGATTTTGTACTCCTTAGTGGGGTTCCTTGGGAGAAAAAGTGGCAGGAGCGACTTACAGGAGTGACTTGTGGTGATCACATGACCATGGTTCACTACAACGTAATCATGAGCTGAAGACCTGAGCGCCCAGATCGTGATCATGTGACCGTGGGGATGTTACAACAGCCGCAACTTCGTGGACCAGTTATAAGTCCCTCTTGTTCAGTGCTGTTGTAATTTTGAACAGCTGCTGAATGGGTGGTTGTAACTCGAGGATACCTCTAATCCAGTACGTAATTCTCCTGCGTGAAAAATTAGCTCGTTAGATATAGTAACTGGTTGCACCATCTTCAGCTACAATAATTGCAACCAAATCCTTCCTGTGGTTGGTGATCCATCTCTTACATTGTTGTATAGGAATTCCTTCAGAGCAAACTGCTTCAACCAAAAATAGACAGACACACATTCATTTGAGGGTTTTCTAGCATAAACCTTTCATTCCAGGTCCTGTAACATTTCTGAGATTTATTTCAGGACTGTGACTTGGCTCTATATAAAATGAAAGAGCTGTTATGATTTCATTTTAATATTAAAAAATTCATACCAACCTCCATCCATTCTTAGGAAGATAACTGAAGGCTCCATCTATAATACTTGCAAAGAACTGTCCTCCTGTGATGAAAAGTGTATTTATAGTAACTAATCTGCCTCTTAGATGAGGTGGAGCGACTTCTGCAATGTATACTGGAACTGTCATAGAAGCAATACCTACAAGAAATAAATAGTAATAATTAAAGTGAACCCATTTATAAAAATTAAATCACAGTATGTCCTTGATAAAGTTACCTAAAAGTTTGATATTATCACAGAAAGTTGGGAAGGTATGTTGAAATTATAATATTTTAGAAATGCATTAAATTTCTATTAATTTTATTTCAACCTGGTGAGCAAAGCTCTAGTAGTAGTTTATTAACTGATTAGTCTTACAACCATATCAAAGAAAATAAAATAAAGGTAAAAGACAGGATCTAATTCCAGGGTGAAATAGATAAAAGAAAATACAATAATAAAATACGTATGTGGTAAATACAAAACAATCAGCATTCAGATAAAAATACAAAAAAAATCAGCATTCAGATAAATATATCACCTTTGCATGAAACCCTGATCTGTTCGATATAATGGGTTCTTAGCTGAACTGTCTTGTCTATAAACTTGGCAGTTCTGCTCACAATGGATATGTTAGAGCCCAGGAGGAAATAGGACAATCTGTCATTCAGATCCCCATGGTCTCCTCTTTCAAGTAGGGATGTTAAATAACTAATCCTAAAAGGGGCATAGAGTTGACAGTCAAACAAAACACGAGCAATATCTTCGATGGCTGGGGCACCACATATACACATCCTCCCATGATATGGCAGGTGATAGAAGCACCCATATTTGGCCATGAAATTCAACAACTCAAATCTTGCTCTAGAATAGGGCCTTCTTAATAATTGCATTAAACTCATTGACATGTATTTTTTGAAGTGGAAAATGGTTTTGTTCTTAGCCATCCAATTCAAAGATCTATTTTTTGCCAATAAATCCATGTCTGTTTGGGCTCTGGTATCTGTTGTTGTTTATTCGTTTAGTCGCTTCCGACTCGTGACTTCATGGACCAGCCCACGCCAGAGCTTCCTGTCGGTCGTCAACACCCCCAGCTCCCTCAGGGACGAGTCCGTCACCTCTAGAATATCATCCATCCATCTTGCCCTTGGTCGGCCTCTCTTCCTTTTGCCTTCCACTCTCCCTAGCATCAGCATCTTCTCCAGGGTGTCCTGTCTTCTCATTATGTGGCCAAAGTATTTCAGTTTTGCCTTTAATATCATTCCCTCAAGTGAGCAGTCTGGCTTTATTTCCTGGAGGATGGACTGGTTTGATCTTCTTGCAGTCCAAGGCACTCTCAGAATTTTCCTCCAACACCACAGTTCAAAAGCATCGATCTTCCTTCGCTCAGCTTTCCTTATGGTCCAGCTCTCGCAGCCATATGTTACTACAGGGAACACCATTGCTTTAACTATGCGGGCCTTTGTTGTCAGTGTGATGTCTCTGCTCTTAACTGTTTTATCGAGATTTGTCATTGCTCTTCTCCCAAGGATTAAGCGTCTTCTGATTTCCTGATATCTGGTATCTAGGACTCTATTTAAAAATTTCTATTGCCTGGGAGGCAGCTGAGAGTAAATATTGGGTGGAAAACCCATGCTGTGAAATAACACTGGTAAGTCGGTTTACCCAGGAGGTGGGGTGAGCCATACTTATCTGTTCAGCTAAACATATTTTAGGTCACCTATCAGGGTCCATTGAATGGATCCTCTGCCAATAAGTAAAGACTTTAATTATTGAGTGGCTGTTTATGGTGTGGATACCTGTTTCTGATCTGGATGCGGGGGCTGATGTGTTCTCATCAATTTCTAGTATGTTTCTTTAAAAATGGGTCTGGACCTATTTAAGTGAGGTAGCTTTTGTTTGTTGTTTATTCGTTTAGTCGCTTCCGACTCTTCGTGACTTCATGGACCAGCCCACGCCAGAGCTTCCTGTCGGTCGTCAACATCCCCAGCTCCCCCAGGGACGAGTCCGTCACCTCTAGAATATCATCCATCCATCTTGCCCTTGGTCGGCCCCTCTTCCTTTTGCCTTCCACTCTCCCTAGCATCAGCATCTTCTCCAGGGTGTCCTGTCTTCTCATTATGTGGCCAAAGTATTTCAGTTTTGCCTTTAATATCATTCCCTCAAGTGAGCAGTCTGGCTTTATTTCCTGGAGGATGGACTGGTTTGATCTTCTTGCAGTCCAAGGCACTCTCAGAATTTTCCTCCAACACCACAGTTCAAAAGCATCGATCTTCCTTCGCTCAGCTTTCCTTATGGTCCAGCTCTCGCAGCCATATGTTACTACAGGGAACACCATTGCTTTAACTATGCGGGCCTTTGTTGTCAGTGTGATGTCTCTGCTCTTAACTGTTTTATCGAGATTTGTCATTGCTCTTCTCCCAAGGATTAAGCGTCTTCTGATTTCCTGATATCTGGTATCTAGGACTCTATTTAAAAATTTCTATTGCCTGGGAGGCAGCTGAGAGTAAATATTGGGTGGAAAACCCATGCTGTGAAATAACACTGGTAAGTCGGTTTACCCAGGAGGTGGGGTGAGCCATACTTATCTGTTCAGCTAAACATATTTTAGGTCACCTATCAGGGTCCATTGAATGGATCCTCTGCCAATAAGTAAAGACTTTAATTATTGAGTGGCTGTTTATGGTGTGGATACCTGTTTCTGATCTGGATGCGGGGGCTGATGTGTTCTCATCAATTTCTAGTATGTTTCTTTAAAAATGGGTCTGGACCTATTTAAGTGAGGTAGCTTTTGTTTGTTGTTTATTCGTTTAGTCGCTTCCGACTCTTCGTGACTTCATGGACCAGCCCACGCCAGAGCTTCCTGTCGGTCGTCAACATCCCCAGCTCCCCCAGGGACGAGTCCGTCACCTCTAGAATATCATCCATCCATCTTGCCCTTGGTCGGCCCCTCTTCCTTTTGCCTTCCACTCTCCCTAGCATCAGCATCTTCTCCAGGGTGTCCTGTCTTCTCATTATGTGGCCAAAGTATTTCAGTTTTGCCTTTAATATCATTCCCTCAAGTGAGCAGTCTGGCTTTATTTCCTGGAGGATGGACTGGTTGGATCTTCTTGCAGTCCAAGGCACTCTCAGAATTTTCCTCCAACACCACAGTTCAAAAGCATCGATCTTCCTTCTCTCAGCCTTCCTTATGGTCCAGCTCTCGCAGCCATATGTTACTACAGGGAACACCATTGCTTTAACTATGCGGGCCTTTGTTGTCAGTGTGATGTCTCTGCTCTTAACTATTTTATCGAGATTTGTCATTGCTCTTCTCCCAAGGATTAAGCGTCTTCTGATTTCCTGACTGCAGTCAGCATCTGCAGTAATCTTTGCACCTAGGAATACAAAGTCTTTCACTGCTTCTACATTTTCTCCCTCTATTTGCCAGTTATCAATCAAGCTGGTTGCCATAATCTTGGTTTTTTTGAGGTTTAGCTGCAAGCCAGCTTTTGCACTTTCTTCTTTCACTTTCATCATAAGGCTCCTCAGTTCCTCTTCACTTTCAGCCATCAAAGTGGTATCATCTGCATATCTGAGATTGTTAATGTTTCTTCCAGAGATTTTAACTCCAGCCTTGGATTCCTCAAGACCAGCTTGTCGCATGATGTGTTCTGCATACAAGTTGAATAGGTAGGGTGAGAGTATACAGCCCTGCCGTACTCCTTTCCCAATCTTAAACCAGTCCGTTGTTCCGTGGTCTGTTCTTACTGTTGCTACTTGGTCGTTATACAGATTCTTCAGGAGGCATACAAGATGACTTGGTATCCCCATACCACTAAGAACTTGCCACAATTTGTTATGGTCCACACAGTCAAAGGCTTTAGAATAGTCAATAAAACAGAAATAGATGTTTTTCTGAAACTCCCTGGCTTTTTCCATTATCCAGCGGATATTGGCAATTTGGTCTCTAGTTCCTCTGCCTTTTCTAAACCCAGCCTGTACATCTGGCAATTCTCGCTCCATGAACTGCTGAAGTCTACCTTGCAGGATCTTGAGCATTACCTTACTGGCATGTGAAATGAGTGCCACTGTTCGATAGTTTGAACATTCTTTAGTGTTTCCCTTTTTTGGTATGGGGATATAAGTTGATTTTTTCCAATCTGATGGCCATTCTTGTGTTTTCCAAATTTGCTGGCATATAGCATGCATTACCTTGACAGCATCATCTTGCAAGATTTTGAACAGTTCAGCTGGGATGCCGTCTTCTCCTGCTGCCTTGTTATTAGCAATGCTTCTTAAGGCCCACTCAACCTCACTCTTCAGGATGTCTGGCTCTAGCTCACTGACCACACCGTCAAAGCTATCCCCGATATTGTTATCCTTCCTATACAGGTCTTCTGTATATTCTTGCCACCTTTTCTTGATCTCTTCTTCTTCTGTTAGGTCCTTGCCATCTTTGTTTTTGATCATACCCATTTTGGCCTGGAATTTACCTCCAATGTTTCTAATTTTCTGGAAGAGGTCTCTTGTCCTTCCTATTCTATTGTCTTCTTCCACTTCCGCGCATTGCTTGTTTAAAAATAATTCCTTATCTCTTCTGGCTAACCTCTGGAATTTTGCATTTAATTGGGCATATCTCCCCCTATCACTGTTGCCTTTTGCTTTCCTTCTTTTGTAAGACCCCACAATTCCACACCATAGGTCAGCACTGGGACTATTTTTTTATTCAGCAGTTTAGCATACTCAAAATAGGTTTTTCATGATAAAAAGAAGATTAAAATTGTATAAATTTAAAACATGAAATGTTTACATTTTCAGGGAGGCAGAAATGAATATTTAGAGCTTTGCTTAGTGAGCAAAGCTCTAAATATTCATTTCTGCCTCCCTGTGAAGATAAACATTTCATGTTTTAAATTTATACAATTTTAATCTTCTTTTTATCATGAAAAACCTATTTTGAGTATGCTAAACTGCTCAAGAAAAAAAATCTAAAATAGGGAACTGTTATTTCCTCATTGCCAACCCTGAAGGAGATCTGATTTATATGGACAAAACTAAAAATGTATGACTAAGACCTGTGCAAAGTGTCATCAGTTACAATTAGGTAGACTACATTAAGTGCATAGGATGCATCTATCACAAAGACAGAAAAAGAGCACTGATTTCAGATTCATCTTTTCTAAATACTACCTCTATGAGTGACTAGGGTAATTTTATTAATTGCAACAATTTTCTTTTTTATTCCAACTAACTGAAATATCTGTATTCTTGATCCAGGGGAGTCCACAATACTATTCTCTCACTCTGCTTTCCCGCCTTTGGTCCCTCCACCAAACTATTGGTGAATATAGTAGTAGCAATCTGTTTTGGAAATGGCAAGTAAAACTCCTTGGACTGCTTGATTTCAAGGTTATAATTGGTGATAAGGATGGGGTATTTAAATGCCCAACACCTACTTTAGACTTGCTTCCTTGTGTCCCTCCAGAATATATCACATCCACAAACAGAAAAGAAAAAAAATATTACTAATCTAAATGTGGGCATATTTGGAATTTTAAGAGTGTGCTATGTGCACTCGTGATCTCCCAGCGATAACAAGGCTATCCTGGTAGACATGGTCAGTAACAAACCACTTGTTCATCAGGTACATATCCTTCCAGCAACACACATTGGGCTACAGCAGTTCCCAACCATTTTTATTTTCTAAGAATGTACATGTGAAGTATAAAAGCATTCTTGAAATTTTAAAAAAAAAATGCTTCAGGCAGCTGCTTTCTTTGCAACATGCAAAGCTTCTTTTTTAAATAAAAAGAATATGGCAGTCATGGCAATTGACTCGTGGTCACTGAAAGATATGTCTGCAGGAATACGGTCATCTGCAGTCACCATGTTGGGAATCCAGGCCTTTATAGTTTGGAGAAGGGTTTCTCAACCAGGGTTCTGTGGGACCCTAGGGTTCCACAAGGGGTCACTAGGGGGTCCCTGGGAGATCACAATTTATTTAAAAAATTATTTCAAATTTGGACAACATTAAACTCTTCACATTAAAGAGGTAAGTTTCATGCTTTATTTTTAGTTTAAGAACTCTGTTAATGCATATATACAGACCTACACATGAAACAAATATAATAATTTTGTAACTTCTGGCCTATATTCAAGTCTGAATGTGCAGGGGTTCCCCAAGGCCTGAAAAATATTTCAAGGATTCCTTCAGCGTGAAAAGATTGAGAAAGGCTGGTTTGGAGGAATGCTTCTATTTATCCTTTTAGCACTCTTTATCACCATATTTTTACTGCGTATTTCAAAAGAAGAAAAAAGTTGCTCAAGGACAGAGCACGCCCTTTCTGTTATTTCAGCAAATATACTCTCTTGGAGGCAATGGAAGCCTTAAACACAGTACTCGGACTACAATTGATCATTATGTAGTACCAACATCTGCACATTAGGTAACATTAGCAATGAAATGTTTTAGATATAAAACATAACCTTTTCATTTGGAATGAAGTAGAATGCAGAGGTAAGGCACCATTTTATTAAGTTTAAGAGTATTAGATAACAAGTATTTAGAAGCAGAATTCATATCTGGGTAATGCAACTAATATGCTCATGAACGTGTCCAATTATCCCAGCTGGTCCCTCCCCACATGCCCCTCCTATAACAGTTCATCAGTACTGCTGATGAAATTATAGAAGAGCCAGTTTGGTGTAGTGGTTAAGGTACTAGGTGAGAGACCATGAGTTTTAATCCTGCCTTAGGTACAAAGCCAGCTGGGTGACCTTGGGCCAGTCCCTCTCTCTCAGCCCTAGGAAGAAGGCAATGGCAAACCACTTCTGAAAATCTTGCCAAGAAAACTGCAGGGACTAGTCCAGGCAGTCACCAGGAGTCAACCAAATAAGAAGGCACCAAATAATAGTTAGACTTTATTGAGACCTTTTTAAGAAAATGAAAAACAAAAATCCAATCCCCCCCAATTCTTAACAGAAACCTAATACTGAACCCACTTTAAAACATTGGTACACCCTCTATTTGAAATTAATTAGTGATTAACATTGCAACAGAAGACTCATTTCAAACATCTAGTTTTACATCTTCCCTGTTAACTGCCTCTTAGCAAAGAGGAATCTCCACCATGTTTTAAGACTTCGTTATGCTGAATTGTACTGTTTCAGAATTACAGGTCTATACATGTCACTTGCTGTAAGCATACTTTTTATCGCAGTCTTTCAGATTCAATTATTACTGTCTACAGAGAGAAAACACTGCCTCGAATAAAGATGCCAGTGAAATCGTTAGCCCGTCATACAAGGTGGCCAGAGTATGTAGAAAATCAATCTTTCATTAGTTTGTATAGAAGATGAAGTATTTAATTTATTGATACAGTATGCAGTATTTATAATATAAACATTTCTTGTTGGAAGAACCCAAAGATATACTAATAAAAACAGTGCTAACAATAAATGTAATTTTTGTCAGCTACCTTTTCTGTTCTGGAAATAAAATAATGGGAATACACTCATTATCACAATGAAAAAATTGCAAATAAATGATGAATGTTTTGGGCATGTAACCATGTTGACAAAATATTGTTTTAAAGTTAATAGTTACATTGATCCAATCTCCAAAGGCAACCTGACACTTAGAACTTAATAGGTAATTATAAGATGGGTATGATTTATTGCAATATTTCAAACACAAAATCAAACTGCAGCCTTAAATAGTTGCAAGTGATAGAAAGCTGGTATATCGCATCCTAAGAACATCCATTTCTTAAAAGAGGAATACTGTACAAGAATTGAGTAACTTATTTATAACATTCTGCCCAAGCCTTAAAAAAAATAAAATAAATACATCCAGAATCTTATGTTTCAAATATTATGGTTCTAAAGGTAAGAGACAGATCATTTCAAAGTAGTTTATGTCTCATAAATAGTAACCTATAAATGTCATATTAATTAGTCAATTAATTTATGTGAATGATATTACAGTAATAAAAGAACTTTCCAAATAAAGGATGCAAAATTACCCAACTATTTCACAAGATGCTTTAAATTACACCTTAGCATTTCTAGTAAGCTTTTGACAGAATAAATGCAATTGCTGCTTTGAAGAGCATGACGTTCATTATTTAGAGGCAAATTGCAAAGATCAGAGCCAGAGATACACCCCAGAAAATTTTCCACAGATATTTTTCGACTTCTAATAAAGCATTGTTCCATAAAATTATTAAGTACAATATATGTCAAATAAAGTAACTGGCACAAACACAATTGTACCCCACCCAGAATTCATGCTGTATTGAGCAGCATTTATAAAACTAAACTGTAAATAAAGTACAACCTTCTGCCCAGAACATTTTGTGTGGTCCTGTTTTATCCTATTTAAATTTAATTGCTAATTGTATTTGTAGGATTTTGGGAATGCAACTACAAGTGTTTTATCTGCCTAGTTTATGAGTCCTGGGTTTCTTCTCATTTAATTTTAAACGTCTCATTGTTCTGATAGTTATCATAGCCACCTTGGACTACTTTTAAGAAAAGAAGAATTTAAATCATTTAGATAAGTAATCACAAAATGAAATACATCTATTATTCAAAACTGATGGGGTCCTCCTTTATGAATATTTAGATTGATTTAGGTGGCAAGTTAATGAGGTAAGATATCTAGTTTCTATTGAACTAAGAAGGTTTAAGCACGATTAACCTCTAATACATTTTTATTCTGACACAGAAGTAAGATCCACTGTGTTTTATGGTCAAACTACCCATATGGGTGAAGAACTGCAGTCTAGAGTCTAGTTTATCTTACTGTCCAGTAAGGAAAACAATAGTTCTAAAAAAAATAGCTAATATTTTTTCGTTTGGACACATGATGCTAGTCTGAGGGTTTGTTTTCACTCAAGCAATCTTTCCAACAAGAAACATTCACTTCTATTTCTATGAGTTTGCTATGCAGTAAAGGAAGAGCTTCACTATTTCTATCCCATATGTTTAAAATATAGGAACCTTATTCATATTTTAGTTCATGATAGAAGACACACTGATATATGCTTACACAATTTTCTCAGAATCTCTTGCCTAATCAAACTGTGCTAAATAAAGATAAAGTTAATTAAGAGAAGCCAAATGCCAATGTAAATCTTCTCAAAGGTTCAGCATGGCAGCTTAAAAGGCTTCCCCATGTCATCTCTGTGTGCATGTGTATGGGCAGACAATTCTTCTGCCAAAACTGCTATCAAATAGATTGATTACGTGCATCAAGTCTTTTTCAACTCCCACCAGCCACATAGATCTTCTCCATGATGTTCTATCCCTAACATATTCTTTTAAGTCTCCCAACAGTGAACTAGTGTCTCTACTGCCGAATATGCGGCACCAGTATGGAACACATCAGCACATGCAAAGCAAGTAGATATCGCTGTGAATGCGGCAGTGTGCATAGTGACAGGATGCCTCAAACCTACGCCCGTTAATAAATTATATCCCCTTGTAGGCATTGCTCCACCTAAGATTAGAAGGGAAGTTGAAGCAGACATCAAAAGAACCAAGCAAGAGACTGATTCTCGTCACCCACGGATATGCTCCTCCAATTCGTCAACTTAAATCTAGAAAGAGCTTTATGGCAAGAACTAAAACCCTAGAGGGGCCCAAAGAACAGAATCAAATAAGTAAATGGAGGAATAAGCTCACTTATTTAAGAATTCTACCAGAAATGGCCACAGGAACCACTCTCCTGTACACAGTTTGGAGGACAATGAATAGGATGAGGTTGGGGGTACCCAAGTGTAAGATGAATCTATTTAAGTGGGGGCTGCTGGCTGATGGCAATATATTATGTGAATGTGGAGAAATCCAAAAACTGGTGCATCTGATGGTGTGCCAGTTATTGCCGGGGCCTTGAACTGTCAATGACCTGCAGCAAGCTAATGACAAAGCTGTGGCGGTGGCTACATTTGGCAGAGCAAAGTTTGATCTAGACATGAAATAATTTTTTTTTAAAAAAGGTGCACCTATTGCCACCGTAACTGAATCTTTGCTTCTCCCCCTCCCCTTCCCCTCTGTTTTGTGTTTTTATTTGTTTTATTCTAAGCTGCCTAGAGTCATGTAAAAGTGAGATGGGTGGCTATATAAATTGCATAGATAATGAACTTGGATTAGAATAAACATAATGATACTTTCATGGCAGTTTAACACTTCAGCACTTTCAAAACTGTTATATTTAATATTATTAAAATTGAATTTTAGCTTAGCTAAGACATCTATAAAATAAAAATAAACAGTAATAATTAAAGAGCTTAGAACCCTTATTTTAAGAGTACCCAAACCTCGAATGTGGCAGCATTCATAAATAGTTTCCAGGTTAATCTGAAACTAAAACCAGAGTTGTTTTTAAAAAGTAGTTTTTTCTATCTTTTGATATAAAATGTTTTATGGGTGTAGATCTGCATGTATAGTTTAACACACTAGTTTGAAGAGCTAAGTCGTAATCTGCAAAATAAACTTTAATCCATAGAAAATCAATGCTTGTTCCTATCACTGCAGATGCCTTAAGAGTCTTAACACTAGCAACCAAAGGAACAGTGTTCATAGCCTATTTGTAACTATGGTAAAAAAATTAGCTGTATTATCTGCACCAGCATCAACCTTTGGACAAACATACACACACAAATGTACACACATACAAACATAAATGCACTCAAGAGGAAACTAGACATACTGTTTGTTGACATGGTAACCAACCATTTCAAGGATATGTAATGCAACTTATAATACAGCCCGTCAATGACACTTGTCACTCAGTTGTCAAGAAGATCTGCTTTGACAGAATATATTTATTAAATATTCCACAACATCATGGAACAGAGATATCAAAGAACCACAGCTAAGCACATCTTGTAGAACGATGCCCTTTTAAAAATATTATATAAAGTTTTCTTTCTTTCTCCCACTCTCTGAATCTTTACACATAATATACTTTCAGAGATTTAGTATGCTGAGAAGAAGCAATATCTGAAATGCAATGAATCGTAACAAACATCTGCTTGCTGTTTTTCAGTCAAAGCAAAAACCTGTATCGTTAAAATTATTTTCATCTATGATTAATTGCATTTTCAAACTTGGTTTGACTAGCAGCTAAAATTACCAGTCATTAAGATTATGGAAGTGTTCTAGCATCAAAATTTGTAAATTCTCTTAAATCTCTAAAATATTAAATTTCCATGAGCATATTCAACTAAGAAGCAAGATGAATGTGTATAATATCTTAAAGCTATCATATTAATGATTATATGTGGATAATAACTTGACATTATAAACATAGTTTTCAAATTCAATCTTTTAATTCAGCCTGTATTTTTTTTAAAAAAAAAAGTAAACCAAAAATGTGACTGATTTGCCTGGCTAAATTAGAGGATTGTAGCAATCTCTGAGGAGTTACAGACATTACCAGTAATCATCATCCTCAGATCCCACCAATAGCCACATTCATCTAAGAGTCCCATTCTTTACAGCTAGGTAAGTAAATTTCGTATCTGAATTTAATGATCTTACACACACCACTTTCACATGGTAATAAGTTTTATTTTACTTTACTAATTTCAAAATGTGTGAAGTGAGCCCTGTTTCACTTAAGGATCCTTCTACTCATTCTACTTGAATGGAGCTGTAACCCTAACTCTCTGAGGATATTACTATCAGTTTCCTTCAACCATTTCTGCACAAACCCTTTTTTTTTAAAATGAATGTTGTTCCAAAATCCAACAGTTCAGGGTGCGGTATCATCAATATGTTGATGACACCCAACCTTACACCACCACCCCAGGTCATAGGGGAGATGCTACTGATCCTCTGTCCCAGTTGAGGCTGTAAGGGTCTACATGGAGAACAGACTAAAGCTGAACCCTAGTACAGCGGAGTTACTATTTATACGGCAAGGTTCTCTATAGATGTGTAATGGGCAGAAGGAAAAACAGGAGGAAGAGCCACAACCAAAACAATGGTTAGATAAAAGAAATTGGAGTCTGAGGCAGAAATGTAATTTCAGAAAGTGTCTCAGCCATGACCCTCCCTAGATAAAGGAAGGAAGGGAGGAGGGAAGAACATTCAGACCTGCAAGATTCTGTTCCTACAGTTAGTTCTCAACTTACGAGGACAATTGGGACTGGAATTTCCATTGCTAAGAGATGCTGTTGTAAAGCGCAACAGCATCACTTAGTGATAGCCATCCCTGCAGTCCCTGTTGCCATCATTAACTGAGTTGTTGTTAGGTGAGGCAACTTTGTGCTGCCTTCCCACAACCAAATTCAATGAGGAAGCTGGCAGGAAGTTGCAAGTCCCAGGCCAGGTTGCAAGTCCCAAGGCCAATAAAAGTGGCTGCTGCTGGGTGGGAGAGGGAGTGAATGGGTATGTGTGGGTGGGCTGGGGAGGGTATGCAGGGGTATGGGGGGGGTGTCGGCATGGCATGGGGAGGGTGCGTGGGTGTGTGGGTCAGGGAGGGTGCGCAGGGGTGCAGCACAGGTTGGGGAGGGTGCAAAGGGGTGCGCAAAAGGCATGGTATGGGTCAGAGAGGGTGCACAAGGATGCGGTGCAGGTCAGGGAAACTCCCCATTGATTTTCTGGGGAAGCTGGCAGGGAAGGTTGCAAATGGTGATCACGTGAACTCTGATGACTGGTCATAACTACCATTTGTTCAGCGCCATTGTAACTTCGAACGGTCGCTAAACGAATGTTCATAGGTCAAGGACTACCTGTATAACCTTATAATAAAAGTAGAAGTTGAGACAGCACTGAACGAGTGGTACTTATGACCGGTCCTTGAAGTTCCAGCTATTACAGTACCCCACGGTCACGAGATCACAATTTGGGTGCTCATACTTACGGCAGTTGCAGCTTCCTGAGATCATGTGATCGCCATTTGCGACCTTCCCTGCCAGCTTCCCACAAGCAAAGTCAATGGGGAAGACAGCAGGGAAGGTCGCAAGTCTCTCTGGTAAGTCCCACTGGCCTTCCTGCACTGCGCCCTCCTTCCCTTTGCCTCCCTGCACTCGCACCAACCCACACCCTCCTTCCCTTGGCCTCTCTGCACTCACACAGGCCCGTGCCCTCCTTTCCTTGACTTCCCTGTGCTTGCATGGAACTGCACCTTCCTTCCCTCAGCCTTCTTGCACTCACACCAACCTGCACCCTCCTTCCCTCAGCCTCCATGTGCTTGCACTGACCCACACCCTCCTTCCCTTGGCCTACCTGCACTCAGACCAACCTGCAGCACCCCCTCCCCCAACTCATATGTGGTGTGCACCAGGCCTCCCAGGGCCTCCCCCACCCCTCTGCAGCATCCCCACACTCCTTACCTGGGACTCCTGCAACTTCCCGCTTAATGACCCACATGTCTTGTAGTTACGACAACAACCAGGACTACCTGGATTGCTGCCACTAAGCAATGCAGTCATATGCAGTCACACTTTACAACCACATTGCTTAGCACAGCGATCCCAGTCCCAACTGCTGTCGTAACCCAAGGACTACCTATATAACCTTGCGTGTCTTTGGTTTCCAAGTTTTGGTTTACCTTGGACAACTTACAAGATCCTAGTTTTCTCTCTGGATGGGCCAGGACCATTGAAAGTCTACCCTTGAAAGAGCAGGTTTGCAGGGTCCTCCTGGATCCATGGCCCCTGCTAGAGCAGCATGTGGAGGCTATAGCTAGGGGGGACCTTTGCTCAGCTTTGGCTGGTGCTACCCTTGAAGAATATTCAGAAACCTGCAACTGGTCCAGAATGTGGCAGCCCACATACTTACCAACTCTCACCACTGGGAACATATAACACCAATTCTGAACTGGTTATTGAGAAGTTTCCGAGCATTTAAGGTGCTAATATTGATCTACTAAGCCCTTCATGGTTTGGCCTCTAGGTATCTACAGGATTGTCTTCTCCTAAATACATCAACCCAACCTATTAGATCTTGTAGGGAAGAGCTATTAGAGGTTCCACACTCCTGAAAGGAGAGGAGAGCTGAAGCTAAGCAGCACTGCCTCTCCACAGTGGCCCTGTTGCTTTGGGAGGGCCTCCACTGGGGATCAGACTTGCTCCTCCCTTCTGGCCTTTAGGAAACTCTTTAAAAAATTAGTTCAGAGAACATTTTCATGATTTTGTACATTTTAATTATTAACTTAAAATTAATAATTTTACATTCTTATTGTGCTATTTTAATCATTTCATTCTTTTATTTATTGTCATATATGTTGGCATTCTATGTATCTATTTAAATTGTCATTTCACTATATTCATTGTAAACCACTAAGAGTTGATTGATTATGGCAGGGAATAAATCCAATAAATAAAATATAAATAACATTTTAGATTTATGCCTTAAAGCTTTACAGATAACCAAGTTCATAACCCCACAGAAGTATACACACCTCAATTTCTGTAAATCTCAGATGATTCTGATTAAACTTTTCACTTTAAAACCAAATATTTGTTGGTTTTGAAGATATTGAAGACCAATCAAAATAATTTTACTAGATTTCACATGGAATGCCCCTATTTGCAAATTAATGATATAGAAGCCTCCTACAAAGGAGGAAGCGCTTGACATCATTGTTTCTCATGCATTACCTGAATTGATGGTTCATCAAAATTTATTTGAATGTGTTATAGAATACTATAGAAAAAATTTCTGGTCCTAGGAATTTATTCAATCTTAACATACCACTCCTTTGTTTAATCTTATGTGATTGGCTTGTTGAGCGCTCCCTTTTGTTGCTGTGTAGACTTCATATCTGTATTGTACCCAAGTATTCTGTAATTTTCTCCAAGCCTGCTGTCTTTCATATAGTTGAGAATAGTATATGATAAAGTGATTCATCATCTTTTCTGAGGTTGTGACATACTTCTTTCTGTCCCAAACAGGAATTCTTTTCTCAGCTGATAGGTCTAAAATTTATCTGATTACTGTTCTCAAAACATTTCTGCTTAACAAAGTTCATCTTCTTACAAGTCTCATTTACTTCAACAAGATCTAGTTGATTATGAATTGCCTTAATCTTTTGTTCTATAGCCAACATTGGATTCTACTTTTAGATGATAAAGGCTACATGCAATGACAGCTGGAAGAAAACATGCAAATCCCTCAAGAGAAAAGTTCTGCCATTTTTTTCTCACTTCAGGTTATGTAAAGCAGAGATATTCATAAGCATTCACAAGGAGGACAAGGGATTAAATTTTACAAAACAAGCACAAAAGGGTGGAGCTTGTGACATCAGAATGCACATGTCATCATTTTGGCATCACAGCGGTTATAAACAGTTCTCTGTGATAACATGTACTGCTCCTGCATTAGAAAAATTGATTTGTAGCATGTACCTTCATGATATAAAGCTCCCATTGCAAGGCAAAATACCCAATTAAAAGTAATTACACCACAAACTTCTAATTCAAAAGTGTTAATGAAAGTGTATTGCTGAATCTGTTGTCAGAAAAAGCCACCCAAATCAGACAAGATAACTTAGTGGTTGCAAATAATAACTTCTATATAGGACAACAAACATTTTATTTACATATCTGCTATATGGCCACCGACTGTAAGTTAATATAAAAATCAGAACAGTGTATCTGAAAGCAATTTAACAAGGACAAAAATAATAAAACACAATCAAACTTCACAAGCATGCTCATCAAAATCTATTATTGTCTATACATAGCTCAGACATGGAGCCTTCTTATTTATTTTTATAAATCAATTTTAATTTCTAAAAGATTTACAATAACTATAAACAGTGCAGTAAAATTCAACACATGCATTCAACATATACATATAAGGGTTAAAAAGGGAGACAAGAAGAACAATTCATAAAACCACGTATCAATAATTCCTTAATATTCCTCCCACACATTAAAATATTCATCTGGCATATAATGGTTTTCCTGGTTAGCATAAGAGGTCAGCCATATATTTGAGAAGGCTTTAACTTTAGCTTGAACACAGATGAAGGGTGAAAATTAATTTCTCAGCTAGTGGCAGTCAACAAAAACTAATTCTTTAGAGTAAATATTTGCATTAAATCCCATATATATATATATATATTCATTCATTCATTCATTCATTCATTCATTCATTCAATGAAACAAGTTGTGGACACATATTAACATAATAATTATCCTTCAGACCAGAAGGAAAAGACATGGGGACATGGCCACCACAAATGGAAATACTGTAAATTGCCTTTCTTTCACAACCCTTCCAACAAAGAGAGCTTTTTTTCTTCATGTACGCTAGTTTATAAGGAATCACATACCATCTACACATCTTCTTATAACAACTGTAGTGGCACAAAATTTCGCAACTTTCCTGGAGCTTTCTCCAGACTGATCCTTTAATAAAAAATCTGTATTTTCTGATTGAGGTTAGCGAATTATCATTGGCTACTTAGGAGAGAAATTTGCTCTGCATGCCCACCTCTACTTGTAAGGTATAAAGGGCAACTCAGAACATGTATAATTGTCTCAGCCTCTACCTCTGACCACACAGAGATGCATTCCCAGCAAGAGATGTTATCAAATTTCCCCTCTATATTTGTGGGTAGGAGAGAAACCTATACGGAGCTGGAGTATTTTTTGGCCAGACAGTGCAGGGTTAACAAACTGATCAGCAATTGCACAGCCTAAAACCATCTTGTGCCTTTGCTAAGATGTCTTCATCTTTGGTCCTTGGAACTGTGTGGAACGCAAGGTGCCAATAACATGGAGTCACATTTCCATTAACTGCCTGAATCAACCTTTTCCATTCGGCTTTGCCACATCAGCTTCTTCCTTCTCAGGAGTGCCTTATACTTCCTTTTAAAGGTGCAAAAGGTCTCCTGAGAATGGCAGTCACTAGTGTGTCTCATGATTCTATACACAGCAACCACAGGTTGGTCTTGCTAGAATGCACTTCTTGTCAAAGCAGGATTTAGAGGGATCAGGCAAATGTAAAGTTAGACTTTAATCATTCCTGCATAGAGCTAATAATTTATTGGAAGATAATTAAGGCAACCTGGACATCCTTTGCATCACTCACAGACTGAGTGGTAATACTTTTGATGTCTTCAGAAATGTAAAAGTGTAGTTATAGATTAGTGCAGCCATCTGGGTTAAGAGCAGCTCATTTGCGCTAGGACTTGAAATTCTGAAGCTGGCTGCAGGGACCTTTAAAGTCCATACAGTAGACAGACAGATTATGGACTATTGCCACATAACCAATCTTGCTGGCACCTCTCCCTCTCCAAAGGGTTCTCTCTATATATCACCAGATATTGATCCATTTAGAATCTGGAGTCTAAAACTGATAGCTAGTTGTGCAAGTCTCCAATCCTCAGTGTTAATGCCTTTGTCTTTGTCTGGCAAGGCCTGATAACATTTTATTTGCAAGTAAAATATTCCTTTGTTTCTTATTGCCTCTTTACACCAACTGTATAGACGAGTAAGCTTAAAGAACTTAATTGCAAAGCTATTCTGCTAGGCAATAGATAGGATATTACACATTTGAAATACAGGTTCCATTATATTTCATAAATGAATAACAGATTCTTGCACAAAGCTTTGGTGTTTTCTTGCTTTAAAGTGGAGGCAATATGTATGTTAACTTTTCTATTACAGCCCTTTTTTTATTTATATACTTATTTTATTATTCAGTATACTGATCTGAACTCCTTCGGGAAAAAAGACTACATATAAATAAAATTAAGTGTCATCATTATAGAGGAAAGCCTTAATAAATTCAGCATTACCAACCATCTTTTTCCATATTGATTACAATGACAGTTTCATGAATTTCACTATGTGGCAACCCTAATTTTTTTTCTAGAACATTTAAGTCTCTTTTAATGTAATAAAACAAAATTCAAAATAAACCTTAACCAAAATATTAGGTACAAAAATAAAGAATATTTTCAGATACTATTAGTTTACTAATCTGCCACATCTCAAATATATACAATTGTTGCGGTGGGACAAAAGAGCAAGGAACCAGGAAACAGGAAGAAGGAAACATATTCGGGCCGTTCCATAGCACACAGGGAACGCTTAGCCAATGAACAATGAAAACCACCAAGGATTACCATATATGGCAAACTTTATGTACTAATGAATATTAAGTGACCATGAGACCTATTGTCACGCGATTTGTAACTCAATAAAAGGGAGTCGTGGAGACCGTTAGCTCTCTTCGGGTTCTCTCTCTCTACTTCCCCCACCAAGAGAAAGCATTTGTGTCTGTGTCATTCTTTGGGGACGAGGACCCGCCGGGTCAGTCGGACCTGGTGCATTCGTCCCAGTATTGTGGCGCTCACCTCTCATCCCAGACGGGACCAGCCAGCGGCCACAACTGGTGACCCCGACGTGATTCTCAAGGTGTGACCTTTGGTAAAAGGTACACCTCCTTCACTCCTGTACTACGCACCTGGAATAGGCACGCGCATCGTAAGTATGGGCTCCTCACTTTCTCAAGTTCAACTCAGGCATAGGGATGAACTTCTCGTTTTAGTGAAGAAGGCAAATTGTTTGCAGAAAGTTAATGGCACAAATGTGTACCCGCTTTCAAAGCGAGAAATAACCTCTTTTCTAAATTATTTAGAAAAACACTGCCCCGCATATCCAGCGGAGGGCACGTTCAAGCGCTCCACTTGGGAGCGTTTGGGAAAATGGATACATGAGCCCCCAAGGGCCCCGGCAAACATCATGTGTACATGGCGTGCTCTAATGGCCGCCATTAATGTCTTGTATCCTTCTGACACTCCAACCCGAGGTAGAAAAGAAAAAGGAAGAAAATAAAGATGAAGACTTGCTCTCACCTGCCTCATTAGATAAAGAAGAACCATCTCCTAAGACACCAAAGAAAGATTCGTTATATCCCGTCATCCCCGAACCCGTTCCCTCAGCACCACCGCCTTATAACACGGCTCCGAAGAATTCTCAACAGCCCGTATTAAACGCCTTTCAGACGGCATTAGCTGCCGGAAAGATCTCTTCTGATGATCTTTCTTGTTTTCCCATGATTATGCACATTCCCACTGGCGCTGCGGCTGCAACCCCCCATTATGTTCCGATAGAGTGGGAATTATTGAAAGAACTTAAGACTGCGGCCACCAAGTATGGTATGACCTCCCCATATACGCGCCAGTTGTTGGACACCATTTCGGCCCACCACAATATATTGTTTTCTGAATGGAGAGGCATCGCCCAAATGCTTCTTACCCCGGCCCAATTGGCGGCATGGCATAATGATTACTATCTTTCTGTTGCGGCTTCTCAAGCCGCTGGCCTCCCCCAAGGGGTCACTATGGACCACCTTTTGTGCAAGGGCACTGTTCTTACCCCTCAGCAAGAAATTACTGTGGGACAAGGAGGATATGCGATCATGCGCCAAGCCGCTTTGACTGCCTTTAAACGCATTCCCGACCCTACTAAGCCCACTCACTCCTTTACTTCAATTTTGCAAGGGCCCACTGAGCCTTATGCCACTTTTATCGATCGGTTAACTGAAACCATTAATAGGCAGATCGATAATCCCCAAGCACAAACAGAGCTGTTGCTACGCCCGGCAGTGGCCAATGCCAATGTTGATTGCCAAAAAATATTAAAACCTCTTCAGGCAGTGAATCAACAAAACATTGCCGAATACATCCGCGCCTGTCAAGAGGTGGGAACTGAGTCCTATAAAACTGCCGCACTGGCCTTTGCTCTCAATTCTACTGTTGCGGTTTCTTCTGCACCCCGAAATGGTAATTGTTTTAACTGCGGCAAGCCCGGCCATTTTAAATCTCAATGTCGGGCTCCAGGGGGGGGGGCGTTCAAAAAGGAGGGTTCAAAAGCCAAAAAGAAGATGTCGCCCGAAAGCCAAAGACCGTTTGTCCTCGTTGTCGCAAAGGTTTTCATTGGGCAAGCCAGTGTCGATCCAATCCTCCCCCTCAATCACAGTCGGAAAACTAGAGGCGGGGCATTCGGCCAGCCCCACGCCAAAGGCTGACGCCTTGCTGTTGAAAAGGGAGACTACGCCTTTAAAACTAGGCAACCCCCCTTCAGCCTCACCACAGACCATTTCTACGTCCTTTCCAGTTTATTTGTCCCAATCTATTGTTTATGATGAGCCTGGTTCAGTTTTCTCAATTCCTCTGGTAGTTGAACTTCCAGAGCCTTTACAACCTTATCGCCCACTCCTTATCATCCCGAACGCCTCTCTTATATTAGAAGGAGTGGTAGCGACACCCTTCTTATATGATCATGTCTCTTTACACGATCTCTCCATTGTGTGCATTGGAGATCGTTGTTTTTCCATGTCTAAAGGGACAATAGTGGCTACCCTTATTTTGTTACCAGCCTTAGCTGAAATAATGGCTCTAAGCCAAACAGTTGACCAACACAAGCCGATGTTGACTGTTCAATTAAACAGTCGTCCTTTTTTAGGCTTGATTGACACTGGTGCAGACGTGTCGGTTATTCGCCTGGACGATTGGCCCACCGATTGGCCCCTTTCAAAATCTCCATCCGTGCACGGCGTGGGAGGCACCCAGGTGGCGCAAGTTAGCTCTCATTGGCTCCAGGCCTCAACGGCTGAATCATCTCGCCCTGCTCACATTCGCCCCGTTGTGCTCCCGCTTCCTTTTAATTTGTGGGGCCGAGACTTGTTGTCTCAATTTCATGCCTCTCTATATTTTCCATGATGACACAACACCAGTCCACGCCCCCATTGCTTCAATTGGCATTGAAGTCTCCTGTTCCTGTATGGATGGATCAATGGCCGCTCCCGTTGGAAAAACTAGGAGCCTTGTGGAAACTGGTAGACGACCAGTTGGCCCTGTCTCATCTTGAGCCTTCGACCAGCCCATACAATACACCGATCTTTGTTATACGGAAAAAATCTGGAAAATGGCGACTGCTTCAAGACCTTCGAGCGGTCAATGCCATTCTTCAACCAATGGGCGCGCTGCAGTGTGGACTCCCTAATCCTAATTTTATTCCGAGCAGCTATGACCTCATAATAATTGATTTGAAAGATTGTTTTTTCTCTATCCCCCTTTGCCCTCAAGACCGCCTTTTATTCGCATTTACGGTGCCCGAATTAAACAACTCTAGGCCGACCCGCCGATACCAGTGGAAGGTCCTTCCACAAGGAATGGTCAACAGTCCCACCATGTGCCAAACCTTTGTCGCACATGTGTTAGAGCCGTTTCGCACGAGTCATCCTACCTTTTTGATTTATCACTATATGGATGATATTCTAGTGGCAGCCGATGGCCCAAGAGGCTCCGTGCAACAGACCCTTCCTGAGCTTATCCACATATTGGCACAAGGTGGACTCCACGTGGCCCCTGAAAAGGTTCAGTCTCACTATCCTTTTCAATATTTGGGTCACCGCCTCTTACAGTCAGCCGCCAGCCCTGATGTCCCTCACATTACTCTTCCTGTTGACCCCACTCTTGTTCAGTTACAACAATATTTGGGAACATTAAACTGGGTCCGCCCATATTTGGGTTTGTCGACACATGAGCTGGCCCCTCTATTTCAAGCCTTGGCTGGCTCTAAGCTCCCCGCCCAAAAAATCACCTTGACACAACACCACCAGGCGGCCATACAACGAGTTAACCAGGCCCTAGGTCTTACATGGGTTGATCGCATGAAAGAAGACTTACCTGTTTCATTGGCCATACTGCCTACTCCATCTTTGTTAACAGCCATTTTGCTTCAGGTCCCAGAGAAGCCAGAAAACAAAAAAGGGGTCATAATTCTAGAATGGCTCCATTTGTCTAACACCCCGCGCACTACGATAGTTACCAAGGCCTCCCAAATGGCATTGTTGTGTCAGAAGGGGCGCGCCAGGCTGAAAAGCCTCGTAGGGTTAGAGCCCTTTGTCATTTTTATTCCCTTTAAATTAAACACCTGGGAACACCTATATCAAAATTCAGATGATATTCAGGCCGTGCTTGAGGGCTGGTATGGCAGAGTTTCTTGTCATCTCCCGTCTGATCATCGATTACAATTGGTGAAAACTGTTCCTATCACCTTTCAAAACCCTTTGGTTTTATTCCCCATTGCCCAGGCCATTAGAGTCTTTACAGATGGTACCAAGGCCGTTGGTGCCTGTGTTTGGCAAACTGATGATGGATGGCAAAAACGCTTAACACAACCTCAGCCATCCGCCCAAAAGGCAGAATTAGCTGCTGTAATTTTGGCTCTCACTTTGTTTAAAAGAGAGTCGCTTAACATAATTACCGACAGTTTATATGTTGCTCATGTTACTTCGAACATTTTTGGTTCGTATCTTTCTCCGGCCATAGAAGAAGGGCTGCTGTCGTTAATTCTGTCACTCCAGCGGGTGGTCACTGAGCGATCATCCCCCTTTTTTATCGCTCATATTCGGAGCCACCAAAACCTTCCAGGGTTTTTGTCTGAAGGAAACCAGCGCGCTGACTTGGCTTGTCGCGAGCTACTTCCTGTGACCATCATAAACCCCCGGCAAAAATTGCCGACGGCAACTGAAAGTCATCAATATTTTCACCAAAATAAAAAATGCTTGGCTAAGCAATTCGGCCTTTCCTTGGCTGAGGCCGGCGCTATTGTTCAACAATGCCCGACTTGTAGCCGACAAGCCCGAGCATATCCTCAGGGTGTTAACCCTAGAGGAACTAAAAGTTGTGAAACCTGGCAAATGGATGTCACCCAATATCTTCCATTTACCCCCTGTAAATACTTACATGTGTCCATTGACACTTATTCAGGGTTTATGATGGCCACCCCCCAAAGGGGTGAGACCACCAAACATGTCATAAATCATTGCATTCGGACTTTTACAGTGCTGGGATGCCCAACCACGTTAAAAACTGACAATGGCCCTGCATATACCAGTTCTGCCTTTGCCACCTTTTGTTCAAAGTGGACGATTTGTCATAAGTTTGGCATTCCATTTAATAGTCAGGGTCAGGCAGTTGTTGAACGCGCCAATTATACCTTAAAACAGGCGCTAGATCGCTATATAGGGGAAAAAGGGCCTGGCCCCCCCTGCCTCCCGGCACTGCAAGATGTTTTAAATCTTTGTCTATATACCCTCAATTTTCTTAACCTTACTGGAACCCCTCCTCTGACAGCAGCCTCTCGCCATTTTTCTTGCCCACCTGTTCCCACTTCTAGACCACTTGTTTATTACAGGCAGCCCCCCGATCCAACGTGGAAAGGCCCGGCGGAGCTGATCACGTGGGGACGTGGCTACGCCGCGGTTCAACTAGCAGATCGAGCCTTGTGGGTCCTGGCCCGCTGTGTTCGTCCTTGTCATTTCCAACCCCCGTCTGAATCGCAGATTGATATATCTCCAGACAATTTTTTGTTGAGTCTTTAAAATATGTTTTTCTGTATTTTGTGTTTTCTCGGCCCTTATGGTTGTTTGGCTCTCGTTTTTACTCCTCGAGCCGCCTTCGTGCCGTATAATTTTTCTCTTGTTTTTTCTTTTTATGCTACTTATCAAAACCATTGTTCCTTTCAATTTTTGTTTAATGACCGCCCCCTTCCCCCTATTGAGGACGTGTGGATAGATTATTCCTACTCTCCCTGTCGTATGTTTCTCCATGTGCGAGAGACGCCGCAAACAGTAGGGAAATATACCTGCGCTGGTGTTGCGCTCAACATTGATGGTACCATCACACAGGGAAAATGGGATGTCTATCTATTTTCCCCTCATTCGGTGACGCACCCCCCTCTTTCTCCATTTTTTTTGTATTGGTTAGGATTTTATCATTTATATCCTCACTGTTTTCCTCGCCTTTTTGGGCCCCCTACACCTGATTTTCAGAAACCCCCCGTGTCACGCATTCAGGATGCGGGCACAGTTATTTTGCCTTGTCAGCGGCATCGACGCCCCCACTCCTCTGCTGAGAGCTCCCACCGCCCAATTAATTACACCTGGACGGTGCGGGATTATCAGGGGGTTCCTCTTTACCAGGTTTCCAACCGTACTATATGGCCCTGGTATCCTGTTCTCCATTTTGATTTTGCCGAAATGGGCTCTGGTGCCACCGCTTTTCGGGATAGGTCTTCTTGCACCCCATCCCCATGAGAAGTCTCTCACTTATATTTGTATTTTTGTCCTGGCCATCCACCAACGCCGACTCGTTCCAACCTTTGCGGGGGGCCTGGCCATTATTTTTGTTCCAATTGGCAATGTGTGTCCACCGGAGACATTTATTGGACACCCCGTTACTTCAGATTATGTCAAGATAGTTCGTAGCCATGGACGTCCATCCTTGTCGTGTCCACGTGATTGGCATTGTTGTGGGCAGCGGAAAAACCCGATGAACATCACCTTTACTGCTGCGGGTGAGGCGCTTCCTATCGGCTCCTGGCTAACGGGTCAGCGGTGGGGGGGCCGCGAGTGGAGCACCTTCGGCGACAACGGCCAAGTCTTTTCCATTCAGCTTTCTGCGACCCCAGACCTGTCTCCACCGGTTGGCTTTAACCGCGTCCGGCCCCCCAACCCGTTGATTAAACCTCAAGCTCCTCGTCACAACCCTCTTTTTCGACTGCTGGATGACTCTTATGCCATACTTAATACTTCGCGCGCCAATCTCACCACTTCTTGCTGGCTGTGTCTAACCACCACCCCACCTTTCTATGAAGCCGCTGGATCAACTGAAAACATCACCAACAGCACGACCGACACCTCCTGTCGCTGGCGCAACACCTCACAGACCATTGCGGGACTTGTGGGTCAGGGCTGCTGTTTGGGTCTCATCCCCAGCAATCTTTCTCACCACTGTTATGACCTTCTATGTAACATACGGGTTTCTCTTCGACCCCCAACCTATGGGTGGATGCTCCCGTGGAATCGTACCAACACAACAACAGACTTCTCTGACCTCTTTGTTAACCAATATTTTATTCCCGGAAATAATTCCATTTGGGCTTGTTCTTTTGGTCTTTCCGCCTGTGTGTATGGCCCCAGGCTTTCACAGTCTGATCACTATTGTATTCAGGTTTATTTGTTCCCGAAAGTTATATATCACTCTGACCCTGACTTGCTTTCTCACTTTTCTTCTTCCCCTCTGTTGGTTAAAAGAGAGGTCGTGACAGCCCTTACCTTGTCTGTGTTATTGGGCCTGGGAGTGGCCGGCGCGGCCACCGGTGTTGCCGGTATTGTTACCAGCAATAACAATTTTCACTCGTTGCGGATAAGCATAGACGAAGACCTCGAAAAAATTGAACAGTCTATTTCCCACCTTCAGGCCTCTCTCACATCTTTATCAGAAGTGGTATTACAAAACCGTCGGGGCTTAGACCTCCTTTTTCTTAAACAAGGAGGACTTTGTGTGGCCCTGCAAGAAGAATGTTGTTTTTATGCTGATCATTCAGGCATTGTTATTGATTCAATGAAAGAGCTACGAACCCGGCTTGCCGACCGCAAAAAAGATAGAGAAGTTCGGCAGTCCTGGTTCGAACATTGGTTTTCGGCATCTCCTTGGTTCACCACTTTGCTTTCGGCAATTGCTGGACCAATAGTTATTGTACTGTTAATATGTGCCATAGGTCCCTGTGTGTTTGGAAGACTCCTGTCGTTTCTAAAATTTCGCTTAAATTCAATTGATTCGGAAATTTCTAAAATTAACGTTCTGTTCCGCATGGGTTCCCCCTCTCCCCGGAACAACGAAAAACGCTCCCTGTTAACCCTTTCAGATTCCAGTGACTCTGACGAAGAGACCATGATAGCTGACAAACTTCCTCGGGTTCTCTTGCGCCAACAAGACCTAGACCTGGTAGGGTCCTGAGCCCTGGGTCACGCAAAGAGATAGAGGACGGTTTCGGCTAAAAAATAAAAACAGAGGAGATGTTGCGGTGGGACAAAAGAGCAAGGAACCAGGAAACAGGAAGAAGGAAACATATTCGGGCCGTTCCATAGCACACAGGGAACGCTTAGCCAATGAACAATGAAAACCACCAAGGATTACCATATATGGCAAACTTTATGTACTAATGAATATTAAGTGACCATGTGACCTATTGTCACGCGATTTGTAACTCAATAAAAGGGAGTCGTGGAGACCGTTAGCTCTCTTCAGGTTCTCTCTCTCTACTTCCCCCACCAAGAGAAAGCATTTGTGTCTGTGTCATTCTTTGGGGACGAGGACCCGCCGGGTCAGTCGGACCTGGTGCATTCGTCCCAGTATTGTGGCGCTCACCTCTCATCCCAGACGGGACCAGCCAGCGGCCACATACAATATTGTGTATTTTCTCTTATTGCTTTTTATTTTAATTAGTGTTATTTTAATCTGAACAATACGGTTGACCTCTATATTTATTTATGCTCCTTAAGTTGTTAGCTAAGCTCCTTAGCTCCCTCTAATGGATGACAATAAATATGATTAATACTGAACTTTTTTTTTATAAAGATTAATTAGTATGGCTATTTTTTTCACTGGCAAAAAAACTGTTTCATAAGGAAACAATTTTTTAGAATCCAAAAGACAAATAATATATTAAACCATATTTCTGTTCTTATATTTTGAATTCCACTGAATGATAAAATTAATTACCTTTGGGTCCTGGGACCCAGGGCAATTCCCACTTACAGAATAGACCCCTACCTATTGATAATTGCAAACTATTTAATAGTCTTCTTGAGCTTCTACATTATCATATAAACAAAGTCAAAGCAAAAGTTCACAAACTGTGATCTGTGAAAGAAACAGTCAAGAAGAACACCTGTTTTTGACCGGCAATTTATTTTATTTTATTTACTTTTAATGAGGAGATGAAAGCTGTTTTTAACAGGGCTGGTTCATCAAACAAAGTAATAAAATCAAAATCTAAACCTCATGAATACTAGGATAGCTTGTGTTCAAGAAGATCTATCTCAGCTAGAAGCTATGCTTTCTTATAATAGTGTTCTCATTTCAATGACTCTTTTCACTTACTTTGTCTTATCCTAACATATAAGAGACATCATCTTCATTACCTGCCATTCTAAAAACCAAATACAGAAACAAGATGTTGAGCCTGATTTGAAACTAAGTGAGATATTATTTGTACATAAAAATGAGTACATCTATCACAATAGATAGGCAACACTATAGTTATGAGAAGTTGTTCTGTATTTTAAGGCAAAAAAGTATGGTTTGAAAAATACCCTGGTTGGATTCACATCCCACTCAGCCACAAATAAGCAAACCAAACTAAGACTTAGCATGATGTATGAGAATCAGAAGCTTGCAACACCTAGCCCACCTTGGCTGATTTAGAAAAAAGGTGACCAAGGTCATAACTAGTTAATACTGGCAAGCACTATGAAATTCCAGAGCTGTAAACCAGATTTGGAGATTTAAAAAGGCATCCCAGAAAGTCAGTGAACAGTCAGCCCCAAATATCTGCAGAGATGTAAAGCTCAAAATTTTATCCATTTCCTTGTGGATCAAAGTTGCTCATAAGAAAATGAAGATAAGTACAAATGCCAACTCACTGCCATGTCACCACACTGCCAGCTTTTAACCTGAAAATCCAGAGCTTTAGCAAATAGAGCTAATCCTGAAACATTTCTACTTCATGGCAGACAAGGTGGTTAAAGTATCATTGAGGCATCCCACAGGGTACTATTTTTGCAACCAGTAGCCACGTATCTTCCACACAATGTAACTCTTACACTATTCAGTCAGTTTTAATTCAATAAATCAGGATACTTAAGAATCAAAACCAGCAACTGCTTTGTTCTGTCTGTCCCATTCTGAAAATAGTTGGTGAGCCACTGAGTCTTTTATATTCTTTGTTCTATATAACTGTCATTGACACTTGTTTTGTTTTATGTTTTTCAGCTCTATCCTAAGATTAATGTGAGATTTCTTCCAAATTGACTTCTCATTACCTGGCTTCATTCTAATGTAAAGCTTCCACTTCTAATACCAGAATTCCCCATTTTTTTTTCCTTTAAGCATTCTTGTGACTCATTTGTACAAGATGTATGTTGTCTTCTACACTGAGAAAGTTGTATCACCTGAAAAGCACAGCTGAATCCAAACCTTTGTTTCTTATGTTACATAATTTTACTCACTTTCCAATTTTGGTAGCTTATAGGAAATTGGCTAATTTTAAAGACAGCCATGTCATTTTAATTCAGCATTATATACTCAAATTTTTTTTTAATAGTTGGCTCTCCGCTTGCTTTCTTGCCTTGGGTATCATGGCTCTCTCTACATTGGTTATTTTCTATGTAAAACTCCCATAAGATTCTCCATTTTAAAGTATTTTGACATTGCGATTAACAGCTAGAAGAGCAGTGTTAAACTGTGACCACGTTGCTTTCCCCAAGTATCAATAACCAACCAAAACGTGAGGTTCTGTTTTCTCTCTGAAACAAAGTCATTATAAACATTTACATTTTCTTTTTCCCCTCTAAAGCTGTTAATTCTGTCCCTGTAATCCATTTTTATCAGCATTTGAACTTTTCCAAAATTTGGCCTACCAACCCCCTATCTTGTCATTTCCATGTGAAACCTTATTTAATAAATGTTACTTTCCCCATTTCCATCTCACCTGATTTCTTTTAGGACTATTATAAATAGTAAACCAATCTACAATGGTGCTTAGAAGTTTGTGAACTCTTCTGAATTTTCAATTTTCTGTGTATAAATATGACCTAAACATGATTTATGTTCCAAACAAGTCCTAGAACTAAATAAAGAGAACCCAGTTAAACAAATGAATAAAAAATATTAATCTTGTTCATTTATTTATTGAGGAAAATGATCCAAAGCTACGTATTTGTGTGCAGCAAAAGTATGTGACACTCTAGGATTGCCATATGTCAGAGGCAGCAGAGCAGGCCAAAACCATGATACTGTCACCACCATGTTTTACAGATGGGACAAGGTTCTTATGTTGAAATGCAGTGCTTGCCTTTTGCCAAACATAGTGCTTTTCATTCAAGCCCAAAAGTTCTATTTTGGTCTCATCTGTCCACAGAACATTCTTCCAGTAGCCTTCTGACTTATCCATGTAATCTTTTGCAAACTGCAGACATAAAGCAATGTTCTTTTTGAAGAGTAATGGCTTTCTCCTTGCAGCCCTGCTATACAGGCCGTTGTTGTTCAGTGATCTCCTGATGGTGGTCTCATGAACACTGACATTTGCCAGTGTAAGAGAAGCCTTTTGTTCCTTAGACATTACCCTGAGGTTCTTTAAGACCTCCAGGAGTATTACAATACTTTCTTAGTGTGATCTTGGTTGGCTGACCACTCCTGGGGAAGGTAACATTGGTGTTGAATTGCCTCCATTTGTACACGGTCTGCTTGAGAGTCAACTGGTGGAGTCCAAACTCTTTGGAAATAGTTTTGTAATTTTTTCCAGACTGGTTAGAATAAACAACTGTTTTTTGGAGTTCATCAGAAATCTTTGAGCATGGCACAATTCCACATACTGAACCTGTGTTGTGAAGATCAGACATCGATAGTGAATACCCAGGATGGTTTGCCATCATTAATGGAACTATAAATTCTGAATTGTACCAGCAAATTCTACAGGAGAATGTCAGGGTATCTGTCCATGAACTGAAGCTCAAGAGAAAATGGGTCATGCAGCAAGATCTTCTGGAATGGCCAAGTCCTGACCTTAATCCTGTAGAAATGTTGTGGAAGGGCCTGAAACAGGCAGCTCATGCAAGGAAGCCCACCAACATTCCTGCGTTGAAGCTGTTCTGTAAGGAGGAATGGGCTCAAATTCCTCCAAGTCAATGGATAGGACTGACCAACAGTTATCAGAAATGTTTAGTTGCAGTTATTGCTGCCTACCAGTTATTGAAAGCAAACGTTCACATACTTTTGCCACACACAAATATGTAGCTTTGGATCATTTTCCTCAATAAACAAATGAAGTATAATGGTTTAAACTCATTTAATTTGTTCTCATTATCTACTTTTGGGACTTATGTGGAGAACAGATCACATTTTAGGTCATATTTATGCAGAAATAGTGAAAATTCAAAAGGGTTCACAAACTTTTAAGCAGCACTGTATGTGTATGGTATTGACACACCAATCAAGCCATTTTTGTCCGTGTTAAGGATAAATTTTGCAACAACTTCATTCTTGAATAGTTGTACAAGCTATCTTTTCCCACTTTAGGTAATCAGTCCCCACTTAAAGCAGAGATCATAAATTATCTCTGTGAGCAGCACACATATATAATAGCTTTCTTTCGTTTTGTATCTACCTTTAAATATCATTCATGTGAATTCTGTAAGTATGTCAATGGATGGTTGTGACTATAAAATCCAATGTTTTATTTGACTCTTCAATTTCATTTTAATACTGTAACTGTAGATTAAGCTTGTAATTGCTGATCCAGTTCAATAAAAAAATTAATTGTACTTAATTTCCATCACAACTAATTTATCCCACTGATTTCAGGTACTCATAAAAGTGTAGCTAGCTTGATCACTCTTGACAGGTAATATCTATGCAGGGCACACAAAATTAATCCTTTATCCCTCTTCCCCAAACGCAGTGATATACCAACATTCATGTACTTACCCAAATTAGTATCTTATTCCCTATAAGGCAGGCATCTATATAAGAGTTGTATTATAGAGTAACACTTTGTTTGTATGCATTATATGTGAGCTTTCTGCTGTGTTCCTGCAACTCTCTCCTAACCTTACTTTTTAAAAGTATGGGTGCTTTCAACTTATTGTAGATAGATGCTACATACACATTCCAACATACCTTTTGGAGATCAAATCTAAAGTACTGGGCATCAATAATTCCTAGAGCAAACAAACTCTATGATTTTCAATTAATTAGCTGCTAATGATGCACTAAATTATAGATTGCCATTTTTTTTGGCTTGTTCATGATTCATCCCAGCATCATGCCAACTTAATTATATTCACCTCTCAGAGATACAGAATATTTAGAAAGAATATTCACTATGCTGCAAACTCCTGAAATTGTTTAATAAACAGTTGAAGAAATTTTTGCCTTCAACTAACCTGCAATTTGATATTATATTTATTTATCAACTTGTTCTTTAATACAGTCCTTAACCTTACTATGGCTAAGAGACAATACTGATTCCCTCAATTTACAGAAAGTGTTTGAGCAAAACTTGCAACAGTACATATCATGGATGCAAATGTTTTAACAGTTTTTAAAATTTAAATTTCTAATTGACAGTAGAACAATTGAAGTATTCATTAATTAAGAATAATTATTCAAAATAAAAGCATAACACACAATTGCAGTTAAAAGTTCTCTCAAAATTTTAGTTTCTACAAAGAAAAAAGCAGGACAGGATGAAGACAGCCCTACCCCCAGCTTCCCATTCTAATACATATGAATGGATTGATGGAGGCAAATCAAGAAGTGAAATCAAATCAGTCTAATGGAGAGAAGAGTGTAGTTCTGAACAGTCCACTGAAGGAGACAACTGAATTGGTAATGAAATTCTCTCATAGGGAGCAGCCAAGAGAAATAAATAAAAAGAGAGAGGCAGATGACAACACCGCATAAACATATAGGCAAGAAGCATCAGCAACAGAGGGACCAATGAGAGGGTATTATGAACTACAAAGTTGAAAAAGCATATGTTTAAACTAAAGTGCCAGTTTTACTAAAACAAATTTCCAAAGGAATTATTTAAAACAAGATGAAAAGGCATATGGACTTTGTAGCAGATAATTCACCTCTGCATGAATATTTGACTACGATTTATCACTAGGCTTTGTTATCCCAATATTTCTCTATAAAAAATTAAGTTATAGATTCATCAAGTCACTATCTTCTCAGTCCAATCTATTTTACTGAATTGTTACAAGGATAAAGGAGACAAAAGACAATATAAGCTTCTTTAAATTCCTTGAAAGGCAGAACAAACAGTTACAGCCTCTAACAGCATAAACCGATTAGGTCTCAGTGAATGTAATGGTACTTACTCCCATGTAAGTATATACAGAGTATATAGCAGAAGTGTAAAACCTATGCACATGATGACATGCGGTTCTCAAAACCTTAGGTGCAGCTTCCAGAGCTTACACCATTTTTAAAGTATGACAAAGTAGAAGCATATAGGCAGTAATCACATTACTCAGGTTGAATTAAATCAGAATCACAGAGTTAAGCAAGTTTAAATATTGTCTTGACCCTGCCTATTTTTGTTCTGACTATCTGAAATGTGGCACAATAAAAACACACAAAGGTCAAATAAAAGTCCAAAAACATTGCCACATAACTATAATCTGCTGATAAATTAACCTTATAAGATCAACTTCTTAAAGATATTTTGGAAATAAATACTAACAACTGAACAGAAAGAGCATTTACAGATCATTTTACATAATAAATGAAAGTTCCATTTTCAGATTCTTTTAAAATTCTGACTTAATATGAAATCATATTGAGCAATATTTATGAGTCTGGGTATGCTATGGCATATTGAAGTATGCTGTAATAAATACAAAGGATTATTTATTTGCCATTATTTAAGCTTAAATAAGTTTAAACAATGGCAAACATATTCTTTACCTACAACACTGATTGTGAATGTCATGTCACAAGTTATCCAACTGTTTAGTTGAAGGGTGTTTTAGGGAGGTTGAAAGGTATCAATTTTACCATCTGGATTTTAAGTGGCGATCAGAATTAGTTTTGAGGCAAATCTTGCGAACAGCTATAGCAGACTGCTGTCGCATTCAAAGCACTATATGGGTTACAACTACGGAGCATAAGAGGTTTAAATACTAAATAAAACACCATGGACCACAAAAATGAGGACAATCTTCCTAATTAGTTGAAAATGCTGATACCAAGATCAAATACAAGTGATTCTTTAAAAAAAAGCTGACACACATGTGTGCACATGCTTACACAGAAAACAGAAATTGCTTCCTGGTTTCATTTGCTGGAACAGTTCAGATATTCTAGAAGTCTTTCAGACTAGGTTCCCATCCCCTAAAATGGCCCTTGTGCCAGGTGAAAATTCAGGAAAGAGGCAAAAGAAGAACATGTTCTTCCCCTAAAACTAGTGGGCTAGTTTTAGGGGAAGAACCTGAAATTTAAAAGGTGGTAATACCTGAACAGTTCTTTAAAAACAACATCTAACTCCTGTTTTAATTCTACCTGTTCATAAAGGTTCCAAGAGAGACAAAGGAGGTGGATCTCTCCCTTCCACCACCAGCCTCAAGAAAAGTTTACTTGGGTTCCCATAGCCACAAGAACTGCAGTACACCAAGACAGATCGGTGGCAAAAGGACTAGGAAATAGGCGATTCAATTTTATCACTGAAAAAGCCCCACCACTGCTTGTGCTGGGTGTGTGTGTGTCTTGCTTTAGACCAGGGTTCCCCAAAGTGGTCAATATTGACCCCTAAAGGGTTGATGGAACTTTCCAAATGGTCGATAAATGTCTGGGGGTCAATAGGTGGTTGATAAATGATGGAAGGTCAACTGGGGTCACTTAATGCTTTGGGGTCTCTGTAAAGCTCCACGCCAGTCCCTAGTCCTGAGATGAGGTGGCTAGAGACAGTGTGACCCAGGGTTGGACTGTCAGCCATCAACAAGAGCAGCCTTGAGTTGTCATTATTATTAGTAGTAGTAGTAATAGTACTATTAGCTAAAGTAGTATTTATTAAATTATTTTCAAATAATAAATGTTTGGGGGTCGATGAACAATCTGAAACTTCATGAATGGGTTGATGAGATGAAGAGTTTGGGGACCCCTGCTTTAGCCAAAAGCTGCCCCTAATTGTGCTCCTACAGACAGCCTGATGGAAAGGAAAAGGGAAAGTGCCAGGAGGCTGGACCTGGCATGGGGGGGCGTTACCTCCGGACGATGCCCACAGTTCCCAGGCGCCGAGGAGCGCGCGAGTCCGGGAGCGGGGAGAAGCAGCGGGCGCTGCTGCAGCACCTACCTATGCCGAGCCCCACCACGAGGCGCCCTCCGAGCAGGGTCTCTTTATCCTGAGCCGCGGCCAGCAGGACGGCGCCGGCCGCGAAGATGAAGCTGGCCAGGAGAATGCAGGCGCGGCGGCCGCACCACCCGTTGAGCGCCCCGCCGAAGAGGGCCGAGAGGGCGGCGGCGCCCACCGTGCTGGAGACGAGCAGCTCCTGCCAGAGCGCGTCCAGGTGCAGCTCCTTCTTGAGCAGCAGCAGCGCCCCGGACACCACCCCGGTGTCGTAGCCGAAGAGGAAGCCGCCCAGGGCGGAGAAGACCGACACCACGTACACGAAGCTGGGCGTCTCGTCCTGCTGGAACTGGCGCCGGGCCGCCCGCTCCAACTCCGCGCAGCCGCCGCCGCCGCCGCCGGACGACTGGCTGTTGAGGCTGGAGCAGGACTCGGCGGCGGCGATCAGGCTCCGCTCCCCCAGGCTCGCCGAGCCCTCGCGCCTCGCGGGCGGCGGCGGCGGCTGCCGGCGCCGCTTCTCCCCCATCAGGTTGCTCAGGCTCCGCAGCGTGTATTCCACATTGGCCTTGCGGGACATGGGGCTGCCGCCTCGCCACCGCGGTTACCTCAGCGACTGCCCTCCGGCCGCTCTCGGCGCGGAGCCGCGGCGACGGGGCGACTGGCACGGCGCCGGCCTCCCCTGCTGGTTGGCTGTAGGGCCCCGGAGCCGCCGCTCATGCTCCGGCCACGCTCGGACTGAGGCGGCGGAGCGCCGCTGCCCGCCGACTGCTTACGATGGCAGTCGCCTCCCCCTCACGCCCACCGGGCCGGCCCGCCGAGGAGGAGGAAGAAAAAGCCGCCGCGGCCGCTCACTGGCCCGGCCAGCCGCGGGCGAGAGGTGGAGCCAAAGGAGAAAAAAAGGGAAGGGGCGGGGCTTGCTTCCGACTGCTTTGCATTCCGATTTCGGTGGCTGCTTTTGAAAAGCCTCCCTTTTTCCGCATCTATTCGGAGCACGCGCAGGAGGAGGGAGCTGCTGGGCATGCGCAGTGAGTGCCGTTGAAGCTCCTCACGTTCCGACTTTGCCCTTTCCCGCCGAGAGGTGGTTCGCTGTGATTCGCGAAGGTGTTCTGGAGGTTGGAAATGGAAAAGACGTACGGGCGGATTCCAAACGTCGCTGTGAATGAAGGCTGTTGTTGCTGTTGTTGGACAGTCACCAGGACACCCTCCCCAATTAAGGCTGTGCGACATCTGCGTAAACTGGATGAGCCTTGAAGGCTGCGGAACGCATCCCGGGTAGTGCGAATCGAAATCCACCCCATGTTTGCCTCTAATCCCTGGTTAGCGGGAACCTCTTGCACACCGCGGTATTTCAGGCTTCTTAGGAAGCAATTCCCATCATTAAATCCTGGAATTTATTTCACAGTTAATATGTTCAGAGTTTGTCCTAAGACTTCATTCTCATGCAGGCTTGCTTGAAATTAAATGCCTTTGGACCCACTTCCATGCATGGAAGCAGACGATTTTTGCTGGCACGTGTTAGGAAAATTGAACTACTGTTCAGACTGTGTCCACGTGGAATGCTCATATGACAGATGGAGTAAAAAAACAGTTGGACGTTGCCTGGAAAAATTGCAGTTTTTCAGGACTGGTGAGGGCTGAGGGAGAATGACAGCAATTTGATTCCCACTCCCATTCTATGTATAAAGGTAAAGGTTTCCCTTGACGTAAAGTCCAGTCGTGTCCGACTCTAGGGGGCGGTGCTCATCTCCGTTTCAAAGCCTTGGAGCCGGCGTTGTCCATAGGACACTTCCGGGTCATGTGGCCAGTATGACTCACGGAACGCCGTTACCTTCCCGCCGAAGCGGTACCAATTAATCTACTCACATTTGCATGTTTTCGAACTGCTTGGTGTGCAGAAGCTGGGACGAGCAACGGGAGCTCACCCCGCCGCACAGTTTCGAACCGCCGACCTTCCGATCGACAGCTCAGCGGTTTAACCCGCAGCGCCACCGCGTCCCTTATTCTATGTATAAAACTCTGAAAATTGGGCCAAAAAAAAAATCCAGGCCTGATCCTTCCAGTGACATCATTACATCATCCAGTACTTATGGCGCTCCGGTATGAGAATTAATTCTCACACAGTTAATAAAGTACCAGAGGTATCTGCAGGGGAAGGGGCAAATAAAGATGGTGGGAGTACCACCATCTTGACTTTTTTGACCCCCACCCTGCAGACACTCCTGTAGAGTATGACATGATAGTAAACTCTGTCCACTACAAAAACAAGGGATCTGTTGGAATAAAGATTGTATAGGCCAGCATTTCTCAACCTTGGCAACTTTAAGCATGGCTGGCTGGGGAATTCTGGGAGTTGAAGTCCACACTTCTTAAAGTTGCCAAGGTTGAGAAACACTGGTATAGGCAGTTGTAATGCCATTGTATAAAAGCTGACTTATCCATTAGAAACAATAGAGACACCATGTAGTATGCCTATGAAAAGAAAGACATATATCTTATGCATAGAAAAACATCTGTTCTAGCTCTAGAGACATTTGTTTAACTATAAATAAGGAGGCATCTGCTTTCACTCTAAGATAAGGAAACATTTATAATGATTGACTAAATCTCTAAACTACATAATCTTATAAAAAGGGAGACCAGGAGCAGTGCTTCATGGCTGCCCATCCAAAGCTACTTGAGAATGTTGGATGAATAAACGTATTTTCCTTGACCTCAGCTGATCGTCTGGTATGTATTGTTCCCAGCTTGGCACAAACACAGAAAGGGAAAATAAGGTGTCTGATCCTTCTGACAGTTCTAAGGACATGATCTTTTTTGCCCAGAGATGGGATGGTCCTGCATAGTCCATGATGTAGGACAGAAAAAAGAGGTGCTAAAAGGTTTGAATATTGTTGCTTACTCTTGAAACACAGCAGTCACTAGAATTCTTCTGTTAGGATTATTTTTCCTGGATCCTTATGAGTTTGCCTAATTGATCCTAGTCCTGTTGGGACTAACATCCAGGCTGGGAGGCTGAAATGCAGTTCCTAACCCTTCACACATTTCCAGCCTCTGACCTAGCCTGCGCTTTTGCATAGCATGGTAAGCTTGGATAGTTTTTAAACTAGGTCTATTTGATCTGGGCTGCAAAAACTCTGATGGCCTCTAGATGGCAGCAAAGCAATGCGGAATGCTTTGGATGCCATCTAGTGATCCTCAGAAGCTTTGCAGTTTAGACGTAGTCCTAGTTTTCACTTTGGCTAGTTATTTGTGGCTTAGCATATTGTGCAAAGCCTACTCACTTGGCTATTTATGGTTCAGTGTCTTACGCAAGCTAAGAAAATGGATTAATACAGTAATGAAGTGAAGTACGTGATAGGAAGGCAACTTATATAAAGATGGTTAGTTAAGAAGTAAGACATCAGCTTCAAACAATTATGTAAAGAAAAACAAAAAACACTTCAACAGGAAGAGTTCTGGGAAGGAAGATTCAATGGGCTCTCAAATGTCTGCGGCTTGTGATTAAACCATGAGACTCCATCACACTAAACCAACAATTTAAATTTAAAAAATGTTTGTCTGTGTAACAATGTTCTCACTCATGTGCTATGCCATGTTTTATTTAACCATTGCCCATCAACCAAATCATACTTGGATAGGTTTGTATAACATACTAAGCCAAAATTGTGGTGCATAAATGACAATGGCTGGGTTCACACAACATGCTAAGCCAAAACTAAACAAACCATATTATAACTTAACTGTGTTGTATGAAGAAGGCTGTGTATGAAACAAAATCTGTACCTCTGGAGTTGAATGAGTTGTTTAGTTTTTCTTTATAAAGTAACTATCCTTCATGTGTTCATCTTATCACTTGATTTTTTTTTCCTAGCATTGAACCATAGCTATGAGAATCCACATACAGTATGTAATCCCACTGAGTCTACTTGTCTATTGTGAATTATGTAGATTTAATTGTCATCCAGACTTCTTAGAATGCCATGGACCTGTCCATTATACAGCGGGGAAATACTGTATGGAAATTGGATCTGTTGCACCTGAAGTCCACTAAATGAAGCTCCATTAAACTGAAAGTTCACTGTATGTCACTTCTGGTGGTTTGGTTTGGTTTTACATTTCATACATTTGTTTTGCCCCATATCCATATGCTGATATTATTATTATTTTAAGTTTTCACTGCTATCTTATTTATTTTTGTGCACATTTCTCCTAACATACATGACCTTTGTTTGCAGTGATGCATAATGTTGTTTTTATAAACCATTTCCCTAATTTAATGAATTTGAGGACATGTACACATACCAATGTAATTTATGCCTCTATTTGCAACCATATTAAGCAAGTAACTATATTAGGCAGCTGCAACTCCCAGTGTGCCAACACAATGCACCGTAAGTGACCTCATTCATCATGGACTGTGATTCATTGATGGAATATAGTGCATCAAATTGTCTTATCTGCTCCACCACAGCACCAGGTTGGCTATCAAAAGCCAGGGGAGCTTCTGCTCCAACTTCCGCTGCCTTTCTACTCTAACAAAGGAATATATGATTGATAAAATGAAACCTTAAAATGCTTGAGACAAGTGGTATACCAAGTGTTTAAGTTCTATCATCAGTGGCTGAAAACTAAGTAAATGTCAAAGACAAATTCTGAAATTCTTTATAATGGATAAAAAGGGCAGTCCAGTGACATTTTAGCATTCTAATTTGGAGGTCTTAATTTAAACTTTTTAGAATTAATATGTCTCAGACATATTCAGATGTTCTGAAATGGCAATTGAATCTTCCATAATGCCTTGGTATCCCAAACAGTACCATTTCTATGTTTGTAAACTTCATTTTGAGACAATGATACTCTTAGTTGAACTGTATATTGCATATCCAACTAGTATAGAGAACTTTTTTCTCCCTACCTTTGAGAATAACAGTTGGGAACTGCTTGTGTGTGTATATGTATAACACACATGCACACCTATTAACAGTTATCAAATATTATATTAAAAAGTAGAGAGAAGAAGGTTCATTATACTCATTATAAATGTTTTTATATAACCACAAGTTTTGAAATGTCATCAGATATGGAATCTGTTATATTTTACTAAATCTATGGAATCTTGTTGCTTGTTTTAATTTCCTACTATATTAACTAATATTTGCACAGCAAAATTCTACTATTATCTGTTCTACAGTAAGCAGTGGGACAAAAACACGTGTGAGCTCAAAAAGACAATCTTACTGAAACAAGCAGTGTTGTGATCATAGCTCATAGCATGCCAGGGCTGTTGAACATAGCTTGTTGAAGAAAAGAAGAAGTTGAGTTTGCATATTATGCTAAGTTAAGATTTGTTTAACTGTGTTACATAGAATAAATCACAACTGATTGGGTTGTATAATATGCTAAGTCATAAATCATGGTTTATAGATCACTTTGACAAGATTCATACAGCCTGCTAAACAAAACCAAGCAAACTGTATATCTTAATGCAATCTGCAAACCTAGCCAGTAAGTATTTTCTGGACTGTAGGTTCCAAAAAGGAACTGTAACCATATTTTTTTTCTGTTGAATTTCTAACCAACATGGAGCAGGATATTGCTAGCAAAACAGATTGGTCATTTCTGGCATTTTGACTGATGCCTTCTGTGTGCATAAGTTGAATCTGAAAGCATAATCCTGATCGGCTGGGGAGCTATACAGTTCCAATGGCTTTTATGAATGTTACTTTTGCATTTATTATTCATTCAGCCAACTAAATACTTAGTAGTTTATGAACAAGCAGTCAGTGACCTATCACTAATTATTTTAGCAGGATCATCAGATTAGATTGAACCCCCAAAAAGTGACTTGCTGTGGACCCCATGAAACAATTTAGAATCTCATTGCTTCTGTAAATCCTTTAATCTTTTCTTTATGAGTTAGCATTACAAAGGATTACATAGTATATCATTGCTCCTTTTTAATTCCCTAGCATTATTTGGTTAACTAGTGGTAAGAAACCATTGTGTTAATCTCTGACAGCCTCTCTATTTCTCTTCTATGATTTTCCATGCTTTTTCTAAAAGCACAGTTATTCAGCAGGATTAAAACATGCAAATCCTATGAAGATAATGCTAGTAATACTCATTCTAACCAGCAGGCATCAGAGGATTAACAATTGTATTAGAGTTATGTATTATACTTGCATCTATAAAGTAATAATGTAGTAAATTGGTGAAGGATTTCTTGGTGGTGGACCAAAAGTTTTCCTGCGAATATGTGCAGAAGAGAGTGGGATGCATGTCAGAGTCCTGTATTATTGTAATATAATGCAAGAAAGATCAAATAAATCTGCATAATAGAATCACATTTAGTATTTGCTTTTGAAAAGAAGCCTTCAGCACAAACTTTTCGACCACTCTGGAAGAAGAAAAGAAGCCTTATTTTTTCTACTGTTATAAAAACATAAATGTGATTGTGTTCAGATGAATTGTTCTGTTCCCGCAGTGGCAAATCAAATGTCTACAAGACCCCACAGCCAGAGTATGAAAGCACTAATGCAGTCATGACTGGGAGCCATTGGTTGCCTCATCTTTTGAGTTTTAATCAAAACTCCATTTAAAGCCACCAAGCTGGCACTTTCTCTTGCAGAAGCACATGTTACAGTTTCATAGAACTACAGAGTTGGAAGAAGCCATTAACTTAAACCTGAATTAAAACTTTACAGACAAATGGCCCTCTAATCTTGGCTTGCACAGATCCACTGAAAAGGAACGTCCCAGTTGCACAACTACTATTGAGTGTGCCTAGCATGTTGAGGGGCTGCTCAGCAGATGGAGCCACCACTACCACCCACTACTCTGCAGGTGATGGCTCTGCATCCTCCTTGAGGCTTTTCATGGCTGCTGTGAGGCTATGCCCACATGGAGGCAGCCTGATACATCTTTGTAGTCCAAGATGAATGAAGCAAGTGGGGAGGTTCAAGATCCTTGGTCCACTGTGTGCCAGGACAGCATGGGAGAGAGCAGAGGCCTAGTGTCATGGTGAGAAGCTGCTCATGTTAGCCAGGAGAGATGGCATCTTGTAATTGTAGGCAGAAAGTTGAGAGACCCACCCAAATACAACTACTTTTAGATGCAGTGACATCTGCATGAGGGGATCAAAATGAGCACAATGGCAGACAAAGGGTTAGGACGCAAGGCCCTCCCTTTTTGAACATGCACATTCAGAAGGAGCGTGCTTGTATTGTGACACTCCAGCTGCCATGGTGCCCATTTTGACCCCACACTGTGGATACCACTGATTGGGTGGGAGTGAGGCTTGGCTCACCTCAGGTGACAAGCAGCTTTTCCTTGGGCCAAAGGACACGCCCAGTTCTCCTGGGTGCTATTCATTCACACGCACACATACACATGCACTTTATAGCTCTATGGTCATTTTAGTTACATCTAAGTGAATGTGGGATGACAAGAATGCCCACTAAAACGATATCTGGGTTCCTATATGACATCAAGCAGTGGCTTACTGAATAGGCTTCAATTGTCTGGGTCTGTACATCATGCCAAGTGTTAAACCATAAAACATGGTTTACTGAATACTGGTGTAGAATGGCAGGCCCCTGAATCTCCTTCAAGGTTTTGCATTTTTAAAAATCAGAACTGAGGAAAGCCAGCTAGGCCAAAATTACATTGTCATCTCCAAGTAGCAGTAGAGAGAAGTCCAATTTTACAGTGAGGGGAAGAAGGGCAAGATTAGAAAACAGCAGGATGAGAAAGAAAGAAAACTTCCAAAGATTAGCTTGCTTTTACAAAGACACAGGGGAATGTAGGCATTTCAAGGAAAGAAAATCATAATGGTAAGGCTCAGGAATCAAATGAAGCACAGCATTCACTGGCTATTATCTTGACCTCTCAAGAGTTTCTTATAAACTAAAGTGCTTGCTTGAGTCCCAGAGAACCACTGAGCGCATAAACTGTTTCTGACCAAAATACAGGGAATACCTGAATTAGTGAAAGGGTGAGGAAGGCAACTGGACAAGTTGTTATGTATGAAGAATGGAACAATAAAGTCCCCAAGTCTATATGCAGAGAATAAACTGATTAACATTCTCTCTAACCTTGTCAGAGACAGAATCATAAAACAGAGAATGCAAGCTTCATTTTCTTCTATGATTATGGATATAACCTAAGATACTGATAAGAAAAAACAACTCAGCCAGGTAGTTTTCTATGTATCTACTGAGAATAAGGTACTGAATGCCTGAGCATAAAGAAGTGGTGAAAGGTGAAAGGTCCCCTGTGCAAGCACCAAGTCATGTCTGACCCTTTGGGAGGACGCCGCTTTTGATGTTTTCTTGGCAGACTATAGTGGGGTGGTCTGCCATTGCCTTCCCCAGTCCTCACCTTCCCCAGCAAGCTGGGTACTCATTTTACCAACCTCGGAAGGAGGGACCTGAGCCAGCTACCTGAGACTCCAGCTCAAGAGCCCTTTTGGAGCTTTGGGGAAGAAGATTAATCACTGGCTGAGTTGACACATGGTATTTTAAACACCATTGAAAATAATAGGCGGGAGATGTCACCATTGTGAGGCCAATGCCACAATGGGGTTTCAACTATGAGTGGCTTGTATCCTGGTGTCCAGATCAGAATATATCAACAAGAACCCAGAGATACATACATCCACCGTGCTGCCTGCAACTTTAGTTCCATTCCTGAATGAGGCTAGGTTATCTGCTCCAGTACTGAGAAACTTCTTTGGGGTTGTCTTTGAAATTACTTTGCATACAAAATCAAACAAAAGCATTAACTCTCCCCATGCATGACATCTTAGTCCAAAATCATACTGAAGGCATCATGTGCAAGAAGAGAGTTAGCATGCTCTGAGGCTCTTACGCTCCTCTGTTTTCACTTCAGAGGTATCCGCAAGATGCTAACTGAGGTCATTCTTCTGGGAAAGCAGGATAAAGCGACAAAGCTTGGGCTCTGGAATCTCACATGGAGAAGTTCCAGTTTGTCTTGTTAACTGGGCTGCATGCAAAAAATTGGAAATAGGGCTATGCACAAAACAGGAAATCTATACTTCATTTCATATATGAAACAAACATGGGTAGTCTGGAAGTTTGCGGTTTGGCGAAGATGAAACCTGGAATATTTTGTTTGTTCTGGGTTTTGGTTGGAACAGATCCCAGAAAGGTTTTACACAGTAAGAGGGGCAAGGGAGTTCCCCCCTCCTGTCCCCCCTGATCTTCACAAATTCTTCCTTCTTTACCTTTAGCTACTGCTATGCAGCATATCCAGCTGACCAATTTGTTCATTCTCTTGTTATGACCAACTCCCTTACCTCCCATTAGCAGCCATTATATAATTTTATGGGCTTCTCCAGATAATTTACAAGATATTAGAAGTCAGTCCAATAGTTTACAGGATGCCAGAAACCAATGCATCATTTTCATGGTTGGTGCAATGGTCCAGTCCTGAGATAAACTGTAGATCTCAGGAATTTGGAAACCAACATTTGTCATGGGTGAAGAAGTTTCATGACAACCTTTGTGAGGATCAAAGACCAACATTTGCAGCAGATCAGAGTAAATGCATTATTTACTATGCTAGACATAGCAGTCTCTCATATAAAACACAGTTTTGCAGATCTGAATGAATTGTTTCTACATTTTATGCCTTGTAGCCATCAACCTGGTGTCAGCAGCCAATGAGGAGTCGAATGCAGATGGAGAACCTCTGTTCAAGAAAGCAAATTGTGACTTGTCAGATACATTTCCTAGGCAAGTTCTCTCATTCAGATTATTAATGAAATCTGTCCTTGCTAAAAAAAAATCAGCAAAACAGCTTTAGAATCTCTTATGACAGAAAGCCATTCTCAGCCATCAAATTTTACTGAAGTCTGCACTGCATCCTTGCTTTTTTTTTTAACGTCCCTGTGACAGTGGCAGCTGTGATATGGCTTGCTGACTTGATGTTACTATTGCACTCATACGCTGATTATTGTTGCACTCTTCTTGGACTCAGTCTGTATTTATTTGGTTTGCTGCTGAGCTTATTGTTGTTTATATTTATGCTGTCATTTTTGCACTCTGTGTATTTTGTGGTCTCAGTCTGTATAGTATGAAAAGCCCAACTTTTCTCCAGAGACCTATTGCACCCTAGCTTTGTCCCTGGAGCTCACCACCTCTCTAAGTAATTAGATCCACTGTCAAAGCACCCTTAGTGTTAGGAAATCATTGTCCATTGTGTTGATGTAGTCTGAATCTTCCACCATTTAACTTCTTTGACTAAGCCAGAGTTTGCTATTATGATAGGTGTTTGGGGTGAGTGAGTGCTGCTCCTTATCCATTTTCTCAGAAAACAAACTTTGGAATCAAACAGTAAGTGTCCGGGACATTCATTGTCAGCCACAGTGCCGTGTATGTAAAATATTAATGCATATTTTTAAAGTCAACAGGCTTCCAATGAATAATGGATTGACTGAAGCAGCATTTCTCAACTTCGGCAACTTTATGAGTTGGGACTTCAATTCCCAGAATTGCCCAGCCAGCATGCTGGCTGGGCAATTCTGAAAGCTGAAGTCTACACATCTTAAAGTTGCCAAGGTTGGGAAATGCTGGATTAAAGAGACCATGCACAAGGATGCCATAGTTAAACAATATATATTTTTAAGCTGAAAAATAGAAGAAAATATTTGAAATAAATGAATATCTGTTCCAATGTAAGAGGGAAGCCAGAAAATACATTTTTAAAAGAACAGTTGTATTCATTAAACAGAGACTCTGGGAGGATATACAGCCATATTCTAATTTCAACCATGGTGTTTTTCCTTCTTTGTGTGGAAAAAAAACCCAAAACCCAAAATTATGAGCAATTTCACAGGACGGTTGGGTGGCAAGTCAACTTAGGTTTGTTGTGTATTATCCTGCTAGCTCTAGGTGAAGTACGTAGTGGCTTCCCCATGCTTTCCAATTCATAACAAAGAAGATTGTCCTGGAAGAAAGATGAGAAGGCAATATTTTTGAGGAGACAAGCTGTATTCTCTCCCCTCCTTGGTTCTGGGACACCAGTTCCTAAGCATAATAGTGCCCCAGAGAATGGACGGAGGTTGCTTATATGACAGAGGAGTACAGCTTCTGCTAGGAAATGCAGAGAACAAGCATGTGTCAGAATGACCTTTTATATTCTTGTGTTCCAAACAATCTCCCTTCAGAACAGCAAATAAGCTTAGCTGAAAGAACGAGGTACTTCTCCTTGACCTCCATGAGATGAAAAAACGGTTGTTTGTGAAGCTACCCTTTCAGAACTTCTGAAGATTCACAAACTGTACGGCAGGCTAGCTTGTCTTGAAACATGACTGCAATAATAGATCGCTGAGTACAAAACTTACACAGAAAGAAACCTTTCAACAGTCATAACCCTGTACATTTCCACCAGTTTAATGAGACTGACTGCAACAGAAAGGTTTGTAGCTTTTGGTCTTTGGAAAAAGATGCTGCTTAACGCAAGTTGGTTGACTGTTTATTTTAAATACCTGATTAGGCAGTTTGCCTCAATCTAGCACTGTGACATCAAAGGAACAATAGAATAATAAAATGAAAAGTAACAACAGACCAGTGTTTCTCAACTTTGGCAACTTTAAGCTGTGTGGACTTCAACTCCCAGAATTCCCCAGCCAGCATGCTGGCTGGGGAATTCTGGGAGTTGAAGTCCACACAGCTTAAAGTTGCCAAAGTTGAGAAACACTGCAATAGACCATTAAAACCTTGGAAGTGCTCATTAAAATACTGAAAAATAGCCCCCACACAACAACAGATAATCAAATTTTTAAGACACTTAAGGGTATCTGGGAAGCTTGGAAAAAATGTAGAAGCCTTTGCCTGGCCCAAAAAACAAGCAAACAAATCCAAAGCTAGGTTCCAGGTATATCTCTTTGGGGGGATATTCCATGGCTGTGGTATATTTGTTTCTCTGCCTGGTAACCACCTACCTTGAAGCAGATGCATCCGGAGAAAGCCAAACCATGGCTGGATTCACCTCCCGCATTCAACCACAATGTGATTTCTTTGATTTTAGCTAGACATTGTGGATGAAGAAGGTGAATGACAGAGTCCAACTCTTGGATGTGCTGAAGGATTGACCGATGTTTTTGTAATTTCTCCTGGCTGATGTGAGTTTTATGTTTTTTTTATATATTTGTCTTTTTTAATATTGTTAGCTGCCCAGACTCATGTATTTGAGATGGGTGGCCATATAAACTACGGAAATAAATAAATCATACCTGCAGGAATCCACAGCTGCTGAGCCATCAACGTGGTATGGAAACCACAACAGATAGGTATCTTTACATAATGCTTTTACAGGTTCCTCCTCCTCCACCCTCCTCTTTACATGTCATCTTCTGTATTTGGCACAGAAATGGACTGGACAACTGGCATAATATGTGTAATTTGCTCAAATTAGCCAGTACTTCGTTATACTCAATGCAGTTCAAGTCCATCTCAGTCAGATATGTACCCACAAAGGTTGCTCCATCCACTGATACCCTAGCCAACCCATTAACTTTCCTCCACCATCACAGCTACAGCTCTTTGGGTCCTCCTTCTGCCATATATAAACTGATAATGACTTCTCTAAGGTGAATGCTGGATTGCCTTCTAGAAGTCACTTTGATAATTGTGTCAAGAAGGTCAATTGCACAGAGTACTAGAGCATCTAATCAGCATCTGGCATGCTCTATAGCTAGACATCTTGAGTTAGTGCTACTCTGTGATAGAGGCATGATTATGGTAGGGTAGATGTTACCAGAATATGCCATTGCCATGGAACACCAACAACTTGTCAATGGGGAGAACACCAAAAAGAGTGTAGGGTTAACTCTTCCCTTCCTGCACATGTTCTCCGCATGAGGTGCTCCAGTCCCATGGATCAGCCCAGGTCCTACTATGAGCTTCATTCATGGTCAGTGTTGTGTGGCCTCTATTCACTAGCACTTGCACTGCATGTAAACTCAAGATCAGCTATCCATCAATTTGAAAATCCACCTGCCAAAGCAGATTTGGCAAAGAGCAGGTAGGTAGGTAGGAGACTCTATTTCAGGCTTCTCCTGGTAATACTAGAACTAGAAGCCTCACAGGAGAGGATTGAAAGCTGCAACTGTTCTATAAGAATGCTTACTGCAAGAACTAGGAAAGCCATTAAGAAGAAATCCTACAACTGTCGGTACTAAAACACAACCCCTGTTTATGGTAGAAGTAAGGGAAAAGCATTGTGTGTCTTTCTCCTGCCCACTCAGCACAGGCTGGAAGCCTCACTCTCTAATAGTGAGAGGCTTCTAGTACCCATCCAGTGCCATTTCTGCCACCTCATTGTAATGGACCAGTTTGGTTTCAGGCTGTCTGCTTCTGAGCTGGCCAGATGTAGCCCTCACCCTGTCATTTCCTATACTTTCTATGTTAAAACAAGCAAACAAACACCCATGATCTCCCAGTTAGGAGGTGTAGCCACCACAGCCCACATACAGAAAGGCTTACCCATTTGCACTCCCTTTCTGCATCTGTTTTACCTCTTCCTCTATGTAGCCACAGGGCTGAAAAGTAAAAGAGCCAGAGAGATGGTGGTTCTTTGGGCATCCCTGTTCTGTGTGCTAGCAACAGGAAGAGAGGGTCAATAGTGTGTTGATCTTGTCCTCCATCTCTGGACAAAGCAACTGATGGTAAAGGTTAGTATAGCTGTGGGGTTCTTTGGGGTTAAAATTAAACGTCTCCAACTCCACTGCTGCCTGGGTTAGGAGAAACCTCACATAAGTAACACTCTCCATAGTCCAGTGAAGACCATTGTGCAAAAAGATCCATATAGATACTGTACATTGATTGATAGCTTTCAGAGATTTCTTCTCTGTTAGGAAGAATTAAATCTCTTTGAGCAAAATCAGCCAAATAATTATTTTAGCAGCAAGCAAAAACTTGTCTTGCAGTCAGTGTACCAACTACTGTATATACTTTATGAGTGACATATTAATAAATTAAATTATTTGAGCAGGATTTGCAAATGAAAGAGAGAGACACATTGCATCTGTCATATCCTCTAGACTGGAACTGCCAGATATATTTTTTGTTATAAATGCAGCCCAATTATCCCATAACTGATTAGTATGGTCAGGTCACTGTAGTGTGATCTTGCTTTATTATTTTCAGGTACAGAGAATTCCATCTGAATGCCTTTTTGGACAGGAAGGTTGGGGATTTACTGTGTCAAGAAGAATTTTAATTTTTAGTGAATCTCTGACATGGCAAATGAAAGACCACACAACAAGAGTGTGGAAAAATAACAAAATGACTTTATGTTGGTTCACAAAGCAAAACACCATGACCTAGATTGATTTCATGAGAACGAAAACACCTAATGTTTAATTGGCTTGGCATTATTTGCAGTAGCAAAAATATATAAAGTGCCTATACTCCTTTGTCACCTTTTTCTTAAAAGAAAGCCTCATTCCCCAGCTAATTCCTGCTTCTTTTACTTTTAGCTGTTCTTCTTTCCCATGTAAGGTATTGGCTTCTCCTTTTCCTATTAATTGATTCCAGCCATATTTCATTGAAGGAGGAGTGAGACCATTTGCACCTGCTTATATGCCTTTACAAATCTGCTCCAGAAGATTTGAGAACCCTCCAGTGCAGTACATAAGACAGGCCAGGAAAGAGATAAAAATCACACTTTAGCTAGAAGCCTCCACTAGGTTGGATTCCCACCACTGAACAGAAGGAGCTCTTCATTTGCAGCGGGAATAAGTTTGGATTCATTATACTTTAATACTCCACAATGGTAATGCATTGTTTTTTCCACTTTTTAAACAATGGCATATTTTATTTTGGACAGATGCCTTCAATGTGCATATTAGTCTCCCACAATATAGACTCACAGTCCTGAAGGGGCCAACCCTTGATGCAAAACAAGTCGCCAAATTAATTGCTTGAAGACATCCACTGAAGGATAGCTCCCCACCTGCCTCTGTAATTAATTACAGGAATGAATCAGTAGAATTTTTCCCCCAACTTTCAAGGAGAATCTGTCTTCCAATAATTTAAGTTCATTATTCCATGTCCATTATTCTGAGATGACAGAGAACAGGTCTTGTCTTTTTCGGTGTGACACCCCTTCAGGAATTTGAAGAGTGGTATCATATCCACCCCAGTCAAGTTTCCACAGACCTAGCCATTCTCAGTCAATCTCTTCATGTAGGACTTATTTTTCAATTATCTGTTGCGTGCAATTCACCTAAACATACATTGTCCTTGAGTCTAATATTTATTTTATTATACATCTCTGTACTCTGTTTCATCATATACCATCTTATCTTACTTTTTATTCTTATTATACCCTACCTTATTATATTTTACCTATTTTATCTCATTGTAGTCCATTTTTCTCATTATATTGTATCTTACCTTATTTCGTCTTATTGTATTTTACTGCGGCCGATGCTTTTATATGGTCAAATAGACTAATCAATAAAGTATAAAACAAAAAACAATTATCTGATCATCTTCATCTTTCTTGCACCTGTTCTAGATTATCACTACTTCTTCAAGTGTATTGCCCAGAACTGGACACAGTACTCAAAATGGAATCTGACCAATGTGGCATAATAGGGAAACTATTACTACTTGTGATATGGAAACTGTACTTCTGCTGATCATCTATGGAAAGTTAATATGCTCACTCACATTTTCCTTTCCTTGGTCAATTATAGGAGAACAAGCTCATGTAGACTATGGCTAGGATCATAGCCAAAAAGATTATGGGTTAGCATGTTGTATGAAACTAGCTGTTGTGGCTTGTAAACCATAGTTTATGCAAATAATTTGGGCAATGTATTAACCCATTCAAACTCTGTAATGCTATGAGAATTTACATGGGAGCAAATCACATTGAGCACAGTCTAATTTGTTGCTGAATAAGTAGAGAGAGAAGTAAACAGCAAGAATGGTGCCCTCACAGAGCTGTAATAAATATAGTGGCTCAATGCTACAACATTTTTCTTCCTCCAATTAATCTACAATACAAACATGGTTTTCATGGGGTGGATATGAAACCAGAGCTCTGGAAGCAGAGCAGTTGTTCCAAATGAGAGATTGCTTGCTAGCAGTGATTGTGAAATAGCACACCCACCAGGTGCAAGCAATCCCTGGTGGGAACCCTCTTGCCACACAAGCAGCTATGCAGGCCTCCTCTGCTCTGCCCTTCACTCATCCCTGCTGCCTTAGGGCTGGGAGGAAGTCCTGGATCAGCCTCTGCTGCTCCCAGCTGCTCAGAAGGCTCTGCAGCCAAATCACCCTCTGGTGTCTCCCTGATGTTTTCTGAGGTAGACTGCTGTTCCACAGGGTCATCTGAAGCAGCCTCCTCCTCCTTAGACTCCTTAGACTCCTTAGACTCCGAGCTGGCCATGACACTGACCCTTCCATTGTATAAAGGTGAAAGGTTCTGAAAAGTAATGGCCAGGGACAAGAGGTATACCAGCAATAGCATCAGGTGGTCCATGGGAAGAGGGCGTGTCCCTGCTGTTAAACTTCTCTTGAAACGGTTCACGTCTGACTTGTCTGGCAGAAGCAGAAAAACAACACTTCGGAAGTTGAGGGAGAAATGATGAGTAAAGGCTGCATTCCTGGTGAGGAGGAACTGGTTAAAGATGGTATTATGCATTCATGTCCTCAACAAACGTCTTGTGGGGCATCCTCATGTTGGGCAAGTAGAGCATGTGGATGACCCTATATCCAGATATGAAAAGGTATTAATGCTCCGATATCTACTTTAAAGTATTTTTGATAGGAAAATTTTCCCAGTAACAATAGTAGCATAAATCTTATTTTTCTGTTATTTAATGAGGCTGTTCTGCATGCATCTACAGTACTAGGACTGTGCAGCATGTTTTGCATTTGTGGTAAAAAGCTGCTTTAGAACACACAGATACATGGATGCAGCACATTAAAGCAGCTGCATCTTTTCCCAGGATTATACAGCAGCCTTTTAGAGCACAGCATGACTCTAATATTTGCAATTTACCATCTATGGAAAGATGTGTCATGTTTTGAGGATGTAATTTTACAGGTCATATGTCTTCCTTCTATATTAAAGAAAATGAGTTTTCAGAAGTCTATTTGCTGTGAGAAGTGCTATATGTCTCGTTTGTAAAAATTTCATAACAGACTTGTTTATCCTTGCTAGAACTCAGAATTTTTATTGCCTTTCTCATTTAAAAAACTCCATGCTTGTCAAATTCTGTCAAAGATTCATTTTGTCCAAAACAACTGAAAATCCAAATCTGATCTGTTGGTTTCTTAGTAAACAGTTGCAGAGCATCTTATTGCCTTATATACTGTATGTATTTTGATCTGCAAAGATAGTGTTTTGTTGAACTATTGACTTACATCAATGTAGTTTAAATATACTCTAACCTTGTGGTAACCAGTGAAGAAGGAGAGACTAGTAAGAAAGCCCACTTTAATTCTATTATCTTTGTTATTCATTTAAGCTTTGCATTTCACAGTCTTTGGTGGATGTTGGAGAGAGTAACAATTATTTGGGAACACAGACTGTGTTATAATACAGCCATCCCATGACAAAGATGGCTACAATAAGCCTACTCTGGAACAAGAGGTTATTAAAAACATTACTTCAACGATCAGGCATATTCATGGACCCATCTGTGAAAAACTATTATGCATGGAAGAAGTAATCAAATGTTCATGATTAGATTATTAATGGAACAATCCCCAAAAGATTTATTTTCATACATAAGAAGTACCACATGGAAATTTAGATGGTTTCATTTTCATCAATTATTAAATATCTGGGTCTTATCTGATCTAATCCAATGCTTATTTGCATCTAAGTGTCACTATATTCACTTTGAATCAGCTACAGCTTCCAAGTGGTCTTTAAAGGCAGCCCCCGTAGAACAATGCCTATTCAAAGGTTTCTTTCTGAGTTGGTAAGGAGGGGGCACTCTTCACTGCTAAGTTACATAGACCACCAGAAGGGAACACACAACCAGTTTCATCTTTACTGGGAATCATTAGACTTGCATAGTCAGATCTATTTCTGTGGGGTTCAAACCCTCTACTGTGGAGTAAACTCATGGACCACGGCACTTTAGATGACTCTGTATAGACTTTAGTTTTAGGAGCTTTAGGAATCATCACTGATGATATGGAAGCTTGCCACAGTCATTTACATAATGGTCTCCATAATCTTTATTAAACCAATAAAGGCAAGGTACACTAGTTTTGCCCTACTCAGTGTGTAAGACCTGCTCTGAGTTTTCTTTTCATTAAAACCCAGAACCATGAATATGTTCAGGGTTTCAATTCTGTCAGGCTACAGCAGAACTCCCAAGCCACAGTGTGTTTATTTCAGATTTGGAACAAAGCACTTTTTTCCTGTTCCATGTATATCCCTAATATCAATGCTGGATCTGGTTTATTATATTTTGACCTATTGGGCTCCTGGGATAGTCCTGCTGTAATTTATTCCACAGATTTTATGCAGCAAGGATGTTGTTAATCCCTAATTACCAACAAATTACAGCTTCCAGTGCTGCAGGCAGAACTGTCATTGTTATGTCTTCCCTCTATAGAATGGGATCTTTTGAGAGACGTGTCATTTGGTAATTATTAGTATATGAGTTATAAAAAGATGACAGTTTGCAAGAGAGAAGTCTAATATTTTGCATGTTAAAACAATAGTAAATCTTAGTTTTACAGATTGTAATTTTAATCTAGTTTTCTTTAATTCTGCTGTCAAGATGGGTTTTGAGTAGTCTATATGCAGAGAAGGGAGCTTCAAATGAACATTCCGGGCCTTTCAAAATGTTAACGGGCATATCACACTGAATTTCACTGAAGATACATATTGTGAACATTTGTTTTCTTTCTGATAATTCAGCATTTCTTTTATTATTCATTAAAAGCATAATTCAGATTGGGTTTTGTAGGAGAAAACTGAACAAGCTATGATTATTGAAGTCCACTCTATCAGACAGCCACTAACTCAGTTATTCAGTTGGTTGGGAAACTAATGTGATTTCTTTGAATTATGGAGTGGAACAAAGGAGGTTTTTATAGCAAAGTGAAGAGTGAGACAAACCACCCCATCCCCAGCTTCTCTTTTAAAGATTAAACAAACTCAGAGGAGTTCTTTAACCTACTATATTTGGGATGTTATGGAAATACGGCTAATCAAAGAGCTCTTTCATGTTCTGAGTCAAACAGATCTTATGGCAGCCTTCAGCAGAATTGGCAACTTCAAGGAAAAAAGTAAGAATATAAGGAACTATTACTACCAAACATGTGATATTTCTCTTATCATTTTTCATAGCATGTTTCAATTAACTGAAAGAATTGCTTCCATTGTCTTTAGCTACAGACTATTACATTTCAAGATTAATAACCTACTTCTCTCTACCCAAAATGGCTGGCTAATGTCAATAAGTATTCTAAATAAGTTAGAAAACAGTAACATGAAAAAGAAATGAGCACATTACAAAAACCACAGGGCAAATAAAAATTAGCATCCTTTTCCCAACATGTTTGTACTGGTAGAGTCATTTTCTATGTTTAATTATGGTGATGGAACAACTGGGGGAAGGCATTTGCAATACTTTTTACAATGTTATCATCCAGAAGAATTTGGCCTCATTACAATTCACTCCAACTATAAACTGTTTAGCAATAAATTAAAGAGCTGCAGAACAGTCTATAACAGACCAAAAACTTCCTATCCTCCTTGACTGAAAATCTGGAACCTAGTTTTATTGATTATAACATGGTTTACATTGAAACATGCTGAGCCAAAGTAATTTAAGATGTAATTTATTTTTTGGCTTACAATTCGTAATATTAACTAAGATTTATATCCTGCCCAACTGCAGAGATTCCAGGCAATTCACATCCAAAGTAAGACTCATAAAACAGCAATAATCATCATAACATAAATATAACAAAATAAAAGCAGGAGTTGACTAAAGCATGCACGAAGGTTAAAAACTCTCCATTTTGTGTAATTCTGAGTTCAGAAATAAAATGTCCTATGGAAATACAATAAAAAGTATAATGTGCAGTCTAATATGTAAATACTGCTATAGCCACTGAATTTACATAATACGCCAAGCTATTTGTTTTAACTGTATTTTATTAATACACTACTTAGCGAGATTCATAGAACATAAACCATGGTTACAGAACACTCTGGCTGCAATCATGCTAACCTCATAAGCCACAAACCAGGAAACCACATTTTGTATACCATGCATCATCAACCAAACTATCATTTTTCACAAACCCATGAATTTAAAAAAACCTTAGCTTAACATTATGGGTGACCAGGATAATGTTTTGTCTTTAGGTACTGTATTTTTGTTGTTTATTCGTTTTGTCGCTTCCGACTTTGTGACTTCATGGACCAGCCCACGCCAGAGCTTCCTGTCGGTCATCAACACCCCCAGCTCCCCCAGGGACGAGTCCGTCACCTCTAGAGTATCATCTATCCATCTTGCCCTTGGCCGGCCCCTCTTCCTTTTGCCTCCCACCCTCCCTAGCATCAGCATCTTCTCATTATGTGTCCTGTCTTCTCATTATGTGGCCAAAGTATTTCAGTTTTGCCTTGAATATCGTTCCCTCAAGTGAGCAGTCTGGCTTAATTTCCTGGAGGATGGACTGGTTTGATCTTCTTGCAGTCCAAGGCACTCTCAGAATTTTCCTCCAACGCCACAGTTCAAAAGCATCGATCTTCCTTCTCTCAGCCTTCCTTATGGTCCAGCTCTCGCAGCCATATGTTACTACGGGGAACACCATTGCTTTAACTATGCGGGCCTTTGTTGTCAGTGTGATGTCTCTGCTCTTAACTATTCTATCGAGATTTGTCATTGCTCTTCTCCCAAGGATTAAGCGTCTTCTGATTTCCTGACTGCAGTCAGCATCTGCACTAATCTTCGCACCTAGGAATACAAAGTCTTTCACTGCTTCTACATTTTCTCCCTCTATTTGCCAGTTATTAATCAAGCTGGTTGCCATAATCTTGGTTTTTTTGAGGTTTAGCTGCAAGCCAGCTTTTGCACTTTCTTCTTTCACCATCATAAGGCTCCTCAGTTCCTCTTCGCTTTCAGCCATCAAAGTGGTGTCATCTGCATATCTGAGATTGTTAATATTTCTTCCAGCAATCTTAACTCCAGCCTTGGATTCCTCAAGCCCAGCATGTCGCATGATGTGTTCTGCATACAAGTTGAATAGGTAGGGTGAGAGTATACAGCCCTGCCGTACTCCTTTCCCAATCTTAAACCAGTCTGTTGTTCCGTGGTCTGTTCTTACTGTTGCTACTTGGTGGTTATACAGATTCTTCAGGAGGCATACAAAATGACTTGGTATCCCCATACCACTAAGGACTTGCCACAATTTGTTATGGTCCACACAGTCAAAGGCTTTAGAATAGTCAATAAAACAGAAATAGATGTTTTTCTGAAACACCCTGGCTTTTTCCATTATCCAGTGGATATTGGCAATTTGGTCCCTAGTTCCTCTGCCTTTTCTAAACCCAGCTTGTACATCTGGCAATTCTCACTCCATAAATTGCTGAAGTCTACCTTGCAGGATCTTGAGCATTACCTTACTGGCATGTGAAATGACTGCCACTGTTTGATAGTTTGAACATTCTTTAGTGTTCCCCTTTTTTGGTATGGAGATATAAGTTGATTTTTTCCAATCTGATGGCCATTCTTGTGTTTTCCACATTTGCTGGCATATAGCATGCATTACCTTGACAGCATCATCTTGCAAGATTTTGAACAGTTCAGCTGGGATGCCGTTGTCTCCTGTTGCCTTGTTGTTAGCAATGCTTCTGAAGGCCCATTCAACCTCACTCTTCAGGATGTCTGGCTCTAGCTCACTGACCACACCATCAAAGCTATCCCCGATATTGTTATCCTTCCTATACAGGTCTTCCGTATATTCTTGCCACCTTTTCTTGATCTCTTCTTCTTCTGTTAGGTCCTTGCCATCTTTGTTTTTGATCATACCCATTTTGGCCTGGAATTTACCTCCAATGTTTCTAATTTTCTGGAAGATGTCTCTTGTCCTTCCTATTCTATTGTCTTCTTCCACTTCCGCGCATTGCTTGTTTAAAAATAATTCCTTATCTCTTCTGGCTAACCTCTGGAATTTTGCATTTAATTGGGCATATCTCCCCCTATCGCTGTTGCCTTTTGCTTTCCTTCTTTCTTGGGCTACTTCTAGTGTCTCAGCAGACAGCTATTTTGCCTTCTTGGTTTTCTCTTTCTTTGGGATGTATTTTGTTGCCACCTCCTGAACATCTCTTTTAGGCGTGTTTTCCAGTAGGTGCTGCAGATCCTCATAGAACTGCTCTACTTCAGCTTCTTCAGTATCTGTGGTTGGGGCGTATATTTGGATCACTGTGATGTTAGATGTCTTGCCCTGAATTCGAACTGAGATCATTCTATCGTTTTTTGGATTGTATCCAAGCACTGCTTTAGCCACTTTACTATTAATTATGAAGGCCACTCCATTTCTTCTGTGGTCCTCTTGTCCACAGTAGTAGATCTGGTGGTCATTTGATGTGAAGTGGCCCATTCCAGTCCATTTCAGCTCACTGACGCCCAAAATGTCTATCTTTAATCTTGGCATCTCACCAATAACCACATCCAATTTGCCCTGGCTCATAGAGCTTACATTCCAGGTTCCAATGGTGTGTTGATCCTTAGAACATCGGATTCGCCGTTCACCACCAGCACCGTCGGCTGCTAGCCATCCTTTTGGCTTTGAGCTAGCTGCGTCATCACATCTGGGGCTAGTTGAACTCATCCTCTGTTCCTCCCCAGTAGGATTTTGACCATCTTCTGACCTGGGGGTCTCATCTTCCGATGGTATACCAACATATCTCTGGTTGTACTGATCCATTTAGTTTTCACAGCAAGAATACTGGGGTGGGTTGCCATTACCTTCCCCAGGGATCGCATTTAGTCTGACCTCTCTGTCATGACCTTCCCGTCTTGGGTGGCCCTTCAGAGTTTAGCTCATGGCATCACTGAGGTGCTCAAACTCCAGCACCACGACAAGGTAACAATCCTTTGCTGAAGAGGTACTGTATAATGTTATTCTATTACTCAGTATGTATACATTTCTGACTACCTTTATCAGTGACTGCATTATGAATTTACTGGAGGAAAACCTATACTCCATCAGATGCAAAAATAATTACTTCTTTCTGATTTTAAAAACAACTTATTATCTTGGTTGAAAGATAGGCCTGAAAAGTGATTGATGACTTCATGAGTTGCATGCCAATAGATAAGCAGAAGAAAATAAAGTTAATGATGGACTGTCATCTGTTGGTCAATTAGGCTAGTGTTCATTTTTCAGGGACTGTTGTTGGCAAACTTGGAGGAGCTGTAGTTAAGAGAAATATCTCTAATATGTTCTTCCAAAAACCAGTGGGAACAGATATATGTCAATTTATGCAAGAGCTGCCAAACACATCCAGGTTGCAAAAATGAAAGCAACAAATTTTATTTGGCCAGTCTGAACCCAGATTTGTGGGCAATCACTATATGCCCACTAATCCTTCTAAATAATCATCATCATGTTTATTACAGCCCTAAGGCCAGACACAATAAAACTATGTAATAGTAACAATCTTACATTAATACACACACACACACACATATACACAAAAGCAATTAATATACTACAATCTAAAATTAATTAAGAATGAAAATACTAACTATGGCTAAAACCTGCAGATCTAAATAATCAAATCTACAGGTCTTAGCCATAGTTTACAAAAATATTTACAAAGGCTCATCATAAAAGACAAAAAGGAATACTGATTGTGCCACTTTGGAAATGAAGGGAAGAGAGTCAAGGATCAATCTTTCCACTCCACGAGAGGAAGGAAGAAAAAAGGGCCAGGCACAGGAGAAACTGCTTAAGCAAGTGGTCTCTTTAGGCAATTTCTCCTGTGCCTGATCTATTTTTTTCTCCACCCCCTCCCCTTGCAGAGTGGTGATTGGAGAGGAAGGGTTTGCAAAAGAGTGAGCAGGTAGGTACGCAATGAGAAATACTCATGGAAAGAAATGTGCTAGAGCTGGCTGTTTGTCTAGCATGGTCAGCCCCAAACATGCTAGGCAAAGAACAGGCGTCAGTACATTCCTTTCGATGTGTATTCCCCATTGTGTGCCTGCTTACTCTCTCGTAATCCCTTCCTCTCCAATGAATGTAAATACAGTACAAACATTAATTCCCTTCTTGCTAATTATCCCAGCACCAGGATGAGCATTCCAAAGGGTAGGGTAGGGGAGGAAAAGGAAAGCTGAAGCAAGATCGTAAGCCACAGTCAAATGATTTTCCACTTAGCAACCTGCATCACTTAGTGACTGAGTTGCCGGTCCTGACTGTGGTTGCTGAACAAGGACAACCTGTATATTTGTTTGGTTTTAACCCTATGTGCACCATCCAAAGATGCAATTGTGAGATGGCTGGCTATATAAATTGATGCAATTAAATAAACAGCTGAGCCCACAAAGTATAAGACCTTCTCTCCTGTAAGTCCTCTGGGTCTTCCCACTCTGACCTCAGTTTTAGACTGGTGGCTTAGTAGTTCCCAATTAACCTCACTACCTTCCCGAAACCTGGTGTATGAACGATACAAGGCTCCCACGGTTTGTGCTATCACTCTGGCAACTGAAAGTTTGAAAAAAGAAACACGAAATAATTTCTATATTGCAATCTCCTGGCTATGTAGCTTAGAGGTATATGACTAGAGGTTTTGGCCTTTTTTATTTCTTCCTCTCCTTGGGAGGTAGATCAATCTCACCAGAGGTAATAAAAATCAAACTTTATCTTTACACAAGATAAACACATAGTGTAATGTGATTGCACTAGCTGCTATGATGAGTGAACTACAGTTTGTAGCTTAATCATATGTATAAAACCAGCCAAATGTTTATTCAATAAACTATGGTTAACAAACTGAGTTATCATGATGTGGAAAATTCACACAAGAAATATTGACAACTGGAGAGGATCCAACTATCATTTTATTATTTCTAAAGGTAACAGGTTGCAATCAGTCATTGTTCTCTTGCACCCAAAAGCCAACAGCAAGGACCTTAAGGTTACATGGATCTTACATAGAATAAAAATCAAAGACAGTTCAAACATGCAAATACTGTACCTCTAAAGACCCCAAACTAGAGGGGGATAATTACTTTACAACTGATAAAAATCATCAGGATAACAAGACGACATGGGTATCATTCAAAGTGTGAAGAAAGTACAGCAACATTCTTTGAAATGCAACATAGCTTTGATATGCAAAATACCAGTCTCAAATTATTATTTCAACAAGTCGATTTTGCTTTTAGCAGTAAAAGGAGGAGAGATAAGTGAACAATAAACATCCTTGAGTTGTACATCTCACTAAAATATATGTATTGGGGAATCAATGACAGAACATTGGCATAAATATAAAGAATCCTACAATTTAAAAGAGCCATTAAAGATACCCAGCAATTTGGGTATATATTAAATAGGATTAACATGCATCTCAGTAAAGTTTGGCCTTATTTGATTGCTGTACAAAATCCAGCCATATTCTTTCAAGCTACCATGCAAGTTTGTTGTGAAGTTAAAATGTGACACTTTGGAAGACTCACATGAGGTGGTTATTTATAGGAAATGTGGGATATAATTATACATAAAAACAACTTCAATATAGTTAACAAATAACAGGAAATATATATTTCCTTTTTTTGCATCTGATAATGAAGCAATGGGGAATCCACAGAGATAATAAAATTATAAATTGGCCAGAAAAATTCAGTACATAAAAAATACTCAAGAAGTATTCCTATAATCAATAAAATGAGAGGCATCATTTATATCTTAAAATGAGACATTTGGTTAAACCTCTGTGACAGGTTCAAGACAGTACAGATCTCAAGTAGGATGCACACATATCAAATCTTAGAAAATGTTCTATTATGAAAAAAAAATCTACAAAAGCAGGCCTACCTACCAACCAATGACTCTGTCCTATGTCTACTATTTCTAAAGACTATTTTGCTCTTCTAAGCTCTATTCTCTTTCCTTTATCTTTACCTGACGTCTTTATTACAACCTTCAGCATTATATTAACTTCTTCCATCCTGGTCTCTTCCTTACATACCACAACTACTTCTCCCCTTTTAGCTAATTTTGTTGCTGGACTGGTCTGTTGTCTGCTGACTCAGCCATACTTGATCATCATGGTGGTTGGGTAACTGCTCCTATGTTGCTTGACCACCAGTATCACCTCTTGTAATTCTGGCTCTGGCTTCCTCTGGCTCTTCTGACTTTGGATCTGTGGTGATACCCTTTGACACTGACTCTTCTGACTTCGCCTCTCTTGGCCACTTGATTCATCTGGTCCACTCTGGCTTGACCATTTCTTTGGTTTGCTCTGGCTTGGCACTCTCTTTGTACCTGTTGGTTGTTCTGCAACTGCTACTATGGCCACACTTCCTGGCTCCCTTAAGCTGTGACCTTCATTCTTCAGGCTTTACAGGACCTTTTTTACCATGTCTTCTTAGCCTTGCTATTTCTCTCTCCTGGTCTTCTCTTTTTTTCCTGTTGCACTGTGTTCAACTGTTCTGCTCCCTCTGTCTTTAGCTGGGGAGCTCCTAGTATGTCTGGCTTCTGCTAGTATAGCTAGCTGTTGGCTCTATATGGTGGTCTGTAGGCTCTGGCTGACTATGGTTGCACTACCATCAGCCCAGCCTTGAGACTTCTGCTTAGCTTCTGGGTCTTCCTTACACTGGCTGCTTGGCACTCCCTCCTCCTCTTCCTTCTCCTTCTGGCTTGGTCACCTCTCTAGGGACACAGTCTACTGGGCTTTCTGCTGCCCTGTGACCTCTGGAGAACTTTTTCCACCTGGCTAACTTTAGCACCACCCGTCATCTTCTTCAGCTCTCCTTTTCTGAACATTGGCTGGGTCTGCTGCAGTCATTTCCCTCCAGAATCTCCTGTCTGACTGCCAAGGCCTTTGTTTCTTCCCTTCCTCTGCTACAGAGGAATTCTTCAGCAGCCCTGCATAGCACACACATGCAATTACACAATGCTGGTTGCAAGTTCCTTTCTCCAACAGCATCTTTGGGCTTCTTCCCACCTTTCTTCCCTTCTCCCTCCAGCATTCTTCTTTCCAACATGTTTCTTCCTGGGATCTTTAACTTTTGCTCTTCTGGCATTTTCAAAATCAGCAAGTGAGCTAACTCCCTTTTTAAACAGCTGCATTCCTTTAAAAAGGAATTACTTCCTTTTCTCCAGGGTGGGGCCACTCTTAAGCTTTCAGGTGAAAGGAAGTGAGAAGAAACAGCACAGCATTTTTTTCTTTCACAGCCATCCTCTCACAACATCTGATTTTTTTTTTCCTGATTGAGAAAAATCCGTTGATTTCCACACATACAGCTACTCATTGAAAGAGTTAACCATGCCAAACACCCACTCCTTCAATCTGGTATAGAGACCAAGGGCAACTGTTCTCCTCAGTAAAACAGGCTAAATGCCCATACTTCAAAAAGGAAGGGAAAAATGAAATAAAAATAGGTTTTGAAAAGTAATATGCATAACAAAAAGGGAAATAGGCAAAGGCAAAAAATGAGGACGTTTAAAATGGTGCATTAGAGACAGGGAACAGACAAAAGCTGGACTTTTATATATAAACATTAAGTACATGTTCTGTAGTAATTTTTAATCAGTTTTAATCTCAAACAATAAAAGAATTGTCCTATCTTAGCCAGAGTTCTGTTCCATACAATGTCGAGCAAAACTTGGAGACTATCTTGAGTGGGACTTATATGGCAATGGGGAAAATGCCCAAGATTAGGTAACAGACTCTGCAAGATCCTAGCCTACTCCCAGAAACAAATGTTTTTTCCAATAAAACAGATGTCAGATGTGATTATGCCTTTGCCGTATCCACAGAGATGGCATGGGGAACCATTATTTCCCATATCTTCCTGAATCTTAGACCTGTTGGAGAAGACAAGCAATGGATGAATCAGTTTTTCTATCATGGAATTTATTAGTTGGCTTTTGATGATTCTGTTGGCTTTGCATATACTCCCTCTGAGGAGATAAAAGTGAGATGGGCAAAGTAGAACTGATCCTCCTAGGGATCCTGTAGAAGCTCCCCCCCGCCATTGCACCCCAAGGAAAAGATGTGGAAGGAACAGAGCAGTGGTATGAATGGGGCCATGGTAGAAAAAGAAAGATGTCACTCAAGGACCCAAGAGACAGATTTATTGGTTGGTTAGCTTGATTAAGACCCACAGGAAGTTCCCTATTATAATCTTTGATCCAAGCTCAGTTCCTGATAAGTTTATGGACATGTCCATATAGTTTTCTTAGCAACAGTATAGAAATGGTATGCCATTGCCTTCTTCCAGATGGCTCTTAAACAAGTTTACTAAAACACTTTAAGGGCTAGTAAATTTATTATGGCTTAAGAGTTTGTGGATTAGGGACAATTGGGTCACACCTCCAAACTGCAGGACTTTAGATTTCAAATGGCATTTCTAATTATAATAAGGCTATCATATTAGCAAAAATCCAATTGACCACCAGATAGCAGCAAAGTAGCGAAGATTTGGGGCAACCTAGTGGCCATCTGTGGTTCTGCAGCCCAAATATGGTACTGTAATACATATTCAGGAATTTCCATAGCTAAAGGTGGTTCAGCCTTCCATCTTTCCTCTTTATCAAATGGCCTGAGATTTTCAGTTAAACAACAATTACTTAAGAAGTTTGGAATCATATCTTTAATTTATTAGAATATATATAAACATACAGTCCATCTGCTTTTCCAGATAAAAGCATCCTTACCCAGCTGAATTCTGCTTCTATTCTTCTGGATTTTTTCCTTAGCAATAACTTATTGGCTCCTCTGCCTCTTATTCAGTGATAAGAATCACATTTATACTGCAAGCAGCAGGATTTGGTAACAGGGATTTTAGTATAGCTGAACTAATGAATTCTAGGGAGCCAGGAGTCAGTCATCTTTGACCATACTCAGATAAATAGATGTGCTTTCCATTTTAAGCGCTGCTTCTGCAGTCCCCTTCTGATACTCCTTTATTCAAGAATGGCAACTGTTAGTTGAATGTCTGAGTTTCTGGGAGGGTGAGGGGAACCAAGCTCCTAAATATTGCTGTTTTGTAGATGGAGATTGATGCATCTCTCCCGTCTACTTTAGATAACAATAAAGCATTGCTGGCAGATAACAAAATATCTTCTCTCTCTTAAACAGTGATTTGACCCACCAAGCCATTAATACCTGTCTTTCAGCCAAGATAAGGTTTGATCCAAAAACCTGTGAATGATAGGATTGGGATTCCTCTAGCCCTTTCCTTAATGATGCTCTTATATACTTGGGGAACACTAATTTTATTGCTGTAAAATGCTACTGGGAAGCCCTCAATTTTAACTGGACTTAATTACAGCTTAACCAGCATTGCATGTTACATTTTAATTGCTATCTGTGTTTGAATTGAACTGAATGAACTGAATTGCTATGAGCTGCTTTGGGGTTATGATTTCTCATTGAAATGTAGGAGAGAAATATAACAGTAAATTTCCTTAATTTCAGGAATGGACCTCATTCTTTGCTAGGATCCTGCACATATAGACCAGATCTGCATTACCAAATGTGAGCTTTCTGGGAATTTCCAAGTGAAAATACATAATTAAAGTCTGATATTTGAAGGAAGATGTTGCTCGCATAGAAACTCATTTGTAGAGTTTGAATTCACTGGGCATAATGCACTGGAAAGTCTCATTGTCAAGTTTTCTTGGTCATTGTTTTTACTCAAACAAGGCAAGGATATAGCAAATAAGGATAACCCATAATAGAAGTATGCAGGTATAAAGTGCTGTTGTTCAGGATACTTCATCTCCACCTAGTATCTCTCAACAGTTTGCAAAGCTAACTTATCCATCCTTAGTGAAACTGTGCTTTTACTCAATCTAGTCACTCAATAGACTAATCTAGTCCAAAAGACCAATCTAGTCACTCAATAGTTGTTGTTTATTCGTTTAGTCACTTCCGACTCTTCGTGACTTCATGGACCAGCCCACGCCAGAACTTCCTGTTGGTTGTCAACACCCCCAGCTCCCCCAGGGATGAATCCATCACCTCTAGAATATCATCTATCCATCTTGCCCTTGGTCAGCCCCTCTTCCTTTTGCCTTCCACTCTCCCTAGCATCAGCATCTTCTCCAGGGTGTCCTGTCTTCTCATTATGTGGCCAAAGTATTTCAGTTTTGCCTTTAATATCGTTCCCTCAAGTGAGCAGTCTGGCTTTATTTCCTGGAGGATGGACTGGTTTGATCTTCTTGCAGTCCAAGGCATTCTCAGAAATTTCCTCCAACACCACAGTTCAAAAGCATCGATCTTCCTTCTCTCAGCCTTCCTTATGGTCCAGCTCTCGCAGCCATATGTTACTACAGGGAACACCATTGCTTTAACTATGCGGACCTTTGTTGTCAGTGTGATGTCTCTGCTCTTAACTATTCTATTGAGATTTGTCATTGCTCTTCTCCCAAGGATTAAGCGTCTTCTGATTTCCTGGCTGCAGTCAGCATCTGCAGTAATCTTCGCATCTAGAAATACAAAGTCTTTCACTGCCTCTACGTTTTCTCTATTTGCCAGTTCTCAATCAAGCTGGTTGCCATAATCTTGGTTTTTTTGAGGTTTAGCTGCAAGCCAGCTTTTGCACTTTCTTCTTTCACCTTCATCATAAGGCTCCTCAGTTCCTCTTCGCTTTCAGCCATCAAAGTGGTGTCATCTGCATATCTGAGATTGTTAATATTTCTTCCAGCGATTTTAACTCCAGCCTTGGATTCCTCAAGCCCAGCATGTTGCATGATGTGTTCTGTGTACAGGTTGAACAGATAGGGTGAGAGGATACAGCCCTGCCGTACTCCTTTCCCAATCTTAAACCAATCCGTTGTTCCGTGGTCTGTTCTTACTGTTGCTACTTGGTCATTATACAGATTCCTCAGGAGGCAGACAAGATGACTTGGTATCCCCATACCACTAAGGACTTGCCCCAATTTGTTATGGTCCACACAGTCAAAGGCTTTAGAATAGTCAATAAAACAGAAATAGATGTTTTTCTGAAACTCCCTGGCTTTTTCCATTATCCAGCGGATATTGGCAATTTGGTCCCTAGTTCCTCTGCCTTTTCTAAACCTGGCTTGTACATCTGCCAATTCTCGCTCCATGAATCTACTACTGTGGACAAGAGGACCACAGAAGAAATGGAGTGGCCTTCATAATTAATAGTAAAGTGGCTAAAGCAGTGCTTGGATACAATCCAAAAAACGATAGAATGATCTCAATTCAAATTCAGGGCAAGCCATCTAACATCACAGTGATCCAAATATACACCCCAACCACAGATACTGAAGAAGCTGAAGTAGAGCAGTTCTATGAGGATCTGCAGCACCTACTGGACAACATGCCTAAAAGAGATGTTATTTTCATCACAGGAGACTGGAATGCTAAGGTGGGCAGTCAAATGACACCTGGAATTACAGGTAAGCATGGCCTGGGAGAACAAAACGAAGCAGGACATAGGCTGATAGAATTTTGCCAAGACAACTCACTCTGCATAACAAACACTCTCTTCCAACAACCTAAGAGACGGCTTTATACATGGACTTCACCAGATGGACAACACCGAAATCAGATTGACTACATCCTTTGCAGCCAAAGGTGGTGGACATCTATACAGTCAGTAAAAACAAGACCTGGAGCTGAGTGTAGTTCCAATCATGAACTTCTTCTTGCACAATTTAGGATCAGACTAAAGAGATTAGGGAAGACCCACAGATCAGCTAGAGATGAGCTCACTAATATTCCTAAGGAATATGCAGTGGAGGTGAAGAATCGATTTAAGGGACTGGACTTAGTAGATAGGGTCCCGGAAGAACTCTGGACAGAAGTTCGCAACATTGTTCAGGAGGCGGCAACAAAACACATCCCAAAGAAAGAGAAAACCAAGAAGGCAAAATGGCTGTCTGCTGAGACACTAGAAGTAGCCCAAGAAAGAAGGAAAGCAAAAGGCAACAGCAATAGGGGGAGATATGCCCAATTAAATGCAAAATTCCAGAGGTTAGCCAGAAGAGATAAGGAATTATTTTTAAACAAGCAATGCGCGGAAGTGGAAGAAGACAATAGAATAGGAAGGACAAGAGACCTCTTCCAGAAAATTAGAAACATTGGAGGTAAATTCCAGGCCAAAATGGGTATGATCAAAAACAAAGATGGCAAGGACCTAACAGAAGAAGAAGAGATCAAGAAAAGGTGGCAAGAATATACAGAAGACAATATCGGGGATAGCTTTGATGGTGTGGTCAGTGAGCTAGAGCCAGACATCCTGAAGAGTGAGGTTGAATGGGCCTTAAGAAGCATTGCTAATAACAAGGCAGCAGGAGACGACAGCATCCCAGCTGAACTATTCAAAATCTTGCAAGAAGATGCTGTCAAGGTAATGCATGCTATATGCCAGCAAATGTGGAAAACACAAGAATGGCCATCAGATTGGAAAAAATCAACTTATATCCCCATACCAAAAAAGGGGAACACTAAAGAATGTTCAAACTATCGAACAGTGGCACTCATTTCACATGCCAGTAAGGTAATGCTCAAGTCACTCAATAGACCAAGCCATAAACTAACCACACAAACTGAGGTAGCAGAACATGCTAAGATAATCAGCTTGTGGTTCAGTGTCTCCAGCTAAAGCAAGCATTCTGTGACAATTAAGCAAGCTTCTTTCTAAAGATTTTAAACATTATTTCTGCTGATGTTAAGCTCTGCTGATTCCTTCTGCCTGCATGCAGATAGTGCAATTATGATTATGTAACAGTGACACGGGTTATTGGAAATGGAGGATGGATGTAACCAGAGCACTGGAAAAGAGGGAAGATTCTTTGATTTAGTGATTTAATTCATGCTGTCTTATGCAGAGAAGTTGAGCCTTTAAGGAAAGGCAGTTGTTACCATTTGTTGTTGTTTTTTTTGTCTTTTGTGTTATGTAAAGAATCTTCCTTAACAAAATGTCTATAGTAAACATTGCTGAAATAGAAAGAAAATGCAGGAACTTGAGAAATGCCTGATAAACATTCTTTCAGGTTGGATAATTTTACATTTTGGTTGAACAATTGTGAAGAAGAGATTTCCTTCAATTGCACACAGATAGAACCATAATGTTTCATGGGCATCTAGGGAGAAGGGGGACACATTGACAGCATCATGCAAATGACTATATTATGTAATTGTATCAGCTGCATCATGACATATAATTCAAGTCATGCAAATTACAAAATTCACATTATTTGTGCAACAACTTCAAGACATGCGGGATATCATCTTGGGTTATAATATTTTTTTTCTCCAAAACCAGATTGCAGTAAACTCTGTCCTAGCAGAACTCCAGACATCCAGAACAGGTGCAGTACACCTTGTGCCCTGTTCTGCCATCTGTTTGTAGACTTAACACCCTTGCAAACATAGGCTCCTGCTGCCTCAGGCCAGTTGTTTATTCCACCAAGTTTCCTGGAGCACCTTGTTATCTTCAAGGTGTAGTAAAAAAATGATGATGCAATCAAAGCTCTGCCCATTTTTCACATATGTCACATGTGTGACGCACATAAAATATAGGCAGAACTTGATCACACCATTGTGGCTACCTTCTTGGGGTTTTTTCTGCTCTTATCCAACTGCTATTGTCTTCACCCACATTCCTCAACTGCCCTTTACCAACTGTCTTGTTTCTAAGCATCACTGTTTAATTGTCACATTGATCTTTTTTGTTTTAACATTCTGGCTAGAACTGTCACCCACCATGTTCATTATGGACCTTTTAATGACCAATATTTTTCTTTTAATCCCTTAACTATTCAAATCCTAATGATTTTTCAAGTGTCAGCTTCAAACCTCCCTGTTTAACATGTCTACTACCTCATATCACAACCCAACTAGATCTCTGGCCTACTCAGATGCATTATATAACTCCCTCTGAGATCTCAAACATTGCAATAAAGAAATTAAAAATACAGCGTTTGTTCACACAGGCTAACAGATGTGGAAGATATGCATATAAATTGTCCTAAAATTGTCTGGAAGAAGATACTGAAATTAACTAGTAGGAAGTATTAATCACCCTGCCTTCTCCTCCCTCATAGTGATGACTCAGGAAAAGCACTGCCCTTTTCTCAAATCACAACATAATTTTAAGGAGGGAAAGGAGTACATCCTCAATGAACAGAACTTCAGTTTTTGAGTTAAAAGAGGAAAAAAATTAACATCCACTCTGTATTTGTGAGATTTAAAAGAGCAAGAGGAGACAACAGGTGGCTTTGTACACTGCAGTTGTCCATGATTTATTTAACTGGGATTATTAAATAAGCCATAATTGGCTGGGTTTACATGATGCATCTTGTCAACAAATTCTTTGAGTCTGATGTATGTTTATATCCTTGATGACTTCTCTGATTTCTTTTCTAGTTCTGATTTGCTCTGTGGCCACCTCCAAGCATTCACGACCAATTAAGTTGGGGCTCACGACTATATTAAGCTGGGGCTCCCTAGCTTGACCCTACAATCTTCTTCATTGATATCAAAGGATCTCATTCACAAAGGAAATCTTTGGCATTTCCAGATCAATATGTGGCATCCTTCTGGATTGGCTGTAGATCCAATTGTCCTCACAATAGCATATGTTTTGGGGAGCTGAGTCAATTTGTTTCTGACTCTGTTCCAATTAATTGGCAATCACCGCTAAGATGGTACTTTCCTAAGATACAAGTTTTTGTGAGGAAACTTGTGTGATTCCGTGGTCCTTATAGGTCAGTGTTTCTCACCTGGGCAACTTTAAGATATGTGGACTTCAACTCCCAGAATTCCCCAGCCAGCATGAAGGCCACACATCTTAAAGTTGCTAAGGTTGAGAAACACTGTTACAGATGGTCAATTTTTCTATGGGCAGAAATTCTTACCTCATCATGCCTCCTATCTTCTGGGCTAATGCTAGCCATTACTCTCCAGTACCCAAGCAGAGGTTCAGCATATCAATATCTATTTGTGTATGCATTGTTTAACACTTATTTTCCTCCCTTAGTCAGAACTATTGAGAAAAAAACCCAGTCACAAAATTGTCAACATGCTATTATTCATGCAAGTCATGAAAGCTTTTTAATGTAACAGAGGACTGACAGCATAGTGAAATAATATTTTGGTTGTTGCTTACAATTTTTTCTAATCAATCTTCCCTCCCAAACTCAGAACTGCCCCTCAGATTATTTGGCAAACCACCATATCAATGTATAGAGATACATGTATTATATAACGTGGTTCCTGAAAAACATGAATTTAAGGGGGAGGGTTGTTGCTATCAATTCATTTTATTTCTTTGTTGTGTTTTGCAGAAATGGGAAATTTTTGTTTCTCCATGATGGGTGGTAGCTGAGAAGGTGGTGCACCAGCTGGATGGTATTCTCTTCATTTTCCTATTGGTCAACTAAGGGAGAAGAGGTGAACAATAGCTGGCTTATGCTATTTTCTGTAAGGAGACATGCACACATGTAGACACACGTCTATACACAGGACAGTTTTAAACTCCTTTGTAAGGGACTGGGATATGGAAGTGCTGGTGATATATAAACAGCCCTTGGTAGTTTAGCATCATGTTAGTCAAGCAAAGCACATTAAGGCTTATCTCAGTGTATAAACCCAGCTACAAAAAGTTGAATCTTTCTAGTTAATAGCTAGGAAAGTGCAGAAAGAATCAGTATTTTGTTTAAATGGAATCTTCTGTACCAACTTTCTTCAATTTGGCCAGTTGAAACAAAAGTCCAGTTGAATGTAAAAAATAGCTTTCTCTCCAACGTATCTGATTTACACATTGCTCTTAACAGTGGGTTTTTTGAAAAAAACACAAATGGATGGGTTTACACAATATGCCAAGTCATGTACATCATGGCATCCAAACCATAACTGCTGGGACTACAACCAAAACCAAGAAACCACTTTATGGCTTACCATGTTGCATGGATCCAGCAATTAAATTAAATTAAATGACTTCTGACATAATTATTCTGAAGCTCTAGAATGGAGCTTAGCCTTAACCTGCCTGGCCTTGAACCTATCCAGTTCTTGTCAAGGAGGATGCAAAATTTCCAGTTCTGAAAAAGCAATCTGAATCTTATGCTGGTGTTGATTCTATCATTGCTGGTTTTTATTTAAAATGTTATAGCTTGTGTTGTTGGAGGCTGCTTTGGTTTAAAAATCTATATACATAAGTGTTTCCTTCCTTCATTCCTTCCCCAAAATAGTGTCAGTGGAGCAGCCCAGTTAGTAAGCTTCTAACTATTGTATTCTAGACTCTTTATTCTATCTCATTCTATATAAATTAATCTTGTTGATCTCAGAGGACAGTAATAGATTTATCTGAAACAGAAGGAGATATTTGTGGAGACTGCTTAGTCAGCCCAGATGAAAATCAAATGAAGTTGTATTTGCATGAAAATCCATTGATTTTTGAAAGCATGCAAGTCTCTTCATTAATTAATATGACAATACATTTTGCAACATGTTATGAAGTATAGAATAAAAATGGCAATCTCAGCAGAATTCTGAAAGCTCATGTGTTTATTTTCAAAGGTATTGTTTAATTTAATTTTTGCTTGCAAACACAAACCTATCTTGATGCTAAATGATTGCTATAACTCTATTACACTATTGTTGACATGACATAATTGGGTGCTGAACCTGGGATTTATTTGGACAGAAGTGGCATAATTTGTTCCACATTTATTTTGAGGATAAATATCCATTCAGATCTTTCTATCCCCATCACCAAATTGATAAACCTAAGGGTTCATATATTGGGATTTGGCCTTATATTCATGTTATTGCCTCTTAGTTTTTGAGATCACATACTGTCTTAGACATGCATATGTTTACTACATTCTGTTTCCTGTTTACAGGGAGGACAGGCTGATCATGGACAATTAAAACATTATTTAATAATAATATTGTATGAACACCTAGTGTAAGAGGTAAGTTGTTTTAAGAAATACATCAACAAAAGTATTCTTCCAACCTTAATTACAGAATTAATGTTTGGTTTATCACAAAGGATTACAGGATTTTTATTTCTTTTATTTTGATATACAAGTAATGCCCTCCCTCTCTTTCTTTCTCTCTCTCTCTCTCTCCTTTTGTTTTTACTCTGTCCATCTGTCAACTACCTCTTCTCTTACCTTCCCTTATTAGCTTTACAGCTATGGACAGTTAACTGTAGTAGAACAACAAACACCCACAAATTTTGGAAAGCATATAAAACAAACCTGAGAAAATTCTTAAGCAATAAAATGCTGCAATGTATCATGCATCATTGGTCTATGGGTTAATCCCCCAATTTTGAAGAAGGACAAGTCTATGGATTATACTGAAATGTGATTCTAATCAGTGAATAGAAGGGGGAGGCTATGGTGGCAAATCTTGGCAAGGAAGAAACCAGAAAGAATAAAAATAAGATTTGGCTGAAGAATGACGTTTTCTGCTAGGAAAAGCAGACTAAAGATTGTGAATTAGTCATTATTAGCTCACTTAGTTAACTAAGGTATTGTAATTAAATTAAGATAATGCTATTTAACTGGGTTGGAAGTGAAAATATTTCAGCAGAATGGCAGGGTTCAGTGCAGAATGGTCAGCTGTAGACCAGTATTTTATATGACAACATTTGGTGGAAAAACGTATTTCTAAAACCACTGTTTAACAGATAATATAAGGCCATGTGAATAAAAAAAAATAGACTATCTAAAGAAAAGTTTCTAAGGCCCCCCTGGATCTGGAGATGTTTCAACTTTAAATCTTCTTAGGGGTGCCCTTGCATAGTCAGAAGTGATGTGCAACTTGGGGGTCCTCCTGGACTCATGACTCCTGATGGAAGAGCAGGTGGCAGCCATGATCAGGGGAACTTTGCACAGGTTAATCTTGTGCCCCAATTCTGCCTCTTCATGACTAAGGCATGCTCATGATGACCTATGAATTCGTCACCTCCTGTTTGGATTACTGTAACACAGTCTACATGGGACTGCCCTTGAAGAGCATTTAGAATGATTTTCAACTTTAGCAACTTTAAGACGTTTGGACTTCAACTCCTAGAATTCCCCAGCCAGCATGCTAGCTGGGGAATTCTGGAAGTTGAAGTCCACATATCTTAAAGTTGCCAAGGTTGAGAAACACTGATTTAGAAGCTGCAGCTGATCTAAGACACGGTGACACAGGCAGTTTGTGGCATTTCCCATTATGCCTATGTAACACCATTCCTCTGCAAGCTGTACTAGCTTCCAGTGGGCTTCCAAGTGTGATTCAAGGTGCTGATTTTCACCTATAAAGCTGTACATGGCATAGGGCCAGGCCCTTCAGGAAAGTCTCTCTCCCATAGTTTCTGCCTGTCCCACCAGATCTAGCAAGGAAGGCACGCTCCATGTCCCTTCCATCTTGCCTTGCTGGACCCAGGAATCGTGCCTTCTCTGTGAAAGCATCTGCCCTGTGGAACAGTATCCCTCTGCAGATCCAGATGGCCTCAACCCTGTTAGCCTTTCATAAGGCATTGAAGACCTGGCTGTTCCCCAGGGGTTTGGGGCAGAGATAAGGTGAACTCTGCTGGTTGAAGTTGAGATTTTTTTATAAGTTTGAGCTATTGCTTTGACCTTGCACATTGTGGTTTTGTTGCGAAATTGTTGTATTAATCTTGCATGCCACCCAAAGTCAATGCTGTGAGATGGGTGACCATATAAATCATATAAACAAATAAATAAAATCTTTGTTCTCCAACCTAGGAAGGTAGTGCATTATTAAAATCAGTCAAGCATGAAATACTGGAACATGTATGCTTATTTTGCCTGTTATGTAGCTGGCTATTCAAAGTATTTATTGACCTGTGCATCGATATATTGGGCATTTTAATATCACACGTCATGCAGATTCAGTCTATGTATCTGAACACAGGAAAGTGACCCTTTCATAGGGAAGGTCAGCGTACCTGCCGGTTGTGCTCCTAATGGGTAGCACCCAAATTCATAGCCCCAACTGTCATTAATTTAAGTTGTTCCTGTGATTATGAGTTTACTGCTTTCCTTCTATGTGATCAATCCTCAGAAACCTCTAAGAAAGTGTCACAATTCTTACTGATAGCCAAGGCTTTTAGAAACTACCTGATGCTTCTCCCACATTATTGTTTCAGGTTTTTAATGTAATTTAATGTAATTTTAATTACAGCAAATAAAAGAAAAAAAATAAAACTTTTTGAACTTTGCTTTTATGATCGGTCTTGTTCTCTAAATAAATAAATAGACACAGGCGTTTACAACTATCTAAAATGGTATCTTCAATCATTCGTAACATTTCAGCTTGTGCGACTAATCAGCTTCCTTAAAAGCAGTACAATAAAACCTGTAGTGTACAATCATCTCTCACCAACCTCAAGGGTTCATTCCTAAAACGTTTTCAGGTGGCAAATTCATGGTTGACATATTTAAGACCTTGTAAGAAAAATAGGATTGGGCAACTACGTCATGAACTAAGTCATGATTCAACCTGTTAAAATCCTTCAAACTGTTTTTTAATCCATAATAAAGGCTATATAGGACAGTATAGCCCACAATAATCCTATAACTAATGAAATCATATGTTAGTTGCAATTTTTTAAAATTGAAGTCATGAGCATTGGACACAGTCACATTCTGAAATTGTGCAACATTGTTGTTGTTAGGCAGATGAAAAGGAACTTTTAAAACAAGCTTTATTTCATCCTACGGTGAGTCAATGCATTCAACATAATCTTAGTACATTTGAGCTGCATTGTGATCTGCTGATGCTATCTTGCTTTTATTTTATTTTATTTTATTTTATTTTATTTCTATAGCTGCCCATCTCAGCAAGTGACTCTGGGCAGCTTACAACAATAAGCCTATAAAACAGTTAAAACAATTACAGTCAAAACAATTAAAATATAAAATAAATACAAAATAAATATACATGGCTGCCAAGTAAGCAATGTATGGATGTTAATACAGCCAAGAAGTGGGACCATCCACATGCTCGAGGCCCCAGGCCTGGGCACAAAGCCAGGTCTTCACAGCCTTACGAAAGGCCAACACGGTTGGGGACATCCTAATTTCTGGAGGGAGAATGTTCTAGAGGGCAGGCGCTACAGAAGAGAAGGCATGTCTTCGAGTTCCCGCCAACTGACACTCCCTGGCTGACGGGACCCGCAGCATACCCAACCTGCTAGATCGAATTGGATGGGTAGAAACAACTGGGAGAAGGCGGTTCCTTAGGTAACCCGGTCCCAAGCCATGAAGGGCTTTAAAGGTGATGACCAGCACGTTGAATTGCACCTGGAAGCACACCAGCAACCAGTGCAGCTCACATAACAATGGTGTTACATGTGTCAAGTATCCGACACCATTTACTATCCATACAGCTGCATTCTGCACCAGTTGAAGCTTCCGAATGCTCTTCAAGGGCAGCATTATATTGTAGCTTCCCCATTTTTTTTTAACTGTAGGAATAGTACAATTTGCCACACACAACCACCAGCAATATTACTTTCTCCTTCAGGCAACCTACACCACAGCGAAAAGTAATTATTTTCCCAGATACAAATCACACAGAATCTTAACAGTTTATTGAAGTGAAAGGGGTAGGATTACAAGAATTCCAGCAACGGAACCCTTCCCCATTTAGAACTGATACATATCTTAAGGCACTGGGGCATAGACTCTCATAATTTCCCACTAAAGGCTTTTCTATGTACTAGTGAAGAGGCAGGGCTTTTCAGTGATTATGGATCAGCCTTAAGATATCTATGTACAAAACCATCTTCTGAATCCTGATCAATCTTTACATTTTTCTTAGAGTGCATAGCAACCCACAGTTCTTCACATACCTCATCACTTCCAATAATATGTTTGGGGGTCATTATTATACTCCCGTTTCTAAGCAGTGTGCAACCCTTCATGCACCTCCACATTTCTAACAATGCCCTTATGAATCATCTTAATGACAATGAGATCAGCCCACATGGTTTTCTCACTCTTGTGGGAAGAACAATCACACCACAAATGTGATCTTGTACACATTCAAATTTTGGGAGTCACAAACTGATATTTAGGAAGTTTTCAATTGATACTTCTATTCATGTAAGGTAAACTCACATATGGTGAAGTGTCACTGTATTACACAAAAATATATACATGAAAATGATGTATCTCTCCAGTACACACAAAATATTTTTTTTTCTATTGCAGTTACTTTTGTCAGATTTATATCCCCCTTTCCTCCAAAAGCTTAAGGCATCTTATATGGGGATCTCCCATCATTTTGCGCCCACAACAGCTTAGGGTTAAGTTGGCCCTGACAGCACTTGGCCCAAAGTCATCCAATGGCCTAGGGAAAAGAAGTGCAACAGCTTAATCATTACACCGCATTGGTTCTCCATAAGGAAATGAAGACAAGAAGCCCTAATTATCACTCATTCTAGGGTCATTTTGATATTGGTTTTTCATTCATTAGTAACTAGTAATCTGTCTTTTTTTTCTTTTTGTGCTCCCAGATGGATTTTTCATATCTTAAGATGGATCCTGTCTGTGTTCCTTTGTTGAGTGATGGCAGCACCTTCCCATAACAGTCAGCCCTCATTTGGCCTTGACAGTCGCATGCTCCTGTCCCACCTATTCCTCCACCTACCCGTTACAATCATTAATAATCTGTTATTATATCTGTTAAAGGAAGGCATCTATTTCACTTATGATTCTATTTATTGATTTATTCAGGAGTTGGTGTTCTAAATTTGACAGTTCTGTTATACACAACCACAAGGGTGGATTCAGCAAGAATGCCATAATCAGATTTATTAAATCTAATAAAAAAGGCCTTTTAAATTTTAACTTAGTGCTTTGAACCACTAGGAGGCATAGCTTTCCAGTTAGTTTCAGCTATTATAATTTCAGTGAGTTGTAGAAATTACGGTTGTGTAATAAAATGCCTCATTCAGGTTTGTCTGTATTGTTTATTCAGTAACGTTTTAAGTATACTCAGTCATGGGATCATGGAACCAATCCAGAAAATAGGTTTCATAAGAGGTAGCATATTTTGTTTATTTTGAGGAAGAATGACATTATTTCCCACATCTTAATAAAAGCTCTGTGTTCCCCAGTCCTGAGAGACCACTCTAATCATGAACTGCAAACAAAATAAACGACACTAGTATGCAGAAAATTGAAGTGTAATAGAAGTGTAACACAATCCTTCTGAAATATAACCTATGTATTTATGGAACAATGGGAGAATATGTGGTTGAAAGGACTGAAATTTATACTATGTTATAATCTTAAAGAGAATTTTTATAAAATTATGTATCATTGGTATAAGTCACTAGACAAACTGTCTAGAATGTATAAAGGTACTTCAAATCTATGTTGGAAATGTGAGCAATAAGAAGGGATTTTCTATCATGCTTGGTGGATATGTAAAAAAGCCAGAAAGTTTTGGATTCAAATACATACACTAATTCAGAAGATTTTAAAGATTAATATACAATTGAAACCAGAGGCTTTTCTTTCAGGACTGGTTGATAAAGTTACGGAACTTTATTTTTATACATGGTAACTGCATCAGGATTATTATATGCACAGAGGTGAAAAGATTTGGCACTACCCACAATAGAGGAATGGATGGTAAAGATGATGGAAATTGCAGAGATGGCCAAATTGACATCTTTGATTTAAAAAAACACATTATCTAGGTTTATGGTTGACTGGAAACTCTTTATAGACTTTTTGCATGAAACAGAAGAAGATGAACTTATGACTTATGGTTTTGATGATTTAAAAAATAGATTATAGAAAAAAATGAAAATCATGATGTAACCAGAGAGTAAGAGGTAACTATATTTATACTTATAACTTCTGTAAAGAAAATCAGAAGCTATTTTTTGTACTTTTTTTCTTTTCTGCACTTTTGGTGTTGTTCCCTCTTTTTCCTCTTTTATTTTCTTCTTTCTTTATTCTATATATTAGTTTCTGTTAGTTTTTATCTTTCTTTGTAAGTTATAAATAAATAAAATAAACTTTATATAGAAAGAAAGAAAGAAAGGAAGAAAGAAAGAAAGAAAACCTAGATATTGAATGGACACAAATATACAATACAGCATCAACACAGCACTGAATTACAGATAAAACACCTAATCATAAACTCTAGCTTCCTATCTATTGAATGTAAATGGAATTTTAAAAAATCCAACAGAACAGTAAATGCACAGTAATCAGGAAAAGCCAAGATTAAAAGGGCAGTGTTTGTATGACATCCAAAATAAGAAAAGTGCAAGAGCTTCACAGAAGAAAAGGGCAAGCAGGATTTATTAAGACTCACATCAATCTATTTACTTATTTATTTATATTTCAAATTTAGTCACCACCCATTTCACTCATAGAGTGACTCTGGGCGGTTTACAATCAAACCAGAATAGTCATTAAAATACAATAAAAACAATGTACTTAAATAAAAATATATATAATCCAAGATATAGATGTTAAAAAGTTCGTAATTTAATTTATGGGAACATCTTCAGGGTGCTAACCACCCCCAGGATTGGTTACCCCTCCTCATGCCCCATGCAAAATGGCAGAGCCAGGTCTTCACCCCTTTCCTGAAGGTCGGGAGAGTGGGGTCCCACCTCACCTCTAGGGTAAGAGTGTTCCATAGGGTGGGGGCAACGGCAGAGAAGGCTCTCTTCCTGGACGCCACCAGTCAACATTCTTTCAGAGTCAGGGCCCCAACATGCCTTCTCATGTCTGCCTGACCGAGTGGGATGGGTCAATGTAATGTGGGTGAGACAGTCCCTCAGATAACCTGGACCCATTGTCATGAGTAAGGATGGCGAGCAGGGGGCTCCCATCCAGGCTGTAAGGTGCATGCATAGCACTGAGGAATTAGGTAGCCATTCCAAGAGACACAGATCGGGCCCGCCTTAGCCTTTGGGGTTTGTATGTCTGGGTTTTTCCCACGCTTCTTCAGTTTGTTAGGATTTTCCTGTTATGTAGCAGCAATAAAACACTAGAGACCTGTTCCTTGTCTCAGCGTGGTTCCTGGCTGTTAGGACATCCATGCCATGTAGGGCTTTAAAGGTGACAAAATAGTTTTGTTCAAATATTAATGGACAAAAGTATCACATCCTAGAAGTTTCACACTGTAAAACCACTGCACTATGTGTCATTCCCAAATTTATAAAAAAATTATGTATGATAATATACATCCTATCCTTCCATGATAAAATCTCTCTGGTTTGTAAAGTTTTTAATCAATATTTTATTTTTTTTCTCCCCACGTTTTCCCAGTATTATACTGGTCACATATATACCGTAATATCTATTTCTGTACTGTACAAACTGCCTAATAATATATATTAAATAGAAAAGTACAGCAAGGCTGTCCACTCAGTGGTATGCTTGATCATGCCTTTTATGATTATGTTTTAGACTGGGTTTTCTTAGCCAGTTCTCATAAAAATACAGAGTTAAACAAAAATTGATTTCCTAAACACAAAGGCATATGTTTAAGGCAAAGATGGTGAACCTTCAGCCATGAGTATCTGCAAAGGGGTCAAAAAAATCAGGGTGGCCGCTGTTGACTGTGCAATTGAAACCCCTTTTTATACATACTGCATGTACAACACACATAACAGGGCTTTAATAGCACTGTTCAGACTCCATCTTGACCTTTTGGACCACCTCCTGCAGATGCCCTGCCTCTGTTCCAGCCCACAGCCAAATATAACCTCAAGAAAGCCTAGATTTGCATAAATTCTGCTATCTTAAGAGACATGTCTTACTGTCTCCTCACATTTAGCCATAGAGGCATTTCATCTGTCCCCAAACCACACTACTTTCCACTGGCTTCCTGATAGAAACAGTGGCCTCCACTCTTTTTCTTCAGAAATTGCCCTTTCTGCCTCAGCAGTGTATCTTTTCCTCAATTTTTCTCCCCAGTTTTCTACAAATTCCCCACCCCCAGCTTCCTCTTATTCAATTGTCCTTCCAAATCACCTCTAAGTGGGACAATTTTAAGACTGTTGGCTCTTTCACCAACCGTTTCCTTGGACCTTAAGCCCAGTGGGAGACCAACACTCACCCAATCTTAGTTTTCTGGAACTTTTCCCCTGTGGCTTAAAATGTTCAAACTTCACAATTTGTACATCAGGTTAAATGTAAGGAGCTCTCTGCTGTCTGCCCTCCTTCTGCCGTAAGCACAACTCTCTCAGTGGACAAATCAATTCACAAATCAATTCACTAGACATCTTTGAGTCAGTATGAATGAGGTACCGTTTTAACTCTTTCCATGTCCAGCTCTTTAACTGACATTTCTTAACCTAGATATTGTATCTTTGCTTCTTTCGAGTTATATGTTCTTTATCTGTTCAATTGTATCCAATTCTCTTAGACTGCCTGGACAAGTCTTTGCAGTTTTCTTGGCAAGGTTTTTCAGAAGTGGATTGCCACTGCCTCCTTCCTAGGCAGAGAGAAAGTGACTGGCCTAAGGTCACCCAGCCGGCTTTCGTGCCTGAGGCAGGAACAAAACTCACAGTCTCCCAGTTTCTAGCCTGAAGCCTTAACCATTGCACCAAACTGGCTCTCAAAGTTAGGTTAAGATGATCCAAGATAGTGGTGGTTTAGGCTTGAATGTCACCATCAACTGAAACTTCAGTTAAACAGCTGGGCATTATAAAATAGTGGAATATGTATCCTTCCCAGCATTTAGAGGGGAAATTCTTGCACTAATCATTAACTCTATAGAAGACAAACAAAACTGAGACTGTCACACAGACCACTTCACAAACAGTTGACACACAATGGCAGAACTAGATAATCTGTTAATTGATTGCTGGTCAACAAACCAATGCTGCAACATGATCTAAGATCAAGTTGATGAGTTCTTTTTGTTTTTCATTCAGTGGTATGCAGGGAGTCCAGTTTGGTGTGGTGATCAATGTATTTCCACATTCCTGTTAGAGAACTTTTGACCATTTTGGTATTTTGGCCATTTCTGTGAAGTGATTTGATTTTTCAGATTCTCCTAGATTGCTAAAGCTGATATACGGTATATTTTCAAAAAACATTGTATACTGCTTTTTAACACTCAATAATTAAGAGCATCTATTATTAACTATATTTGCCCATTCTACAGAACTCTGATGTTAAAGTTACAGTTTTGATTTAGGCACAGTAGGATAGCATATTTTGTTGTGAGCAAATTGGAGCATATTCTCAGACCTAATTGGAATGCATTCTGGGGTTGCCGCAGAAAAATAAAAATCTTATGTTGTTTCTGATCAAACATTCTACAGAAAGCACATTTCAAGTAACTCAGCTACCTTCTTATATTATTATTATTTGTTAAAATGCCCTTGGCTTATCATTGTTTTCCAGTAGATGGATAAATCAAACAGCTAAATTCTTGTTGAAAGCTTGATCTCTAATTGTGTGTACTGCAGATAAAGGTTTCTTTTTGCCTAATGCCATATAAATGTGTCTTAACAAAAATCAAACAAACAAACAAAAAACAGCCCTGCCCCATTTTTCAGAAATTTGAGGGCCCTGTTTATGCAACAGTGTTTGCAAAGATCAGCCATTAACCATGTTTTCAATTGGGGGAAAACCATAAGCCAGTGTTTCTCAATCTCAGCAACTTTAAGACATGTAGACTTCAACTCCCAGAATTCCACAGCCAGCATGCTGGCTGGGGAATTCTGGGAGTTGAAGCCCACACATCTTAAAGTTGTTGCGTTGAGAAACACTGCCCTAAGCATTTAAATACATTCTCAGGGCTGTAGGCTAAGTCAAACATCCTGGGAAAAATCACTGGCAAATCTCAGTAATGCATTGTTGCCCAAAAAAAACTCCATTAGCTCATAACAAGCAGAGTTATGGCTTAACGGAAACCTGACTTATACTGTATAGTAACTCCCTAAAATTTAAGCAAAATTCAAAAGGTTAAGAAAACACAACATATTCATAAACACAACGTAACAGCCAACATTTCTGCTCCCAAGAACAAACACAAAACATGTTTTTTTTTTTAATTGCTTCACTGAAAATAGCTTTGTCCATTTAACAAGGATTCCTAATCTATCAAAAATACATTTTAAAACAACATATTCTCAACTAATCAAAAACGGTATTCTCATTTTAAAGGTAAATTAATTTGGGAAAAAAACAGCAACTGATTTCAGGTACCTAAGACATCATTACAAGTGCTATTATGTGTCCAAAAAAAAAAAAAAAGAGTTTAATCAGCTCTCATTTCCTGCTGTTGTTTGAAAAAAAAATGTCTTTATTCTAATAGTAGAAACTTCTCGTTTTAGAATAAGTTCTGGATAAATTACTAATTTTTAGTTCGAATTTGTTAAAATAAAGAAAAATACCACCAATGCAAGTTTTCCACATTTTAAGATATATACAGAAGGTAGACTGTCCGAACCTGTAAGGTAAGGGCCTATTCAATAATTTTTCATAACAGGAGGGAAATATTTTGATTAGAGCCATCTCCTAAGAAATGTGGCAGTTTGGCTCGTGTTTGGACAGCATACTAACCCCTGCAACCTATTTAACACAGGTCTTCACAACGCCCTTACCCATCTCATATCCTTCTACAGCTCTAACAAAAATAATTTGCTTACCTAAGGCTGTTATCTGGACCTGGAGCAACTACAGTCTCTAGTTAGGCATAATTTGAAACCCATGATAAAACCAAGTAGCGGTAGTCTTCACTTAACAATGGCAATAGGGATTGGAATTTCTGTCGCCAGGCAATGAAGTCATAAAGTGCGACGTATGGGAGTTGAAGTCCACACATCTTAAAGTTGCCAAGGTTGAGAAACACTGTCTTAAAGTATGTTTTCGTATTTATATGGCCACCCATCTAACTTACTCTTGGTGGCGGACAGCAATCGACAAAAGCAATATAATTGTTAGTACAGTTAAAGATGTACGACTGCAACAAGTATGTTAGGTTTGTATCAGAAGCTGGATGTGTGTGTATAATTGGCAGCACCAAATGATGCCTACATTCTGAACTTGAGAAAGGCTTCCAAGGCGAATGTCTAGCTGATTCAGAAAGGAGTATCTACTCCCTTAGTCTCAGTCTATTTAAGCTGGGGCGCAGAACCTAGGGCCTTCCTGATGTTGCCGAACTACAAACCCAGCCATCTATCCAGCACAGTCAGTACTGAGGAACTCTGGGAGTTGAAGTTCAGCAATATTTGGAGAGCCACAGATTCAATCCATGGGAAAATTAACAGCAGTAGATAACGCTGCCTTCAAGGGGGTTAGCTGTCAGAGAGGTGTATACAAGATAGCACCCTAAAGATCAAAACTAGTCACGTCAATATGTTGGATATATTCACTTCGTCAAGTCACTTAAAATAACTTTGCTACTATGTTCAAAATAAGCTGAAAATATAAAAGGCACCCATATAATTATGGCATTACATCAACCCTTGTGGGCAAGGAATTATTATTATGCACAGAACTACATCTGAGCTATTAAAAGGTCCAGGACAAACATAAGCTGCATTTAAATACTATGCCATGATTTCAGATTAGAAGTTCAGTAAAGTTGGTAGACCAGCCACATAATGTATGTGTTGTCTGCTTTTCTGAATCCTTTCTTTGTTGAACAACCTGAATTCAGAAGATTGATATCATTAAACAAAGTAAAATTATGTGAGTGGCAGAATGGATATCTGCGATGCCGTGCAGGAAAATACATGGTCTTTCTATAGCATTTATTCTAGAATTTTGGGTATTAACTTACAATTATATGGCTGAAGTTAGGCATAAGCTATAATGTGGTTTACCTGACTTTTGTTTAGCAAACCCAGCAAAGATGGTTGGTAAACCGTGATTAGTGCCAATGATGAGGGATGTTGGGAATGGCACTAAAACCTATCTGAAAGGGACAACCATACCAGGAGGTTGCCCTGACACCGCAGTGAGGAATTTTTTGATTCCTGGGCCAAAAATTGTGCCCTCCCAAATCAAGCATCCAAAAGCACCTCTAACCCTTAAATTCAGCCCCAAATCACATAGGGGCCTTCATTTTCCTGCTTGACCTGATTCGGTGCGGTCACCCTGGGAGGTCCCCCTGACTTCACCATCAGGAATTTTTTGATTTCTGGGCCAAAATCGTGCCGTCCCAAATTGAGCATCCAAAAGCACCCCTAACCCTTAAATTCAGCCCCCAATCTAATGGCAGCCTTCGTTTTCCCGTTCGGCCTGATTCAGCTGGGCCCACCATGGGAGGTCACCCTGACCCTGCGTCAGGAATTTATTCCTGGGCCAAAAATTGTGCCATCCCAAATCAAGCATCCCAAACCCCTGTAAACTTTAAATTTGACCCAGAATCTCATGGCGGCCTTCGTTTTCCCGTTCGGCCTGTTTTGGCCCGGCCCACCCCAGGAGGTCGCCTTGACTCTGCTGTTAGGAATTTTTTGATTTCTGGGCCAAAAATCCTGCCGTTCCAAATCGAGCATCCAAAGCACCTTGAACCCTTAAATTCAGCCCCAAATCTCATGGTGGCCTTTGTCTTCCCATTCGGCCTGATTTGGCCGGCCCACACAGGAGGTCGCCCTGACTCCACAGTTGTCCTGTTCAGACTATGACACAAGCGGTATATATAAAAACTCTCTTTATTAAATAACTATTTACAATAATTAAGTCTCTGAGGGTAAAGGACTGAATTCAATTAGTCCACTGGACCAAACATGCTGTGCTGGAAAACTGGCAACTGGAACACGGCTAAATGGACGCGAAGCTCTGGGCTCAACTGGAATCTTAAGACTGGAAGCGGGGAACAAGACTGGAACTCAGAACAAGGCTGGACCCCACTGGAAGCCCCGAACTGGGCTGGATTCTCTGGACTGGAGACTTGGTGCAGGACTGGGAATCAGGAGCAAGACTGGACTCGACTAGAAGGCCCAGACTAGACTGGATTCTCTGAAGACTTGGTACCAGGCTGGGAACTAGGAGCAAGATTGGAATTGGCTGGAAGCCCCAAACTAGACAGGGTTCTCCAGACTGAAGGCTTGAAGCAAGACTGAGAAGCAGATCCTGAGCAAGACAGGTGTGAAACATCTGAACACGGCTGAGTACGAGAGGCACAAGGGGCCCAGAACGAAGACTCATGACTGCACTGGCATTTCAGGGTGAGAAAACGCTGCTAGGAAAGACGCGGAGTTCCGGAAGTGCAAGCAAAATTGAGACTACTGGGCTCGGTGAGCAATGGATCCTCAATGGCAGCAGAAGCGGATTCCAAGTCCTCTTTGGTGTGGAGTGGAGGCGCTGATTCCTCTATGGTGACAGACACTGATGCAGGTAAGGATTATTCCATAGTCGCTGAAGGCTGAGAGGATCAGTTGTCTCCGGCAGCTTTTTCTCTACGCAGCTGCCTTTTATCCTGCTCATTGGCGTGCTTGGACCCTCCTGTAGCCAATCGGGTCGCCCTCTCCTTTGCGCGCTTTTCAGCCTGTCATTGGCGCGTACTGATTGGCGGATTCAAATCCTCCTCCGAATCCTGTCCAATCAGCGCCTTGGACTCTTCTTGCGCTGCTGCCTCCTCCTGGAGTTTCAATTTCCCAGCTTCAGCCTGGTAACTTACTGTTTCCTCCTCTGACTCAGAAAGGGTTTCACTTTCCGATTCAGAGGCAGGCATGGAATTTTCTGATTTCTGGGCCAAAAATCATGCGTTCCAAAATTGAGCATCCAAAAGCGCCTCTAACTCTTAAATTCAGCCCAGAATCTCATGGCGGGTTTCATCTTCCCATTTGACCCGATTCAGCCCGGCCCACCCCGGGATGTCGCCCTGACTCCGCAGTGAGGAATTTTACGTTTAGGACAAGCACTGGATACTCTTTTCTCGAACAGCCAATTTTGGCTACCCGGAAAGAAATTTCCTGGTGCTGGTGGTAGGGCACTGGCCAGTAGGCCCAAAAAAATTTCAGTCCGAAAGCAAAATCTGAGGCCAGGACGAGCTTCGGGGTAGAATTTTATGCGTAGGACCAGTGCCGGATACTCCTGGTGCTGGCGGTAGGGGTGCCGTAAATTGTAGGGTATTGTATTATTGTGATGTTAAGCTATTTGCATAATGATTATATCACAGTTTCAGAACTCATCGCCTAGTGCAGGGCTCAGCAAATCATGGCCTGAGGGCCAAATCCAGCCTGCTGCCTGTTTTGTACAGACTACAAGCAAAGAATGGACAGGTCGGCAGTTGGTAGATCACCAGACCTGAGCATCAGCCAAACATGTAGGGCAAGTGGTGGGTGTCCTGGGCAGCAGCAGTGGCCTACAGGTAGTCCCTGGTTAACAACTGCTTTGTTTTGCGACTGTCCAAACACATTTTAAGTCAGGCGTGGTCATGTGTTGTTTCGTTTAATGACCATATCGCTTAGCAGCGATGTTGACAATCCCAATTGCGGTTGTTAAGTGAGGACTACCTGTATTAGCAGCCTCCTTGCTGGCAGACCTTCACTGTCCAATAGCTCCTGTGCTCCTTGGCCTGCAGACTTGCTAGCTGCACCCACGGAGGTAGGTCGAGACCTGGCCCTTTGCAGAAAAGTTTGCCAACCTCTGGCCTAGTGCCTTGCATGAACTTACCCCATGCGCTTAGTTTCATGATTCAGTGTCTGTAAGCATGTCTTGCCATAGTTAAGCCAATTATGGCTTATTCAATTAATCTGATGATAATAATAATAATTTATTAAATTTATATGGCACCTGACTCCCAGAGACTCTTGGGTTTCTTCGTTAAGATGACACCCTGAACTCTAAATTGATCACAAGCATTCCCATGGCACTAAGCTAAAATGTTGTAGTATAGGGATTTTTTTTTTTAAGCCTTACATTGCTTTTTGTAATCTCTGCCTTATCTGGAAAAGAGAGCCAGTTTGGTCCAGTGGTTAGACTCCAGGCTAGAAACCAGGAGACCATGAGTTCTAGTCCTGCCTTAGGCAAGAAAGCATGAAAGCCAGCTGGGTGACTTTGGGCCAGTCACTCTCAGCCCACAAGCTGGTCAGTCAATTCCTGTCGCAACCAACGGACCACATACAGTTGATCTGAAAAAGCAGACCCTGAACCTGCAGGAAAAACACTGGAAGGAAAAAAAATCTGGGAAAGTCAATGGGGATATTTATCAAATAAATAGTAAACAACTGGCAAAACGTTATCCTTCCCAGAATTGAGGGGTGCAACGCCATACAAAATATAAAATCTAAGTAGGTTGAGCTGTTAAGAAAATGGCCCAAGGCCCTTTCCAAATGACCAAGCTGCAGTTCTGCAATCACAATTGTAAGCTACAAAAGTTCAATTTGCACAATGTATTAGGCTAAAATATGGCTAGCAGGTTTGTATTCTAGTGTGCCATATGAACACAACCAAGATGCATGACACACAGGGCAAAGAAAGTCAAGTGAAATTGCATGATCTAAGCCCCATGCTCTTTTTTACATGCATGCAACACAACATCAGTTTAAAAAGAGCACCTTCTGCAAGATTGCACCACCCTTCCTGACAACCCAGGTTAGCATAGCTGACAAAATTAATGCCTGCGCTACTGCCCCTATTTAGACCAAAATGAATATAATTGGAGCCTTTGATGAAACGGCATTTTCGTACTGCAGATTTTTATACGGCTCTTCGGTTCTAGAATGGCTACTTTAATATCAGGAACAGGACAAGTGTGCTTCCCTCACAAACCTCACCACCAACTTAACTGACCATATTTAGATCAGCATGTTGTGCAAACGTGGCCTTCGCGGTTAGAAAAGTGAGGTGGAGCGGGGCTGTTGTGTGAATCCAGCGTGCCACTGCACCACAGCAAGCAAGCTCCGAGTACGGAATTTGGGAGGCCAAAGTCGTTTCTACTCAGCCACTCGTCGCTCTTTCTCTCATGATTTGGGGACAACAGAGGGGAGCCTCTTTCGCGCTCCACCTAAGCTCCCGGAGAAAAAGTGGGCTCTAAATGCGCGCGATCAACCCACCCATCCACCCACCTTGGATGGGACCCGGGCGCTGAGCGATTGCAACCCCCGGCCTGGGAGACTAACTAGTTTCGTGCAAACTTTCGCTCCCCGAAATGCTTTTCCTAACTCGAAGGTTTGAGACGTCCGAAAGAGCCGGCATTTTCCAACGGTCCGCAGCTATTTATAAGAGGCGGAGTCTTCCGTGGCTCTGGAAAGAAACATTTCCAAGACCTCCCTCTGCCCGGCGCTGCTCCTTCCGCGACCCCAGCGCCTTCCACTCTCCCCGACTGCGCTCCTGCCCTCGTCGGCAGCACGCCCTGCGCCGCTTTCGCTGTGGGGCAGGCGGCGGGGCGGGGGCTCACCTCTCCCAGAGGATTGGCAAGTGAAACTGTCAAGCCGCTGAACTGATTTCTCTCCGGCTTTCCCCCCACTTCCTTCCTCCTCCCTCCCGACGCCCCGGGGAGGGCGCCATCTAGGGGCTTCGGGCTCGCACTGCGCGCCCCCCTTTCCTTCCCCGACCCCGGCTTTGGCATCCCGAAAGGGAGCGGGGAGGAGGAGAGCAGATTCCCGAAGTGGCCTCCGGACTGGCGCGGCTTCGGCTTGCCGGGCCCCGGCGGGGCAGAGTGTTCGGAGGGCGGGCGGCAGACTTCCCGGGGCCGTGCAAGAGAGGAAATTCCCGCCTGTCCGGCGGGGATGAGCCGCCCACATCCTCCGCGGTCGCCTGCGAAGCCTTAATGCCCGACGAGCAGACATGGCCAACGGCAGGCGCGAGACCACCACCCTTCCCTGCGGCAGCCTGGAGGACGAGGACGAGGAGAGGAGGGAAGCGGCGCTCCAGAAGCTGGTCGTCCGCCTGCAGAACGTGCAGGAGGGGAAGCAGCTCGAGAGCTTGCTCCAAACGCTGCAAGACCTCCTCGCCTTCGCTGCCCTGCCAAGCGGTAAAGTTCGGCGGTTCCCCCAACCAAAGGGCCTTGCTCGGGGCCGGGCAGGGCGGAGCGCTCGCTTCATTGCGTGTTTGGCTTCTTTTTGGTCTTTTCAGGTGCCAAGTTATTCAGGGGCAAAAGTATCCACGTGCCTCTGCTGCTGGTGTTGGTGTCTTACATGAGAGTGGGGCGCGTGCAACAGGTAAACAAACTTCCGTCCTCCTCTGTTCATTTGCTAGATTTACCTCCGGACTTTAGCAGCTCGTGAGGTAGATCGGGCTGAGAGGGGATGGTCCAAAGTCACCTGCCCAGCTGGCATGGGGGAGGATGGACTAGAAGCAGGGTTTCTCAAACTTGGAAACTTTTAAGACTGTGGACTTCAACTTTTAAGACTGTGGACTGTGGAATTCCCGGCCAGCAGGTTTTATGATAGATAAAATCCACTGGAAAGCTTAAGAGAGGAGAGAGATCTGCTGCATCAAAAAAAAAATATCTCCCAAAGTATTGTGGGGAGATGGGATCTGTCAGAATTTAATTTATATTCTGTTCTGAGCAAAAATTGTTACTGCTTTGAAATAGCTTTGACTGTGTAATTTCTGTTTTTTAATTCTTATTTTCAAATAAGGTCTCTTTTCCCCCTTTCTTACGGTTTTGAGGAGATGCATAAAATAAAAATCTAAGAGATGGCTTTTGGGCTGTAGTTTATTTCCGTTTCAAAAAAGTTTGATTAGAAGCATACTGTACTGCCAAAATAGTTACCTAACTTTGGTGAAATAGCGTAAGGAAATGATTTCAGTTTTAAACAAAGCACTCAAGTTTAATTACCTTAAAAAAAAAAAACACTATCCAACTAAGAATAGGTTGTGGATGAAAAACGCCACGATAAATGTCATCTGAATAAAAATAGGCTATAGTTGGACAGAATATTACAGAAGGGAAAACCATTTGCTTGAATATATGTAATTCATTTGTTACTGAAACAGTAGATCACAAGTTTTGCCCAAATAAAATTGCTAGAAAGCATATATATGAAGTACTTTGATGTTTACCCATTTCCATACAGAGACTCCAACAACTTATTTAAATAGTTTTAAGAATACGTTTGCATGCTATACTACATAATGAACAAGGAATAGCATGCCTCGAGCAGTGTTTTTGATTGAGGAAGCAGCTGAAGCATAGAAACGAAAAATGTGATGAGAGCAGTGAAATGAACAGATTTCAAGACAGAAACTAAGAGGTCGGCATCCAGCATCCATTTTGTTCTGCCCAGATGTCTGTGGGTGTTCTGCTTGTTGTTTTTGTCCCTGTGAAAATCACTCAACAACAAACCCACGTTATTTCAGTTAGAAATAAAACTTCCCCACCTATTTATAATTATTGCTTGGGATTTGATGCCTTCTGCAGCAGTGATGGAACTGGAGGCTTTGAGTGAGTTGATACTGCTATGTACTTTACACTTTTGCACCCTTTTTTGGCTCTATTCTTGCATTACAAGCAGAGACTCGTGCAGGGAACCTAAAGGAGCATCTTGTGTATGGGAATTCAGCTATTCTTGCTTTAAAATTCTTGCATGTTTGGTGCAGTTTACTAAATATTACCCATTCAGGTCCAGGAAAATTTCACTTGCCAGCAGTCTCTGAGGGACATGCAACACTCATTAAAAACAGACAGAGCTTTGATTGCACCATCATAGTCACTATCTTGACTTTTTACCACATCTTGCAGACACCCTGGTCCAGGAAAAGCTTCCTTGCTTAATGTTATAAGCTAGCTCTCTCACCTAGAAGACAATGCTGAATAGGCATCCCATTCTCTTCATGCCCTTGTACTTTGTAAGTTGTTGGAATATAAGGCTTTCCCCCATTTTAATGCCAGACTCCTAATAATTCCACTTTCAAAGCCCTTTATGCTCACACTACTATTCAGGAAGTGCAAGACAGAAATACAGGAAAAAAAGGAGAAATTTGAAGCTCAAAGCTCAAATTCACTCTGTTGGGTTTTTTTTACTTTTTAAACTTTAACTTAATATTTATATGTATGTTGTAGGTTTAAAAGTGAGCAGGAAGAGAAAACCAGCATTTAAAAAAAAGTAGCAATTGTTTATTATTTGAAATTGATAAGAAACAAAAAACATGGCCATATCTGGAATGCCATAGTTGTTTGAATTCCTAGAGAGTACCTTTCCTCATCCTGCCCAGGCTGGTTGTGGATTATGGTGGGTGTAGTCCAATAAATCAGAGGTTTCCTGATTGATGCAGGCTGCATTTAGGTAAACAGGAGGGATGGTATCCAACTCAGATGTTTCCTGAGTATCTAGGGTGAAAAAAATGTATCCACATTGTGGATCAGTTGCAAATTACCGTATTTATTTATCGGGAACCCAACTGTGCCACATATGTGAATTTTGCCATTAAATAGATATTCTTTGAACAAGTGATTTGGATCATAGCCACTTTGTTTAGACTGACTGCTTTAAAATTAGATTCTGCAGTCTCTCTCCATGTGGAATTTACATTAGTAATAAATTACAACTCTGAAATTTACATTAGAAAAGATTAAGTAAAAGTTGGAGAGCCCCTAAACAAAACAATTCACTTTCAGTGTCATATTACAGCATGACAGTGATTATATTCTTTGGCTGTCAGTCTGAATAACAATTCAAAGGCAGATATAAACAACCAAATTAAGCCATAGGATAATTAATCTGAGATTATATTTTTGAGGGGGCTTTGATCTAAAAAAAGTTGAATTACTTTGTGTGATTGTGTGTGTAATATGTAATAATGTGTGTATTACATGTAATAATACTAAGAAAAATTAATTCAGGAGTACTCAAATTGGTTCCTAGTTCAAAATTACAAACTAGCATCAGTATTGGCAATATAATGTTGGGAACTTGGACTAATCAGCCCATCTTAAAAATTTACTATTCGGAAAATCTTGAAGTTAGACATAAGGGAGATTGATGTATTCTTTAAAAACTATGTGTATTTTCTGCTTTTAAGGTGGGCTGGTCACTTCTTTGCAAACTTATTCAAGTATGCCCAGAAACTCTGCATCATTTAGCAGTTCCTCAAGGGGTTGGAAAGGACTGGGAAGTACTTGGTGTTCATCAGTAAGTATATTGTGTATGGTGTGTATTACACAGACCCCAACATAGCCTGTTATTGCAGAAATATAAAATATTAACTTGTATACCTTTGTTAAACTGTTTCAATTGCTGGACAAAAACTAATATTTAAGCTAAGAATTTAGGTGGTATGCAATACACAAAATAGATAATTCATATATGTTAAATAATTTGAGTTGTTAAAAAATGTCCTGTATGGCATGCCACTTAGTTATTTCAGCAGATGGTTTTAGGACACACTCATTTTTTCATGCTTTAGAAAGCACTGCTTATAAAAATAGGCAGTCTTTGGACAGTCCGACTCATCTTCTCAACTTTAGAGGTGTGGTTGAATGTTTCAAATCATCAAGATTTATTTACAGTCCAAGACCAAACATTTTTTATTCGATTTTGTAGGAGGAGTTTAAGAGGGACGCGGTGGCGCTGCGGGTTAAACCGCTGAGCTGTCGATCGGAAGGTCGGCGGTTCGAAACCGCGCGGCGGGGTGAGCTCCCGTTGCTCGTCCCAGCTTCTGCACACCAAGCAGTTCGAAAACATGCAAATGTGAGTAGATTAATTGGTACCGCTTCGGCGGGAAGGTAACGGCGTTCCGTGAGTCATGCTGGCCACATGACCCGGAAGTGTCCTATGGACAACGCCGGCTCCAAGGCTTTGAAACGGAGATGAGCACCGCCCCCTAGAGTCGGACACGACTGGACTTTACGTCAAGGGAAACCTTTACCTTTACCTTTAGGAGGAGTTTAATAGTGAGAAAGGAACAGGAAGCTTCTGGAAACCAACTATTCCCATTTACACCTTTTTAAAAAGCCAAACCCTGAAAGATGGCTTATCACCAAAAGTCAGTAGTAAAATGGCGGAACAACAGCACAGCTTCAGCTGTTTGGAGGAAAGCATTAAGGATGGAAATGGGTTTGCCTCCCAGGGGTCTCTTATCCCACTCTTATTTTGGAAAAATAACACATACACCCCAATCATGTAGCTGAAAATCCGTCATTTTGCTGTTGAATTTTGGCAGCCTGATTGCCAGTGTGTTGTAGGCCACAGGTGTCCTGTGTGTTACTCAGGCCTGCTTTACAGATGAACAAAAAGTGAATAGTGCATGGTCACAGACATTTGGTTTTAGAACTGGTGGTTCTGTCTTGTCTTAATAACCAAATTTATGAATAGGTTTATCTGGTACAGAATGAAAATCTGTTGTGTAGAATTAGTTTTAGTTTGCACAGAGGAGGCCACCAGAATTAACCACAGTAATAATATTCCTCAAGGCTGAAGAGAAATGTTTGCAGTAAGAAGGAAGTTTCTGAATGTTGAGAAAAATGTCAACGCTTATTTTGTCACAGAGCTTTAAGAAAATAGGGGAAGTGAAAGTGCCTAATTTTCAGAAGGTAGGGTGAAAGCTAGTGTCCTAACTGCCAGGAAACACGCTGAGACAAGGAACTGGTCTCTAATGTTTTATTGCTTGTACATAACAGGAATCCTAACAAACTGAAGAAGCGTGGGAAACACCCAGCCATATAAACCCCAAAGGTTAAGGCGGTCCCGATCTGTGTCTCTTTGAATGGCTACCTAATTCCTCAGTGCTATGCATGAGCTTAACAGTCTGGATGGGAGCCCCCTGCTCACCATCCTTACTCATGACAGCTAGGGACAACTTCCTTTTTCTGAAAGTCTGTTGGTCTTGAGGAATTAGAGTAGTTTCTTGAAATCAAAATGTGCCTCTTGCCTTCTTGAAACAGTGTGGGGCAAGGGAGATGGGCGAGTAAACCAGTTAGCAAGTAAGACAGAACAAATCTGTGTCTCTGGAGAAACTCTGTAGTGAGTTCTATTCAAATGTTAGGCATATATTGTAATAAAATTAGCCCTCCCCCTGAGTATATACTGCATCACTGGCAATAAGTTGCAGTTATCACTAACATACAATTTTTCCATTTACCTTAGAATTATCAGGTAACGTATGAGTTTCCCCCCCTCCTCCTCCTTGGAATTAATTACTAATATTGTATCTGAAAGCATGGTGTAAAAATTCTTTAAAACATCTAATGCATCAAGCTATATAATACTCTTTTTTCACCAGTGCTAATCTCTAGTTCTTTGATGCTGCTACCTATCAACTGCTATCAGTTTTATGCTTATTTATTTATTAAACATATATGGCTGCTGTAATGGTATGTGGGAATGATCGTGGGAGACAGCAGGAAGAGCCGCAGACTAGACAATGGTCAGACAAGCAGTAGCTGAGCCTGCAGAAGAAATGGGGTCGTGGCAAATGTCTCAGAAGGGACCCTCCCTAGTTTCTTGGGCTGTAAAGGTGTGGGGGGAGAGATGCACTTTCAGACTTGCAAGATTCTGTTAATGTAACTTTACAACAAAGATAGAGCAAGTACTCCTGGGTGTGCTGCTTGTCTGGACTACCTTGCAAGGCTGACAGCTGCCCAGCTCAAATATATAACTCTGGGCAGCTAACAAGGAATAAAAACAGACAAAACAATAAATAGCATATATACAGGTAGTCCTCGCTTAACGATGGTAATTGGGACTGCATTGCTTAGTGATGGCAGTCCTAGCAGTCCTTGTTGCCATTGTTACGTTGCTAATCTATGATTTGGGCTCAACCCAGGGCCCTAGGCTTGATAGCAGAACCAGGTTTTCAGGGCATTACAGAAAGCCAGGATCAGGGTGAGTCTAATATCCAGGGAAATGGTATTCCAGAGGGCAGGTGCTATGATACAAAAGGGTCCCTTCCTGGGTCCTGCCAGAAGACACTCTCTGACAGATGGGACCTGGAGCATGCCTCTCCTGCCAGATCCAGCAGGATGGGTAGATACAACCAGGGAGAGACGGTCCCAAAGGTAACCCAGCCCCATGCCATGAAGGGCTTTATAGGTCCCTACCAGCACCTTGAATTGAACCCGGAAGCATACAGGGACCCAATACAGCTCACAGAGCAGGGATGCCATATGCACCGCATGAAAGATACCCATAACTGTGCCTTATCTATTTCTTCATTTACTTTTTTACCATGTTCACTTATTATGTTTATTCTTCATTCAACATGTTGCAGCCCATTTACATGGATTGAAATTTGAAGCTAATAATTAGATCCTTTGGGTAAATTTCATTCTAGAATCTATCATGATTTTATGCTCTTTTAAATTCTGCTTGGATTATACCAGCATAGACAATGTAATGAAACAAGCTGGCTGGATAAGTGACAGTTTTGCCCAGGGAGTACCTTGTGCAACATAATAAATACTGACAATTCACCATAGCAACTTAAGAAGTACAAGCTCGATTAGCATGATTTGTTGTGGTTTTCTTTTCTGTTGCAAACCTCTTTAGAGTATAAAAAGAGGCCTGCTGGATCAGGCCAACAGCCACCTTAGTCCAGCGTCTTATTTCTTGTGGTAGCCATCTTGATGCCAGTGGATGCTTGCAAGCCGGAGAGGGAGACATCTCTCTCTCCCAGCGTTGTTCCTTTGTAACTGGTATTTGGAGGCATGCTTTCTCCAACCTGAAAGTAACATTGAGTCTTCAATATTAGTAGCCCAATAGACCTATCCTCCACAAATTTATCCAATCCCTTTTTGAAGCCATCTAAGATACTGGCATCTCCACATTTTGTGGTAATATATTCCACAAAATATTCCACACTAATTAGGCCTTGTGTGAAAAAATGCTTTCTTTTGCTGCTCCGAATCTTCTTCCAGAAGTTAAAATGAATGCCTTTATGTTTTGACACAGAACCCCCCCCCCAACTTTTCCATGCAATATTATCCACTGTTACCTGAAGATCTTTTTCCTAGTTAGTTATAGACAGGTCAGACCCATTCTCTGTATGTGAGATTTTTTGCTCTAGTGTGCATCACTTTATGCACTCAAACAGAACTGCATTTGCTTTGTTTTTTTAAATGTTCATCCAGTATAAAGAGATCCTGGAACTCTTCACAATCAGTTTCAGTTTTCACTAGCCTGGATAGTTTGGCATCATCTACAAACTTGGCCAGCTACCCAGTTATTCCTAAATCCAAATAATTTGTGAACAAGCTAAAGAACCAGTCCGAACATAGTTCTTTGAGAGGCTCCACTTCTTGTTTTCTCTAGGTAGAAAATTAAGATTAGTCATGTGTTCCTTCTTTTTCCTTCTTGTTTTTTAACCTGTTGGCGATCTGTAAAAGGACAAGTCCTCTTATCCATTGATCACTAAGCTTATTCAAGAGCCCTGGTGGAGAAACTTTATCAAAGGCTTTTTAAAAATCCAAGCCTTTGATGTTGAGATAATCTCTATGCATGTGCCTGTCAGTGCCCTTAAAAAATTCTTGGTCTGTGAGGAAGGATTTCCAGAATCTGTGCTGATTTTTCTTCTTCTTCTCCTATTTGCATATTTAGTTTTTCTCTAATTATTATTTCTGCTAGTAGGCCTGGAATAGATGTTAAGCTGACTGACCTAGGTCCCTTTTTAAAACAGTGTTCCTCTAAAAGAAATTTAAATATTAACAATGACTAGATTACTTTTTCTTAACAACACATGGAGCCTCTGACAACTATGCTTTTACTGAAATTGATGAATTTAAAGTGATTAAACCACTGTGAAACAATATGTACAGTATGTGTCTTGTACTTTCATATGCCTTGTATTTCACCAATGTATGCTGGTAACCGAGAATTGTGATTTAATGAATATCCTGCTATGTTGCACCTTATTTGCATTTATTGGGAAACAGATACATTGTGATTAAATGTGGCTGGGATAATGTTGTTCACACAAAAAGCTAAGCCAAAAACAACAAATCCATTTAGCATGAGTTGTAAATCCAGTCAGAAAGAATGGTCAATGATTGTAGATTAGAAATCAGGATTTGAATTGAGCTTGCTCATATGGAGGGAGATTACGTTTGCCTGTATCCATAAGCATGCCTATTCATACTATTGTTCTGGCTTATATATTTTGGACTGCAATTAAGATTTTTTCTTCTTCTTTTTACTTTAGGCAAATTCTTAAGATGCTTAAAACCCACAATGCAAACATACATCTTTCAACAGTTGGCCTGAAAGCATTAAATCTACTTCTTTCTTCAGGTATTAACTTTTCTTAAAATATGTAAGTACATGATACTGTTAGTGGTCCAAGAACTTGATTATTCTCAGCATGCTTATTGTTCTTAGAACCCTAGCATTTGAAATGATGGGGCAAAGATTGTTCTTTTTAATTTGTACATTTGACTGGTTGATTAAATGCCATCAAATCAGTGTTGACTCTTAGGAACCACATAGATAGATTTTTCTCCAGGGGGATATGTCCCCAACCTGGTCCTTTGGGTCCTCTGACAGTGCAGCCATTGCCACTGTAATTGAGACCATCCTTCTTGCTGCTGGTTGTTCTTTTGTCCTGTTTCCTCCCATCTTTTCCAGCATTATAGACTTCTCAAGAGACCATAATGTGTCCAAAGTATGATAATTTGAGCCTGGTCATTTGTGTCTTGAGTGAGAACTCTGGATTCATTTGTTTTATAATCCATTTGTTCGTTTTCTTAGTTATCCATGGTATTCTCAGGAGTCTTCTCCAGCACCAAAGTTTAAAAGCATCAATACTCTTTCTATCCTGCTTCTTCAAAGTCCAACTTTTGTTTCCGTAGAGTGTTACAGGAAAAAACAATTTTGATCTTTGTAGGTATAGATACAACTCAGCATCTCATCATCTTTCCAAGGCCTTTGATGTTACTCCACGAAAAGGTAGTCTGAGGCATGTTTCTTGACTGCTGCTTTCTTTATTGCTGATAGTCAATCCTAACAAGCAGAAGCTATCTACCATTTCGACATCTTCATTTTCAGTTCTAAGGCTAGTTGCTGTACGTGTTCTCATTAGTTCAGACTTCTTTACATTTAATCTTAGTTTCATTTTTTCATTGCGTGTCATGATTTGCAGATCATTTGTAATTTCTGCTGTCAGAGAGCAGGGTCATCAGCATAACACAGATTATTGATGTTTCTTCCTCCAGTTTTAAAACCACATTCATCATCTTTAATTCCAGCTTCCCTCAATATATATTCCACATATACTGCATATTTGTACATTGGGCAGTGCATAATCTCTTTGTCCCCTACTGACTCCTTTATGCTAGGTTGTAGAGGAGTCCAACACATAAAGTATGTTTGAATCATTAAAGCAGCTGCATCCTTTTCCCAGCTTGTCCCTGGTTGTCTCTTGTGTGTTTTTTTCCCCAGTGAAGCGAAATGGTAGACAGATGGGGGCATTTTTCTCTGTTATATGATGTATTTTTATGTGCACTTCACGTAGTATAACTTCTTGTGTTGTAAGCTACATTAAAAGGTTTGGAAAAGTGCTGGCTTGACTGTGGTTTACATATAGGTTCAGCAGGTGCAGATTAGATTTAGATTTAGACCAAATCCCAAAAATTTGTCTAGCATAATGATAAATTGAGATGGTGCTTTCACTTTCCTTTCTGCAGAGAGAGCTGTCTCAATGCATACTTTACATGAGTTTTTTTATTTTCCCCCCTTAGATCTCAACTGAAGCTTGACAGATTATTTAGACATACAAAAAACATGTATAATAATAGTTACAGCCTTTATGTTTCCAGTACTTTTGATACTAACAATAGTGGTTTAATAATGGAAGTTAAAGAAGAATTTGTTTAAAACACAGAGATGTCTATTTTTCAGAAATGACATGAGCTTACAGATAAGATTTCCACTGTGCAATAATCTTGATTCATTCATGCAGTTCTTGATGCCATTATCTTCATGTTGCAATGTTCCTGTATTTTCCCATTTCTTTCTACCCTTTTCTCTTCACAGGAAATTAGAGATTGCATAATAGATTTTGATTGATAGCAGTAGGAGTCCCTTAGTTGGAAATATCCTTATTGGCTACTATCTTACGCTGAATTCAACAGTATTTCTAAACAGAACATACAAGAATAGTGTCATTTACCCATCTTACTTACACGTCTCTGGGAGTAACACCTTTTACTTCAGGGAGACTTACTTCTGAGTAGATGTGTGTGTATGTATGTGTATGTGTATACTGTATACACACACACACACACACATACGCTGTATGTATGTTTGTATGTATGCTGAAAATAGAATGAAAAGAATATTTGGTAAGCAAATGATCTGCAGAGTTTTTCTTGTATTTTTAGATGAAATCACGCTTCTTCTCTTAGAAGAAGGGACTGATATATTTTTATTGATATTTGATGCCATGGATACCTTTTCTGATAATGAAAAGATCCAGAAATATGGATGTAAAGCTTTGCACACGCTTTTAGAAAAAGGTAAGCAATGTAGTTGTATATATTGATTTTCCTAGTTTTGTTGTTACCTAGTAAAACCAGTAAAAAGCTTGTGAGACCCAGTGTCAAGGGGAAAAAATTGTAACGAAATTCTCAATGGGACCCTTTAATTTTCTAATTTTCCAAGCATTATTGTGTCTTATCAATTGAAAAAACAACTTAAATGGTGTCTGAGCCTGAGAATTTGCAATTTTAGGTTAGTTTCAGAGTTAGTTCTCACCTGGTCAGAGAAAAACAACCTGCTATCAGATCTGGCCATTTTAAAAACAAGAGGCAGATGGAAATTGGGTCTCCTGCCCTAAAGAGAGGTATATTCAACTTTTTACATAGGTCAGGGAGGAGAAAGAGATACAAGAATTTTAAACATTGAATTCACTCTAAATAGGACTCTCATTTAATACACAGCAGTCAGTGGAATTCTTTTATAATGGCTTCTTATTTATTTGTTTGATTTATATCTTGCCTTTTGTTCAAGAACTCAAGGTAGCATCACTGTGTGCCCCTCTTTCATTTTTAGCCACAACCACCATCCTATGAGATAGCTTGAGCTGAGCAACAGTGACTAGTCATAACTCACCCAAGGGAGCTTCTATAGCTGAGGATAGACTAGAACTTGGGTCTCTCCAGTGCTGTTCAGCATCTTAACCACTGTAACACACACTGGCTCTCTTAATTTTTTTTAAAAAATCAAATGTATTTATCAGAAGTTCTTGGATTGTTTCAAGTCCAAGCTATTCAAGAAAAGCCTGCCAGCTTGTTTCAGGGAAGGGTAGATTCATAGCCAAAGTGACGTTAATTAACATTCCAAGTTTAAGAGAAATGATACAGCTCACGCTATTAATCAGGCAAATAATATGGTGCCTTGGGCACCATATTACCTGTCTTGGTTCTCCACCTCTTTGTCTTTTTTGGATTTTTTTTTAATTTAAAGAATACAGTAAATCAGGATGTTTGCTATAAGAGTTGGTGCTGTGACACTAGGAGTGTTCCTGAAATTGTCTTCCAATAAGGAAGTGAAAATATTAAACTTGGAATGTTCCTGAAATTGTCTTCCAATAAGGAAGTGAAAATATTAAACTTGGAATGTTCCTGAAATTGTCTTTCAATAAGGAAGTAAAAATATTAAACTTGATGCATGTAAACACTCTGCAGTATTTAAGAAGAGTGAACTACTCAAGGTACCTTGCTGGTTTAGAATTTGAATCATTATTGCATGCTACAATATTTGTGGGGCAGTTACAAATTCTTTTGGTTGTTAACATCTTCCAGACTTTATTTTAGTGCAGCCTCTGCATTAGCCCAATTCTCTTAACGGTGATTGAGAAACTGCATAGTGAAGCAATTTTTATTCAATCTCACAATTTCAAAGAGGATGTAAAGTTGTCAACAAATATTGAGTTAGGCCTTATGGAAAGAAAATCATTTTTGGACAGAAGTTAAAAATATTAATCTGTGCCCAGGTATCAGCTCCCAGATGTTAAAGCAGACCACAATATTATAAGACTCTGCTCTAAAACATGAACAGGAAAATAATGTTACTGTTTTTCCTGGCTATAAAAGAAGAGAAGCCTTTACATTATACTGAGGGTCAAGGAAGTGTGGAACTCAGAGGCCCTCCTGAGAAAGCAAACAAAAATCAATTTTTTTTCAATGAAAGAGAGAAATAGGTAAACAAAATAGGGGAAGGATAGGGTGTAGGAAAAAACTATGGGTTTTTCTTTGGATTTTTTTTTTCAGAGCCTCCTTTTCCCTTCCCTGTTACTGGGAGAAGGCCTAGGGTCATCTTTCTCCACAACTTGACTCCAAAATATTCTTTCCTCCACAACCAAGCTAGGATTGTATCTCTCCTTTCCTCCTCAAAACACTCAGGTTGTTTCAGTGCTGGCAAAACCTCATCTGGCTCATGTTCAGAAGAGAATATGGATGGCAAACTGGTGACAGTGAAGCAACTTTGACATAGATTCCTTTTACCTTCTGAGTATTGAATTTGTGAATTATATTATCAAAGCAAGGTTTTTTTACTTCATTTATGCCTTTGTCTTGTAATTCAGTTCCAGAGGAGCAACTGATGGAATTTGTTGAAGAGAAAGATCACATGATTATACTAAATGTGTTCAAAAAGTTCCCAGAGAAAGCAGATGTAGTCTGTTTTGCACTTCGGTCTTTGTATGTGTTGGCTGGGCCACGTAAGTATGGTTTTCTTCATAGAAGTTGTTTAAGGGGAACAAATACATTGGTCGGTAATCACCCTTGTGTTGGCATTGATCATTGGGATGTTTCCCAGTCTGAGTTCATGCCTATATAGGGAATAAAAATATCTTTTATCATCTTGGTGGGTTAATTATTCTGGAATCTCACAAAGAGAGCTTATTCGCTGCTAATTTTCATGGATTCTTAAGTAGCATTTATCACCTCTGCCCCAGTTCAGTACTTTGTAGGATCATAGAACTTATACACTGATAGCTCCCAGGCTTCATTAGCTGGGTGCGGTGTAAAATTAAAGGTGAGTGATAAACTAAGGTCTGAGTGGAAACAGATCCTGTCCAGTCCAAAGGTAGGAGTACAGTCTATGTAACAGAGATTAGCTTTTAAGATCAGGTACCTATCAGCTTAAAGCTTCCTCTTCGATCTTACTCTCCTCTTGAAAAGCCAGCTTTGGTGCTGACCAGAGTACGTTAGCTCAGCTTTTGCTAATGTACTAGGAATGTTGCTCTAGTGAAGGAGAATCAGTTCACCATGATACATGACTTCTCTCTCCTTTCAGTAATTACAATGCAGCCTACATAGAATCACCTCAAGTATTTCAAAATCACATATGCAAAATATGGCATGCAGATATTGCTGAGACACCTTGATTTGCCTAATAAACTAAAGCAATTGGGTTGACAGATACGAGGTCTTTTCTGAAACGGCAGCCCGGTTAAGGAAATGCTTCCCTGGGTAATCAAAGTAGCCTTCTTTTTGTTACATTGTGATGAGCTGTCAAAGGGTTATAAATAAATGAATGTTGTGCCTTTCAAATCAGTCTTGACTCTTGGTGACTGCCTGTTGCAGTTTTCTTGGCAGCGTTTTCAGAACTGCTTGCCATTGCCTCCATCCTAGGACAGAGAGAGAGTGACTGGCCCAAAGTTACCCATCTGGCTTTCTGTCTAAGGCAGGATTAGAACTCATAGTCTCTGACTTCTAGCCAGATGTGGATTTTGGCGGTGCCACTGGTTCTCAGGAAGGGAGGAAGGGAGCACATTCCAAGGAGGTGGAGGAGATAAGTGGAGGCACAGTCCAGGAGGCAATGGTGGGAAAACAAAGAGGTTCAGAATAGCCCTGCCCTACAGCATTCCCAGGTTATTTCCCCTTAGGTTAGGTAGAGTAGCTTTAGTCTGGCAAGATTCTGTCTATATGGTGTGAGCAAATAAAGAACTGGAGTTTGAATGGACTGACTCTTCTTTGTTCTTGGGCTGGGTCTGACATCAGATGTCTTTAACCAATATAACATTCTGTTAATGTTTTGTTTTGTTTTGTTTTGGTCATGCATATTGTCACAGGGTATTCATTTTATTACTGTGCAGGGGAAGGTAGCATAATTTACAACTATTTCAATAATTATTATAGTTTTAAAACATCAGCATGCACATTTCAAATGAGACAAATATTTATTCTTACTCAGGATCATTTTTATGCTGTTTTTAGCTAGCAATGTGGAAGTTCTTATGTCTGGAAATGTGAGGTGTTACAATATTATAGTAGAGATTATGAAAGCTTTCCCCGCATGCCAGCCAATTCAGGAAGTCAGCTGCTGCCTGCTGCACAAACTTACACTGGGTGAGTCCTAAACAAGATTATTCTGCCTTTGGTTTGACAGGAACATTATTACACTGGGAAAACAAATAATGCAAAAGGGGCTAGATGGAATGCTGTATGCTTAATAAAGCTTCTTTCTGAAAATCCTTTTTTATATATACACTGATAGATCAGATTCTAATAGACCGGCATCCTGAATTGAATTATCCTCTGAATTGTAAGCAAAATAAGTTGAAGTTAGAAAAAACAATCTTCATAAAATTTCAGAGCATGCCCAAGTGCTCTCTTTGACAAATTCCTATGATTCTAGTACTTGTTCAAATACTTTATCCATAAAAGAAAATATGATAAATGCAATAAAGCATTATTTTCAGGATTCCAGATTTGATTTTTTTTTAAACTGCCAGCCTGTATGTTGTTCCTGGGGAAAGTCTGATTGGAGTCAATTGTGTCCTTATTCTATGAAAATACATGGAGGGGATTGTACAGGTAGTCCTTGTTTAACAACCATTCGTTTAGTGATGGTTTGGACTTACGACAGATCTGAAAAACCCAACTTACAACCTGCCCTCAAACTTATGACCATCACAGCGTCCCCACAGACACATGATCATGATTTGGGTGCTTGGCAATTGGTTCACATATATGACCATCACAGTGTCACGTGATCACCATTTTTGACCTTCCTGGCCAGCTTCTGGCAATTGAAATCAATGGGGAACTGCATGATTCACTTAACCATGTGGTTCACTTAATGTCTCTGGTGATGCACTTAACGACCGCCACAAAAGATCATAAAATTGGGTTGGATTTACTTAATGACCACTTTGCTTAGCAACCGAAATTCCGGTCCCAATTTTGTTTGTTAAGCAAGGACTACCTATTTCTCCAAAGGAGCTTAACATATACCAGCAGCGATTAAAGTTTTCTCAGCTATGGTCCAAGCTCAGCAACTTTTTGGAACTCAGTTGGACGCTTACAGGTCATTCCTTTCTCTTGAAAGAGTTCAATCCAAGTTTTTAAGATCTATCTTTCAAGTACCTCGCTGCGTCCCCAACATGGTGCTTTACCATGAATCTGGCCTACTAAAAATAGAAACTTCTGCTTGGATTTACACTTTTTCTTACTGCTTAAGCTTTCTTTTTCCCCAGTTGGCTGGGCCCCTTTGATTATGACCAATAGCTTTCAATCTTCTTGGTGCCAGGCAGTACATGCCAAACTGCAAATATATGGCTTTTCAGGGGCAGCCATCATCTTGTTGGGCTATGAACGTGCACTAGCTGATCTCAAACAACGGGCCATCGATTTAGAGCTACAATCAGATTTATCAGTTTTGCCTAAAAACCCTTTTTTGGGCCATTCTGCACATCTCCAGCCAGCCAGATATCTTAGCTGCATAACAATTACAAAATTTAGAAGGATTTTATCTTTAGCTAGATTCAGTGCCCTTCCAACAGCTGTTATTGAAGGGAGATATGGAAATACCCCTTTCCATCAGAGACTGTGCCCACGTGGCAGAGGAATAATTGAAATGATGGAACACATCATTTTATATTGTCCTCTCTATGCAGATGCTCACCAGGAATTATTATCTCGATTTTTACTGAACATCCAGGTCATTCAGATTTGTTTTGTCTCAAGCTGTTTCTATCAGACCAATCTGATTTTACTCCATTGACCATAGCTAAATATTGCTCTATAATTTGTACAGCATGCTGCAATATCTCTTCTAATTTTTCCTAGAGTTTTTAGAATTTTAAGTGGTTTTTTTCCCTTTATTCTAATCAGATGTGAATCTTCTGTTTTATTTGCTGGTCTATGACCAAATAAAAACTGATTGATTGACTAGCTATAGTATGAATTTGCATCTACTGCAAAATACTTTTTAAAAAAGCTTTCATTTGCAGAGATGATACTAGGTTTCAGGACAGGGCTGGCAGTCTGTGACTGGCAGACCATTTGCACTCACTCAGCATTCCAGGTATAGCATCTAGGGTACCTACATCATTCCTTAAGGGGGAGAGGCAGATTTTGGGGCTTTGGGGATGGCCGGTTAAAGGTGCTTTAGACTTGTAAAAAACTGGCTTCCTCTTCTGATGATATAACATGACCAAAAAAAATTACACTGTGTTCCTGGCTGCAAGAAAGCCACCTTGCTTAGTGTATCTGCTAGTTGATCTTTCCTTTTCATTGGTGCCATTCTTTGTCATTGCAAAGCATGTATCTCATTTCTTGTCCATTTGCACAAACACATTTTGAGAATAGTTTTGAGCTGGAAAAAAAAATTGTCATGAGTATTTGTCAACTCTGTGTATGTAAAATAAATACATTCTGTTTTTATACATAGACTCAAGCTATTTTTTAATCTCCTGCAGAAAATTTTTTCAATATCCTAGTGTTGAATTTTGTACATGAAGTTATTGTGAAGGCGGTGGAAAAGTACCCTGAAAATGAGAAGCTACAAGCAGCAGGCATCAGTTGCTTGGCTCTCCTCAGTAAGTAACTGAATTAAAAGTTTTTCAAATTAATTTGCCCTAATACCTTTTTTAATATGAACCCGCAAAATGAGTATAGAGGGAAACTTTAAAACTTCGTCTTTCTTCAGCCCTCCAGATATGCTTGGATTGTAACTTTTTCAATTCCCAGTAGGCTAAGAAACCTGAGAGTTGTATAGTTTTAATAAGAAAGTTAGTGAAAGTGGAAACAGAAGATGCTAATGCAATGTCTTTTGAATACATCTGTTGTACAAGGGATGAAGGAGACAAAGAACTAGCAAGAGGGACAGGGAGAAATTTGGAGGAAAAGATCTGGGAGAGTAGTAAACAGATCAAAATCATAGTAGGGGAACTGCCAGTGAGTAATGAGAGAGATAGTACTGACCTGCAGATCCAATTATTATTATTATTATTATTATTATTATTATTATTATTATTATTTAAGCATGTATGCTGCCTGACTCTGAATGACTGGGCAACTTATAACAATCAAAGAAATTACAATCAAATCCATAAAACATAAAAAAATAAAGATAAAAGATGGCAAGTGTTATGAAGTGAGGCATCTCACTTTCCCTCGCTGAAGGCCTAGGTGAAGAGCCAGGTCTTCATGGATCTTCCAAACAACAGAGTTGGGGCCAGCCTGATCTGGGGGGGGAACCTTATTCCAGAGGGCAGGTGCTGCTACAGAGAAGGCACACTTCCACAGTCCCAATAGATGGCATTGTTTAATCAAAGGAACCCAGCGCACAACACTGCAAGAATGAATTGGCCGAGCAGATGTTATGGGAGACAGGCAGTCCCTCAAGTAACCAGGCCTTATGCCATGTAGGGCTTTACAGCAACTGCCTCATACAGCAACTGCAGTTGTAACGGTGCTGAAAAAGTAACTCTGTGACCAATCCTTGCATTTACAACCTTTGCAGAGCTGTAAAGCAAAGAAAAGCTGAAGTATGATCATAAGCACAGTTGTACTTAGCGACCACTTAGCTTAATAACCAAGTTGCTGGTCCCAACTGTGGTCACTAAACAAGGACTACCTGTGTAAATAACAACCAGCACCTTGAATCTCACCAAGAAGCAAACTGGCAACCAGTGCAGCTCACACAGCAGAGGTGTTACTGAGGCTCATGCCACCACATTATGGACCAGGTGAAGCTTCTGGATGGTCTTCAAGGGCAACCCCATGTAAAGAGCATTGCATTAATTAAGCCATGAGGTGACTAGGGCAAGAGTAACTGTTTGAAGGGCCCCTTGATCTAGGAAAGGGCACAACTGGTGCACCAGATGGAGTTGTGCAAAGGCCTTCCTCACCATAGTTGGCACCTGCTTTTCAAGCAGGACCTGCGAGTCCAGGAAGATCCCCAAAAATTGCATCCAGGGTCAAAAATGGGATATCCCCAGATCTGGATGGTTCAAACACCCATAGCCACTTGGTCTTGGTGGGATTGTTCTTCCACATCCAAACCTGCACAGCCTCCAGGCACTGGGACAGAATCTTGGTAGCCTCACTTGGCTGGCCTGGAGTCAAAGGATATACTTGGGTATCATCAGCATATTGATGATACTGAACTCCAAATTCCCTTCTGTCATGGCAAGGGTTCCCCCTTTTTTGGGGCCCATGGGCAGATTTGAAATTTTGAGAACACTTTAAAGGTATGCTCAGAACATGGCTGCCCATCAGAAAACAAATCATTTGTTCTAGCTCTCCAAGATGCTCCCTGATATTTCATCTTATATTTTCCTCTTTTTTCCCCCTAGGTAGATGGGCATGTTACCAAAGCACTGCACTCATGCATTCTTGGAAATAAAGGTGATGCTTGAGTCTGGTGCTTTGCTTTCAGTATTCTTCCACTGCTTTTTTAAATTAACGAAACCCTTTTCAAAAAATCCAGTGGGGCACGTATTTTGGCAGGTGTCAGAGACGTATCACCAAGCGTATTGGTGCTCCTGAGCATTGTGTCAAGGATCCAGATTATATGGTATACAAGTGTGCCCATAAGTTTATAAAATGTATTTCTATCTAGACAGATAGAATGCTGTAGTAATATCCTTGACTGAAAGACCATCATGATTTAACTTGTTTACGATCACGATAACTGAGCAGCAAAAAAGTATCTGAGCTGGAAACACTCCTAGCATATAACCTGAATGGTTCTGAATTTGTTTTTCGTTCTGATTGAAGGTAAAATGAAAGGTTGACAGTTGGAATGCAAGAGCTTAGATTAATAGCATTGTAACCAAGATACCAGATGTAACTTAGGTACTGTAGTTTAATTATGCAAAGTTCTGTTACCTGTGAGGGAATTTCACTTTAAGAAAATTAATTTAGAATTTTAAAAACAACAAGCTGAACTGTTAAGATGCTTGTTGGTCTTTTCTTTTGGTGATGACAAGTAACTGCTAAGAAAACAAATTGAATCATTTGCGAGTGAAGTTTATCTTGTCTGCTTGCATTTGCTTATCTGTACTACGAAAATGAATGGATCATTATGTTTTCAAAGTTCAGTAAATGATAACTTTTCTCCAAAGCGGAAACAATATTTTTAAATAGAGATTTGGAAGAGAAAAAGGAAGAAGAGGAAGAAGACAATTTATGTTGGCTGGAGGCCTGTTATAAAGCATTAAAATACCACAGAAGAAATAGGGATGTACAGGTACGAAACTGAAAGTGGGGAACTAGGGCCTTAAATATTACTTAAATTTTATCTAGAGGAAAAAGCTGTCAACATTTATTTTATTTTATGTCATTCTTAAATACAAACTACACTGAATATAACCACTTTAACTGGAAATAGATATGACTTGATTTTTGTGCAGAAGCAATCTGGATTCTCACTGCAGCAAGTAATTTTGTTTTCTGTAACTTTTAAAGCCAAAAGATTATATTAGTGCCATTATTTCTGAGAATCCAGCATGTTTGCATCTCTACATATACATAATCAACATTATTATGGTATTTGTTTAAAAAAAACTTATATGGCTCTTGAAACTTTCCTACCTAGCGTGAATCATACTGGTGCTTGTTATTAGTATGCTATGAAGTTAGATGTGCTGGCCAAATAATCGCTTTTACTCTTTCCATTTAGGAGGCTGCTTGCTGGGCTTTGAACAATCTGCTTATGTATCAGCCTACTCTTAATGAGAAGATTGGTGATGAAGAAGAAAAGTTAGTAGCTTGAATGCAATCTTTTGCAGTGCCTTTGTCAGCTGCACATTTTTTGTTTTTGTTTAAATTTTTCACATGTTTCAATTAAGGTGATCAGAATTGCTAGGAGAGAGAATAAATGGCATATTGACTGTCACTTCATGGATTGCATTTTTGTGGTGGAATCATTAATACTCATATTGGGAAAAGCAGAGAGAACTGCTTTTTATCCATCCAGTGGCCTATTCAGTGGATCCTTGGAACAATACAGGTAGTTTTCGTTTAGCGACCACATTTGGGACCGGCAACTCAGTTGTTAAGCAAAGCGGTCACTAAACTACAACTACGCTTATGGTCTTAACTCAGCTTTCCTTTGCTTTATGGACCTGCAAAGGTTGTAAATGTGAGGATTGGTTGTAAAGTTACTTTTTTATCAACTGTCATAACTGAGAACAGTTGCTAAACAAGGCAGTCGCTAAACGAGGACTACCTGTAATGACATAGGAAGCTCCTTTGGTGTTATCGTTAGCAATATGGGTTCCCTGGTGCTTGTTCTCAAGATGGCAAAGGTGCTCCAGTTAGTGGTGTTCAGTTCAGATCCAGTGGTATATCTGAATAGATAAATGGGAGTGCCATGAGAAGGTGGTGTGGCATGAATGTATGGTTTTGGAGCATAGAGTGGTACAGAATAACACAGAATGAATTACCAAGTGTCTGTTTTCATACTACAATGTCAGAAGAGGCCTGAATGTGTTGTTCCTCCTCTTCTGTGGCCATTTGAGCTTGCCTACCACAAATCTCTTTGAAGGTATCTTTTGAACAATTTGGGATGGGCACTATTTGCTCACATTTTAGTGAAGATCTACCCAGTTTTGAGTGATTCCACCCTGCCTTTTCCACTCTGTGCCCTATCACACAATGTGGAGGAGGAATCCTGACTCTTTGGAGCGATATTGTAGGAGGCACAAATGGTTGCAGGATGTAAGAGAGGAAACAGTACTTCCAAGAACTTCCATAAATGAACTTGGTTAGGATCAGACCTGTTGTGTTTTACTTGCTTTCTCCCCTGTTGATTTTAATGACCATGCCAGAAATGTTAACATTGAAAGACAGCTCTTAAACATTCTAGATTATGCAGTTTTAGCCAATTGTTTTTTCAAACCCAGTGCATTATCACTATCAAATCTGAAAGAGAGAATCACTCGTAAGGCTATATATGGTCGAAATAAAAACCTAGTCCCCTAAGTTACTTTTATATTACGTTTAATTCCTGATCAATAACTTAATAATAAAATGTGATGATGTGAAGTTTCCATTGAAGTTATAGCTTGTAACTCTATTTTTCTCTTTGTGTTAGGTGTCCAGCACACAGAGAAATGATGCTAGCCATGTTAATGTATTCCTCTTCCAAAGAAGTATTTCAGGCTGCGGCAAATGCCTTAGCTACACTAGTGGAGCAAAATGGTAAAGAAATCGAATAATGCCTAAGTGGGGAAGGATGGGGTTCCAAAACCAGCCCTTGTTACTTGAGTTGGTCATGGACCCAAACAAGGCTTATCAGTCCATCAGTTGGAGAGACACACAGATGAATTGGAGAATGAGCAAATGCGCTTTATGACCAAGACTAGGCTAAATTAAATGGTATTATAGCTCATTGTTATCTTGACTTACAGAAGTTGCAGCTCTTAATTAGGCAGCCCATAAGCCCAATAATTGTAAATAGCATTTTCTAGGTGCCATTGAAACTAAGGCACTATTTTTAGTAAGTCATGTTGATTTCAGTAGAACTTACTGAATTTAGGCTGCAATCTTTATGCATACTGTACCTAAAAGTGACTCTTACTGAATTCATAGTCACATTAGAAGAGAGTACAGAATCAAGTTAGAGACCCATCTAGCCTGGCATTTTGTGGCTAACATTAGGAACATGGGAAGCTCAAAAACAAGACATATAGGCAAGGCATCGATGCTCCTTGTCCACTGTTGCTTCTAGCAGCTGGCATTTAGAGTATGCTACCTTTAATTCTGTTGATAATACATCAGGAATGTGAACCTACAGATTTCCAGATTTTGCTGAAGTATAATTCCCAGCATCCTATATCATGGACTACTATGGACTAGGACTTGTAGTTCAGCATCTGGAGGTCACTGGTTGCCTAGCCCTGCAATATGTAGCCAATAAAGCTGGTAGTCATTCATAGCCCTATGTTGGACATTTATAGGGCTGCCCAAAGTGTCTGCTTTGACAAACAGCATTACTTGATTGTGAGAAAAGCATTTTAAAGGTTAAGTACCTGCATTTAGTCTACGTAATTTTTTTTTCTTACTATAGCAAGTGCTAGAGAAATTCTTTTGGCCAAAGGTATACACATGAATGTGCTGGATATAATGCAGAGACATTTGGATTCTCCTGAAGTTGCAGAAAGTGCTTGCAGATTGCTGAACCGTGCTTCTGAAGGAAGGTAACTAAACTTAGACTCTGAACAACTAGATCCCAGATCAGCAGTCCTCTGTGTTAGTTGTTACCTGCCTTTGTGTTTCCTCAGAGATCATTCCCACTTTCCTAAAATTAGGTCCTCGCTGGCTAAGTACTCAGATGAGGTACCTCCAGGGAACACCAGGGCTTTAGTTTAGGCACTGGAAAGTTGAAAAAACATCCCAGAAGGAAGCAGTGGGAAATCCCTTTTGTACTGTTGCCAAGAAGAACTGCATATGTGTGCCCACGAAGTCACCAAGAGTCAGTCTCAACTTGAGGGAAGCTTGACCTTTAGGTGGCCAAGGTAGCCAGATTGGTCCTGATGGTCAGCTGATCAGTGAGCTGCTTGAGTTTAAAGGACAGTTAAGCTTGAGAGTAGACAAAGAACTTGGCAAATGTAGTGGGATTGGGTACAAGGTGTAATGACTGCCTATTCTAAAACACTCTCAGATTCATGAGCAGGAATTCAAAGATAACTGATTTATTAAAGAATAGTATGCAGGATCACAAAGAAAGCTGAGAATGATAAAAGCTCACCAAACACAAACTAAAAACCCTCAGTGCAAATGAGATCTCACCCCCCATAGAATCTTCCCAAGGTCACAATCCCAGGTGCTCCTAACGGCTTCTGATGGTCTGCGGGAAAAGTCCTTGAGCAGAGCACATAACCCAAACACATTCCATTGAAATGAACATAGACACAGAGCTTGGCACAAGGTTTCACAGCAGCTCCCTCCCAAACAGAAATGCGCGTCAGCACCATGGCATGTGAAAGGTTACGATGTACAGTGCACATTGAAACTGAACATGACACAAGGGGACTGATGGACAGGAATGTGCAAGTGAGGGAAATAAGTTGCTGACATTTGCAGGACTTTCAGAAAGCAAGAATAATGCAAAGGCCATTTAATAAACAGATAGGTAACCGAGTATTTGTTCTTTCTGGTATTTCCATGATTTATTTTCCAGTGTCCTCCCTCTGGATATCATGACCGTTGCAGCATCTGGAGTTATAAATGCTATGAGGAAACATAAAACCTTGCCATCAGTGCAGTTGGAAGCATTTCGAGTGATTTTACATTTTACAGCTCCAGGTAAGAAAGCTCACAGAAGACAGCAGAATATACTAATCCGAACTAGGTACTATGAATAAAGAATCTTGTCTATGTCCATGTTCTTTTTTATTTGTCTAATTATATATTTTGAAAGAATATAAGAAATGAGTGGTAAGATAGAAGAATCAAGTACAGGTAGAGAAATACATAAAATTTGGATAAGCATAAAATATGAAATATTTTGAAATCATGAAATATCAATCATAAAATGAATATATTCTAATGCATCATTAGAATCTTACAGTATTATAAGATGTTTTATATGCATTTTCTAATCAAAATCCATAAATTCCTGTTTAATTTTAAGCTAAAAATGCTTGGTTAACACTGTTCAATTCATTAAACTATAGGTAATAAATAATACAACAGTACAGGTAGTCCTCGTTTAGCAACTGCCTCATTTAGCAATCATTCGCAGTTACAATGGTAATGAAGTAACTTTACAACCAATCCTCACATTTACAACCTTCACAGGTATGTAAAGAAAAGGAAAGCTGAAGTAAGATCATAAGCACAGTTGTGGTTTCACTTAGCGACCACTTCACTTAATGACTGAGTTGCCCGTCCCATTTGTGATCACTAAATGAGAACTACCCATGCTATAAATTATTCATCAAGTTAAAATATGAACTCTAAAGCCAATATTTTGAATGTGGCATGATTCCATATTGTATATAAGATTGTAGTCCAAGAATGGTTTCCAATTAAAATTAAATTTGACATCAGATTTATTTTTTAAGTACAAAGTTATTCTAGACATCATGGCATACTCCAACAATTTAATCCAACAATTTATTCCCATTCTTCCGAAGAGAGAATAAAGGTATTTTCCAGTAAGCATATAAAATTCTTGCAGCTGTTAATATACATAATGCTAGTTCAAGGTATTTTGGAGCGGTATATGGTTTAGTAAAATTCAGTAAAAATATCTGAGGTTGCAGTGGGATTGCAGCTTTCAAAATTTGTTCTGTTCTGTAGTAAATCATTTTCCAATATTGTTGGAGAACAATATTTACAGCATTGCCACCACATATAAATGAACAATCCAACCTGCTCATTACATTTCCAACATTTTTAGGAAAAAAATGCAGCTGTTAAAACAGATGTCCTATCCAGATTAAACATTTTTTTCAAAAGATTCCAGTGTATATTGAAAATAAGGTTTAAATATTTGGTATAGACAAGTAATATTATAATAAATGCATATATTTATTATTATTTTTTGCCTTTGAATCAGTTTTTGACTCCTGGTGACTACCTGGACTAGTCCCTGCTGTTTTCTTGGCAAGGTTTTTTGGATGTAGTTTACCATTGCCTGCTTCCTAGGGCTGAGAGAGAGCGACTGGCCCAAGGTCACCCAGCTGGCTGGATGCCTAAGAATTCATTCTCTGGTTTCTAGCCCAGTGCCTTAAGCACTACACCAAACTGGCTCTCCGTGTATTATACACAAGCCAATAAAAGGCCAAGGGTTAAATTAAAATATTTGCACAATTCAAGAGAACTAGGTAGTCTGGCAGCTTTGAATTCAACCTGTATTGTCATGATAACTATTTATCATGATGGACTTTAGAATGTTTATATTTTCCTGTGGTTCTGTTACTTCCATGGAAGTGGCAGGCCTTCCAGAGGGATTGCACAGATACATCTAGGCTAACACGCACAAAAATAAACAACTAGTAAGGGATCATGCAGTGCTAAGTAACCTATTGAATATTTGGGTTAAGACAGGAAAGGAGTAAGCTGAGATTTTTCCCATCTTGCTTCATTGTTAAATGTCTGTTTTTACATTGATGAAGGCACTAAGAAATATGTTCAGTAGAAGGATGATAATTTGTTTAGATTACAAGATTTTATTGGCAATAGGACAAAGATGAAATCTCTTGAGTATCTTACAATACAGTGCCCCTCTACATTTAATTGGTTTCAGTATCTTCAGGAAAGATGTACATCAATAAAAAAAAATAATACAGAAATAAGGGAAAATATTGAGAAGCTTGACTGAATCTGAAAATCTTACAGCACATACTGATCATATAAATTACTAGTGAAGTATGACTTAGAATCTGAACAAATGAAGGACTGTATGATTAAATGGATGCAGAATATGAATATAGTCATTGCAACAATGGAATTTCAGTGGAAGAATATCAAATTTACTTGTAATATTGCACTCAAAAGAAAATCAGTATAAGATGTTTTACTTTTGATATATCACTTCAGTCTTGATTGCTAAAATTATTTTCTTTTTGAAATTTCTAATAACAAAATTAACAAGGAAAGACCACTAGTTAATGAGCTTGAAACCAAGTCCAGTCGCTGTACAGCTTTCCACTAATTAAAGTGAAGCAAATTAAAAATTGATTATCCTCTACTAATGGAGGATGTTAATTAATTTGGGGAAAATGCTCTTTGGAGGTATACATGTTTAAGTCCCATTGGACTGCATCCATTCAGTGACAAAAAGTTCTGTGCTTCAACAGAGACTCCAGTCATTGGAGAGGAAGATGGAATAGCATGAAAAGTGAAAAGAGAAGTTGTTTTTATTTAGTGATAAGAAAAATTGTTTTTGGACATTTCTGTTTTGTTAGGTAATGGCAAAAATTCATATTCTTCACCATTCAGTTGACTGAAAGTCAGTATAAGGACACCATTGCCATTGGGAAAAGCTTGGATGTCTACCTCTTCTACTGACATTAATAGGTCCTTGAATTTGGACTGATTAGATAGTTAATTAGGTAGCTATTAGTGAATCCAATCAAGAAAAGCAGAATTATTTACAAATACAAATTAATTTATGTAATGTAATATAATGTAATGTAATGTAATACAACACAACACAACACAACAGTAAATTAAACAATTCCTTCTACAACAACAGTGGGGAATTTGTGACCTTCCAGTGCTAAACTGATATTTTTATCATTTAATTTAATTTATTTATTTCTCAGATTTTGCTACCACCCATCTCCCCCCCAAGAGGGCCTCTGAGTGGTTTACAATAAGTTAATCAATTAAACATTAAAAACAGTAATCATAAATAATGCATAAAACATAATACAATAGAAAAATAGAAAATAAAAATCCAAATGGCTATAAAAGATGGTAAATATGAGGAGAGCACTCTAAGGTGCCAGCCATCCCCAAGAAAGACTCCCCCCCTCCCTACCCCAAGCATGGCAGCAGAGCCAGGTCTTCAGGGACTTCCAGAAGGTCAGGAGCGATGCGGCTTGCCTCACCTCTGGCGGCAGGATGTTCCAAATGGTGGGAGCCACTGCAGAGAAGGCCCATTTCCTGGACCCCACCAAATGCAATTCTTTTACCAATGGGGTCCATAACATGTCCTCTCTGCATGAACAGGTGGAATGGGTTGATGTCATGGGGATGAGACAGTCCCTCAGGTAGCCTGGACCCATGCCATGTAGGGCTTTAAAGGTGATAACCAACACCTTGAATTGGACCCGGAAGCAAACTGGTAGCCAGTGCAGCTTGTGTAGCAAAGGTGTTACATGTGCCGATCTTGGGGCACCGAGAATTGCCCACACTGCCACATTCTGGACCAGCTGTAGCTTCCGGATACTCTTCAAGGGTAGCCCCATGTACAGCGCATTGCAATAGTCTATATGGGAGATGACCAGGTCATGAGTGACTGTTCAGAGGGCTTCCTGATCCAGGAAAGGGCGTAACTTGCACACAACACGAAGTTGTGCAAAGGTCCTCCTGGCCACGACTGCCACCTGTTCTTCGAGTAGGAGTTGAGTCCAGAAGAACCTCCAAGTTACATACCGGGTCTGTCTGGAGCAGTGCAACCCCATCCAGAACAAAAGATGACAATTTCCTGGATACAGAGGAGTCATTAACCCACAGCTACTCTGTCTTACCAGGGTTCAGTTGAAGCCTGTTATTCCCCGTCCAGACCCCCACAGCCCCAGGCACCGAGAGAGGGCAGTCACAGCATCACTTACCTCACCTGGGACGGAGATGTATAATTGGGTGTCTTCAGCATACCAATGATACCTCATCCCGTGGTGACGGATGATCTCACCCAGTGGTTTCATGTAGATGTTGAAAAGGAACGGAGAGAGAACCGAACCCTGTGGCACCCCACAATGGAGGGGCCGAGGGTTGGATCTCTCGCTCCCTATCAACATCGATTGGGAGTAGCCCTGGAGGAAGGAGGTGAACCAGCGCAAGACCACGTTGCCTACCCCCAACTCCCTGAGCCACCCCAAAAGGATACCATGGTTGATGGTATCGAAAGGCACTGAAAGGTCAAGAACAGCAAGGATGGATGCACTGCCCCCATCCCACTCCTGCCAGAGATCATCCATAAGTGCGACCAATGCTGTTCCTGTCCCATATCCGGGCCTGAAACCTGACTGAAAGGGGTCTAGATAATCCGTTTCCTCCAGCGTCCTCTGGAGCTGCAACACCACCACTTTCTCAACCACCTTCCCCAAAAAGTGGAGGTGGAAGACAGGACGAAAATCATCCAACATAGTAGGGTCCAGCAATGGTTTCTTGAGGAGGGGGTGCACCAGTGCCTCCTTAAAGACAGCTGGGAACACCCCCTCTCTCAAGGATGTATTAACCATCGCCTGGGCCCAACCACATATCACCTCCCAGGCTGCCTTCACCAGCCAGGAGGGGCATGGTTCTAGATGACAAGTAGTGGTATTGACAGTCTAGAGGATCCTGTCCACTTCCTCGGGTCCAGCAGGATCAAACATCCTTGAACCTTGATCAGGCTGCTGAGGTTGATGAGAATTAGAAGGTCACATATTCCTTATTTGTAATGGACTGCAAGAATAATCTTGAATGAGGAAGAGCCACAGCCTAGAATAATGGTCTGATAAGAGTCCAAAGGAGGGATGGGGTGGAGAAAGTATCTCAGAAGGGACCCTCCCTAATTCTCTGGAAAGTAAAGCAGGGGAGGGGGGAAGTGCTTTCAGACTTGCAAGATTCTGTTATTGAAACCTTACAATAAAGGTAGTATTAGTACTCACAGTTTTGGTTTCCTGTCTGGACTGCCTTGAAGGGCTGACATTTATCCTATTTCACATCATACAATTGTCTGTCTAGGATATAGGCATGAACAATCATGTAACCATTTCATGACAATGTGTTAGTAAAAGGTGCCCCTCTATACTCATGTGAGCTGCATTCACTACCAAATCTATGAGATTCCACCCCCTTTAAACATGTGAATTGTTTAAAGTGCCTTTGTAAGAAAACATAGCAAGCTGAATTGACCCTGAGTGGAGACAAGGGGAAGAATCAGACAGGGACCATTGGCCCAATAAAACAAATTGTTTATATTCACTTGCCACATCTCAAAGATAGTATAGCTGACATGCCAACCTAGTAGGAAGGGATGAAGGTCGCCCAGATGGGTTTATCAAAAACATTTCAGTGTTACACCTTGGGTCTGCCTTTTTCTTTGTCTTGTAATGTGGTGGGCCAAAGATATGCAAGCTGTGGTTCTGCTTTTGCTAAGGGCTTCCAAGCAAGCTGCCAATGTTTTGCTGGGAGGCTGGTGTACACTGTTTTATTGTCTGCATGCCTAATAAAATTATGTTGTATCTTCAAAGTGATTTGGTTGCTTTAGTGAGCCAGATTTCAGCCACAACCATTTGGTGCTGTGACTTGGATTGGAAGGAGGAGAGGGGAGGCAGTCAGTCACTTGTAGCTTGCTTGTGCCACTTTGCTGCTGCTTCCATTTTCCTCTCCGATCCTGAACCCATTTGAAGATAACACCTGGGGGAATTTTAATTTGGCCAAGGAATTGTTTGTATGGGAAGAACCCTGCGGGGTGCAGGTTCCAGCTGAAAGCACTGGGAGAGGTTCTGCAGGTGCGAGGCCTGGGTGGGTGCAGAATGGATCCAGGTATAAAGAAAACTGCATGGGCAAGTTTGAATTGTTGCTGGCTGACTCTGCGAGTGGGTGCAGTGATGGGCAGGTTGACATACGCTTTGGTTTCTGCTGACTGATTCTGGGAAGGGCACAAGTATGTGCAGTTTTCAAGTCTATACAAGTATATGTGTAACCAGTGTGTTTTCTGTTTGTAACCATTTGTCTGTGTATATTTGTGTGTATATTTGTCAGGGGAAGTACGTGATGTGCAGGTTGCTTTGCTTCACCTTACCCTCAGATATATGTGTGTGCATGTGCATGTGTGTATAAAAAATCAGGCTGAAAATCTGTTTCAACCACAACAACATAAAACCTGTTCCTGTGTTGATTTGCTGAAAATAAGTCCCACTGTTTATTCGGAATGACTTGGAACAGTGTTTATAGAACAGAAGCCATAAGAACGTTCATTTGAATGCATATTCTGTTGAACACAGTGGGACATTTATAATTAAGCATGGTTAAGATCAAACTTCTCATCTGTTTTATCACCAAACTGTAGTTTGCCATCATCTGGTATACAAATAAGCAGTTTTCCCAGCATGGAACAAATTAAACAGAAATCACTGGTGGTAATTTATTTGCAATAAGAGTTTCTATCTACCCTGCATTTTTAGCATGGTAGCACTTTAATAAATGTATCTATTTCTCCTTTCTAATTTAATAAGTACTTACCATGACTCTTCTCATTACTGAATCACAGGATACTTTTTAAAAAATTTAGGGGAGAAATGTAGCCAAAAGTATTTTTGGTTTGTTATAGCTGGTGGTGCAGTTCACTTTTTTCCTATGCTAATTTCATAAATCCATTCATAAACACCAAATGATTGTCCGGCAACCTTCTTTGAGACGCCCCCCCGCCACAAAACATGGGTTAGAAATCTGTTTAATAGTACTGAATAATTAAGAATTCATTCCAAAGAGCTCCTTTATGTTAATATTTCATAAGATTTAGAACTATGAAACTAAAACTTTGTGTCTGTGTACACACACACAGACACACACACACACACCTTTTAATTACAGTAATTGCTTTTACAAATTAAGTGTTTCTGTATGTTGCAGGAGTACTAAAAAATCAACAAGCTCATTCGGGAGATGCTGAACTGGCATTAAAGTTCAAAATTATTAAAAATCAGTGTTTGCTGGAAGGGGCTCATTCACTTGTCCTTGATGCTCTCAACATGGTAGGGCTTGTTTATTTTATGTCTGTTTTATCCTATACAACATGCATTATTACATAACTTTTTAAATACTACAAGCTGGTTATAAGAACTAAATAAGGATTGAATTCCATATTCCTCACTGAAAAAAGTCACTTTACATGAATGAAATGCCTAATCCTAATTTTGCTGAAGTTGGAATATTTGGTCCATGTCTTAAGATCTCTAAAATTGGTTTTATGTCACCTTGTGCACTGATACGGGAGTTATTCAACTATATGGCAACATGCTCATTTAATCACCTCCTTGTCTACAGAAGTCACTTGCTATTGGGATTTAATAATGCTACTCTATCAGTTGGAATTCTCAGCTTTGCTTCAAATGGCTTCTGTGCACTTTTCACAAGCAGAACTCAAGTTCTGAAGGAAGTTAAAAGACTTCATTGGCCAGTGTGCAAGGCTCTTTTAATTCTAAAGTGCGGAATGCCTTGATTTTGCCAGTAGTTAGCTGCTTGCACTGATGCTGAAGGAACGTTATACAGCAAGGCAAGATTGTAAACAGCCGCCCAATTGTTGAAGAATTCATCCTGAACAATAGACTCCTCCCTTTTTTTTTAAAATCAGTGTTCTCCATCGCATTCTGTTCTTGTTCACATCGGTAAAAATAAATATCAAATTACTTTCTTGTTTCTGCTATTCAATATATACAGTATAGTGAAACCATTTAATGGTGTAATTGGGGGGAAGAGAACATCTGTTATTAACAAACATCTGTTAAATTGGAGAATACTTGTGATTTGTATAATGGCACACATGACGTTAATTGGTGCATAAAATTGGTCCATTCCATGAGAAGTCCATTGCATCATGGTTCAATAAATCAAGGATTCACTATATAACCATTTGCTTTCCTTGCTTCTAGTTTATTGGAAATCCTGGAATTCAGAGAGGTGGATTGCAAATACTTTCCTCTGTAATAGAATGTTGTGGTGCGTTAGAAATGCTAACACAACAAGGGATGACAGATACTGTGCTCCACACACTACAGATGTATCCTGATGATCAAGGTAAGCAGAAAATCATTTATTTTGAATCTGAAAATGTCGGGTCATTGAACCAATCTTTCATCAACCTGGACAATCTGCAGATGTGTGAGCCAACTCCCAGAATTCTCTGTAATTGCCATGACGCATACGATGAATATCCACATTCCAGAAGGCTGATCTAGAATGTTTGCGTGCAATGCTTAGCCATATTTTAGACCTATGTGTATGACTTGTTGTTGGTTATTTCCAGCAAAATTTGAGTTCCTCACATTTCTCATTCCTCCACACATCTGGGAAAGGAATTTTGTAGCATTTAATTCAAGTAGAATCCTATTTTTTGCTGTTGTACCAAGAGCTATCATGGATTTAAAACAAACTCTGGTTCACTAAATGAGCTAACTTCAGAACATTAGTTACAGATCAGAGTTGGTCCTGACAATGTGACAAACCAAGATTCTTTGAAGATGACTCCAGTGCTAGCAAAGGAGGGGAAGGGGAATATGTGCAGCCAGGGGTCTTTCCTCTGGCTCTCTCTAACTCAGTACATGTAGTGCTAACCTGTGGTTTAAGGTTACCTGTGAAAATAGAAATGTGTGTTAATGACATTAAATATAATCAATCAAAGTTTATTTACAGTCCAAGACCAAACACCATAAAAGACCAGCATACAGTACAATAACTATAAAAAGACATTTAAAATGGCAAGAAAATCCAAAGGAATTAGCAGCTAACAATAGCATGAGGGAGGAACCAGATGGTTTCTAACCACTTGGTAAGAATTTTGCAACCTTCTTAGAGGTTTCTGAAGAGGAGAAGGGTAACAGCCTCCTGGTCACAATGGCAATTAGAGTTATTAACAGTTGGAAGTATTAAACTTGATTGTCATTAGGTGGGCAATGGACATTTTAATAGCACATGTAAGACAGTTTCTACTTCCAAGTCTGTTTGGCTATCATATGGGAGGCTTACATATCTACTGAGTGTTGCCCTAATAGAGAGCACCCCAATTTGGTCCGAAGTAAATAGTCTCCTATGTGGAGCATATAAGACGTTACAGAAATATCTAGGGACAGACCAAGGAGGAGGAGCGAATGTGCTATAAAGGCGATGGGAGCCTTTGGCTCTGTCATTTTGGATATCTAGATGCCAAATCCCCTGCTTTAGTTCAGCCAGGGTTTCATCAAGTCACAAAGCAGGTAGTGTTGACAAGGTAAGACCCCAGTATAACAAATCGTCATTAATTTGTCGTCTTAGCAAGGTGAGATGAACTAAGGAAGTTCTCCAGTTAGACTTACTCCAGCCAGAAATTAAGACAACAAAATCTCAGTCAGGTCCCAAAGGAAATGCAGCCTAATTCTAGTCGTGTTAGGGCATTGGTAGTTGAATAAGGAACTCGGAGTAAGATTCTCAAGAATTTGGATTCATTTGCTTCTGAACTGGGAGACTCCTTAAAAGTATACAACTGAGCACCATATAGTATCAAACCCAGAACTTTGGATTAAATAAAATTTTCCTGATCATTTTCTTTTTCTTAAGAAAAGTCATAAATTCAACTTCAATATATTGGCATGTTGACTTCTTCCAGAAATTAAGCTATAAGTGTCCTGACTCCCAGGAAACACTCTGAGACAGGGAACTGTTCTCTAATGTTTTATTGCTAATATATAACAGCAATCCTAACAAACTGAACAAGCGTGGGAAAACCCAGCCATATAAACCCCGCAGGTTAAGGCGGTCCCAATCTGTGCCTCTTGGAATGGCTCACCAATTCCTCAGTGCTACGCATGCGCTTAACAGTCTGGAAGGGAGCCCCCTGCTCGCCATCCTTACTCATGACAATAAGTGGAGAAATAAAGCATTGCTCCAGTAAAGTATATTTCCTTTATTATATGTACAAAAAGAAACATAACAAGACATATTCTGTCTAGTTGTGTTTCTTTTTGTATATATAATATAGGAAATACACTTTGCTGGAGCAATGCTTTGTATTAACAAAATATACACATAAAATACACACAGATAACAATTAGCTCAGACATGCTGTTAAGAAGAAACAGCAAATATTTTGTGCTTGAAAAATATTTCCATTGTAATATTCCTGACCTTCTTTTCTTTCTAGAAATACAATGTTTGGGTTTAAATCTTCTGGGATCCTTGATATCAAGAAAGAACTTGAGTATTGCAGTTGTCCATGTCCTGGCACCTCTCTTGGTTTCAGCCTTACGACGATTTAAGGAAGTTGTTGAAATACAGGCTCAGGTACATACAGATGCAATACCTGCTTGGACAGGAAGCTTCTTTGGGGAAAGTTAAATTCAGATATTTGTTTTTTCTCCTCCGTTGAACCAAAAGAATGTATGTGCCTTACTGCTGGCATAACCAAAGCACAAAATTAAAAAATTTTATGGGTCTCGTTTGCTTTAAATCTTACAAATAAATTCCTGTCATACTCCCTTTCTTTTATCATCCAGATTATCCTTGTCTCATTCAAGTTCAGTTTCCTTTCTACTGCATTCTGCCCTTGTCTTCCTCTTAAATGGCGGTTCCAATTTTATATGCATTACAGTATATATGTTAGGGATCCAGTTTGGCATAGTGGGTAAGGCACCAGACTAGAAACAGGGAAACCATGAGTTCTAGTCCTGCCTTAGACACAAAGCATAGATTATTGTTTCAAAGAAGCTTTCAGGATGAAACTGTGCAGGATTCCAGTTTGTTGTTTGGAGTGGGGTCCTTTGTACTCAGCAGGTTTCTTCTCTGAATAGACTGTGTTGTAAGATGACCAAAGTGATTTCACTCAATAATGAGGGCTGCTAGGAACTACGAATGTTTCAGATTCAAGCACTTTATTCCTGATTTATTAAATTAATGGTATGTTTGAGCTGATGTCACATTTTCATTTAATTGTAGGGATTTCATATTATTTTAACAATACTTGACCCATCACCTTGGTTTGCAAAGCTGCTCATAAAGGAATCATTTGACACGTCTATTTTCTACCAATTGTCCTTGTGTTTTAATGATCAAAGAGATCAGCAGGTAATGCACATCTTCAGTGTTTCCTCATTTGTGTCTTCTGACCATGTCCCAGCCCCTCAACTCATTTATTTTACCAGTCTTGGGAAGGTGTTCACCGAAGTTTCAATCATCTGTCATTTCCATTGTAGTTTCAAAATCTTTGTTGTAAATGCTTTGCGAAAATAGCTGAACATGATGCTTTAAAAAACCTGATGTTGGAGAAGGCCTGTGATGAACACAATGCCATTATGGCAGAATGTTTGCTGTTGCTGGGAGCGGATGTGAATAAAAGGACAAAAGCGAAGTCTTTAATTTATCAAGTACGTAAGTCAAAAGCTCAAGTAAACTTGCTAAAACATAAAATTACATGTTTTAATGCATTGGTTTGAAAGATTTATACCTGCACTTAAAAAGGCAAGAATAACTTTATGATTAATCCAATATATTTAGCAAGATTGTATTTATTTATTTATCAAATTTAGTCACCACCCATCTCACTCAGAGAGTGACTTTTTTAAGCCATGATTTGGTGAATAATCCATTGACCTGGTCCACAGTCAATGCTGAAACATAAAGCAAGGTTTACAGAATACAATGGCTGTATTTTCACATCCTGCTATGCCAGATCCAAACAAACAATGTTATAATTTATCTCAGTGTGAAAAATCCAGGCTTTGACTATATTGAGCAGAAAACTCTCAGTTTTTAAGTCCAAGTTGCCCTTTCAAAAACGTTTTTTTTTAAAAAATTTATTAATTTGACACATTTCTAGGACCACCCAACTCCAGAACAACTCTGGGTAGCTTTATAAATTAAAAAGGCAAGAAAGAACATAGTATCAGAAAAGAACAATAGTCACCCATAGGGAACAATAAAACCCTCTTCCACATAGAACAAACATAAAGGGGCTTGACAATCACCCTAGCCCAAGATCTGGAGGAAGAGGTCTGGTTATTTTCCCCCACCCCTCAAATATAATATGTCAAGCATCCTATCTAGGTATGAGTGCCATCAGGTATAAAAATAGAATTTCAAACATTCCATTTCTGTCCCCCTAGCATTCTGCTTTTTTCCCCACATTTCACTAAACCATAGATTGTGTTAAGCATGGCTGTAGAATAATCCACACGGATCTGCTTCAAAGACTCTATTGAGAGGAATTCCCACCACTTACTAAAATAATTCTTCTTTCTCCCGTCGTAGGTATGTGAGAAAGGAAGCAACCCAAAATTGGTAGAGCTACTGCTGAACAGTGGTGCCCGCGAACAGGATGTTCGGAATGCTTTAACAGTCAGCATCAAGAAAGGAGACAGTGAAATCATTAGCCTGCTTTTAAAAAAACTTAGCCTGGACGTCGCCAATAGCAGCATATGTCTGGGAGGCTTTGGTATTGGTAGAATTGAACCTTCTTGGCTGGTCCCCTTGTTTCCAAATAAACCTGCATCCTTCAGGAAGCAAACCAGTATGTGTTTGTAGAATGGATATTAATATTAAAACGTGTAGCAGACAAGCCACCTCTTCGCTAATTCAGAGCTAACTGCTGAACAGGCTAAGCCATGGGATCTTTCATGGGCCACTAAGTTGATATAACTATATTCTGGGAATTCTGAGTATTTTATTATTAGACAGGGTAGGTTGGGTTCTTCCCAGAACCCTTCATATAGAAAGGTAACCTTCTTGGCCATGTGAAGATGTATAATGGTGGTTTGTTATGCCATGCTTTGATTTATATTGGTGCCAGTAGTTGTTTTGTTAACCCTGATGTAAGAGGGAGGGGCTGTCAGGAAGCAAGGAGCTTGCAGCCTCTTCCTTATTTGTGGAATTCTGGAACTAGTCCCATACATTTACTCTGCAGTAGCCTTTCCCAGCATGGTGCCGCTTTGGAGATTCTTAGCAATGTTGGCATACCATTTTGGCATTTATAGTTCAATATGTTTGGCAGGCACCAGGCTAGAAAAGAGGAGGTCATAATTAAGGTAATTTAACCTTAGTTGATAATGTGAATTATTACTGACTTCCTCTTTCGTATATCGACTTGTAAAATCCAGAATTGCTTTTGTTTTTAAATGTGAGAGACTGTTTTTCTGTTCTCTCAATTTGTAAGTACTTTTCATTTGTTCATACTGATCCAGTTTGGATTATCATAGCTTACTTAACATACCTGAATATAACAAGCCTTTTTGCTCTGCATGCAGTTCTTTTTTTCTTTCTGTTCAACCAGCTGCAGAATGGTCCCAAACTGGAAAGCAGTGTGTACCAGCTTCAGAATAAAGTATGCTATTAAGACAAAAACTTCAGTCCATAGTTTTACTACTGTGGATTGTTTTGAAGCAGGTAATCAAAGCTTTCCAAGATAAAAAAACCATGACTAAGTATGGCTAATTAAAATAATCTAATTATGTAAACACTGCATGTATGTTCAAAATATTTATGGCTCTGAACACGTTGTATAGACTGTGTACTCTGGCCAGTATTTGTGAAATAGTATTACATTTCTTCCTTGTACATTAGATCCAGGTTCTGCGTTGGCCGTAATGGTCCTTCGGTATCAGAGGACAAGTAGTTACGAAGATCAGCCAAGATCTAACATAAATAGCCATGACGATGAAATGGAAAAATGTGACGAGTGGACAATCCTGCCTGACCCTTTAGTTGACAATGTTTTCTGTCTGAGTGATGTAGAGAGCGAAGGTACATTTGCTTAATGAAATGAACAGATCTATCACTCTGTTGATACATTAGCACATGTATATAAAAATATAGACAAGAGCACACTCTGTTGGGTGTATAAGCATGGGAAAGGTGTGTCTATAGAGAAATAAATCAGAAGGACATGTGGGAATCTGAAGTTCTCTACAGCATATTTTTTAAAATATTAAATAGGATAATGTTATCTCTGCCATTATCGCCTAGTTGGAATACACAATGTCATATTCATTCTTTTTTGGTCTGTTCTGTGCATTATGGAAAAGGGAGAACGAATTATTGTTTTAACTAACATCACTGCGACTCAGAATTTATAAGTAAGATCCAGCAAGTAATTCTGTATTGCATAACAAGGACTGACTTAGACGGCGGGTGATAAATTTATATTTTCTGCACTTACCCTATGCTGTCTGATTTTCTTTAGTAGGAGCAAAGAAGTCATAGTAAACTTTTAGTAGGGTGCTTTACAGAAAGAGGTAAGAAGATGCAGCTCCTGCTATATGCACGTTAGCTTTTCACTTTTAACTACATTTCCTGATAGTTTAATATTAGATAGATTTCTAAAAAAAAGTTTAAAACCTTCAGATCATCACATATAATTGTAAGTGTTAACTATTCATGTTATCATGAGAGCTAATTTTATTTTTTATAAATAAATTGATTTGGGGCTACAGTATATTTTTGGGCTGTAACGTTCTACATTTCTGCCGTGTGGATTGTTGTTGTTAGTTGGAGTTTGGTGTGGGTTTTTTTAAGTTTCTTTAATTTCCCTGTTATGTACATATATATGTAATTTATTTTAATTGGTTTTTTTTTTGTCCCAGGGAGTGAAAGTTCATTTCTTGTGAAGCAAAAATCTTACTCTGTGGCAGCTGCAGATCTCCAGAAACCCCTTCAGACCTATTCTCCTCCCCTTCAAAGGCATTCCAGATCTGTGGTGAGACAAATACTTTAAATGGTTAGAATTGTACAGGTAGTCCTCATTTAACAACCACTAGTTCAGCAACCATTCAAAGTTATGATGGCACTGAATAAGGGGGACTTATGATGAGTCTTCATAGTTGTAGCCATTGCAGCATCCCTGTGATCATGTGATCGTGATTCAGGGGCTCAGCAACCGGCTTGCAAGTAGACATTGCAGCTTCCTGTTGTCATGTGATCACCATCTGCAACCTTCATTGCCAGTTTCTGACAAGCAAAGTCAATGGGGAAGCTGGCAGGAGGTCACAAATGGCAGTCATGTGAACGCGGGATGCTGCGACTGTGTGGGATTTGCCTAATGATGGCAACTGGGACTGCTGGAACTGCCGTTGTAAGTTGATGCAGTCACATGACATTGCGCTTTACAACTGCATTGCTTAGCAATGGAGTTCCCAGTTCCAATTATCGTTGATAATCAAGGACTACGTGTATTAAAAAGTGCATCTGTATGTGATAAAGTAAACCAGTATTTTTCTCCTGTCTCCATAGCATATGGAACTAGTACAGCATGCAGCATATATCAGTAGAATAGCTATGCAATAACTGGGCTTTATAGCTGAATCGTGTGGACGTGTGGAGTCCCCCGTTGGGGGAGATGGGTGGTGATATAAATTTAAATAATAAATAAAAGAAATAACTGTGACATTAGAAATGGCTTCTTATTTGAACTGCAGGCATGGTGTTTCATAAGAGAACCATTTGTATGCATATTAGAATATCTGCCCTCCAGTTTCAAAGTGCCCAGTATTCATGTCTGTCTTCCTTTTGTCAGTGGTATCCTCTTCAGCTGGGGAGGAAAAAAAAATATCCACTCAGCTGAATGAGTTGGAGCACAGGTTTAGAAGCTGAAGAGGTCTTTGCAATTGAGGAATCATGTCTTGAATGTAGAATATCCTTAAAATGTGTTCAGAAGTCCAGATTTTGATTTTTGGCATTGTTCAGGGACCTGGATCATCTTACGAACCATTAAGGAGCCAAAGAAGAAAAATTGTGTCTTCTGAAGAATCATATAGTAAGTGGAAAATTACAACAGATTTTAAAGTTTAAAGTGTACTCTAATGTATCTTACGAAAACATACCTGATAAAAAATAGTTTTAAAAAAAATGAAGCTTTTATGGTCCAGAATACTATATGAGCAAGATGGCCAATAGTTTTACTATTACTGTTACTGTTACTGTTACTGTTACTGTTACTGTTACTGTTACTGTTATAATATAATATAATATAATATAATATAATATAATATAATATAATATAATATAATATAACAATAATATAATATTATTGGGTTCATATAAATTTAATGTGGTTTGGTTTTCACTTAATGTGGTGAGCAAACTCATATACTATGGTTTGCACACCGTAATTTATGATTTAGATTGTTTACTTCTTAACCCCTTTATTTCTTAGTCCCACTTGCAAATATTTAAATGCATGAAAGTGTTATTTATTCTCAGTATCTTAAGGCAAATGTTAGACTTTTACATTAGTTAACTTTTTCAGGCATTCAATCAAAAAGTTTTTAAGTGTATGATAAAAGGTAAAGGTAAAGGTTTCCCTTGACGTAAAGTCCAGTCGAATCCGACTCTAGGGGGCGGTGCTCATCTCCGTTTCTAAGCCTTGGAGCCGGCGTTGTCATAGACACTTCCGGGTCATGTGGCCAGCATGACTCACGGAACGCCGTTACCTTCCCGCCGAAGCGGTACCTATTGATCTACTCACATTTGCATGTTTTCGAACTGCTAGGTGAGCAGGAGCTGGGACGAGCAACGGGAGCTCACCCCGCCGCGCGGTTTCGAACCGCCGACCTTCCGATCGACAGCTCAGCGGTTTAACCCGCAGCGCCACCGCGTCCCTTTAAGTGTATGATACTGCTAGCCAATAATGGATAAAACCAGTGCAACAGATGTTGCTAATAAAATTGAATTTTTCTTCATTTATTTATTTTAAAATAGAAGGCACATCTAAATTCCAATCAAACATGAAGGGCTCGGACAGTTTCTCTTCACTGGTGTCTGACAGAGAATGTATTAAGTCACTTGACCTGTCGTCAAATGAGCTGGAGAATATAGATCCCATCAGTCAAAGTTCTTGTTTACTTACTCATTTGGAACCTCTGGAGAAATTAGAGCTGCATCAAAATGAGCTTTCTTGCATTCCAAAACAACTCTGTGAGGTGAGTCTCCATAATGTCAGAAGAGGAGGATTACGGAATCTGAAAATAGTAGGGGTCAATGGGCTGAAGAGTTTGGGGACCCCTAGTCTATCCTGTCTCACTAGGTTATGGTAAAACTGGGGAATCCATTATGTTTTTTAGAGGAGTTCCTTGAGAGAATCGTGTAACATATTTTACTGGATTTTTGCATCTTCCCAGATACGTATATCACTTTTAAGTGATACCTAAAACAAGCTGTTTTTTATCACCTTATCCATATATTTACTCTGTCATAATTTATTACATATGCTTATTTATCATAACTTTTTCTTTTAGACCTTGAAATGTTTGACATACCTCGACCTACACAGTAACCGTTTGAAATCTTTTCCACAATATCTCTTGGAAATGCCTCAGATTGCTCACCTCGATGTTTCACGAAATGATATTGGACCATCCTTATCTTTCAATCCAAACATTACCTGTCCAACTCTAAAGTTACTGAATTTATCATACAACCAATTGTCAAGCATTCCTGAATATCTTGCCAACGTTCTAATAAAGCTGGAGCATCTTATATTGGAAGGGTGAGAACGACACACAGAGGTTTTTATGTATGTTTCCTCAGAGTTGCTATCAATAGTGAATGGCAAGATGAGGAAAACATGCGTTTAAGAGTATCCTGTGGCATGAATGCATCCAACTCTATATTCTACCATCTTTCTTCTGCCTGTCTTTTCATATGTATTTGGAGATAACCTTACAGGCGTTTTCTCCTGTCCTGTCTTACTCACTGGTATAGCTTTCAGAGTGCTACCATTCTTTTTCATAAGCAGAATTCTGGTACAGGTAGTCTTCGCTTAATGACCGTTAGTTTAACGACAGTCCAAAGTTATGATGGCCTCGGAAAAAGTGCTTTAAGACCTGTACTCGCACTTAGGACCATCGCAAACCGTCGCACCATCCCCATGGTCACATGATTGCAATTCGAACACTTGGCAGCCAGCTCGCATTTACAACCAGTTGCAGCTTCTGCAGTCACATGGTCATAATTTGTGACCTTTTTTGCCAGTTTCCTGCAAAAAATGTCCATTGGGGAAGCTGGATTTGCTTAATGACCATGGTGATTTGCTTAACGACCCATGATTTGCTTAATGACTGCAGTGATTTGCATAACAACCATCATAGAAATGGTCATAAAATCGGGTCTGGTCACATAGTGACTCTCTTAATGACCACACGGCTTAACCAATTTTCCAGTCCTTATTGTGGTCGTTAAATGAGGACTACCTGTAGTAGCATTTTATACAATATGGATAGCCCTCAACTTAAGACCATTCGTTTAGTGATGGTTTGAAGTTACAATGGTGCTGGGGAAAGTGACTTGCAACTGGTCCTCATACTTAGACTGCCACGGTGTCTCCACGGTCACGTGATCACAATTTGGGCACTTGGCAACTGGCATGTATTTACATCAGTTGCAGTGTCCCAGGGTCACCTGATTGCCATTTGCAACCTTCCCAGCTGGTTTCCAACAAGCAAATTCAATGGGGGAGCTGGATTCACTTAACAACTATGGTGATTCGCTTAACAACTGTGGCCAAAAATGTAGTAAAATCAGGTGTGGTCACTTGATGCCTCACTTAATGACCACACTGCTTAATGACAAGTTTTCCAGTCCTGATCGTGGTCATAAGTCAAGGACTACCTGTATGGTTCTGCTCTCCGTATTATCAGAATTGATTACTGAACTGTGGGAATGTTGCAATAAAGGGAAGATACATTGCTATTTAAACAAATTCCTGTTCAGATCTTTGAACTGCATCAAAAGCTTCTACTTGTTGAGGGTTAAAATTAGTTGCATTCTTGGTTACAGGAAATGTGTAAATTATGTGTCTAGCTGTTTGAGGCCATGGCATGTATGGGAGTACATAGCACCTTTGCAAAACAAAACCACTGGTTGAGGAGAGTTGAGCTACCCCTCCACCCACAGTAATACTGCCATTGTTTGTTTGTTCCTTTGTTTGTCTTTATATGGTGCTGATAACCAAAGTTTCTTGGCAGTTTACAGTTAAGAACACCCCCCCAAAACTAATACACATTTTATGCACCTTTTTGTTTATATGATTTTCTAATTAAAAATAAAAAAATTATAGCCCCAGAGTACAATTACAAGAGGTATTTATAATTGCCCAGGTGGGGGAAGTGCATGGCTGATCTTGGAGGCTAAGCAGGATTGGCCTCGATTATGTTGGATGGGAAACTTTGGGAAGTTGAGAAAACATCCTGCAAGAAGGCAGTGATAAACCATATCCATAACACTGCCAAGAAAACCACATGGTTGTGTTCATGTAGTCACCAGAAGTTGAGCTTGACTTGAATACGTTTTACCCGTATTTGTACCAGAATGTGTGTATTTTTAATGAGGTTGTACCTACATAACCTGAAATCTTCTATTTCTGACTTGCTCTAGTGAACTATTTTCTTACAAGATGGAAGAGACAGTGGAATGGAAACATTTCATATTTGTTTTAATCATAGTAGCATATATTAAAGTATGAATATAAAATTCATATTGAAATGTAGGGTGCAGTTTTAAGTGCCCATAGGAATAAACACCCTTTGATTGAGTTGACTTTTGAGTAAAGGCCTTGGAATTCATTGATAAGAGGAGATAAGGTTATATCATGGTTTATGCAGATTTGCCCATTAATGGGCAACTTAGCTGTTGGGCTACTGCAAGGTCATCAAAATCTATCAAGTTCCTTCCCCCTTTATTCCGTTCCCCTTCTCCCCATAGTCATTTTAGCTGCCTATCCTCCATCACCATCACTGGGAGCAAAGCTCAATTAGAACTTAATACTGACTTGTTTTTTGTTATGACAATTGATTTAGAAGGTGAAAGAAGAGCCCCTAGTTTTCTTTTTCTTCATATGACAGTCAGTATTCCCATTTAGTTTTAGTATGTCTAAGTCTGCTTTTCATTCCTTTTAGTCATTGTACCCGATAAATTGTACAGGTAGGTGGCAGGTATGGGAGAAAGGTTCTGCAGGATGGTATTTAGCAATCAGCATCTGGCCGGTAAGAATATAGTTGTCTTGTTCTTCCTTTAATTCTCTTCCTTCCTTTTCTCCTAGTAACAAACTTTCAGGTATATTCTCACCAATATGTTTGAAAGAACTGAAAGTTTTGAACATTAGCAAGAATGGCATATCGTTTTTGGTAGAGGAATTTCTGAAGGAGTGTTTGAAACTGGAAATGCTCAGCGCAGGGGCAAATTTACTTGGTGAGTATGTAGTACTAGATGGAGTGGTGTTAAGCGTGGTAGCAAATGAGGTAAAATTAGGAAACATGTAGACCTCAACATGTTGCTGAAACCTAGCTAGCAAAATCAATATTAAATGGTGGTAGTTCAAATCTATTTTTTATTTTATTTTATTAAAATATATTAGCCACCCAACTCCGTTATAACTTTATAACTTTGAGTGGCATGCAATATGCAAAATTAAATCAGTCCACACAAAGCACTAATACGAAAAGTATGTTCAGAGAAAGCAGCCGCCATCTTACAGACCGGACAACCTATAGGGGCCCACTATCTACTCCCAAGGCCTGGGAAAACAGCCAGGTTATAAAGCGTCATCTAAATAAAGTCGAGGTGGGGGCTGTACAGATCTCGGGGGGGATGTCATTCCAGAGGGCAGGCACTATGGCAAGGCCCATTTCCTGGGTCCCATGAGGTTACATTGCTTAATGGATGAGACCTAGAGCATGCCAACTCTGCCAGATCATATAGGACAGCAGCAACTATGGAATACATACGGCTTCTCAAGTAACAAGGCCCTATGCCATTAAGGGCTTTATAGGTCATAACCTACACTTTGAATTGCACTTGGAAGCCAACTGGCAACCAGTGCAGTTCCCAGAACAGTATACAGGCCTGAAAAGATAGGCCCATAATTACCCGTGCTGATGTCCTAACAGTCAGGAACCACGCTGAGACAAGGAATAGGTCTCTAGTGTTTTATTACTGCTACATTAGACAGAAAATCCTAACAACCTGAAGAAGTGTGGGAAAAACCCAGACAGATAAACCCCAAAAGTGAAGGCAGGTCTGATCTGTGTCTCTTTGAATGGCTGCTTAACTCCTCAGTACTACGCATGCATTTTCCCCCCTGGATAGGGGCCCCCTCCTGCTCACCATCAGTACTCATGACATCTGCTGCTTTCTGGACCAGCTGCAGCTGCTGAGCGGTTTTCAAGGGCAGCCCCATATAGAATGTATTGAAATACAGGTAGTTCTTGTCTGCAGTTACGATGGTGATGAAAAAGTAACATTACAACCAATCCTTGCATTTACAACCTTCACAGGTCTGTAAAGCAAAGGAAAGCTGAAGTAAAATTGTAAAATTGTGATTTTCACTTAGCAACTGCTTTGCTTAATGATCAAGTTGCCAGTCCCCATTGTGGTCACTAAACAAGGACTACCTGTAGTCCAAATGTGAGTTGATCAAAGACATGGAAGGTCACTGAATTTCCCCTCCTGGTACAGGAAAATGACAAGGGAAAATACCGAATATTCATGGTATGTTGGTACAATACACCAGCTGAAGTGTATTTATCTGTAACAGCTAACAGCAAACAATAGTAGCTTTTAATTGGAGATTATTGCATTCCTAGTTTGTGTATTTTTAAAATCAGGTAAGTTACCTTGCTTACCATTCAGAAAGCAGGTCACAAGGAAATACTATAAATTAAGTCTAAAAGCAGCCTGAAAAACAAGAAAGCTTTTAATAATTGGAATTTATGACCCGAAGTCGGGAAGTCGGAATTTATGACCTGAAAGGACCAAGTCCCCATTTATTTGTATTTTGAAAATAAGAGCTATAACTTTTGCAAAAACATTTGGAATTGTTTTGAATAACACAAATCTACTTACACATACCAAACGTGTTAGAAATGGCATTAAGTTCAACATGTGAAAGTCTTCAATGAAATTAATTTTATGCTGCCAATCTGACATATTATTCCATGTAAGTGTCACAGTTTCTGTGGCTTCCCTTTCTAGGAACCCCTTCTGTTCTGAGGATACCTCCCTGTTCTTTCACCCAAACTTCCATTTATTGTTGCTAGGAAAATTGGATTCTTCAGACTAAGGGAAAATGGATTCTCTGCCATGTAAATTTCATAAAGGGAACATATTGCAATGGTGAATTTTCTTCTCATGCACCACAGTAATGGGACATGGCTAATCTATTTTTAACAGACCCATTCAGCATTCACCCATTTCTTTATATAAGAAATTTGGGTGGTAGGTAAAATATGATCTTGCTGCAGGCTTGTCTTTTTTAGGGGAAAAAATTCTGTGCTATAGGATATATGTTTGATAACTGCATTCTTAGGTTGTCTTCTGACTCAGTAATTTTACAAACCAAGTAATGTGTTCATTTATATATGTTTTAGGTACCATACCCGACTTGCCATTTAACATAACTACATTGAAACTATCTCAGAATGTTTTTTCTCATGTTCCAAAAGCAATTCTTCTTCTACCACAGTGAGTTATTAGGCCATATAAGTTAAAATTTGCATTTGCTGTTCTTGTTCAGATTCATGGTGACCTTCAGTAATCCCACAAATCCGCTGCATTCATTGCTTGGGGGAAAAAAATGCCTGTCATGTCTCTTATTACTAATGAAAGATCTCTTAATCAGAATCCTTTTGTTTGGAAGTTTATTTTAAAAATAAAAACCTCCCAAATGCATATAGTTGGTTCTGAACAGTTTATCATCAATGGTGGCAAATGTTTATAAAGCCGTATATTTCATTTTGGGGAACATCTAGTCAGATGATACCAGAGGCTGAATATTGGACCTGCCCGCTTTTCCTGTCCATCTCCAATATAAGCTTGGGTTTAGCACAGAAAATTAAATGCAGCTATTGTTTTTGCAAAGAAAGTTGCACTGGCCATGCTCTTCCTTCCTTTAACGATCTGAATTCCTTAAGAACTCAGTTGAGGGCTGCATATGGCTTTCAAATAGCTTTCCTCTCCCTTGCTTTCTATCTGAGCAGTTGCTATTTTTCCGCAGAGGAGGTAGAATCTTTTAACTGTCATAATGATTGTTCTGGAAACTACATTTTATGCAGAATTCTTAAGATACACCTGTCCTTTCTAATCTGGACAGAATCACATACGATCCTCATAAAGATTGTAACTGGTATCTGGCCTTCTTAAGAATGTAGAAACAAAAATGAATAGGGACCTGCAGTCTCGGTAAAGAATAACTAAGAAGTGTCTATTCCAGGATGAATGTTCATGATAAATATTTATTTTAAAAAAGAAGTCCTATTATAAATAGTTTTGAGTTTGTACTTCATCCTTTTTAAACAATTTCAATGGCTCCAGAGCTGGAGCCAGAGCCAGAACTAGAGCTAGAACTAGAACCGGAACTAGAACCATAGCTAGAATAAGAGCAAGAGCCAGAGCTGGAACTAGAGCTAGAACCAGAGCAAGAGTCAGAACTAGAGCTAGAACCAGAGCAGGAACTGGAACTAGAACCAGAGCAAGAGCCAGAACTAGAACTGGAACTAGAGCTAGAACTGGAGCCAGAACTAGAACCAGAGCTGGAACTAGAGCTAGAACCAGAGCAAGAGTCAGAACTAGAGCTAGAACCAGAGCAGGAACTGGAACTAGAACCAGAGCAAGAGCCAGAACTAGAACTGGAACTAGAGCTAGAACTGGAGCCAGAACTAGAACCAGAGCTGGAACTAGAGCTAGAACCAGAGCAAGAGTCAGAACTAGAGCTAGAACCAGAGCAGGAACTGGAACTAGAACCAGAGCAAGAGCCAGAACTAGAGCTGGAACTGGAGCCAGAACTAAAACCAGAGCTGGAACTAGAGCTAGAACCAGAGCAAGAGTCAGAACTAGAGCTAGTACCAGAGCAGGAACTGGAACTAGAACCAGAGCAAGAGCCAGAACTAGAGCTGGAACTAGAGCTAGAACTGGAGCCAGAACTAAAACCAGAGCTGGAACTAGAACTAGAACCAGAGCAAGAGTCAGAACTAGAACCAGAGCCAGAGCAGGAACTGGAACTAGAACCAGAGCAAGAGCCAGAACTAGAGCTGGAACTGGAGCCAGAACTAAAACCAGAGCTGGAACTAGAGCTAGAACCAGAGCAAGAGTCAGAACTAGAGCTAGTACCAGAGCAGGAACTGGAACTAGAACCAGAGCAAGAGCCAGAACTAGAACCGGAGCCAGAGCAGGAACTGGAACTAGAACCAGAGCCGGAACTAGAACCAGAACTAGAACTAGAACCACAGCTAGAACTGGAACTAGAACCAAAACTGTTTCCCCAAACATTTAATGTTATGTAACTTTTTTTTAAAAAAAATTAACTTTTAATTTAGTAGCAATTGTGTTCATGTCTCTTTTTACCAGTTTGCGATCAGTGGATTTAAGCAGCAATAAAATTGTAACATTACCTGGGCCTGTGGATTGGAAATCCTCCAATTTAAGAGAGCTGCTGTTTAACCATAATCAAATAAGCATTCTAGACTTGAATGAAAAAGCTTTTTCATGGTCTCGGCTCGAAAAGCTACACCTGTCTAACAACAAATTAAAAGAGGTAATGCATGACACGATACTGAACGTTTTGACTTTATTATTGTGGACTGATACATAATTTTCTTCATTGGGTCAAAATACTTCCAGGAGTGCCTGAAGCAATTGCTTTCCCCTGAAAATTAGATTCCTTCAACCCTGATTGTATTGGACTGGGACTGTAAATAAACTTAATAATCAGCCCTGATTTATTTTAAGATAGAGAAGCAGGATGGCCTCCCTCTAAATAACAGCTAGTGTGTTGACCATAGAAGCAAATGGGGAAAACGTCTGATTTTCACATCTGTCTTAATACAAAGCTTATGCTGTAATAGACGATCAAGAGGCCAGAGAGGAAGGTCTGTCAGACTATTGCTAAACCTCAACCATGCAGATAAGTCTTCAGAAGAACCCATTAAGGGTGCAGAGGCATTATGGATACAGAATGGACCTTATAATAATAGTGGAGAAGGGGACGCATGGGCCTCCAGAATAAACTTCTCTTTCAGATAAGGAGAAAGAACATACACCTAAGTGTCCCAGAATGCTGAAACAATTCTTTATCCATCAACAAGAATTAAAAGGCAGTAATACTGGGTTGGTGCTGGTGGTGGTAGGGATACACAGTTAGTAGAAGAGTATGCTGAAGGAAGGGAATTAGATGCAAGCTTCTTAGAAGAATTCATCCCTAAATAATGGATGGAACCCACTGTAGAACTCAAAATAATTAGAAGAAAAACATTTGGATTCATGTACTATTTCCTTGATTAAATTTAATTCCTTTGGATTTCAGATACCTCCAAAGTTAAGTACAATTTCCTGTGTTTATTATTAGCTTTTCAGCCCATCTTTATTTTTGGTCCACTCAAGGTAGCATACATACCTAATGTTCCCACCTCCTATTCTCCCCACAACAACACTGTGAGATGGGTTGGGCAGAGAGTTGCTGGCCCAAAGTCACTCAGCTGTCTTTCGCTAAGGAAGGACTGGAACAGCCTTTCTCAACGTTTTGACCCTGGAGGAACCCTTGAAATGTTTTTCAGGCTTCCAGGGACCCCCCCTGCACACTCAGGCTCAAATATAGGTCAGAAGTTACAAAATTATTATATTCGTTTCATGGCTAGGCCTGTATATATGCATTAGCAATGTTCTTCAACTAAAAATAAATAATAAAATTTACCTCTTTAATGTGAAGTTGCCCGAATTTGAAATAATTTTTAAAATAAATTGTGATCTCCCAGGGAACCCCTAGTGACCTCTCACGGAACCCTGGTTGAGAAACCCTGGGCTAGAACATTTCTAGCCTAGCACCACAGCCACTACACTATACCAGACTGGCTCTCTGTCTAGTACTACTCGCCTTCCTTTCTTTGTGAGAGACATATTTGAAAATGAGAGTTCTTTCTCTTGGTACCAAAAGAATCATTCCATTAAAAAAAGAGGCTACCCTGGAGAAAAACGTACGTGAAAGAACTTTTTATAACAAAGAACAGCATCAGATTAAATTGCATTTAAAAAGGTTTCTTGGGGAATTTCCAGTAATTACTTATCTTAGGGAAAATTGCAGAGAGAAACTCTACGTTAAAAAAAAGTTGTAAGCAAAAATCCAAAAGAGATCATTCTTAACAGAATATGTAGAAGAAATCTGTAAAGCAAAACCCCCAACAGATAAACCAACATAGCTCTACTCACATGGCCAGGAAGATGGACAGCCTTTACTTTTTAGAAGTTGTAAATTATTATACTCTTTGTAAGAATGATGAACTATAAACAGTGTAGAAATGGTGTGCTGATTTTATATAATGTTAATATGAACACTATTAAAAAGAAGAAATGATTGGCATAGAATAATTAGCTACATTTGATTAGCTTGGCATTTAACTGATGCTTATAACTGATAGATTAACAGTTCTATTCTGAAAAAATGCAATATTCTTCTTTGCCTAGATTCCTCCTGAAATTGGGTTTCTTGATAACTTGACATCTTTTGATGTTAGTTACAATCCAGAGTTAAGATGTTTTCCAGATGAAATGGGAAAGTTGTTGAAAATATGGGACCTGCCTTTGGAAGGATTACATCTTAACTTAGATTTTAAACATGTGGGATGGAAAGCGAGGGATATTATCCGGTGAGTTTTTTTTTACAATTCTTTCTATAGCTTTTGGTGGCTATTTTCACTGGAAAACACCAATAATTAGTTTATCCAACTATCCTTAACTTACCTACGTTTGAAGCAGGCTTCACAGTATAAATAAGGAAATGTTAAGTCCCTTGAAATGGTTCTTTCTACATTTTTTCATTTTTCTGTGTGCTTTTTCCTCCTTGTCAACTCACTGATACATTATTCCTTTCATCCAGTTTTAGGAATTTTTTCCATCTAGTTATCAACTGTCTTGCCCTTGAATATTACAGGTCTGTTTTGAAGGTTTCCTTCCTGAAGCATTTTTGTGTTTTCTTAATTTTTTCAACAACATTGGACTATCTTGAGTCCCTCACTCACACCTGTTTGTGGCTATAGTCTCACAGGCATGAGGAAAACGGGCATTAAAATACATAGTCACTTTTTGCTGTGATTATTTCAAATACTTGTAAGACTCTTAACAGGTGAACCAAAAGATATAATGCAGAAAACTGCTTTGTATGCAGTAGCAGCTTGTAGAGAGCTCATTTAAAACTAGATCTTATATTGAAAAATGCCGAACATTTCCTGGGATGATATAAGATTTAGTGGAGAGGATTTATTACTTGTAATTATCCTTTTTCTGATGTCTTTGATTTTGTATAGTATTGCAGAACTGAAACTTCTGAAATCTTTTGACTACAAACTTACATGTTTTTACTTTGGAGTAAACTGTGGAAATCAGTGAGGTCTAATTTTTAAGAGACATGCAAAAGATTGTAATGTAAATTCTATACTTTGAACAAACTGCTTCCTAACAAAACAACATTTTTTGGTCTTTGTTCCTGTATACTGTATATTCTATTAAATGAAAGCTAATAAATTTTTCATAAGATCTAGGACTTTTTAGCATTACATTTCCAGAAGCACTGATTTTTGAGTACAAGAGCTGTTGTTAAATAATAAAGTTTATATCATTTAATTTTAAATTTATGAAGAGACTATTACAAAATTTTTAGTGTTTTTGAGCCTTTGAAAGATATTTTACTTTCAAACGAAGTGGCTAGAACAACAATGAAACAAAACAATAAATAACAACATGCCAAAGTATGTGTTTAGTTAGTGCATTTCTACTTTTCCTGTGAATTATAGCCCTGAAGTTTAGAAAATTTCATTTCTGCTTTTGATCAAGCTTAATATTATGCTTGAATCTGACTGAGCCATGATGAACCCATATGCTTGGTTCTAGGGGTGTGTGCAAAGCTGTGCTTTTTTTTGTAAACAGAGAAAACATGAGGCTTCAAAGTTCAGCCTAACTGTTTCAGGTGGGTTGTTTTGCTTGTTTTAGGTTTTGGCCAAGACAAAATCCAAAGTGGTCTTGTGGGTGAGGCTGGTGCACCTTGCCTTTCTCTCTGTCCTATGCCATGTGGTCTGGGCCTGACAATATGATTCTGTATGGTCTAGGTTTAATTCGGAATGTCTAAGACATAATGTAATGGATTGTATAAACGCCTGATCAGTGCTTTTATACTGAAATCAAGTAGTGAAATATCAAAACCTTGGAGTCCTTTGTGTCTTGAGTTTTTTAAAAGACTTACTGTATTACATTTCTTTTTCTTTCTTCCCCTTTTTTTTCTATTTATTCCTTTTATGTATATAATACTTCCTATAGTAGTGCTCAATAAAACTTTAAAAATTTCCCAGAGCCTTCCTTCCCTTCCTTCTTCTTAACTGCTGCATTTAATACCCAACTAGCATATCTTGGAAATGCCTTAGCCACTGTATGTCACCATTACTGATGGGTATGCCTTTCCCTTGTTCTCTCCAACCCCAGAACATGCATGTTCCATGTCAGTGCCTGGGCCTAATATGTACATTTTGGTTTGGACACGGGCTTTCCAAAATAGCTCATTCTGTGCATGGAACATTTTGCATGTTCCTATTTAATTGAAGCAGATTTGCTTTAAGCTGTGATTTATTTCAGCTAACCATAGTTAATCCTAACTATTGTTGATCCTAGTTCAGGTGTATTTCTAAACTGGCTGGTCTAATACAAAGCTTTTGTACTCCTTTTGTAGCTGATCCAGAAAAGACAAGGGAACCATCCTCCTAAGGCTCACCTGAGCTTATTTATGTAATAATGAAATGACTAAATCACGACATCTAAATGCAACTTTGTCAAGTCTTTGTCTTTGCTGAAAATGCTACTAACAAAAATGTGACAACGTTTATGTTTCAACATGGAAATGTTGTGATTGTAATATTTGGATGGGTTTGCTTTTTCCATGCTGTTTTTTCCTGTGGAGGAGGATTATTTTTTTTTAATGATTCTGTAATTAAAAAGGCTTTCCATCCCCTTGTGCCAGGTTCCTTCAACAGCGTTTAAAGAAAGCTGTCCCATATAATAGAATGAAGCTCATGATTGTTGGAAACACTGGCAGTGGTAAAACGACCTTGTTACAACAACTAATGAAATGCAGGCGGCCAGACTTGGGGACTCAGAATCCTACAATTGGAATTGATGTGAATGACTGGAAGATTCCACTGAAGGGCAAAGTAAAGAAAGAAATAATTTTAAATGTCTGGGATTTTGCAGGTATTCTCTCTCACATGGTGTCAGACTGGGCAAATGCAAAGGCTATGTTCAGAATTTAGGAGCAGCAACATGTATGTAGACATATAGACATGCTGAGTTTATTTATTTATTTTTATTTATTATTAAATTTATACACTGCCCATCTCACTATAAAAGTGACTCTGGGCGGCCTACAAATAAAAATTATAAAACCGTTATAAAAAAAGAAAAAGTACAAAAAAATAGAAGATAAAAGAGGGAAACTAAATGGCGGATAGAGCGTCTTAAGCCACCAACCACCCCCAGGGCTGCCTACCACTCTTGGATCCCCAAGCTCGTTGGCAGAACTAGGTCTTGACGCTCTTGTGGAAGGCTGGAAGAATGGGGGCCAACCTCACCTCAGGGGGCAAGGTGTTCCACAGGGCGGAGGCAACGGCAGAAAAGGCTGTCCTCGACCCCACCAGTCGGAATTCTTTAACCGACAGGGTCCACAACGTGCCCTTCCTGCAGGACTGGGTGGGACAGGTCAATGTAATTGGGACGAGACGGTTCCTCAAGTAACCTTGGCCTATGCCATGATGGCCTTTAAAGTTGCTCCTCCCCTGACATTTTGGATAGCATTTAGCTATCCATATATATGCAGAATGAATATATGAAGTGAGAGTAGCATTGTGCATCACTGTGCTTCAATACTTGAAAACACTCAGGACTCTGTGCTTTTAGTGTTCTGGCTCAGATAAATGTGGAGCAACTTCCGTAGTTGCTGCCTTTTGAATTCATTCATTTTGTCTAGGATAGAAGGTCATGTGACATTGAGGGCAAAGGAATTGATATTACTCCCATCTCTGTCTGTGTCTTGCTGTTACATATGGTGAAGAAATGTGCTCATGATTGATCAACTATGCTTATTTTTCTTTTTATTCTAGTTGGTATTATATTTTTAAAACTTTATGTGAATATATCCAGTCCATAGTGCCTAACTATTTCCTGAATTTGAAAATTAGTAACTGCATATTTGGGCCCTCCATTGGACAACCCAGGAAGATGGAGAGGCATACTTAGTAGTTACTTCAGATGTAAATCTGAGCATTAGGCGGTAGCTCAGGCTGACCTTACTTGGACTTGGTAGCTAAGCAGGTCGGGCTTGCTTCGTACTTGGAGAAGAAATTCTCAGAATTTCCAAGGGCTATGGGATGGACTGGGAGGTCAGATAATATCCTAGAAAAAGGCTGTGGCAAACTACTTCTGTTGCCAAGAAAACTATCCGGATGTATCCATGGAAGTTAGCATGTTTTGAGAGTGATTTGAGGATGACTTGAACTCTCACCATGGAACTCTCACATTTCAGTGGTTCATTGAAATAATCATAAAATGCATAAATTCCTGGTAATCTGAACTAACATATATGAATGTTAATGAATTAATTTATGATATGGAAAATTCAAGAAGCCATTGAAAAATATAAGGAAAGGCAGCTTTAATAGATGGACTGTATCTGGCTTAGTATTTATGAGTAATTGACTATTAACTTAGTTTTAAAGGTAATTTCCAGGGTCCCAAGAATGAATATGTGCTCACAAGAAAACCAGTCAGTTTCTCCTTTAACTTCGAGTTGATTCTACTGTGAAATGTACAGACTACTTTGCAGCTGTAGAAATATATTGCGGTGTGAATTGCTATAGAGGAAGGAAATCTGCAGTCTGTCTTTAGATCTAGCATATATCTGCATGGAAATAAGGGAACACGGTTCAGGTTATTTTTCTAAACGTCCAAACCTTGTGAGACATTTGGTTTTAAACGTTTCCTAGTATGTCTGTGTGTGTGTAGACACAGAATGTGCGTGAGCAAAAATTTGAAAACAAACTATTCCTTCATAAACTAACATTTTGTTGTTTCTGATGGTAGCCTAAAATGATTTAAACTATGGTTAAATTTTCTTCTCAGTTTTGTGAGAATTGGAGGTCGTGTAGGGCATGCATGGGCACGCATAGCATCTGCCAATTACTGTTGCATTCGCTGTTCTTTAGGTCAGGAGGAATTCTATAGCGCTCACCCCCATTTTATGACTCAGCGAGCTCTATACCTTGCTGTTTATGACGTTAGCAAAGGAGAGTCAGAAGTGGATGCTATGAAACCATGGCTGTTCAACATCAAGGTAACATACTTACTATATATATATATACATATATATATATAAACAAACAAACTTTATTATATTTTCAAAGTATAGATAAAACATGAAAAGATGGGAAAAAGATTAAAGGAAAACTAAAAAAAGAGACGAACTAAAAAAGTGCAGAAATAAATAGAAAAAGATGCAAACAGATGACTTCTTTTGCTTAAGTAACTGAGACCCTACTTCCCACGTTGCCTAAAGATGGCACAGTGATTTGTGAGAACTCTAAACTGCATGACAAATCTAAAGTGGAATCCTGATTCCAAGGTGGCTAGGACTGATGATAAGGTGGAATAAAACCAACTGCAAATAAGAGGATGGTTATTGGATAAGAGCCTTAATTGAAGATTTTGCAAATCCTGCTTTATAGGCCCGAGCATCATTGTCACCTGTGATTCTCATCGGTACTCATTTAGACATTTCTAATGAGAAACAGCGTAGAGTTTGCATCAGTAAAATCGCCAAGGAACTGATGAATCAGAGGGGATTTCCCAAAATCCACGACTATCATTTTGTGAATGCGACAGAAGAATCTGAGACTATGACTAAACTTCGACAAATCATCATAAAAGAAAGTCTGAATTTCAAAGTAAGCGATTTCACTTTAATATAGATGTATAACCACGTAAACTGTTGATACATTCTGTTAAAGCTGCATGTTCTCAGGCCTTCATATTTGTATCAAATCTTGTTCTATTAGCAATCAGAGAAGTTACTGCATAATTTTAAGTGCAGTTCTTTAATGTCATAAATAAGGATTTCGTTTCTCCCAGATGGCTCAAAGAAAACATCTACACGGTGGCTGGGTTCCCCACGGCAGAAGATATGGCTTATTTAACAATAGTTTGTTGACCAAACTACAGCTGACCAGATTCACACCTCATTCTAAAGTCATGAATCATAGTTTAGAAGACACAATAGCTGGGTTTACATGGCACACTAAACTAAAACCAAATAATCTACCTTATGGCTTAGTTTGAATGCCTGATCCTTCTCAATGGCTTAATCTCTTCACTGTTCAGGAAGGCAGAGAATATACAAGGTCTGCATCTTTTCATGTCATTCCCTGCCTTTATTCAGGATGGTTCTGTTCTCTCAGTTGCTCCTTTTGTAATCTATATTTGCCTGCCTGCCTGCCTTCAAAGGCCTTTTTTAGTTCTACTTTGTCTGGCAAAGGCCACCTGCAGGAAATATCCAGGTTATTCACCTTAGCATTATATCATCTAAGTTAAGCAGTCAGAGGGAAAAAAATGAAGCCAGATTTCTAAATAATGTATGATACCACATGGGTGGTCTTGAGAGATTATTTTTAAAAAGTCAGTGGTAATATCCTCTCATTTTTAGAAGTGTCTTATTTCTGAGTACTTGATCAAATAGAAATGTGGGATATGGATGGATGGAAGGAAGGAGTAAATGGATGAACAAGCTATATCTATTCCAGTGAAGTGGGAAACAGTTAACCCAAGATATTTGGGAGATGGGGGAGCAGGAGAAATACTGCTAATTAGCATTTCACAATTGACATAAATATCAGATAATAGAAGAATGCTATAACAATCCAGCTTTATAGCAAGTGTGTTAACTTGGTTGGACATTGACACCTGTAAAAATGCTATACATGGCCTGAAAAATTTTTACAGTCTAGAGTTTAGATTATAGATTGCTTGTTTCTCTGTAATTTTATAAGCTGCCCAAAGCCGTTAAAGGAGTGATAACACATACATATTCTAAATGAATGAATGCTGATGTGTTAGCTTCCCTAAAGTAAGATACTTTCAGCTTTCTTCCTTTTCCTACATAATACAATCTGATATACTTTTAAGTTATCATCAGTGCATGGGTTATCTTGAACTATAATTAAGGGAATTGGCATTATATTCTTCCTAGTATCTTTAAACATATCCATTCTTCCCTCTTGCCCCCATAATAATATCAGTACTGCTTTATCCCTGATTAACAGCAGTAGAGGATGGTTTGGGATTTGCAAACAGGAGTATAAACAGAAAAGAGGGAGTAGTGCAGTCCCATAGCCTGCTAATTCTCTGATTGTCCTATGAGCATAGGCAAGAAAGAGGCAGCACATGCATCGTGATGTCATCATGCAATTGATGCAACTTACGTAGTTGAATCAGACATCATGTCATAATTACATAATCATGTTGTTTGCATCGTGATGCATGGGTCATTTTGATGTCGTGGCTTATTACAGAGAGTACTGTCTATAAAGTGTTAAATAGTGATCCTTAATTTTGTCTATCTGCACTACTAAATACTAACATTACAGTGCTGACTGTATGGCAAATATAGCAACCTTCAAACTTCTCCTATTAGTCCTTTGCCCCACCTATGTACTTGCCAATCTCAAAATTCTCTTCCTCATTATTGTAATTCACTTACCTTTCTAACTGCTTTGACAGTGGCAGCTACTGTGGTATGGGACATCATTGCTTTCCAGTATCTTTGGGAGAGCTGTATATAACATGCAGCTTTGATAGTACCAGGTGCCCTTGATGCCACAGCAATGGTTGGCTGAATTAATAGTGGACAGACAAGTAGATTAGTAAAGACTCACAGGGTAACAATTGGTAGCAATAAGCAATAGGTATGATTTATAGTAAATTATGTTGCAGTGGTGGGAAATAGAGATGGAGTGTTAAAATGTTCTTGGTCTCTGTCTTTTTTATTCTCCCTCACTTTCATCTGTTGTCTATCACTTATTACTATTAGAAATTGCTTGTTGTTACGTGCTGGTAGAATACATTATGATTCCATATGTTCCTTCATAGTTGCATTTAAAATTAACTTTTTCCTGCTCTGTTAATACAAAAATGCTTCAGTCAGATAATAAAACTTTCATTTGGAAGCTTCGCTATATGTTTCTTCTGTATAGTTCAGGAAAGAATAAATCTTTGCAAAATAATATGGATGTCTCATGATAGGAATGGGCAAGGAATTGGACACCAAACTGCTTCCAGTGTTGTAGGATACACGATGGGGTTCAATTTGGCTTTAAGTTATGGTCTAATTGATCCCATTGGGGTATAGACTGGACCAAACTATAATCCATATTTCAGGGGAAATTATTGACTAGGAAAGTATGATTTAAGGTAAAAAAGATATTCATCAAAATATCTGAACAAAATGTGCTTTTTCTGCAGATCAGAGATCAGCCAGTGGTTGGCCAGTTAATTCCAGACAGCTATTTAGAACTTGAGAAGAGTATTCTAGAAGAACGCAAAAATGTGCCAGTTGAATTTCCTGTGATCAATCAGAAACGGCTATATGAATTGGTGCAAGAAAAGCAGTTGCAGTTGGATGAAAATGAACTCCCTCAAGCTGTGCATTTTCTGAATGAATCAGGTAAAAATGTGGCTGTTAGACTTTGATAGTCAGTGGGTCCACAATTACTTTTTTCATTTAACAAAAAGATTACGCTAAGTTTGGTAGTCAGGCTTTCAACATTTTGTCACCCATTGCACAGGGGAATTGCCTAATTCTGTTGCCCTAAAACAATTTATCCCAATACGGTGCTCCCAAGAGGTGAATCCTTGGACTTGACAGAACTCGGCACCTCTGGAGTACACCATGTTTGGGATATGCTGCCTTAAAAATGCACTGCCTGGTGGACTCAAGATTGAGCTAGGACAATGATAATCAGTGTAGTACTCAAGAAAATGCCACAGACTTTCCCTAAGTTCTTTCAGGATTTCCTACAGTCTATGGCTCTGTGTTTTAAGGATTATTTTAATTTTTTCAAATAAAATAGGAAGCAGAGATGCTGCAAAGTTCCAGCATCTAGCATAATTTTTATTTACAAAAATAAGAGCCAATCTGTTGTAGTGGTGAAGATGTTGGATTAGGACAAGAGAGATGCAGGTTCAAGTCCACCCTCAGCCATAGATATTGATTGGGTGACTTTGGACCAGTCTGTAACTCTCACCCCAAATCTATCTCCTAAGTTTGTTATCATGATAAAATTGGCGTTGGGAGGCCATTTTGTACTGTAGGTCACTTTGGACACACCTGGAGGAAAGGAGGGATATCAATCTAACCAATCTATGTATCTGATTTCTGTCTAAACTCTATAGGCATTATTTTTAAAAATGGGAGTGGTAAGTCAAGTGGTTTTGTTTTGTGATTGGCCATGGCAGCCATTTTCTGAAAGTACAAACAACCCCCATAGATTGCCACTTTGGGAGGGTACCTACAACATGCTGTCCAAATGGGTCTTCTAGTCCCAAATGTTGCCTCTCTGAACCTTGTGGGTTATCATCATGTATGTATGACATCATGGAGTTGCTCACCTTTTTGAAAATGTAATTTCATAGGAGCTAGACATTCACTAAGCTCTAAATAGAGAGGAAGATGCTGATACCACTATTGTATACTTTGATGATGTATGAGAGTGGTGTATATGCAGAACTCAATTTTGCTAAGTATTTATACAGACAGACCATAAAAATGCCTCAAATAGTTCTATACATCATGGAGTAATAATGGCAAATATATACATTATAATATAAAAAATATGGCTTATATATGCCAGTTAACCACAAACATTCAGCCCTTTTCCCTAAAAAAAATATGTATCATTTTTCCTCACACCGGAATTCTTGAGGTTTCATATCCTTATTGGGGAAAAGAATGCTATGGAAGAGAAGTTTGCAGGGAACAATGTGGTGACCAGAAAAAGGTAAAATTTCTGCCAGCCTGTATCCCTGCAAATGCCTTTATCTTCCATTTGAATGGATTTAGTAAATCTGTTTTCTGTTACAATATCCCTCTGTGATAACGGACAGGATTTAGTGTTAGAGAAAAGCTGACCTTCAGTTGGAAATCTTGGGGTCCTCCCCTGAGCAAAGGATAGTGAATTATAAAGTAATAAACCACACTATTTTTAAATGCTCAGTATGCCTTGATAGAAACTAAGTGGGCTATTTTTTGTTTAGGTGTCCTCCTCCATTTTCAAGATCCAGCGCTTCAGCTAAGAGATTTGTATTTTGTTGATCCCAAATGGCTGTGTAAAATCATGGCCCAGGTCAGTTTCAAATGTTGTTCCAAATAGGGTTTTCTGTTTCACCCCATTTTTCATCTTACTGTCCTAGGGTTATCTTCACTTTTTATTGTCTGAATGGTTATTTCTCTCTTACCTTCCAGGTTCTCAATAGCATTTCATTTGGGATCTTAACAGGGGAGGGATAATACTGTTTTGTGTGTAACATTATTTTGAAACTAAGCAAAAGAGCTTTGTGTGTAACATTATTCTAAAACTAAGGAAATAATACTTAAGTTTGTGAGATTGATTTCTTTTTCATAGATCTTGACAGTGAAGGTTGATGGCTGTACTAAATACCCCAAAGGAATCATAAAGCGTTCTGATGTAGAAAAATTCCTGCTAAAGAAAAGTAAATTTCCTAAGATCTACATGTCCCAGTACTTCAAGCTTCTAGAAAAATTTCAGATTGCCTTGCCACTAGGAGAAGATCAACTGCTTATTCCAAGCAGGTAAACAAAAATTAGAATTTGTTGTTACATGATCATTTGCAGGGAGAGGGAGGGTGTGGGGAGCAAGTAACATCTCATACTTTATGACTTCATTACAAATGATGTGGATTATTTAATTTGTATCAGTGGCTACTGAAGCAAATTATGTATTTCCTGTCATTTGTGCAATGATACCATGGTGTACATGACATCACAGGGGCTTCTTGTGGATGCTTGTTCATTGTTGTAGTGTCATCCATTAATTATGACTCAAGATACTCTGCACCTTTTGGCTGTAACCCCATTGCTAACTTTGGGAAAAGTTAATTCAAAAGACTGAAAAAACAGCTTTATTTTTTTTTCCTTTCTTTTTTCTCTTAAAGCTTGTCAGATCATCGGCCTGTGATAGAATTACCCCACTGTGAAAACTCTGAAATTATTATTAGACTGTATGAGATGCCATATTTTCCTATGGGATTCTGGTCCAGGCTAATTAATAGACTGCTTGAAGTGTCTTCATATATGCTTTCTGGAAGAGGTACAAGATTGGAAGGAAATTGGTTAAATCTGTATAAAGGGTCTTTGGGGAAAACATTAGTTGGCTGATTTACTACTGCTTTTGTCTCTTAGTTCAACTATTGGTTTCAAAGTCATTTAGGCGCTTGCTTTAATTCATGTTACAGTTTCATCATGAGCTCTGAGAGTCTGTAGGCTAAACTATATTTGATGCTGAAAATATTGCTTGGATTTGTGTGTATTTTTAATTCAATGGGACCTACTGTCAGGTACAAGCAAATAAAGGTCAGGCTGTTACATGACATTTTTGGATTGTTATCCTGGTTTGTCACAAAGAATCTGCATATAGAAAGTCACTTCTATGGATAGGAGGTGTTGGGGAGGGGATAGGTGGATACGTAAATACGATTATGTATATAAATGCAAAGAATTTTAAGACAGGGTTGCAAGGATAAGGGACTTCATTTAGGGATCTAGAACACATGTCTTATGAGTTATCCTATGTCTTAGTACATTCACAATATTAGGATTCCAAATGCTGTGAATTTATGGCAGTAGAAGTAATTTGGGACAATGTTCCCTTTGTAGATTTTTAGATTAGTGTGATGGTCAAAAACTAGTGTTTAAAACTTAAGGAAGCAAGTGTATTTTGCTGCTCATATTTGAATGAAGGATCTCATGATGACTATATATTGAGAAAGCTTCCCAACCTGAGACTTGGACCTGGGGCATGTTCTAGCTTTCTCCATTCTGGGGCCCAAATTGGCCATGGTAATTGAGATTTCAAAAGTTATCGTCCAGTATAGGCTGGGAAAGACTGCTGCATTCCCTGTTTTTGCATGCTTTATGTTTCTAACTCTCCTCTTCCTAAAGAACACATTTTTCCCCAATCCATGGTGAAAATGTCAAAAAAAGGTATGCTATTTGGATTGATAAGAATGTAATAAATTTATCCTATGCATAAAATCATGTCAGATAAGAGGATCATATGTGAATTTACCATGGGAAAACAGCATGATGAAGTTAACTTCCCTCCCTTTCGCCTAGAACGAGCTCTTCGTCCTAACAGGATGTATTGGAGGCAAGGCATATATCTGAATTGGTCCCCAGAAGCTTACTCCTTGGTGGAATCTGCAGTTCTTGAAAACAATCTGAACAGCTTTCTAAAAATTACTGGGCCTTCCTGCAGAAAAGGTTAAATATGCATCAGAACCTTTTGGAGGGTGGGGGAAATCGAGACTTCGTTGGTTTTGCTCGTAGGAAAACTTTTTGGTGTGTTTCTAATTAAAGATACTGCAAACAAACATTTTTACAATCTTTTCTCGGCTTTCTGAAGGTTGCATCATTTTGGGACAAGTTGTTGATCACATTGATTCTCTTATGGAAGAGTGGTTTCCGGGTTTATTAGAAGTAGATGTTTGTGGTGAAGGAGAAACACTGTTAAAAAAATGGGCTTTATACAGTTTTGAGGATGGGGAAGAACATCAGAAAATATTACTTGATGACCTACTTAAAAAGGCAGAGGAAGGTATGTCTAATATTTCAACAAAGCTGTTCTGAAATACTTTTTCGGTATACAGTAATAAATATCTCTTATTGTCAATTTCATAGTATTTTTAAATCAAAATAACAGTTTGATTACTCTCTAGCAATGTAGCAAGAGATGATAATAGCATGCAGATCCTGTGCAGACTTACTTCTAAGATGATTTCTCAAACCTAATTTAAGATCTGCCACCCTAGTCTTTCAAATAACTGCTAGACAAGGCTCTGTTTTGGTTATACATTTGTTCTAGAATAATATTACATTTGTTAGAAAACATCAGCTTTTTATTGCCAATGTGGATTAGATATGATGTCTTGCTATCCTTAATACTATTAATAACCATATTAACGTTACCTGCCCACTTCCATACCTTGGAAATAGAGATGTTAAAGAATTTTGTTTGGTCCACACTGGGAAAAGAAGAAGAATCACAGCTGACAGAGAAGTGGTAACTTTCTCTTGCAACTCTTAGCAATTTCACAGTTCTCCTAACCCACCAATCAGTTACTTGACAGGACAGGAAATTCAGTCTTTCTCTGCTAAAGTTAAGAAAATCTGATTTTCTCCATTCATGCAGCATGAAACTGTGTGTATGTTTATATGTTGTGATGGCTGCATATGTGTGCATGTATGCAGACCCTGACTCATTTCCCACTATAACCTGGAGTCATTAGAACTAAAAGTTTGTCTATCTTATTGTAATGAATGTACAATGAAATCTTTTTTAACAGACTAATTGGTGGTTAGATCAAATATTCCCGAATGGATCATTGTAGCTATGCATCATTACGATTGTGCAGATTACATCATTTGCATCATATGCGGAATGGTATCATTACGTAAATGACATAAATTACAGTGGGATTTGGTCTGTTATATGGAGGTTCAGAAAATAGAGGTTTCACTGTATATTTTCATTTAATTGGTTACACTTCCATACTTATTCCTCTTTATCCATGAAGGTGACCTCTTGATAAATCCAGATCAACCAAAGTCTACCATTCCAATAGCCCAGATTGCTCCTGATCTGATTCTGGCTGATTTACCTAGAAACATCATGTTGAACAACGATGAACTGGAATTTGACGAAGCTCCAGAGTTTCTTCTAGGTAAAGACAATCTTTGTGTTGCTTCCTATAGCTAAGGAAGACAAACACTTTTAGTGTAGGAAAAATTAATAAATGACTTATAACAAAAGCTCTTGGGGTCAAAGCCTTTATTTAGATTAAATTAGGAATACTAATGTATTAGTTGTTTATTAATACTGTTGGGGGGGAGTAAATACTACATCTGTGCCTGGTAGTGATATTCCTTAATTTTAATCACTTAATCTTAAAATAGCTATTGCAATATTTTAGTAGAAATGGTATTGTTAGAAATATTTTATGAAGTTAGGAATTTCATTCAGTAGGTAATGTATAATTGTTTTGGAATACCCTCAATATGCACGCTAAAGTCTTGTGCATTTCCATCATATTGTTTCTTCTCATTCTACCTTAGTGTATGGTTGAATAAGATACCCAACATTTTTTCCATGTTTGCAGATTGATTAGAGTCAGTGCTAACTGACAATTGCAACCTGTGCTTAGAACTGAGCATATTGTTGGTTACATATTTGGTGCTAGGGAGCAGTGTTGCGAAAAGTGGTGGCTGTAATGGTCAACCCCCAGGCCCAGTTTTGAATGTTTTTTATCAAATAATTGATACATTGCTTAAGATGTTCAATCCGTTTCATAAGTGTAAGGCTGTCAATATCAAATATCTTTATGTAAATATGAGGAGAATACTTTCACATTTAGACAGCATTTACTCATCAAACTAAGCCATGGTTAATTTTAACCATGGTTTGTTGAAGTAGCTAAAGTCAATCCTGCTAAATAAAGATGTTTGCCAATTACTGATTGATTGTCTTCCCTTTTTAACTGCTTATTCACCACTGCAGACTGATTAGAACAGTGTTTCTCAACTTTGGCAACTTTGAGATGCGTGCACTTCAATTCTCAAAATTCCCCAGCCAGCATTGCTGGCTGGGGAATTCTGGGCGTTGAAGTCTACACATCTTAAAGTCGCCAAGTTTGAGAAATGCTGGATTAGAAGCTTGGGTGGGCATGCAAAATGTAAGCTACCTTCAGAAAAGACATCTTTTGAAGATAAAGGATGCAAAGAAATAAGTAAATCAAGAAAACCACTATGACTCCCTATTCACACATCCCATGCACCAACCACAGTTGCATTTGGTAAACCAATAACTAAATGTTGTTCCCAGTTGTGATTTGTTGATCTGAAACAAACTAAAGTTTATACTTTTTTCTCTGACTTCATTCACCTAACGTACTAGCATAATACAGTAAGTTTTACAAATCCAGTCTTTTTGATTTGAGGTGAATTCTATGGAATTAAAAATTAATTATTTAAGCTATAATTTCTTAACTTAGAATATGCAGAACCAGTGTTTCAGTAATCATGAAATTATATTCTCACAGATTCAGGAAGTGTCACCTATTTTTAATACTGTCTTATATTTTCTTTTGAAAAGGTGATGGTGGATTTGGATCTGTGTACCATGCTTCTTATGGTGGGGAAGAAGTAGCTGTAAAGATTTTTAATAAGCATACATCTCTTAGACTTCTAAGACAAGTAAGTCAATTCACAGTATGCTAATAAACCACAGTGCCTGGTTTCACAAAGTCATAAATTATTGTTTAGAAATCACAGTGGCCAGGTTCACGTGTGAACCCAACTAATCAGTATAACTGGGGCTAACCAAATGGACCATGTAACTCCAGCCCTTCTTCACTGTGGAATGCCCTCTCTCAAGAGCACTGTCTCCTGTGTTTTGTTTTGTTTTCCCATAAGGCCTTTCAGGATTGTGCAGCTTAATCAGTGGCTAAGGACCTTGTAGCAGACATGGATTATTCATTATGTATTGCAAACAACCATATACTTTGTCTCAGTACAAACCATTTTTGAAGTGGCCTGTAGTAGCATTATTCCAGAATAAAACTATGCTTTGCTTATTGGGGTTTTCCCTTTCTGATTTTGGGGGTTGCTTGAGTCATTTTAAGTTCCACGTTTTTATGTCTACTTTTTAATCGTTGGCTGTTAATTCAAAAGTCTTGTCAGCTTCTCTGAAACTCTTTCTAACACTTTGGACATGTGAGGCAGAGATGTGTCTTGAAAATTTGCCCAGTCTCCTTAGTATAAGCTAAAAAAAAAAAGTACTGGTACTGCTGTGATTTCACTTTGATTTTGCTCTATCTAGGAACTTGTGGTGCTTTGTCATCTTCACCACCCTAGTCTGGTATTCTTGCTGGCTGCTGCAGTGCGCCCCCGGATGCTCATCATGGAATTAGCACCAAAGGGTTCTTTAGATCGATTATTGCAGCAAGACAATGCATGTCTAACTAGAACCTTACAGCATAGGATAGCTCTACATGTTGCAGATGGCTTGAGGTAAAATAATATAAAATCCCTTCCTTTCTCAGTATAACTTTTAAAAACAAAGTAGGGTTCCTGCTATGCCATGGTGAACCTTTGGACAATTATGTAGTAATAGGTCCTACCGTAAATAACTCTCTGATCAATAGTCACTATAATAATCTATTGCATTATCAATTCTTTATCTCTCTCACATAGTCTCTTTTGGAATAATACAGTGGAAAGTGTTATGCACTTACAGGCCGTAACATTTCCATGCCAATGTAAGATTGCCAGTCAGTGTCTGAAAAGCAAATTTCACAGCATCCAACAACTTAAATCAGGGACATTTGCAAAGGTTTGTGTGTCAGCGATGTCACAACGGCAGGTGCAGCCAAGCATCTCAAGTCCTACCTCTTATTACATGCATGGAATGCATGTTAGAAAGGGCAGAGCTTCAGTTACCTGATGGTGCAGTGTGGCACTGCTCCCCCTTTGGTCTGGTGGTTAAGGCAATGGGCTAGAAACCAGGGGATTGAGAGTTCTAGTCCCGCTTTAGGCATGAAAGCCGGCTGGGTGACCTTCGGCCAGTCACTCTCTCAGCCCAATTCACCTCACAGGGTTGCTGTTGTGGGGAAAATAGGAAAAGGAAGGAGTATAATCTCTCTTTCTGGGGTGTGTGAGGCCACTCATGGGTTTTGTGGCATAGTTCATTTCTACCTTCACCTTCAAAGGCCCTGTCCGTTGTACAGCACACCTATTAATTCCTCAAAAGATCCGTTGTTCCCTTCAGGGTCACTTATTCAGTTAATGCTTGACCTATCTTCAGACCAGGACTTCTAGATCTGCACTGCGATCATTTCCTATGTTGGGGCTTTCAACTGGCCATTTGCCCATTTCATCAAGCCAAAAGCCAGCTTGCTGTTTGACTTGCTGATCTGTAAAATAACGATCACTGTACTTGGCTTGGACACACAGAAATAAATACAGTATATAAGAGACAAATTTTAACAAGGGATCAAAACAATCCCCAGGTGTTCAGGACAAGTTTCTTACAACAGACAGTTCTCACAAACAAAACAGCATTCCCTGTCTGGTGGTGTCAGATTTGCCTGTAAAATATATCACAATTGTTGATTCATGTTTACTAAGTACAAGGATCACTGGGAAGTCAAGGATTGGTGTATTACATTGTGAACATGATATTTGGAGAAATATACCTGGTAAAGCATTATTTTGCAGAGTCTATAGCTGCAAACATTTGTTTTTCTCATAGTCTTACTCACTGAAGTATTATTTTATAATTTACCTGTACAGTTGATCTTACCTCATCATCTTTAACTTGAATAATATACCCCCCCGCCATTATATAGAGTAGCAGGAAAACTTTGTCAGAGAACATCTGATGAGGGAAGGTAGCTCTACATTCTCTGTTTATTTCCCCAATTTTTATTCTTGGTTTTTTGCCAACAGAAGGCTTTTCAGTGCCACTAGTACTACTTCATATTCTACTTGTCCATATTGCACAGTTAATTCCTTCTGTACAAAGAAAAAAATTAGAAGATTGCACCTCCAGAAGCCTGAAACATTCTACATTCAGTAGTTCCATTTCTGACCCACTTTGAAGTTGTTTCAATACACCCTAAATCTTTGGGATGTAAACTCCCATAATGTATACATTATGTTATTTCTACTATTCTCAGTGCATCTATTTTATTTTTTTCATGATAGGTATCTACATTCTGCAATGATCATCTATCGTGATTTAAAGCCCCACAATGTACTGCTCTTCACGCTGTATCCCAATTCAGCGGTCATAGCAAAGATTGCTGATTATGGCATTTCCCAATATTGTTGCAGAATGGGAATAAAAACTTCAGAGGGCACACCAGGTATACACAACTTAGTAGCTCTTATATCTGGGTAACAAGGACTCTCCAAGATACTAAGGTTAAAATTGCAAGTTGCTTCATTACTTGAATAAACTTGAATGGATTCTTCAATGTGACCAGTGAAGAGAAATGCAAGTTCCTGAGCCATTTTCCATCCTGGTTTAGTCCTTTAATAAATTAATTAATAAATTATTTTCTTCATATTCTGATAGACCTATATGTTAGGACTGTGTAGCAGTCTGATTGCCAACAGATAAGGTTTCTGAATCACTTGGGTATATTATGGAGAAAGCTGATACTTACTCTTATTAACTGGGCCACAGTTTTCTTTTCATAATTACCTTCTGGAACGTTATGTATCTTTTAAACCATAAATAATATTTTGATTTCCTTGTTTATGTGTTCCTAAGATGCATTTAATATTATTTAAGGTTTTTAAATTAAAACAAGAACAGCATCTCCCTAGTAAAGAACATAACAATTAATAATTTGTGGATTTTTATTTATTTATTTGTTTGTTTTAGGATTTAGAGCACCAGAAGTTGCAAGAGGAAATGTTATTTACAATCAGCAAGCTGATGTTTATTCATTTGGCTTGCTCCTGTATGACATTTTAACAGCTGGTGGGAGAATATTAGAAGGCATGAAATTTCCTAATGAATTTGATGAATTAGCTATCCATGGAAAATTGCCAGGTATGTTCCATTTTCTTTGTGCCTGGTTATTGCGTGCACAATACATTTGTACCTTTGTAATAATCTACCTTATGTAAGTCTGTCTGGAAAATGTAAAAACAAAATCCAGTTTCTTTATATTATGAAATATGTGAATTCTCAGTCCTAATTCAACTGTATTTGAATTCCATTTTTTTTTTTAAATAAATGCAAAAGGTTATAATGGAAAAAAACGCAAACCCAGATTGAAAGGAAACCAGTATCTTAAGTCCTAAGCATTAACAATTTAGAAATAATTAAGTTACTGGATTTAGGTACTGTGCTAAGCTATGTTTTCAGTTTGCTTTCTTGAACAAACCACAGCTGACTGGTTTCACAAAACATGTTAATTATAAACCATGTTTTATAAAGCACAGTGGGTGAGTTTAACAGCCTTTTAAGTGTGAACCCAAAGTTTACGAAGTATTTTTCTTTTGAAAAGAAGAGAAATGGTATTCAAATATAATGGAATGTTTTCAGGACTGTGCCTGCTAAGGTTTGATGATTTTTTGTTTGTTTGTTTGTTTTGAAGTATTTTTCACAGTCTTTTATAATATCGTAATTTTTAAAATATAATACTTTTTAATATGGCAGTTGCCCTCTGGAATAGTATCTTCCCAGAGATCTGTACAGCTCCCACCCTGATGCTGTTCTGAACATCATTGAAATCTTGGCTTTGTTCCATGCCTGGGAGGAAGGTGGCTGCTGACCCTCTCTCATTTCTGGGGCACTGTGTTGGTTCCTTCTGGACACTGAGGATTTTTCATGATTTTTCTTTCTGTTTTTACTTTCTTTTATTTTGTAAGCTGCTCAGAGTTGTCTGGTGTCAGGCAGCTCTAAATTTAAATAAATAAATAATATGGCCTAAGGCCATTCTGTTACTGCTCATCCTTGGGTTCAATAGCCTACAACCTAATTGAAGTTCTGCATTTTATATACCCAAAACTAATACACACTAGGGCCATACAGTGATAATACAATATTCTGATGGTTCAAAAGCTAATAATAAAATAGTCTTACAGTTTTGGTTGGGCTGTGCTGTGCTTAGGGCATCAGTTGGCCTTAATCCAGCCTGAATGGTAGGGCTAAATCGTCAGAATTCTGTGCAAGAATCAAAGCTACGTTCTGAAAATATGGTTGAGCATTTGGGTAAAGCACTAAAATTGGTTCCTCTTTTCACCCTCTGAACTGACATTGTATTTTCTCAGTGTGCAGTAATACTGTGCATGGTCATTTATCTCTATAAGACTACATTTTTGGGGCGAGTTATCTATAACATAATAAGCTATATAGTTGAAGGCATTAGTAGGTACCTCTATTTATGCATGGTATACAGTTCTGCTGTGGTCCAATAATGAATATGGATCAAAGCCCCTCACATTTTAATCATATATGAACGTATATGTCCTCTTGCAAGACAAATGTTGGTCTCTGTAGTGTGTTTCCCCAAATTAAGCTCAGAAATATATTCTCTAGACCCTGTCAAAGAATATGGCTGTGCCCCCTGGCCAGGAGTTGAAGATTTAATTAAGAAGTGTTTGAAAGAAAATCCTCAGGAAAGACCTACATCTGCCCAGGTAGGCTTAGTAGATGTTTTCTGACGGGTGTGCAAGTATAATATTCTGTCTTGCCTCTCAACTGCCAGAATTTCTCAGTTACAAGGATTCTACCCGTTTCATCAAATGTGATGTGTGGATAAATGAATTAATTAAATTAATAAGAGATGGCACTTTTGTTTCAGTCTTAAATGTGACGTTTTCAAAAGCCCTAAGATGAATTCAGGGTAATATTATTCAGCAGGGTTAAATCATTTAAACATGATTTGCATGACATGTCTCAGGTCAGAAAAGCTGAAAAAATGTGTTAATGGGACAGAAAAATTCTTCTAATTTTACTGGGGAGGAGGCAGTTGTATGCCTGTTGCCCTTAAACTATTCAAGGCTAAGTTACTGCCTTAGCTTCTGTATGGAGTTAATTTAAACAGAACATACCCCAGTTATTTCCCTTTAGGAGCAGCACAATCTAAATTCCTGAGGACAAAGCTTCAGATTCTCAAGTGTGTTCTCTAGCATTGCCTTGCAGTTGGAGAATGAACTACACAAAGGGGAGATTGATTGGTAATCTTTAATTTCTGGCTAAAGCTTAACTTTTGCCCAATAGGTCAGTGAATCTAACAATTCTAAAAAAAAAAAAGAACTTTATTATTTTTCAAAGCATAGTTAAAATACAAAATAGAGTAAAGACAAGACAAAGTACAGACCTAAAGAGAAAAGAGAAACTATAAAGGTGCAAAGTTAGAAAGGGATAGAAAAGGAAAGTGACTTCTGACCTTCTCCAATACAGATATAAGTGCAATTACAAATAGAATCTCTTACCAATAGTTAAACCTTAGTAACATTATTTCTATCAAATCAGACCTTTTAATTGTCATGCGCTGCCTACTACTGAGTAAAACACAGACACTAATTTAGGAAGATCAGGTTCTGGTTTATTTCAGCATAGTGCATAGCTAGAAAAAGCTGAGAGTGAAGGGAGCGCGCCGGTACGGGGTTTAAATAGCCCACGCCGGTCAGCGCCCCCCCCCACCTTGGGTTGTGTCATCCCCCCAAGTCCTGTATGCTTCGTTGCCGGTAGGTGAGGGGTCGCGGGGCCCCTGCTGGTGCCCCGGGCTTCTCTCATAATCGCTTTCTTCCTCCGGCCGGTGATTGCTTTCAGCTGGGCGATATCCTTTGCGTTCCTGCTGACAGCTCCAGGTGTGCCTCGTGATCCGCCCTGTCTTTGTCGCTCTTTCTTCCCCCTTTGTGTTCTCTTGACTGGATTTTCCGGCCGGGGTCGTTCCCTTCTCCTCGGGGTCTGTGTCTGTTGTTGTGTGTCGCTTTGCTTATCTTTTAATCCCTTGCTCTTGTTTCCGTGGTATTGTTATGTGTGCCGTTGTGCTGATGCATTCAGCTCAACGGTGCTCATGACATTAATCATCAAAACCCAGGATTAAAGCTTCATTTTTTTCTGACACAAGCAAATAGTCTAAAAGTGGTTGCCAAGTAGAAACAAATCTAGACACAGTATTTTATCAATACTGTTGACTTGGCCATTTGGGCCAATTCCATCAGTTTAATAATCCAGTCCTCCACTGTAGGGATTTGGACAAAGATCTTTCCATCTTTGTGCATATAAAAGTCTTGCTGCTGTAATCATATATAAAAACAATTCTAAATGAATTTATTCAGTCTGGAGGAAGGCTTTATTGGATAAACTGATGACCCATGGTCTCTCCCAAAAATCTTTGCCATCCATAAACTATGATAAATCTGGGGTACTTCTTAAATAGTAAGTTTTAGGCACTAAAACAAAATGATGTTAGTTTCTGGAGTTTGAATCTGACTCTACAGCTGGATAAACACCTCACTGCCTTGGGATAAACACCTTACCATCTTGGTAACAGGATAAATATTTTCCTTTATTTTGAATTTTATAGACACCAGAAGAATATTATGCCCCTCTGTAAATTTTTCAAGTCACCCAGGTGAATTTCTTGATTCTTTGTTACTTCACACAGACTTGAACTGATATTGGTTGGTTGTCTGTTACATGTATTGGCTAAAGAAGCCAGCTAATTAGCAGCTGTAAGTTGGCTTACAGATGTTAAAACAAATACTTTCAAATTACTATTTTTTCAAAAATTATTCCATACTATCTTTACAATTTATAAAAATGTAGGGGAGGACTATAATTAATACTTCGGGGGAAAATGTTACAAGCTGTTGTATAGCATGCTATTCCATAAATGCATATTTCATCCTAATCAGTAAATGCCTTCCTAAATAAAATAGTGTTATATGATATGAGATACAGACGTTCCTCGCAGTAATATTTTAGTGCTAGGAACTTTTGCATGTAAAGGCACTTAGCAAAAGCCATTAGACACTATTGTTATTTACTAATATGGTATTTCTGCAGGTTTATGAAATTTTGAACTCTGCAGAACTCGTTTGTTTGATGAGATACATTTCAGTGCCCTGTCCTTCTGCATCAGAATGCATGGTGGCTACAAATCAAAGCAGCAAAAGGACAGGCATCTGGATTGGGAGTGGGAGCAGAGAAGGAGCCCAACTCTCGTTTGTTGACTTAAATACCGATGAACGCACCTGTCAAGTAGGTTTCAACGTTGACATTCAGCGCTTCATTATTTGTTGTACTGCTTCTGCAATAAAGTGACTGCTTTAATTATTAGTGCTGGGAAGTTTAATGGCATTGTCACATGTCCTATCAGTTTTCCTCTGCCTAGTCCAGTGCTTGCTGGGAATTTTGAGACTTATACCCAGCACTGTGGTGGGAACCAGGGTATAGATGGCTGAAGTGTGTCATGCATGCATATTGTAGATCTACCATTTTCTAATGAATCAGACAAGGTTGGGTGAGACTAGATGTCTGTTCTTCAGCATACATACTTGTTAAGTTTCAGCAACTGAATTACTTCTTAACAAGCCTAAGAGAGAAACTAACCATATTAGTCCACCAAAAATGGATACAATGGATGCTGATTCGTTAAAGGTTTTGTTGTTGTTATCTTGTATATAATGACATGCAGAGCTGAGAATGTTTGACTTTTAGAGGCAGAATGGGAAAAGTGAATAATGTGCTTAATTTTTCTTCTTCCAGTCTTGCTCCTGTTGCAAGTTTTCAGAAATGCAATGAGCATGCTGGAAAAATGGAAAATCCAGCTTAGACATTTCCTTTGGAGAGTAACATCATGCCACATGCATTGGTTGGGTTCACACATTGTGCTAGTGATTCCCTAGATCGTTTTTTCGATAGTTTGTTGACTAAAGCATAATGGCGATGTTCACAGTTAATGCTAAGTCTATTAAACTATGGTTTATGAATCACAGCAGTGGCTTCACATATCACACTAAGCCAAAACTGAGCAAACATTTTGGCTAGGTGCGTCTGTGGACTTGGCCATTGTATGACTGAAGGATACTGAACCTCCTAGATGCTTTAATTAAAAGAGCCATTGTAGGTGAAAGCCATTCAATGCCTGTTAGGATTCATATTTCTATTTTTTTTTTATGAAGTCATGGTCAAAAGTTTCCTCTTTTTTCCCTCCCCCCCCAACAGGACATTGAAGATAGTAGAATATTGTGTTTGGTCTTGGTGACTTTTCCTGCAGAGAAGGAGAACTGGGTTGTAGCAGGAACACAGTCAGGTTCCCTCTGGGCCTTCCACACCCAAGATGAGGAATGCAGGCATCAGTTTCACAAGATGTCAGATTCTGTCACCTGCCTTTACTGCAGTCCTTTGTCAAAGCATAAGTATGGCTGAATTTAGATTCGACTTCATAATGTATTTTGCTTCAGGATGGTCTTAAAATATACAAAAGTATTACTTTTTTAAAAAAATGACTTACCTGTTCATCAGTATCTAGACCAGCCTTTCTCAACCTTTTGACCCTGGAGAAACCCTTGAAATATTTTTCAGGCCTCGGGGAACCCCTGCACATTCAGGCTGAAGTACAGGCCAGAATTTACAAAATTATTATATTCATTTCATGGGTAGGCCTGTATATACATGCATTAACAGTGTTCTTAAACTAAAAATAAAGAATGAAACTTAGCTCTTTAATGGGAAGTTGCCCAAATTTGAAATAACTTTTTAAATAAATCACAATCTCCCAGAGAATCCCTAGTGACCTCTGATGGAATTATAGCGTTTCCCAGAACCGTGGTTGAGAAACTCTGGTTTAGATATTATTGTATGATTTGAGCAGTGTGTGGCCAGAATTGTTGCTGCCTTTTGGCACAGGGCTAATTCTAGGGTGGTTTTGAGGTTGCCATATTTAGCTTGTTCTTTTAGTACATGGGTGCTCAACTTCAACTTCGTTTTCTCTAGGGTTACATTTTAACTGCTTGCTTGCTTTACTTCTCACTTTAAGTGCATGGCAACAATGCTGCATGTCCTGAGGCAAGCATATTTCACCAATAAGTTTGTACCTTTTCTCCTTCAATTTCAGCAAGCACAAGAATTTCTTTTTGGTGGGTACAGCCAATGGACAGTTAGCCGTTTTTGAGGACAGAGCAGTAAAGGTATATATTCACCACTGTCTTCCAAGAAATATGTAATAATGAGGAACATATATTTGTAATAAACATTTTGTTTGCATTAATATAGAAAGTTTATGTTTTCTAAAATCTTGATAGATGCTACTCAAATAACCAGAAATAGGGGAACCTATAAAACAAAAATGGAATTCTATGTAATGTCCTTGAATTAGTAGTGTTACAGATTTCAGTGTTATCATCCTATTTCTTAAGCCCCCTCTTTTTTCTAGTTCATTTAATTCACTTTGAAAAAGAAAATATGGCTAGTTTAACAATTATGTTGCCTTTCGTTAAGAGACTACCAGCAAATCCTTTTTTAGGACCACCACATCAGTTCTTGCAAATTACATATTTTCATTTTATAGTAATCCATCCACAAAGCTCACGCGAGTCAGATACAGCATAACACTGTGATATCTAGTTTTGACTATATTCGATGCTCTTCTTTTTTCTATACAATAGATCAGCACAGGTTATGAAGAAGCCTAGACTAGATTCCGAGAACTCTGCCATTAGTTTCATAAATTCATGGGATCATATCAATCTATTCTTTCTGTTACAGAAAATTGTAGAAAACGGGGAATGGTAGATAGGAGCAAGGCACACGTTTAGTATGTAAAAGCAAGCTGGAAATTCTAACACATATGACATGTGCAAAAATGGGTTCAGTTTAGAAAGCCAGCATCTCTCCTACTTTAGGAATTACCTGGGATTTGGGGGGTCAATTATTTTCAATCTACAGCATGTTTGTAAGGAAAGCCTTCACTCTGGATTCAACTACCTACCTGCATCTACCACCACTCTTAGGGTTCAGTGAACTTAGGATAATGATGGAAAAGCTACATTTGTCCAAAGTAAGTGATTGGTGGACATAAGTTGTCTCATCATGGTCTGAGCAACCATTTCTGGATAGTTAACATGAAATGGCTAGTGTGATGTCTCCTAAAGCATAATACATCTTTTCCCATCCCTCTCAATTTTGTAAATAATGTAAAAATCGTACTTGTTACCTATTAAAATCAACTTAATATAACCTATTCATAATGTTTTATTAAACTCACTGAAATAATTGTAGATCATGCATAGCAAATATCCTTCCTTGATTATTTGCATTGCTCTGTTCAACAATTACTTTCATATTTGTCTCAATAAAGGCATATTGATTTATATTTAAGTGCTTTAAGCTGCAATTCTATATTTATGAGTAAGTCCCATTAGTCTAACTAGACTTTTCTAAATAGACATGCACTACATTACGCTGATCTTCTAAATTCAGTGTAGCATATAAATTATGTTTCAATAAATGTAAAAGTGAGATTATTTGCAAGGGCATTTCAAGTTTAAAAGTGCGGAGTACATATTTCTGTACTAGCAATATCCAGTACTTTGAGAAAATAATGCTTTGCTTATTTTCCTTTGTTGTGTTATCTCTGCTTGCAGGGCAAAGGTGCTGCACCTTTAAAGATCTTTCCAATTGGAAACATCAGCACTCCACTGATGTGTTTAAGTGAATCGAATTATTCATCTGAAAAAAATACCATCTGGGGAGGCTGTGGGACAAAGATATTATCATTGTCCAGTGATTTGTCTATCCACAAACTCATTGAGACCAAGACAAGTCAGCTGTATGTTTGTTTTCCCTATGTTTTACAAGGTTTTGTCTCTTCTAACTACATTCCTAAAAATACAATTTATTTTTTAATAGCTTTACTTTTCACTCTGTCTGAAAATCTGCTTTACCATGATCTTACTTGCATATTACCCATGGAATTTTGAGTCGTCTTAAATGTATTTTATTGCTTTAATATACAAAAAGAAAAAAAAGATGCCTAGATAACAGAAATAAAGAAGCAACAACAATATGTTTAATCCTTTATTTAATTACAGGTAGCCCTTGCTTAACAATGGTAATTAGGACTGGCAACTCCGTTGCTAAGTGGTCGTAAAGCACAATGTCATGTGACCACGTCAACTTACAACAGCACTTGCAGCAGTTCCAGTTGCTGTCGTTACGTGAATCCCACACGGTTGCAGCATCCCACAGTCACGTGATTGCCATTTGCGACCACCTGCCGGCTTCCCCATTGACTTTGTCAGAAGCTGGCAGTGAAGTTTGCAAATGGCGATCACGGGACGCTGTGACCGTCGTAATTGCGAGCTGGTTGCCAAGTGCCCGAATCACAATCATATGACTGTGAGGATGCTGCAACAGCCACAACTACGAGGGCCAGTCATAATTCCCCTCATTCAGCACCATCATAACTTCAAATGGTCGCTGAACAAGTGGTCATTGAACAAGGACTACCTGTAATCCCTAACCCTATTTCCATCCTTGTTAGACATTACTGCCAATATTTAATGGTGAATATTGTCTGCAATCTAGCAAGGTAGAGGGAGAAACACAGGCTTTCCATCAAGATAAAAATATTTTATTCTAACTTGCAAACCAAGCTAGCAGACACCATTGGCTTTTTCTGCCTAAATGAGGTTTATTTGAAACTGGAGCAAATCTAGTGTTTCCTGCAGCTCTGCTGAGCTTGTGGGCTCTCTCCAACCCTGCCAGTTGATATCCCCCCTCGCTTTTTTTAATGCTTCCTATTATAGCTCATCAAAGGCAGGTGCTCGGAGGATATGTTATTTCCTTTTGAAATGTTGAAACAAGGGCCACCAATTTGCTAATGCATATTGTCAGTGTTGTGCAAACAGAGTGAAAATGATTTCGAGTTAGCTTCGAACTATTTTGTGAAGGATTAACAGATAGGAGTGTTGCAGTTTGGAAGTGGGCAGTTTAAGAAATATCTGGGGAGAAATCATCAGTTTTGTAGTTTCACAACTGGTATGTTGCAACACAGGTCCATGTAACTCTAAGGTACCCTGTCTTTTAGGGCATATTTTCAGAGTCAGGGAACATCTGTGGTGAGAAGAGTGCAAGTCCCTTGTACAGGTGTCACTTTGACACCCAGCTACTAAAAAAGCAAGCAAGCAAGAGAGAGAATGACATTATGCTGTCACAGGATGTTGGTTTGCTCATAAATTTAATTAGTTTATACAATGGAGCCTGTGCTGTAAATGCCTTAACATCGTTTGCTGTTTTTCTTTTTTTTTGTGTTTCAGATTATGCCACAAGGCATACTGCGATGCCAATATTATTTCTATAGCAGTAGATAAATCCATCTACCTGGCAAAGAAGAATAGCTATTTTGTTGAAATTTGGGACAAAAAGGCAGAGAAACTTTGTGAACTAATTGACTGCGTGCATCTTCTAAAGTGAGTATCGGATATCCTGCCAAGTCAGCAATATCATAGGTGTCCAAGATGACAAATAACCTGATTTTCTATGTGTGTTTTTTAAGTAAATCAGGTAAGTTAAATTTCTAATTAACTTAAGAAAAGCTCTAACTGCAAAAAAATAAGGAAAAGGGGTACCAAATATCCTAGCCTTGCCCCTTCCAGTGATGTCACATCAGCATTTCTCCCCACCCCCACCCTCTTGGCTGGCTGTTTAAAATGAATATATCCCCCATGCATTCATGAAGAGGTTTCCCATCTTTGTTTTATAGTATAATAAGGATGGATTGGTGGAGGAGATAAAGCATCATGGTTGTAGTAACTATCAGTTTATTATGCTCGTGTATGCAGTAGAGATGTACTTACTTCAAAAATAATTCAGGAAAAGGGCTTTGGAAACTCTGGGAGTACATCATCTCTGTGCTACTCATTAAAGCAGCCATATCTTTATCAAGTTTCTGTGCAGGCATTCAAAAAGATGTGGCTGCTTTAAGAGATGCATTAGTAAATTAAACCAGCTGTGTCATTTTTCAGAGTTGTACCTACGATCTATAATTATTTTCATTTTCACTTGTGCAGAAAAGGTCCTATTCCTTACATCTACAGGGCTTCTGTTTATCTTTGAATTGCTATATGACTGCTTTTTTCCAGGTAGAAGGGTGACAAACAAATCCAATTAATAATAAGAAAAATAGCAGCATTTGTTATGTAAGGGCAGTGTGTGGTTGCTAGTACAGAAGCAAGCATGTGGTCATTATATCACACAGTATAGTATTGAGCTACAACTAAAGTTTACAAAGAATACGAAACCAATGTTAAAAATGGAAAGTCTGTGTTATCACAGAATGTAAGGGAAGAGCCCTTGGAAATCATCCAATCCAACTCTCAGCTGCAATATATGTTGCACTGTGAAAACACAAGTTGGGACATTGTATTTCCCTCATTTTACATTACTGGCATTGTCAGGAGGAGAGTCCTAGAATGGTGATATTTCCAATACTGAGTAAATGTCAGAGGACAAACCATTTGATAAAACTTAAGCATGTTTAATGGTAGCTCTGCAATCTTCATTTTCTACAGTTATGCCATGAAAAATTAGTTCCACAAATTAATGGAGCTGTGCAGAGCTTTAGATTTAAAAAGGAATAGGTACTTTGGAGCAAATGAGGATGCCTAGAACTCCTTAAAACAGCTGCATCTTTTCCCAGGATTGTAGAGCTGCACAGCCCTATAAACTGAACTCTGGTTCAGGTTTAAGTTACCCTCAACCATGGAGATTCATTGGGTGCTTTTGACCTATCTGCTTTTTTTCAGCCAACCTGCCTCACAGAGTGGTGGTTGTGGGAAAAATTGGAAGTGGAAATGCTATGTATAATGTGAAGGATCATACAATTGTACAATAAATGGTGGAGAAGGAATGGATGGAATCAGAAAAGTTCAAAGCATTGCTGTCCCTTAGTGAACCAATGGGGTTTTTAATCAGACCTTATATTTGTATATCAACTCCTGGAAGAACATTATCTGATGAGGTTTTAACATAGCATGCTGTCATATTTTTTCAGAGAGGAGGTACCAAAACTGAATAAAGAATCAAAACAACAACTGTCTTATCCTGGAAGAGTGAAGAGCATCTGTCTTCAGAAAAATACTGCACTGTGGATAGGCACAGGGGGAGGGCATATTTTTCTACTTGATCTCTCCACGCGCCTCCCCATACGGATAATACATGATTTCTGTCGTTCGGTGAGACTCATGATGACAACCCAACTAGGTAAATAGTGAAGCATATGTACAGAAAAACTCTCTAGGAACAAGAAATTTAAATGTATTTTGTTTTGTTTGTTAAAAAGTATGTTCTGCCTTTTCTTTAGGTAGCAGGTAGAAATACTGTACATATTGGAAGTTGTGTTAAGCAAGCAATATGTTAAGGCAGTATTCCTCAACCTTGGCAACTTTAAGATGTGTGGACTTTTGGGAGTCTCCACACATCTTAAAGTTGCCAAGGTTGAGAAAGGTTACATTTTGAAGTGTTTAAAAGTAGATGGGTTGTGTACAGGGGTGGGAGTGCATGAAATGTGCTTCTGCTTGATTTTCAGGAATAATACCTTTTTCCCACATCACAGTCTATCCTATTTCTCAACTCTTTGTAGCACTTTAGAGGGACTGGTAAGGAACTCTGCTATTCAGCAGCGCACATACAGTACATTATTAAATGCAGCAAATTATTGTTAAAAAGCTCGGTCCTTCTGTAACACGCCAGAGAAAAAAATACAGATCTTGTTTTGAACCATTTCAGCTGTTGCTGTTGTTGATAACAGTGACATTGATCAAATTTTGCTTTATAGATCAAAGATAAAATGTGAGGCAACCTTCTTTTGATTACTTCAGACTTTAATAAAAAAGTTGTAAGGACAAGAATCACCCAGTGTGTGTTCCTACTAAAGGTTTTAATTGGCCACCTTTTAAGCAGACAAGACCAATTCATCTCTCTGGGTTTAGCTTTTATCCATCTCTGTAACAAAGGGGTGAAGAAAGAACAGCTTGAGACTTTTTTTGGTCTCCTCCAGTAATGGCGGAATTAGAGTGAGTAAGGATCTCAGCAGCAGAAGATGGAAGAAACTGTTTCATCTTCAGATCAAAATGGCTTTGATGTGCTTTGACAACGTTGAAGCACGTTATCAAGCAAGAAGGTTCAGCTAGGGGAGATTCACCGACTCACCCCCTGCTAGACTATTGTTCTTAAAGTCATTTTCATTATTCCAACTTGAAATAAGGGTTTGGAACATGGTTTGGAAGCTTATTAATGAAGCATAGAAGTGAAATTATCTTTTAGAAGAAATTTAATATGAAATACATGGTCAGCTTCATGTTTGGAAGGGTTTTGCTTTATGTCAAATTGTTCTGTTTTTCTTTGCCTGCCACAGTTCATGGTCCTAACTTTAGGCTATGGGTCATTTTGAAGTTCTTTTGGAATCAGTAGTGTATTCCAGCCTCCCTAGTTTGTAGATTTCAGAATTCACAGCCAACATGGCCATTGCTGAGAAATGGTCTATACGTCTAGTAGGCATTAGATAGGGAAAGGCTGATAGGCACATATAAACTTGTACATATCATTCAGCCTTTTCAATTCAAATTCCCACAGTGATGTACGGAAGGAAAAAAAATGTAGTGGAAGTCTTTTACAACCACCATAAAAGTTAATAGCAGAGTTTACAAGTTTCTACATTTGGAACTCTTTGCCCATGGATGAGGAACTAAGCTCCATTGCATTCAGTTGGATCCACTGCCAACTGTAGAAGACTCTGTTATAAAGGAAAGTTTAAGACGTCCATGCATTTTTTTTTTAGTGTTTTATAACATCATCATCATTATTTAGGTCACAGAAGTAGTGACCAATGTTTCTTTTGTCTTCCCTAGCTATTTCTCCAAAACCAAAATCATAAGTCATACATTGTTAAAATGTAAAATTGGATATATGTTAGGCTTGATAGTTTTTTGAAGCTCTTACTTAAAATGGATGTATTAACCAATCCAATTGTTTTCTTGGCTTTGAAATGAAACACATCTCACTTCCAGTGGGAGGACATTTCAAATTAAGGTGCCGTAGCTGAGAACGGTTCTCCCTTGATCTCCACATGTAGCTCCCAAACTGTAAACACAGAGTAGAGCCCCCTCAGCTGATGTTATACTGAGGCTGATATAAGAAAGTTTTTCTTGCTTTCTCCAAAACGGGGAAAAGAAGACCTGCAAAATCTTTCCCGTTTCTGGTGCATGCATAGAAGCATTTCTGCTTCTACAGAACATTTCCATGAAGAATAAAGGATGAAATTTTAATTTGCCTTTCTTTTGACCAAAGGCACCCTCAAGAATGTTGTTCTGGTGTTGGGTTACAGCCATGAAGATGATAGTGAAGATAAATACGCTAAAGGTAAGGATTAGTCAGTTCTGCATCTGTTCCAATTCTGCAGCTGCATCAGTAATACTTGCAGGGTTGTCTGCAGGATGTGGTAAAAAAAGGCAGAGCTTCAATCACACGGTCATGGTTGCCATTTTGAATTTTTACCACACCCTGCAGATACTCCTGAACCCATGCCTTACCTTACCGCCCGTTCATTTTGTAGGGCAGGAAGATCTCTTATCCCCACTTCTTATTGATTGTGAGTTTGGGGCCAGAACCAGTTATTGGCTTTTTACTTGCTAATTCTTCACCTGAGCAAACTTGTTATTTTCCTGCTACAAGTAAAGTCTTAAAGTCTCCTTTGAGTTGAGCTTGATTCCCGGTGACTTCCATGCGTTAATAGTATGGAAGTGGTTTGCCATTGCCATCTTCTGGGTTTAGTTTGGTTTCGTTTACTCCCCAGCTGAGCCTCAGCCATGGCATTTCCTGGTGGTTTCCCAACCAAGTACTAACCAGGTCTGATCCTGCTTAGCGTCTTGAGACTAATCAAGGCAGGGGCGAAACAGCCGGGGTTTTTTGCTTACATCAGAAATAATGCAAGAGCGTGTGAGAAAGTGTGTACAACAGGTAGTGACAGGGGAGAGGAAATAGTGTGTGTATTTGTAGGTCCTGGCCTACCTCAGCGATCAGCCCTCTATTTTGGCTCCTGCTTTTAAATACAGCTGATGCAACAACTGATATATATGCCCAGTATTGTGGGTGTGGGTGCAATATCTTCAGTCATTATTTTCAAATGAATTTGTTCACAGGAATACAATCTTCAGTGTCCATCTGGGATGTTAATCTGCCACATGAAGTGCAAAACTTGCGAAAACATATTGAGATGAGAGAAGAGTTAGCAGAGAAGATGAAGAATTTTTCTTTGGATTAACTTGCAGCCAGGTGTTTAACACGCTAGACTTATACAGGTCTGCATCTGGGTCTTATCACGGGACTGTTGTGGGAAGTCTGACTGAAGGACAGCTGAGATACTTGTTAAAATGCAGCATCACCACTGGTTTTCTTTAAAATGAAAAGAATATTAATCATGCTTAATATCCCAGTGCCACAGATTAAAAGGATAAACAACTGTAGCACTGAAGTTTATTTCTTCTGGTTTCTGATGTTATTAGGTTTAAATTAATTCTGTTGTCCTATTTTGCATGTTGTATTTGTATCTTTGTGTGTATGTATGTGTATATATATATATATATATATATATAATTCAATATGGTTTTAACTGTTTTAAGTATATTAAGCAAGATGTGGTTTAGAGCTATACCACTATTTAAACACCAGGAAATTAAATACGTCATAAGTATAAATTTTGATAACAACAGCTAACCAATGCATACTAGGGCTGTGCACGTTTGAAAATAATTTAGATGAAATGCTTAGGACCTCACGTGAGGCTTCTTTCTGTCTTTTTTCAGCCCACAAGTTTTTTTGTTTGTTTGTTTTTTCAGGCTTCTGTCTAAGATGCTGCTGCTTTAAGGATTCAACTAGTTAATGTGACCTTTAATGAAACCCCAACATTTTCTCAGGCTTGGATGGAAGCCAGAAAAAGGAAGACTGCTTTAATGAAGTGCAGGGGAGTGCTGTGCTCACAGGAGGTCTGAATCACTGCTTCCAAATTGTTTTCACAATGGAAAGCACAAACAGGTTCACCGTTATTGTTAGGAATTTGCATAGCTGAATGCTGCATTTGGGATCCTGATATAAAGAGAAGAGTCTCTATCAATATATTGGCTTTGATGTCTGGTATTATCCAGTTATTTATAATCAGTGTGCAGAACTTGGCTGCTTTATTTTTCCTAAATACTGTATATACCTTTACACACTTTTGTGAAAGCAACCATGATTCAGTGTCTAGTGACCTGAATCTTTGTTACATATTATAACCTTGGGGATCCTTTTCTGATATTCCCTGCGGGCAAACTCCCTTTAATCCTGATGCTTCCAGAATCAGGGACTTTTTCCCTGAAACAAATTGGAATTATCAGGAGGAAGGAAGAAGGATGTAAAAGCCCCAACACCTTTGATTGTAGTGGTACAGCCTGAAGTGTAGGGTGTGCCCACAAGACATCCTACACGTTTAAATGTCTGTCTGGAAGTACAGAAAAAGAACTATTGTCTGCAATAGCTGTGTGTTGCAGATTAATAATTGTAAAGCTCTCAAGACATTCTTGTTTTTCCATACAAGATAAATGTTTTGTTTACATGGAAAAGTGTAATTTAAAAGTATATATTAAAATGTAATAAGCTTTTCTATATCTTAAACAAAGCAGTTTGTTATATAAATTATTTGGAATACAATCTGTGCAGTTACCAAAGTTTTATTATGCATGATTATTTCAAATCAAATAAAACATGTTGATACCAATACAACATTCTCAGTAACTCAGTTCACTAAGATAACATACACCTGGCTACCTCAACTCTACTAAGCGCATAACACATTGTGTCATTCTCCCCACACTGTATAAATGGTCGCTGTTTTCCTAACAGAAAAGCAGACTCTTTGAAGTGGTTCTCGAGAGAGAGGGAATATTAGACTAATTTGGATGGACACAGTTACTGGTTTTGGTTCTGAAAGCAAGGCGTGTCTCAGAAAATCCACTGGAAATCAAAAACAGTTTTTCTCAAGCTTAAAACCCCTATAGAAAAAAGTACCTGAAAGTCATAAGCTAGGTGGGAGAGAGATTCAGACCTCTCTGAATCTTCAGTGGGTTCATGTGGATTTGGAGATATTTTGGGATAAATTATCAATAAATCCAGTTTATCAAATGTTCAACAACATGATAAATATATTCACAGCAGTTAGATAAAGGTAAAGGTTTCCCTTGACGTAAAGTCCAGTCGTGTCTGACTCTAGGGGGCGGTGCTCATCTCCGTTTCTAAGCCTTTAGAGCCGGCATTGTCCGCAGACACTTCCAGGTCATGTGGCCAGCATGACGACACGGAACGCCGTTACCTTCCCATCGAAGCGGTACCTATTGATCTACTCACATTTGCATGTTTTCGAACTGCTAGGTGAGCAGGAGCTGGGACTAGCAACAGGAGCTCACCCCGCCGCGCGGTTTCGAACCGCCGACCTTCCGATCGACAGCGGTTTAAGTGTGTTGAATAATATGTAGGTGTGTTACCTTTTTCTCTGTAGGAATCAAATAATAGTGGGTCATTAAAGAATACATGGATCTATTCTTTATGAATGGGCTGAAATTATGGTTTCATATTTGCAGCCAATTGGTAGATTATCAATCCATTTGGAGGGAACCAGCAGTTGTTCTGGTATCCATAAGCAAACAGTTTGAGGATGTCAACTTTGAGTGCAATCCTACTGCTGCCAAATGGACCCCTGCCTACAACAGCTCGATTGTGGTGATGTTCCACCAGTGTTGGTTGCCTGACCTTGAAATAGGGTATTCCAGAGCAAATCAGGTGATTAGGTGCAAACCTATTCTGTTTGCTGGAGTGGGTTCTGAAGTGACCCCTTCATCTGTGCTATCTTACAGGCAGAAATGAACCAATTGGCTCACAATTTAGGAGTCATGTATTCTGAGGTAGAAATTGCTGGTTTGGTTGGGCCACAGTCATACTCTCTTGCAGTTGATGCAAGTCTGTTTTTCTTTCAAAAGCATTATTGCTTTAATCCCTGGCCCTTTAAGGCCAGTGTTGGCAAATATCAATAAAGAGTGCAAACTTTCAACCCCATATTACTTTTCCTAGGGTTAGCAAAGTATAGGGAAAGAAGAAAAGTATAAAATTTAAGCCATGAAAACAAAGATATCAAAACCATTATTACAGCCTTTAGGCCAGAGAACACTATAGTGAAAATACATAAACCTATAATTAATAAAACTAAAAAGTAGACATCAAGTACAATACAATAAAGTTACATAAAATAATAAAGTATGCCATTGTCCTCAAAAACCAAACATTGGCCCATCCCAAATGAGGATCCAAAGGCACCTCAGCATAAAATTCCACCCAAATTTCATCCCAGACTTTGCATTCAAACACCTACCCAACCGACACACTGGAGGAATTTTCCTCCTCAAGGATCAAAAATCGGCCCTTCCCCAAATGAGGATCTGGAGATGCCACTAATCATAAAATTCCACCCCAATTTCACTAGAGCATTAGTTTTTATGTCCAACCAGCCTGCCTGACCTGTGCATCTACTGCCACCATCAGGAATTCTGCTCCCTGAAGGCTGAAAATTGGCCCTTCCCCAAATGATCCAGAGGCGCCTCTAAGCATAAAATTCCACCCCGAATCTCACTGCAGCCTTCATCGTTGTGTTGGACTTTGTGCTTTCCTGCCCCCCGCCCAATTGTGGGCCTTCTGTCAAATGATTTGTAAAAGCATAAACTGCGTAATTCTGCCCAGGAATTCTCTAGAAGATGCTAAACATGGTAAAAGCATGTGTTACATGCGTTCTCCCTTTTTATAGGGATTGTCTACTCATATGAACATCATTCTTCAGAGGATGAAATGTTTCTTTTACACTGAAGGTTAGTTATCTTGATAGAAGAGTTGGTAATGAGCCCTGTTTTACTCAGTGGCTCTGGAGCAGGAATATTTTCAAGCAATCCATCAATTTGTATTGCTGCTCCCCTAAATCTTAGTAATTAATTTTTCTGTGAACTACTGGTTTTCATTTAGTGAAAGCTGCTGGTTAAACATTTGCAGCATCTTGATCCGGGTGCAGTAGAAAAATATGAAGTTGAGCAGCCTGAATAATTCTTTATAGTAAGTAGAACAAACGTCTGACATATGTGACAGAGTTCACCTTAGTCGTTTCAGAGTATTCAGAGGGTTTTTTTTTCTCAACAAGTCTGAAACTTGTCTACCATTATGCAAAATGGTATAAAGGCAAGATGGTATAGTATACAGGAGAAATGCAAATATATAGAGATATATAGGCCTTCTTCAGCTAACTGCCATCCACACCATCTCTCAGCACATTCTCATGCTCTCTCCCACAACCCTGTGGCCCAATAGGAGACTATTATTTAACTGGCTCATAGCCATGTCCATTCCTGTATTGCACTGGAGGCATTGTAAGTCACTTGTTGAGATGGGCGGCTATAGAAATTAAACAATAAATAAGTATTAAAAAGGCCAGGATTGCCCTACTAACCAACTTCTTAGCTTTAGAAATGATGCAAATGAGTAAAATATAAATTAAACCCAAATGAAAGATATTCACGAATTGCGTTCAAACCATTTTAGATGCATCGCCCAGTGAGAAAAACAAAACCAGGTTTTATTAGGAGATACAGTAAGACATATTATACCAAACAAGCCATAATTTATACAGCAACCAAAATTAGTCATCTGTAAAAAGGCATAGTTTAGAAGTTTTGAAGATTCTTCACCTTAGAAGTTCCATTATTCGATTAATTTTGGATATGATTATTTATCGTGTACAGTTTGCTTCTACAAATTACCGATGATTCAGAACAAGGCCAAATCCCTCAAGCTTTATTATAGTTGCTTTCATAATGATTAGGAATAGACGAATCTGTTTGACAATCAAATCCCATCATGAAGCTACACATGGTGAAGATTTGGCTATTAGAAGTAATTTTTTTATAAGAAGATTTTACATAGGTTTAAAAAACTACAGAAACATAAAAGGGAAAGCAGGGAGGAAGATTTAAAAAAATAAAAGAAAAAGTGAAGGATAGCAAAAAAAAATGGAAAAAAGGAAGATATTTAAAGAAATGACTTCAGATCTTCTTTGCAGCAGTCACAAACACAGTAATTACCATTTCCACCCACCCAAATTACATATCATAGTTCCATTTTTTTCCATAAACAAACCTTTTTAATCAAGAAATCCCAAAACCACCAGTTCATTTTTATCCATTTTTCAGCAGGAAGTCCATAAAGGTTTTCTTTTATAAAAGTAATTGTAGTACACTCCTTAATCAGGCAAGTCAATTTAGCCATTTCTGCAAACTCAACCATCTTCACGATCCATTCCTCCATTATGGGTATTTCTATAGTCTCCCATCTTTGTGCATATAATAGCCTCACTGCAGTTACCATATATAAAATCAGTCAACCATGAACCTTTTCTAGTTGACTGTCCATAAGTCCTAATAAGAAAAATTCCAGTTCATCTGAATGTTAATTTTTAAAACTCTCTGCATCATTATATGTATTTGTGTTCAGTATCTTTTTGCTTTTTCACAAGTCCACCATGCATGATAAAATGTCTGGTCATGTTTGTCACATTTTCAACAGTGATTAGAAATACCTTTATACATTTTAGACAATTTCTCTGATATCATACACCAACGGTATATCATTTTTAAAAAGTTTTCATTTTAATTGTAAGACATTGTGAATTTCAAAACTTTTAACCACATTCTGTCCGTTTGAATATTATAACCAAAGTTCTTAGCGCATTTTACCATATACTTGAACTTGCTCTTCTGTTTCAAAACTCAGCAAAAGTTTACAGTATACATTTTAGCAATCACATGTTCATCATTTGTAATTGATGTATGTAATTCATTTTCAGATTCTGTTTTATCATATTCTATTCCTGGTACTTTTTTATCTGTATTAAATCTTTCTCTTAATTGTGCATATGAGAACCACTGAAAATTATGTCCCTCTGCAGTGAATTGTTCTCTTGATTTCATCTTAAGCTCCCCCTTTTCCTGTACGAAAGGCTTGGTTATTTTCATGATACTTTAAAAAAAAAGTGCTGCAAGATGTAGATTACTTTTTGTAACATGTCCCAGAATTGTACTGATCCTTCTCCATTTTTTCTTATTTTCAGTCAGAAGCAGAAAACTTGCCTTTCCTTACAGCAGTCTCCTTATTTCATAAAGAAATAATGCCCAAAGGTTTGCAACTAGAAGAGGAATTGGGCATCAGCTTTCTAGCTCAGACTGAATTGCAAGCTCCTTGTTTTTCCATTTCTGCTGCAGCCTAAAAATCAGCAGCAGGATGTGACACGCAAAAACACACATGGCAACGTTTCTTTTACCTGTTATATACTGAGCCCGTCCCTGATTGTGGGGGTGGGGGGCAATGTCTGTTGGATGCACTGCAAAATTGAGTCTTCCCAATCTAAATAGCATATTTCTGCCTTTTCAAAACAACCAGTTCCCTTGAAGAGAGAGAGAGAGATTAAACTTCTCCTAGAGGTGAGCTGTTTGTAACCTCCTATTTCCATTTCACTAGCACTTGCCAGAATGAAAAAGGGACATGTACCAAATCATTATGCCCTGGAAGATGTGAAATGGAAGGAGCTTTCATCACCAACTTTGATGGAACCTCTTACAGCTATGCCAGAGGCTGTCGCTTTATAGCAATCCAGGTTATTAAGTTTGTTGCTTACATAAGCCATCTTTTCTTATTGCAGTACATCCTCAACTCTGACTTCTATCTGTATTTCTCAGCTAAATTTGTTCCCCGAACTATTACAGTATGATGCAGGCATTCTCTTATGTTGGGTGAAAAGAAAGAAGACGATTTGTCAGGCCACAATTATTTAATAGTAACTGGATTTAACCCAGAGGAGCAACCCCATCCGACATATTTTTTAAAATCAGAACTGTGTCCTACATTCAGTGGGATTAGTTACAAAGTAGTATGCATGGGAACTGTAGCTTTTACCATGCAATCCTCTAAGTTAACTACTACTGTTAAAACTATGGGAATTGATGGGACTTTCTCTCAGAGGCATGAATATTAGGGATATGCAAAGTTTTTGAAATAATTTGGATGAAGTGCTTTGGAACATGTAACAGCATGAATTTAGCACCTCTTTAAAGCAGCTGTGTCTTTTTCAAGACTTGTGCAGTAGCAGCAGAGGGTAGCTGCATGATCCCATTAAGAGATGCAGCTGCTTTTAATAGGTACTATACTTCTGCACACCCTAAAGTACCATTTTGGAATCAAATTGAAAGCACTTATGTATTTGCGGCTATACTGCAATTTTCTGCCAACTTACCCTGAAGCAAGTCCTAATTTGTATTTAAGGACTGCAGCCTTTATCTCATTTGAGTAATTAAAGTAGCCTACAGACCCCAGCATTTCATCTGTGTGCAATGCTAATGGAGCATTACATGGTTTGCCTGATGCAATCTAAAATGTGTTTCATTATGTAGGATATTAGGTAGACCTGGCACATCGTTAACAATGGAAGATTGGGGTATCTGTAAAAAGCATATCCTTAAACTTACCTGGCTTTCAGATCATATAAAATGCTCCTTAGTATATCTAATTTCATGTTCAGACATAAATATCAGCATGCATTTTTCAATAGTTTTATGTAAGTAGGTTTAAACAGGGACTGTGCCACATCAGAAGTTCCAAGATTTGGCAACCTTGTATCATATTAATTAGAAATGTGGATAAGCTCATTATGCTGGGTATCTTGTGATTAGGTAAGAAAGCTTTGGTCCATTTTATCTTATTTTTTTTCCCACTAGAGCTGTCTCTCTGTTTTGTGAAAAAGCCAAGTTTAAAAACTCTTCATTTTTTGCTAATTGCATTGTAAAAGCCAATATTGTCAAACTGTTTTTCTCTGGATCCATGACCTTCTTAGCTCCCTGTGCTGGAACTGTTCTCCCAAACAGCAATTCCCACGTGACCTGATGTGCTTTTCTTGAACAACTGCCTACACTTAACATTTCTCTCTGTTGGGCTGTTGAATATTTGTACCTTGGTATGTATTTATGGCGGTCTACAGATGTTCAAGCCATTTCACCTCCCCTGAAATGTGAGTTTATCAATGAGCTGCCTTTTTTCTAGAAAATGGTGGGCTTTCATTGTCCTACCTTATAGAATTCGAAAGAAACAGATGCTACTATTGTTTTCCCACACTACATTATACACACCCTTTAACGATTCTTAAGAAATCTTCCTACATCCAGTTCTGAAGTTGAAACATTTTCTCCTAGAACACATAAGCAGTGGTAGTGAGCTCTCCTTGGTCAGCCTTATCCCAGTTTTTACAATGTTATTTTGCAAACACTAAATCCTAGTTCCTTCAAGTCTTTTCAGTATCACCAAAAGCATGTGTTCACAAAAAAAGGAACAGGATAGATAATCTTCCCCCTAACCCTTCAACCCTAACCCCGAATCTCTTCTTTCTATTCTTCCAAATTCATCTGGGTCCTTCTATCCTATAAGGGAAATGCAAAGTTGATGGCTTTGCATCTCCTCAGTGAGCCAGATAAAATTAGCATTAGCAGAATTGGCAAGCACAGGTCTTTTTTCTTTCTTTTTTTACTGGAGATAAGAGAGTTGAGGGACTTTTCATCACTGTGAGCCTGCAGCAGTTCACTATTGAGCAGTGATTTTCATTTTTTATTTATTAGGCTTATGTGCAAATCTGATTATATATGATAGAAGAGCTTATAGACCTACCACCAGAAATAAGGTTAAAGAATATTATAAATATCCATTATAATGATAGGAACAGAATCCCCAACACCAAGGACTAACTGTGATGACACAAATGCAACATTAATCCTCAGGAAGAAACAAAACAAAATACAAAAAGTCTGGCTCCAAAGGCTCATTGAAAAAGCCACATCTTAATAGCTTTATCAAAGGCCAGGAGATGTTGTAATGATATGTGGGAATGACCTTGGGAGACAGGATGAATATCTGCAGCCAAGGCAACGGTCTGATAAGAGGCAGCTCAATCCTCAGGTGGGGGGAACAAATGGGGAGCATTTCAGAAGGGACCCTCCCTAATTTCCTAGAGACTAAAAAGAGAGGATGGGAGAAATACTTTCAGCCTTGCAAGATTCTGATAATATACCTTACAATAAAGAAGGATAAGTTCATCTAGATGTGGTTCTTGAATGCAAGAATGATGATCAGATGAGATTCGGGGCACAATTTTATGGTTAGAGGTGACTTCAGATCCTCATTTCAGGACAGGCCAATTTTTGGACGCAATTTTGTGGTTAGAGGTGAATTGGTAAACCATAGTTAATTAATATATGTTTGTATTGATAATGGTTGTGGCTATAGGAGCTCTTCAGCAGAGAGAGAGATCTGTATTCTATAGCAATGGCAGCTGCTTCAGTGACAAGATCAAGCAGAGCTATTATTACCTGTCAGGTGAGAGAAAATCTTTTGTCTACAAAATGATAAAAACAGAACCTTAAAATCCAAACAAATACTGGTTTTTGGCAGATCTGGTGTAACTATTATAGAGAATTGAGATAAGGCATTGCATGACTACAGATTTTATCTTTAAGAGAAGGGCTGAATCAAAATAACATATCTCTTTATCAGTTCAGAACATGATAATATATATGGAGATGCTGTTTTCAGATCGACTGGTGGTACTCAGTCAGCGACCGCTCAGTGACCATTCGAAGTTACAACGGTGCTGAACGAGTGGTATTTACGATTGATCCTTGAAGTTCTGGATGTCTCAGCACCCCTGCAATGACATAATCACAATCTGGGCACTTGGCAACTGGCTCACACTTACAATGGATGCAGCATGTCGCAGTCACATGATCGCCATTTGCTTCCCACAAGCAAAGTCAATTGGAAAGCCAGTAGGGAAGATCACAAGTCACTCTGGTAAGTCTCCGCTATCCAGCAGCAGCCACCCCCAGCCCTGCCACACTCATGCTGTGCCAGCCACCCATGCACCCTTGCATACTCTCCCCCACCCAGCAGCAGCCACCCCACCACACTCAAACCACACTGGCCACCCACAGAACCACCTCCATCTGGCAGCAGCCACTCACCTGCCCACCGGCCTGCTTGCGAGCCACCTGGGACTTCGAACTTCCTGCTGATTTTCCTACTGACTTTGCTTGTGAGAAGCCAGCAGGAAGTTGTGAGGAGGTCCTCGCTTAATGACCTGCAATCATTGCTTAATGATGGCAATGGGGACTGCCGGGATTGCTGTCACTAAGTGATATAGTCACGTGATGTCACACTTTACAACCTCATTGATTTAGAGACAGAAATTCCAGTCCCAATTATCGTCATTAACTGAGGACTACCTGTATAAAAATGATGGTTGTCAAACTTCACACCAGGCACAGTAATAACGGACCAATCCTCTATATGACATTGAGATAGATAATTCTCAGTTAATTGGAGAGTGACCAGATCTGTCTGTCATTTTTTCTCAAGGCTAAACTGTATACAAGTAGTTTAGTTTCTATTACCCTGATCATTTTTATTGCTTTTTGTCCTTACTCCAGCGTGTTGTATCTTTAAAAATGGTGCTCAGAAATAAAAAAAGTTTGGCCAATGTAGGAGGAGATCATTGAACTATTACTTCCCATTATTTTACCTCCTTCTACAAGAAGCCTTTAATTCAGCTCTTCCCAATTTGATACCCTCCAGATGTGTTTGAACTACAGTATATTTTCCAGAATTCCTAGCCAGCACACTTATTGATCATACTGACTGGGAATTCTGGGAGCTGTAGTTTCAGTACACCAGACTGGAGAAAGCTGCTCTAATTTCTACCTGTTGTAACAGTGCTGTATATATGATGTAGTCAGTGCCTTGTTTCCTCAAAACAGAGAGCATAGTATCCATAGGAATAACAGATGAGCATTTTCAGACATCGTCAGCCATGCATTTATGTGAATAATTTATTGCTTGAACTGGGCTGACATTATAAAACTCCTCTGAAACCTATTTTTCCAAAAAATTATAAATGAAGCTAATTCCTGATTACTGGAAACTATTGCCAGGGTATGCCAGTGGGACCCATATGTATCCAGTTCAAACATTATTTATCAATACCAATATGAGCTGGATTGATGCCGTAACCCATAGCTGACTCAAGAATGTTATCAACTAGCATAAAAATAGGATGATGGAGGCATCAACAGCAATGATAATTGACCTTTGAAATATGTTTTCGTTTATGGTGGAATCACCATTACCAGAAAACTTCAAAACAAGATTAAATTAATATTAACCCCTATGGAGAATATGAATTCTTATTGTGTGACGTAAAGAACATCCTTCTTGGCAGCTCAGGAAATGTGACCATATGAGAGCTGTGATCAGAACCACTGGGGCCATATAAGGGACAGAAATATGATGTATGAGCCATCCATTTCATAGCCATTTTGGGGTCAAAAGGTCCTGTGTGTCATGATAGCATTGTCCAAATGATGAGAATTATATACTTGCATTATTTGCATAATGATGTCATGATGCACACAATCTCATTTGCCTACCCTGTGAACACCCATGATAGGTTTTCATTGCTGGTTGGATTAGATTAACAAATCCCATCTCTCATGAAGAATGGGGCACCACTTGTGGGCAATTTCAGTTGTATATTCGAATAGCATCCAGGTACATAATCATTAATTTTGCTAGGATTACTGGCTGGGGAATTTTGGGAGTTGAAGTCCACACATCTTAAAGTTGCCAAGCTTGAAAAACACTGCCATAGATTTTGGTGAGAAGTCGGATAATGTTGATGTTAGCAGCAACATCAGCTTTCTCCCATTCTGCACCCTGAACATCCAAGAATCCTTTATTAGAACATGATTGTGTAAAGCAATTGTCAAGCTTCTAGTACATAGTATCTGAATTATTCTTTCCTAGGAAAAATCTGCTTTGGTTTATTTATTTCTGAGACTCCGTCATGAATCAGGAAATGGAGAGCTTTTTTAAAAAATAAAAAGTTTAGTAAGAATTAATTAGGGATGCGGTGGCTCTGCTGGTTAAACTGCTGAGCTGCTGAGCTTGCCGATCGGAAGGTCGGTGATTCAAATCCGCATGATGTGGTGAGTACCCGTTGCTAGTCCCAGCTCCTGCCAACCTAGCAGTTCGAAAGCATGCAAATGTGAGTAGATTAATAGGTACCGCTTCGGCGGGCAGGTAACGGCATTCCGTTTAGTCATGCCAGCCACGTGACCGTGGAAGTGTCTACGGACAAACGCTGGCTCTTCGGCTCTGAAACGGAGAGGAGCACTGCCCCCTAGAGTCGGACACGACTGGACTTAATGTCAAGGGAAACCTTTACCTTTACCTAAGAATTAATTATGTAGAACCTGATGCTGTTCCTCAAGCAATGAGAAATGGAAAGTCTGCTCATTTCAATAGATGGGATTTATGTTTCACTGAGTTCATGGGTCACCTCTCAAGTGTCACTAAATATAGTTACAAATTGTACGAATTGTACAATGCTGTATGTATAAATTTTCATTTTACTTGCAGTTCGGATATGACTCTACATGAGAATATTTAATGAATTCCAAATAACTTCATATTCCTAAATCCAGTACAATATTGCTGTTTTCTGCATTATTGATTTTGTAAATATATCTATTGATGAAACTTTATAATCCACAAGCATCCTTAAAATAGAAATATTATTTTAAATAATTCATACTCAAAATGCACACATCCCAAAATGTAACTGTGAAGTAGTGATGGCATCTAGTGACTGATAAGGCAAATGACAACAGGTAACAATGTTACTTAATTTCCAGAGATTACCTTGAAATATGGCTTCCAAAGGAAAGGATATGCAAAATTTCCCTACAATCTCAGCTATTGCCACATATTTAAAACTATGAATCATAGTTTCTAGGTGAGACTGTATGATTTTAAACAAGGGTATTTGGGGCATTTCTTCTGAGATAGTATCTTCTTATACAGACAAAATAGGAATAGCAGAAATTTACCTAATTGGGATGTCAGAGGGACCCAATATTGAGTTTTTCCTGATAACAATACACTATGTAAGTGGGTTTCAAACTTTGTGATGCCCTGACCCCCTGAAATAATAAATGAATTTTTGAACATCCATCATGAATAAAACCTAGCTTTATAACAGATACACCAGAGGATCATCCTTCCCCAAAAGGAAACATTAGCAGAGAAAAAGAGCTTCAGACCAAAATCCTTTGCGATGTCCACTGGCCATATCTCATCAACCTAGGATTGCAAACCCTAATTGAAACCAGTCCTGGAGATACCTTCTTTGCCTTGTGTGCACGGGACATCCTTGCCAAACCCACATTCCAGAAAATAGCAAGACCAGGATTGCGACCTTTCCACACATCCCGCTTCACTTGTATTGCTCAGGTATCTCAAATGACAAATCAGAAGTTTTGCTATTTGAGGAGCCATTGAGTTGGAAGGAAATCAGTTTGGCTATCCATCAGGGGCAGGGACGTGGTGGTGCTGCGGGTTAAACCGCTGAGCTGCTGAGCCTGCCGATTGGAAGGTCAGCAGTTTGAATCCGCATGACGGAGTGAGCTCCCATTGCTAGTCCCAGCTCCTGCCAACCTAGCAGTTCGAAAACATGCAAATGTGAGCAGATTAATAGGTACCGCTTCGGTGGGCAGGTAACAGCGTTCCGTGTAGTCATGCTGGCCACATGACCACGGAAGTGTCTACGGACAAACGCTGGCTCTTCAGCTTTGAAACGGAGATGAGCACCACCCCTTAGAGCCGGACACGACTGGACTTAATGTCAAGGGAAACCTTTACCTTTGTCTATCCATCAGGGATGCTGAGATGAGAGCAGTGCTGAACCATTGTCATCTATTTGCTTAGAAACCTTCCTTTGCTTTCAGATTCTGTTTTGGCTCCTTGCCCTTTGTGGCCACTCGAGTGATAAAGTGTGTGCATTCTCAGCCTTTGACCAAGGCAGGCTCAGCCTCCCCCTCGGCAACCTTTTCCAGGTGATATTGCCAAGGCTAGTTTTAGCTCAACTCAATTAAAGAAAAGGAAAGAGAAAAGGAAAGACAAAGATGTAGAACATTTCCTTGGTTGTTTAATGCTTTAGTGGATAAATGTATGGGGAATGTTTCTGGTAATGTTAGATTTATATGCTGATAAAGATAGTTGCATATAAGCTGCAGTTTCCTGAAAATCTCAGTAATTTGCAGTGGATGTTAGATGGTATGATGAAATGAAGTGTATAGATCTAAAAATTAATGTACCAAAGTCCAAGATAGTTGTGTTTAACCGGGAAACAGAAAAATTATCACATTCATAGTAGAATAGTAAAGTAGTATTATTAAAGCTGGGAAAATGGAGACGTTTTAAGACATGTAAATACTGACTTGAAGGTAGTGGGTTATATGTGGCCTCCTGTTGCAAAGAATGTTGAAAGAAGTGCAAACAGCTGTGTACAAGAGTACGCCCATTTTGTTATATGGAAAAGAAGGTTGGGTATGCCAGAAGAAACAAAGTTGAATACAGTGAGAATAGGTATTTAAGTGTGTGCTTGTGTGTGTGTCAAAACAAAGGAAGGGTTGAGAATGAATGGCTGCTGAATGAAAGCGGTCACCAGTATGAAAGAACTTTGATATGGTTTGGTCATAAAGGAGAGGACTGGCTTGCAAGACAACTATATAAAGGAAGAATGGGTGGATAAAGAGAAAGAATGTGATTGGATAGAATTCATGAGATCTTGAAAGAAGTGAGAATTCTGAAGAACAAAAAGCACTCTATGAAGAGGTATGGAGTCATGGTAGAAGCAGGGAAGATTTGTAAGGATAAAATGAACTTTATTCAAAAGGTAAAAAATTCCCTAAATAATGCAGAGGCTAGGGAAACCTAACAGTTTGATCACAGGGAGCAGAAACTACACCTGTGAAATTGCAGAAGCAATAACTAAGCGATTATAGTGAATATAATTTCAGACAAATCTGTGTCCCAAGATCACCTCTTTAAACCGTCACAGGAATTGTGAATAGTGGGCTTACAGACACTGTGCTGAGCTTTTTTTTAAAAAAAAAAAATCATAGACTGAATATAGAGGGATAATGGTTATGATTCTCATAGAAATACATACTGCAGGTATTTTCCGAGTTTTAGGCTAATAAATATTGTGAAGACATCTGTGACGTTCCTTGCAGGAAAAACCACTTTGCACCGTTGGACCTAATACATATTATTTATTTATTTATTTATTCCATATTTTTCTTCTAAAATGAGAGGCCACAAGCGGCAAAAATCTCCACTCTATAGCACATTAAAATCACCCATGTGGTCCTGGTAACACCCTTTTGAGATCAACAGCAATGTGAATTCTCTCAGACAATGTCCTCATAGCCTGTCCTTAATTCCTGAAAACTGGACAAAACATTGGCCTGTATCCTGAACAGCAGTGGTGAACTTCCTTCCCACTTCATTTTGACAAGCAATGAATTCATTGTTTAGCTTTCTGAAAACCATTCTTGCGACATGGAATTGTTGGCCAAGGTAACAGTGCCCAAAAGGTCTCCATAAATCTTGGAAGTACTCTCTGTACAGATCAGACCCAATATGTCACAATCCCGGCAGAATTCTATATACCCAGTAATCACAAGCACAACGCACCCACCCTAATTCATAATGAGGGAAAGCCAAACATTTTGGCAGAGAAAAGGAAGACAACTTCTTGCAGCATCATTACTGCAAGTGGAGGTATTATTTGCAGCACTTCCAGTGTGCTACAAAACCTACTGATTAATCTTCCTTAGCGTTAACGCTTGCTACCAACCTGTGAGTTAGGTATGTCAAAAATGGTTTCTACAAGACAGTTTAAACCTACTAGTGCCTGAAAACCATGGTGTACCTGATCTGACCATCAGAATGAGACACATTCATCTCCCCACAACACAAGCATTGCTGGAATATGACAATTTTCATTGGCATCAAATTTTCTCTATCCCTTCCATCGGTATTAAGTTCAGATCTTTCCTTCCACTTCGGCCCTTCCAGCTAACAGCCATAAAGCACCAAGCTGGTATGTTTTAAGTGTCATTACCGCATTTTCCATTCTTCAACACAAAGAACATTTTTGACTTCCAGTGGGGACATCAAATGTTTGATCTTCCAAACATTTTTGGAAGTTATGATGGAACCAACCGTGCTTTCTACATTTTTCCTATATTAAGCTTCCCAAATAAATAATTGACATCCAGTTCTTATTTGTTACAGATGTCTATGGACCTTGAACGAAATTCAGTGGCAACCAGAGGAACATAGTGGCTGCCTCCAGTATCAGCTAGATACACAAGACTCAGGATTTAGAGTACAGTGTATCCACACAGTATGGAATTAATAGCCACTAAATTCAGAAAGATTCATAGTTAATTGCATTATTAATGTCCACTAATTTCAGTATTCCTCTCTTCCACTGTCTGCCAACAGAGTTCCCTTACATTCAAGAAAATTTTAATGCAGGGCACAAGCACATATGGACCAACCTACAAAAAAATTGGAGATCAGCATCATAATCCAATTGGATGGTACCTTAAAACTCAAGAAATGTTACAATTACCGTGATGGATCCTTTAGATTGTCAAGAGCCCCTAGAACAAGAGGCTATCCATTACTCTCAACAACTTACAATATGAAGAGCTCATAATTCTTTGACCAGTCCATTTTCTTTTGAGAAACTTTGTTTGAAAATAAGTGATATACTAAAATGTTTTCCACATTTGTTTAAACAGCCAATTCATAAATATGCATACATGCTACGCTCCCAGTGCAAGATTTTAACTTTCCTTCTTGTGCTATTCTCCATTTCCTGGGATTTCCATAGTCTTATTACAGCAGTGACATTTTAAAAGATGTAGTAGGGGGGAAAAACCCACATCTTGCATCCTGTTTTAAAAACAAAACTATACAACTTCTGAGTTCACGCTGCAAATTTTCCTGCTATACTACATATTGAAAATACATCTCTTTCCAACGTCATTCCTTTGAATGTTAGTTTTTATGAGAATCTTGTAACGCTTTGGAATCTAGAGTTGATAGTTTCACGGTTAACTGCAGTTTCTGAATTACAGTCTCATCTAAACAACAATCCTGTTCATTCAGGAAGCAGGACTTAATTCATGGATCATCTTGGCCTCTTTATGAATCCTTGAAAGGACAGACAAGTCACACAGAGAAGTTAATTGTTCTCCCTTTTTTTTTTTTTTTTGTAAAAGGCTTGTTTTCCTCTATCAGCACTGTCTTTAACATATTGCACAATGTTTTGCTATAAAAGTGTCTTCTGCGTCAGACAGAAAGAAAACAGTTTCTGAAGAAGGTGCTAATGTGTAGCATTGTCCGTCATTAGAGGTATGTGGTTGTTTAGGTGGCCATCTTGAAGCTGGACCTGTCAAACAGAAAGAAAGAAAAAGCAGAGAAGTCATTTTTTCCTTTATTCATGCATTTTGGCTTGCTGTTGCTCATCTCCACCTATTCCCCTTCCAGAGAAAAATCATAAAACAGCTTTATTTAGGAAGTGTTAAGAAGATAATGTCATAATCTCAGTATCATTTCTAATCTTTATGTTTACTTTAATTTAGACTATAAGAGCACATTAGCCAGTGGTTCCAATGTGATGCTGGTCGCAGTATTCAACTCAGCAACTGGGATATTTAATGTTCTCAATCTCTGTCTTTGGAACTGCTCTGTGACTTTCCCCTATAATAAGCCCAATTGGTCTAACTTTCTTTCCCCCTGGCTTAAGGCTGTCATTAATTTTGGAAAAAGACATATACCAAAGCAGCCCATTCAAATAATCAAGGGCTAATGGTGGAAGGCCTGAGTTCTTCTATTCTCAGTCTGAAGGCTACTTCTTCACAGGTGTATTACCAGAGATGTAAAACAACATGCTATGGGGTGGATTCCCATTTAAGTTTAGGCAGCTGGGAGGGCAGAAGTAGATTTTCCCCTATCAGGTCTTCATCTTCTGATGGCCAAGAACTATTTTCCATGGCCACAGGAACTAGGACCAGAAATAACTGGTGTTACCTACCTAGTTTTCATTTAAACATGAGGAAAAACCTCCTAATGGTAAGGCCTGTCCAACAGTGGAACAGTCTACTTATGGAAGTTGTGCATTCTCTGTCTCTGGAGATTTTAAAGCAGAGACTGGACACCATCTCTCATGGGTGGTTTAACTGCTCTTCCTGCACAATGCAGAGGGTTGGATTAGATGAGCCTTGTGGTCCCTGTCAACTCTGTAATTCTGTAACTATCCCAATGTCAACTCCCTCAACCCTTCCCCAAAGGCTGCAGAGATGGTTAGGGCAGCATTAAAGGGGAGATTCCTAAAAATTGGGATGTGCTATCTTCCATGAGCAGAGCTGTGCTCGAAAAACTGCACCACCAGATTTCCAGGGATTCTTCCCTTCCTCTGGATTACAACCTTATTCTGCTCTGCTGGCCCTCTGGGTAGCATTTCTGAATGGGGCAGGAAGGGAAAGTGGAGTGTTGCATAAAGCTAGATACAAGCAAAGCCCTAGGTGTTACTCAGAATACACTTACAGATGTAGATTTATAAGACCCCAGTCTGAAACGGCAGCAGATAATTTCCACTATGAATCTTCCAATGTTGTGTAAAATGCCTGTAGTGAGAGAACAAATCAAATATTTGGTGATGCTGGCTATTCTACCTGATACTGTAATGTGGTTATACGTTCATTATCCACAGTGTGAAATGATAATGCTACAGTTATCACTGGTAGTACAAATAGGCACAAACTATAATCTTTATCCCCACCGACAAGTGTCTCATCCCTCTTGCTTTTATATTCTTGTAGTCAAGTGTTTCATGTTTGTAATAGATCAGAATATATTTACCTGTAGTAGAAAAAATTCCTCCAACTATACCACAGAGTCTCACTAAAAACTGCCAGAAGGGCATGTTTTCCTCGGTCACCGTCACCATAAGGGAACTGATATCATATTTCATGAAAATTCCAGAAACCCCATGACTTCCGGCTGCATGGTTGATCACACGTTCCTAGAAAGAGTAGCAATAGGGAAAAATGAATCAGGTACAGTTTTGCAGTATTAGATCCAAGACAAATGAAGACTCTGATTTACTTACACAAGGCAGAAAAGCAGAGACCATCTATATAGTAACAGTCTGAATGGAAATGGCATCAATGTGAATACTGACATGTTGTCTACTTAAGAAGATTAAGACTAAGATGTAAGTGAACATTACTTAAAATATCTTTCGGAAGAGCTGACATACATTATTGAATTTTAAGTAAAAGAAAAATCTGGGAGAAATTTAACTATGGATATGCATGTTTACTGTAAGAGTATTATTTTATTTATATCATAGATAAAACAGAACAGGAGAAAATAGTGTCTACAGTTCATATACACACAAAAAATTTCTAAAAAAAAGAATAAAAATTCATAGCCTTCCACTAATTGCTCTTTTTTAAGCAAGGTCTTACCCTTTCTGTTACTGAAAACTGATGAGTTTCTGCTGAAATTTTGTGTGTTTGAAGTTTTGTTGGCACAACTGTAACAAAGTACTGGAACATCTGATTGTCTGCAGAAAAAACAAAGATATCAATTAAAGCAAAATTCATTGCACAGGAAAACAACAGTCTCAGCACAAGCCTACATTGTTGGTGTTATTCCACATCATACATTAAGTTTTAAAGCACCTTTAAAATGGGATAAACTCATGTCTGATACAACTGAAGTGGAATCGCTGCTTCATAAGTCTTTCATGCCTTCATATCTGCATCTACCTCCTTGTACTTATATAAAAGGTTCACCACACCACAAAAGCTAAATGAATCTTTATGTAAATGTATTAATAATTTGGGGAAGAGAAAGATGCTCTACAGAAAAATGTACCATCATTCTAGAGGCAAGGTTCCATAAAAATGACATATTTATTTATTAAACATATTACACTACTGATTATTATTAAGATCCCAATGGAGGTGTGATTAACACCTCAGTGGAGTTATTAAAAATGCAACTAAAATGCTGCAATCAATCCAATCCAATGACAAGAAATCAAGCTGAAAATTGTAAGCCAAGAGCAACAACAAACTCAACAAAACTGTTACGCTTTTTCTGCCATGTGGAACCCACTTACGATCTGATGCAATCTTTTCAGTACCATCTAAAGGATTAATAATCCCTGGGATGAGCTCTCCAAAGGACAAGTGATCTATCCTATGGGAGAAGTTGTATGCTGGAAGACACAACAGAAGCCACAGGTTAATACTGTGATTTAGCTATAGGGACACACGTGTAGTTTCAGCTCAGGGCAATCTAAGAGCTTCACTCTTGTACACCAATCAAGTCATGTAACTTGGCAAGGCTTACAGCAGTGTTTCTCAACCTTGGCAACTTTAAGATGTGTGGACTTCAATTCCCAGAATTCCCCATGCTGGCTAAGGAATTCTGGGAATTTAAGTTCACACATCTTAAAGTTGCCAAGGTTGAGAAACACTGGCTTATAGATTACAATTGCTATGTCTTCTAACAACTTCAATTACTTCTTAAATGGCAAGTCAAAATAGAAGATGGAATCTAATTGTCTATGTCTACTGCTTCCCATTTTCCTTCTAGCAGCCTGATGCCACTTAGAGCACATGGGGAGGGGCGCGCAAGATACTGTAGGGGGAAGAAGATATGAAAGGTCTGTTGTACGACTGGAAGTCTGCTCACGCAATGCTGGAAACAGTCTGTGGAGTAGGAGTAGGAATAACAACAACAACAACAACAACAGCAGCAGCAGCAGCCGCAAGTTGGCTATCTTTTGCAAGCTAGCTTATAAGCTTATAAAACTGTGAACAAAGTCATAGCCTATTATCTTGTACAACTGCAGTTATCAGAAGCACGGGGAAACTCTTTATTAAGGCTGCCACCCCATTTCATAAAAATGGAAGCCCTCCAGTTACCACATTTCTGAATATTCGGTGGGGCACTTCAGTTCCCTAAAAGCAGCAAGACTGCAACTGTAAAATGTTTGCAACTGCCTCTTTATTTCTCTTAATTCTTTTCTCTCGCTCCCCACTCCATCCAGTATCAGACATCTGGATGACTGCCTTTAAAACAGATTCAAGAACTGAAGAGAAGACTTTGTACTTTTTTAAGCCATTTAACAACAGTTGCACACACAAGAGAGTGGGGCCACGTTCCTACCTAACGCTAGGTTGTACTGTGTTGCATTTTGTGTTTTTTGCATTGGACCTAGCATGGAAACCTTTAATGCAGCCTTTCTCAACCTTCTGACCCTTCAGGAACCCTTGAAATATTTTTCAGGCCTGCACATTCAGGCTCAAATTTAGGCCAGATGTTACCAAATAATTATATTCGTTTCATGTGTAGGCCTGTATTAACAGGGTTCTTAAGCTACAAATAAAGAATGAAACTTACCTCTTCAATGTGAAGTTGCCCAAATTTGAAATAATTTTTTAAATAAATCATGATCTCTTAGGGAACCCCTAGTGACCTCTCGCGGAACCTTAGGGTTCCACGGAACCCTGGTTGAGAAAACCTGCCTTAATGGCTTGTTAAGATCTACAATCCAAGCCTTTAAGACTGGCTCAACAAAATATCACGCTCCATTTTGAGAGAAAACAGACGGTTGTTGAAGAGAAAGCATCTTGGAAAACATTTACACGCGGTCCAGAGATAAGGAGAAAGGTGTCATTCTCCTTCAGCTCAACCACTCTGCAAAATCCAGTGGCGGCTGTAGATGCAAACTGGTCTAAACACACATTCGAAGGCAGGCTGCTCTCTGCGTCTGTCACATTCTGGACGAAGTATTTTGGCAAGGTGAAAAGAATAGGTCTAGATGTTTTCATCAAAAATACCCTGCAACAAATTACACTTCCATGCAAAGAAACAGAGATGGCTTACATTCATGACTCACAAGGGCTGCCAAATGAGCATGGCCCCTTGGGTGGGGAATTGCCCTAAAAAGAAAGAAAGAAAAGGATGGTTTCAGAATTCAGGAATGCTATAAAAAAGCAATCTGAAACAAGGAATTGATACCCTTTTCCAAGGATACCATCGATTACAAGAACACCCATTTTTACAAACAGACTTCCAAATAAACATACGTAGGTTGCCTTATTGGCCTGCTCCTTGAGAAAAGTGCATCCAATGCGTTGAAGTGGGAAGAAAGGGTGGGTTGGTTTATAGCAGTGTTTCTCAACCTTAGCAACTTTAAGATGTGTGGACTTCAACTCCCAGAATTCCCTAGCCAGCCATGGCTGGCTAGGGAATTCTGGGAGTTGAAGTCCACACATCTTAAAGTTGCTAAGGTTGAGAAACACTGGTTTATAGTGTTTCATTTATAGTGTTTCAGTAAATGAAATTAACATACTTGCCCACTGTAACGTGGAAGTTGCCTGCTACTTTATTCACATAGAGATGCCCATGAATTCTGCAGGCATCTGCAGACTGTACAGGCTTGTCTTCCCTGTGCAGAGAAAAAAAAAGTGCAATTCTTGAGAGCAGTACTTCACATTTTACTGACATGGCATGACCTGACAGGCCATTCTAAGTACTGTAAATTACAAGCTCTTGGAAAATATAGATTATTTATCGTCCATAGTCAAATTTGTAATGGTCTCCAATGACCACAGGAGTAGATACAAGGTTACAGTTAACACTTAGCACATTATATTATTCCATTTTGGTAAGAAGCAATTACATGCATTAACTCAACTTTGAAATTTAATATTTTCAGTTCTGGACAAAGAAAATGGACCTATAGTCAAGAGACTTACTGTTCAGCATTGGAAAGACAAACATACGGCTCCAACAAGTCAGCAGTTTGCAGAACTGATTAATATGGATAAGCTACAGTGAATCATGGCTTCAATGTATTGATGCCTTAAAAAGTATTATGTCTTGTATGTTTTTTTCCCCAGCCTTTTTTCTTCTTTTATAATTTTGCGTATTAAAAACTCTCACAAAAAAGAAGAGGCTTATCCTACTGATTCTAAAAATACGTTGATTATTGTGGCCTTTATCTCTGAACTGGCATGTTTTGGATTACAATGTCAGCTTACTTTTTTTCATGAATGTTTTCTCCCTCGCAAGTCAAGGAAACACTGATGGCGCTCTCTCACCTTGGTGGCAGTGCCGTCGAAGCACTTTTAAAAGCACTTTTGAATATTACGTCTTGCAGAGAATGTTCCTCCTGCAGCCGAGTCTGAATATTTTGCAGCATCCTAGAAGTCAAGCAAATGACAAAGAGTCAGCCCAGCACTTCCAACTACAGGGAAACATCTCTGCAACCAAGCAGCGTTAGTGTTGATGAGCTAAGGCTCATCAAGGGAAAGAGCGCTTCAGTTTTATACAGATACTGAGGACAACCAAATTTAGCAAATATATAAGCGTACACAAACTATCTACATTTGTTTATGTTGCTTCTGAATTATTACCTTTGCCACTCTCTTTGCATGGGACTGAGTTCAAATATTACCTAAAACAAAAACAAATTATCAAAGTTAAGACAAATATTATCTGTTTGTTTCTCAAAAACATACTTTACCCTGCAAGTCTAAGAAACCTGCACAAAAAGATAATTCAGTATGTTAACCAGTTTGGTGTAGTGGTTAAGGCATCGGCCTGGAAACTGGAAGACCATCAGTTCTAGTCTTGCCTTAGGCACAAAGCCAGCTGGGGGACCTTGGGCCAGTCACTCTCTCTCAGCCCTAGGAAGGAGGCAATGGCAAACCGCTTCTGAAATCTTGCCAAGGAAACTGCAGGGACTTGTCAAGACTGACTTGAAGGCACGAAATAATAATAATTCATCCCAACTGATTTTGATACTGCCAGTCCCTGTGGACAGAAATGCCATAGATGATACAGAGGAGATACTTGAAACTGAAGAAATAATTTAGCAATTGAGCACCTATTAATCGATAAACCTAAATGACTCAGTGAGTCATTTTATGCTTTCTCCATTTGTTTATTTTCCATTTATGTTTGGCTTCACAAGTGAGACTTGATTAACCATTATTGTAACACCATTTATTCTGGGTGCCAACCATTGTCTTAATCATCACCATACTGTGACAACTTTGGCATTAAAAGCCACTGCAATTACATAAGCATGAAGTGGACACAGCTGTTTGGATTCTGTGTTAATTCACAGAAGAAACATGTCTTGCTTCCTTCATGGCAGAATACAGAAAATAGTAGATTCCGTATGTAGGGCTTGAAAGAAAAGTGGCATTCACCTACTTGCATTCCCTCTTTGCTATCTTCCCTCTGCTACCGCATACTGTAGTTTACATTGGACTGTAAGATCTTTGGAACAGAAGTCCATCTTCTGCTTACATTGCTCACTAGAGATACCATGTACGGTAGCTCCTGACTCTACATAGCATTTCATGGATATCATGATTGTCGGTGTGACCTCCAGTCATATCTGCTGCTACTGTGGATACCCAGCCAGGTTCAGTAAAATAAGAGCACTGTGGGATGAATAGTTTTGGTGTTCTTCACCACTGGAATACACAGCAAGCCAGGGATAATTACACCTTTGACAAAGAACATGAAGTCCACTTACTGGTTCATAGACTAACCCATCTGCCGCAGCAACCATTGTTTCTGCCAAATCCAGGACATCAGCACCAATGTCTGTTTCAAAAGTTGAAAAGGACATATAAGAAGTTCGCAAAACATGATATAAACTGCATTTTTTTAATGTGTTGATCCATCTATCCCTTGTATCAAGGTCTCAATTTATTACAGCAGCCTTCACCTCTACATGTGGAAAACTCTGGAACTTGAGCATTACAAACCAACCAACTGCAGCACGTCAAAAACAAAGGGAATTTACAAATCACATTTTCTTCCTAATGAGGACTACAGAAATGTTGCAGCTTCTTCTGAGACAACAATAAGTTCTACTGCTTGTTAAAACACTGATGATTAGTGCTGTAAATAAGGATGGTAATTTTCAAGATGTGTTAGTTGGCAAAAGGACTGGCGGGGACTAATGGATGCCATTATTTCAAAGCATTTTGTTGAATATTAGCTCCACTTTGCATCTTGCTTCTCTTTTTTTCCTGGTCCTTTTTGTACTATCCAATGTGATTTTAAAAAAAGGACAAAAAGGAACGTGGCCATCTCAAAAGCCCACTTTCTAGCTTTAAAATAAGTATCATTAAGAATGGTGGCATTAAGAAAATAAATTGCAATACTGTTTTCCAAAGATATAAACATGTTTATCTTTTCCAGGGAAAGAGGGAGAAAGAGAAAGTAAGGGAGGGGGAGAGAGGAGGATGGGGGGAAAGAGATCTGTGGTTTTCTTAGGATTAACAAATTTTAAACAAGCCCAAATCAGATAAATGGAGTAAACACCCATCCAACTGTATAAACTTATTCATCTTTTTCAAAGGAACTTACATCATTTGCTTCAGAGAATGGAGATAATCTGCAAAAACTTGCACTACAATAAAATGGGCCCTAAAGATACTACAAACTCTTATTTTATTTTGCTATATGTGTTACCTAGTTACCGAAAGAAGTTGTATGTGTCATGCAAGGCACATGATTACCAAGCAAAAGTGACTATAATGCACAATACAAGTGACGAAAGATCTATACTACAGAGAAAGCAAAGAATTATGTTTAACAATTCAGTGTGAATGATGTTTTCTCCTCCATACACTATAAAGACATTAACATATTCATTCTCCCAACCACAAGTCAACCATGTCAGTAACCCAGATAATTATTGTAATTATAAAAATCCAAAACATATTTTTCAAAGTCATTGATTGTACCAGCTATCAGACTTCTCTTTGCAAGCTGAATTGAAACCAATTAAATAGGGATATGACAATCCAGGAACTTCTGAGAAGTAATTTATTGTAGAGAATCTAAGAAGTCATTACAAAAGAATTCCAGTGACTGCTGTGTATCAAAAGTGAGTCTTATTTAAATTGAAATCAAAGTTCATATTTTTGCAACTCTTTCTCCTGTTCAAGCTATGCAACAGATTAGATGACCCTGTTTCCACCTGACTCTTGTTTTGGCAACAGACAAATCTTGTATCAGGTTGTGTTCCTCAGCCCATGTAAGAATGAATTCATACCAGCAATGAAACAATGTTGGAAAAAAAAGAACAATATGAGACAGTGATTTTATGGATGTTAAACATTTAGGAATCAAAGACATGTCTCAATTTAAGGTAAAGCTATCAAGGATCTACTAGCAGAAGCTCCATCTTTTGTCAAAGCCTGAGGCAAGGAACCTTACATAACATTGTTTGATTTCAACCTTGCTTTCATGAGTAATATGTCAGTCTAGCCTAAATAACTACTGTAATAAAATAAAAATCTGGATCAGAATACTTACGTTGACACTTCATTGCAACTGTAATGTCTATATTTATTCTTAATTTACTAGAAAAGGGAAAAAACAAATAGGTTAATTTCATCATAGCACTGTTACCATTCTACTTTGTCCAGATGTGTGATACAATTTTTCATAAATGTTTAAGCTACAACTGCAGAACATTTACTGGGATGGCAGGCAATAAAATTTGAAGGAAGTGAAGCCAGAAAGACTAAAGCAGATTCTGAAAAATGCTTCCATATTATAAAATCTTGGAGGAGTTTCTCTCTCTCTTGAAGCTGCAGTACCTTCCTTATGCCAGAGATCAGCCTCAGTGTAACTAGAGGTGCAGAGCAATAGGAAGTGTCATGATCACCGTTGCGATGTTTGCGACATCGTAACGGCTCGCATGACAAAGCGCGGATGCGTGTCAATGGCTGGAAAGGTGCAGGCAATAAACCGGACAAAGAAGGTAATGGGGTTGGGAGATCTACTGAACAAACAAGGTCCCCATCGCCCAGTAATCGGCCATTGGCGCCCCTGATAAAGAAAGGATCAGGGCAAGGTTCGGAAAGGCGCGTCCGGGCTTTCGAGGAATATCGAGGTCTAATCGCCCGGTAATGGACCGTTACCTTGCAGGAAGATAAACAGGGCGATGCCCGGGGCGAATGGGGCTGGACGACCTCTCACCTATCAAGTCATGATGGCCTGTCACTCCGTGGAACTCGCAGGGCGCACCCGGGGAGTGTGGGGGTGGAGCGCTGTTTGGCGCGGGACTATTTAATTCAACTTTTGGCGCGCTTCCCTCACTCTCAGCTTTTTACTGGTGTGCAGTCTATTCTAAATAAAAGCCAGAGCTTAAACTTGATTTAGAGTCTGAGTCCTTTATTTGGTCTTAGGCATTCCTTACAGAAAGCTACATTTAAAAAAAAAATTAGCATGGCTGAAATCTGCTTTGTTCTTGTACGTAACGTGGCACGGACTTACTTTCTTATGAAAGAGTGCAAAATAAACAAAAAACAATGTCTCAAGATTTGGCAACCTTGTGAGATTTCAATTCTTTGGGCTAAAATCCAGTGCCTAAAAACATTGCCATGATATGCTTCCTGTTCAAGGCATGTGGAATGCTTCAGGCATCTACCAGTTCCTTAAAGTATCATATGAGATGGTAACTGTCTGGACTTCGTTAACTTGCACCGCAATGGGAAAACCTTAACAATATTCCTGATTCTTGAGACTAAGGTTTGGAAAACTGGAAATGTGATGTTCAAACTATCCGAGATGTCATTTTTGCCTTAGCTATGTACTGAATAGCCTAGATTGCCTTAGCCCTGCTTTTCTTTAGAGAAGCTCCCCAAACCAACTGGATCTGGGTCCCAAATCTTTATAAACCTTTGCTAGGCCAGTATTCTCCAGCCTAGATGTGCTATTGATGAAAACTAACATCTGGAAAGCAACAGGATGGGATTTAATTAGATACGAATGTTGAGCTTTTTCCTCAGAGGCCAATTAGAACTACAGAAGTCAACCTTGTTGAAAGCCTCAATTTGGCAACCTGAGTGTGAACCACTTTGCCTATTGGACTTCTGCTTGTATTCAGAGAGAGAAAAATAAAGTAAGGAACCAAGGTTACATTTCCATTTAAAAAAAGATTTACATCTCCACAATATACTGTAAGTCTCCCCATTCTGTTTTTTTTGAAGAGAACAGAACAGTAAGGAACCCCTTCTGGAGAATAATGACTCAACTACTGTTTTGAGTCTAAAGCAAGATCAAAAGTGACTGCGTAGAAACATGTTGAACTATTCCTGTGCTTTTTTGAAAAAAAAACTGGAATATTCAAAGCATTTGTTAAGGGTGCAAATCGAAACATTTATGAACTCTCATGCAACATAGGATGAGAGCAGCCTAATCATACTTAACTGATGAAGGCAAAGAACAGAACCCCCCCCCCCCCCAGTAAAAACAATGCTTTTCACTGGGACCTCTTACCAATGAGTACTGTGTCTTGAAATTTGCAAGCACTGCCTAGACGTATCAGGTGGACATTGCCCAGTTATCTCCATGACAACAACACAAAGAATCCAAACAACTATTATTTCCAAATGTGTTAAAATCACATCAAGAAATGCACTGGTATGAATGTAAACTCCCAGCTTAAAAGATGAAAAATAGACTTGGGAACCAGCCATGGATTGTATGTACGTACGTATGCGTATGCGCACACACACACACACACACACACATGGATTCTCTCTCTGTATATATAGCATGAATCTCTATGGGCCTTTTTGTAAGTTTAAACCATGGTTAAGGGTTATGAAGATATCCACATCAACCAGGGATAATGGTAAACTAGGTTTGCCCTTTGTTAGGAACTGAAACCATGTTTAAACAGAAGGCTTAGCAAGGCAAGGTTTCCACACAGTGACAAAAATGATATTAAGGTAGATGCCAGGCAAATGACATTGGACAGATCATTCCATAGCTAAAGCACTACCATTGAACAGGCCCTTTCCCTATAGAAATCCTTCTGAGATGAATGTAAAGAAGACTATCTTGGAGATCTCCAGGTTCAGGCAGGTACGTATAGGAAGACAAGTGGTCCTACTGATCTTCTGGGTCCAATCTATCTAAATATCCTTGACAATGGTTAATGCTGACTCCAGTATGACCCCTACATATGATTCGAGCTCACAGAAAGGGCCCAGAGAATCCATATTTGAAAGGAAGGACCTCATAATCCCACACCTGATTTCTAATTCTTCAGCAATGACTATGGAATAAGCTAAACTGGCTCCTGGTCTTGGCAGCAAAATCAGATGATAAAGATGCAGCTGTTAGGCCATAAAAATCCCTTTCAAAAAAATCAAATGGCATTCCAGTGAAATAGAAGTTGCTCCCATACTATCAAGGCAGCATACTGATGGATTTCAGGAGAACTGATGAAATGAGCCTGGGAAAAGGAATGAGTGTCTGCCAAACACTGTAGAACAGATGGACTTTCTACCTGTATCTTCTAAAAGGGCAGTACCTCCCCCTTAAATTAAGAGGGGAAGAAATTAGAAGGAAGATCATAGACATCAAGGCATTTATCAGTGAGTACATTAAGGTCCTTCCTTAATGTACTCACTGATAAATCGGGGCTAAAGTACATACATAACCACTTCCAGAATCCTGTAACCAACCCCTTTTCCTTTCACTAAATCTCTCTAATGAGCTTCTGGGGGAATCTAGCTTTCTTGATTGTAAGTGGCTTGACTGTGCCAATACTCTCTTGTAACTGCTTTGTTCCTAAACAAATCTGTTTGAATCTACCCTACCTCATTGCCTTCTAGGGTATAGCAAGCATGTTTCTTCCTTATGTCCCAGAAGACACGTAATAATTTTGTTTTTGCTTTTCTCAACCACCTGGTGTTCCTGTTACCAAGACCTCACAGATTAATATAGGAATTTTGAAACTGTGGCCTTAAGGCAGTCAAGGTTTTTAAAAAACAAATTAAGTCATATACAGTCAATACAAGTTTAAAGAATAATCTAGGGAAAAGTATTACCTAGTAAAATCCTTATCTACTTCATACTCATATTTCATCCAGGTATCTCGATATACCGTAAACTCCATTATGGTTAAGAGAGCCATAGTTGTAAAAGCTATTAGAGAAACTAAAAAGAAGAAGAAAATAATGAGATTAAAATAGCACTGATTGGGAGAAGTCATAGATTTTAAACTATACACTCACAGATTAAGTGATTCTATTTGAACCCTTTTTCATTTTGTCCTCTATATCGGCACTGCAAGTTACTCTTTTGGCAGTTTGGAAAATCTTTCCCAAAGCTGGACAATCTTCTGGACATAGAAAGATACATACCACGGCAGGAAAAGCTAGACTTAACCATGATTTTTGCTGGCAGGCTAATCCCGAACATATCTGACCCCAAAAGAGTTGTTTATACTTTCTCTATTTTAAAAAGGAGCGAGGTGCAGACAGGAAAGCACAATCTGATGCCTTCTGGGTGCAGAGGACTACAATTCTCCAAATCTCAACCAGCAGGGCTATTCTAATCTGCCTAAATTTGGAGGCATCTGGTTCAAGAAAGTTGCTCTTAATGGTATATTCAGAAACCAAATACTTCATTAAGGTTGTATAACCATGCATAGATAAGCAAAATATGATCCTGGTTATCTGGCCCATAAAGATCCTTCAGTGAGATATTTTTGTATCTGCTCACAAAGTTGCAAAGCAAGTGCAGCTACACCAGAACTCAGCAGAGCTGTTCTGAGTCTTTCCCCAAATCCTCTGACTTGCCATGTGCATACATAGACAGAAGAGAAGCCAGGATAGACGGTGAGGTGGCAAAAGCTCAGAAGATCTCAGAAGGACCTCAAAGGGGCCATGCCTTCAAGTATCTGCTGCACAACTCCAAGGAGCAACTCCAAAGAGGTGCCTCTCTCACAACGGCATGACACACTGGATGATATACACAAACCTAAGAACTAAGCAAAGTCAGATCTGAGACTCCAGATTCTTACTGAGAAAAAGTTATTCCTAGTAAGCATTCCACAGTGGTCCAGCTTCCCTGCTTTCTCCCCACTGATCCTTGCTGAATGCAGTCTTTACATGCAACAGCTACTAGTCCCAAAGCAGAAGGCAAACCATCAGCCAGAATTACCTGTTCCTCCACTTGCTGAAGTCTCTATGTAGCTTTCTGGAACCTTTGGAAAGGCATCCAACTCTTTCACTAAATTCAAAGTCTTCTTCCGATTCAGTCGCCTCATCTTCAGCAGATCCCTCAGTGTCTTTCTTCATACATACACTGCCTTTACAGGAGCATCACCCAAGTGAAAAAAGTGACAAATATTCATTTTGAGCACAGCAACTGAACAGCTTTATGACACGAGAAACTGAGCAAGCTCTAGTATTACTTGACAAACATTGATTTAGTAATGCCTGACTCTGCCTAGAATATTATAGCGTGACCAGAACACTGATAAATGATTTCCACAATTCATGTTTTCAGACTATAATAAAGCAGTTAAAAAAGTATCCAACAGACCATAACACTATTTGGATTGTGTACTGGCTTTCTTCCCTTTCTTTTTTCAATGTGTGCCATGAATTATGCAAATTCCCCTCTTGGCTTTCTCCATTTACGGATACCAAGCTGCGCTTAAAAGCACTTTATTTGAAAATTCACTGGAAAGTCCAACCCATTAAAACACAAGACAATTTCACTCATGAAAGCACAGGTTTGAAACAAAAAAAAATATATCAAAGTACTCGAATAATATTACCTCGATTCCCTGCTTCTTTTGCGTTAGCAAAGTGGGCAGAATCTGACTGGGTTGTGGGCAGAGATTCTGAAGCAAGAGAATACAGACATTAATGGATGAACTTACAGAAGGTCAGATAAGCAGAAAAATTCTAAACAAACAGTCACACAGGCCAGATCCTCAACCTTTTCCAGCCTTGAGTTACTATCATGAGGGGTCCAACGTCTGTTTTCAAAACAAAGAACAAACTAAAAAGAAGAAAAAATCCTACAATCTCGCTGAGTCTTGTGAGATTTCAGCAGTTTGGGAAAGACCTCACTCAAGAATTTATCAGCACTAGTGCAAAGGGGCAGACATTCTAAGAGGAGATCTCACAAAATCACTGTATTCTTGTAAGATCTGCCATCTTTCAGCTTTTTTTATTTTTTTTTTAATTATTTTGATTTTAACTGAATTTAGGAGAGTTTACAGGTATCATGGGGGGAGGGTAGGACAGGCCCTTTGCTGCCCTAATGGGTTGTGTTGCCAACCCCCACCTTAGGCTGAAGGAGAAAAGATTTTCTTAAAAGTATTGTCCCTCTGCTTTTAGAGACTTTATTTTGACTGCAAAGGATTTAGAACAAAGTTTATCAAATTGATGGAAATAAGGATGTCAAGGACAAAACAACCACCCCAACAAGAAGAGGCTGAAACAAGCCAAGGGAGCAAAGATGGGGAAAGATTTCAAGACTTCACAAAGTGAGTGAAAGAAAGTAAACATGTTAGATATCATGTAGTAAAAGTATTCTTTCTTTTTAATAAGAAAACCACAATAATGAAGAGTTATGCTTCTACTGGAAGCCTGTCTGATGCCTTTCCTCCCCTACCTATATTTCTACAGTTTTTTCTATATTCAAGAAGCATTGTTCACTCCTCAGCATGCAAAAGAGAGGGTCTGCCTGTGGGGAATGAGAGCACCGGATTAGGGAGATTCAGATTTCAATCTCCATTTAGTTCTGAATCTCTCTGGCTAAATTTCAGCAGTCATTTTCCCCTTAACCTCCTCACAGATTTGGTGCAAGGATAAAATGGCACAGGGCATGTCTACAGGGAGTGGGTCAAAAAGGCTGTATCATGTGTAAAAGGGGTGGGGCTTTGAGTGCATGGTTGTGGCCACCATCTTGACTTTTCTGACTCCCCTGTTGACACCCTGTGAGTTATAAACATAATAAACAGTGGGTTGGAAATCATTTCTGGTCTCTGGCACCATCATGCAATCTCATGCCAGGGCAGCCCTTTCCCGCAAAAATAGAATTCTTGAAACAATCTGGAGCAGTGTTTCTCAACCTTGGGGACTTTAAGACGTGAGGACTTCAACTCCCAGAATTCTGGGAGTTGAAGTCCACACGTCTTAAAGTCCCTAAGGTCGAGAAACACTGATCTGGAATAACTACTGCTTCCTTACACACAGTTTCATGAGATATCAATGCCTGTAGGAGGTACACTGTTCACCATCATCAAAATAATTGGAAACCCAATAAATAGAATTCAGGTGTTCCAACTGGAAAGGAGCTCGGCAAACTGATAACAATCATGGCATGATGTAAATGCAAATAGTATCAATGAAAAATCCAACAACCTAAGAGACGGCTTTATACATGGACTTCACCAGATGGACAACACCGAAATCAGATTGACTACATCCTTTGCAGCCAAAGGTGGCGGACATCTATACAGTCAGTAAAAACAAGACCTGGAGCTGACTGTAGTTCAGATCACGAACTTCTTATTGCACAATTTAGGATCAAACTAAAGAGATTAGGGAAGACCCACAGATCAGCTAGATATGAGCTCACTAATATTCCTAAGGAATATGCAGTGGAGGTGAAGAATAGATTTAAGGGACTGGACTTAGTAGATAGGGTTCCAGAAGAACTATGGACAGAAGTTTGCAACATTGTTCAGGAGGCGGCAACAAAATACATCCCAAAGAAAGAGAAAACCAAGAAGGCAAAATGGCTGTCTGCTGAGACACTAGAAGTAGCCCAAGAAAGAAGGAAAGCAAAAGGCAACAGTGATAGGGGGAGATATGCCCAATTAAATGCAAAATTCCAGAGGTTAGCCAGAAGAGATAAGGAATTATTTTTAAACAAGCAATGCGCGGAAGTGGAAGAAGACAATGGAATAGGAAGGACAAGAGACCTCTTCCAGAAAATTAGAAACATCAGAGGTAAATTCCAGGCAAAAATGGGTATGATCAAAAACAAAGATTGCAAGGACCTAACAGAAGAAGAAGAGATCAAGAAAAGGTGGTGAGAATATACAGAAGACAATATCGGGGATAGCTTTGACGGTGTGGTCAGTGAGCTAGAGCCAGACATCCTGAAGAGTGAGGTTGAATGGGCCTTAAGAAGCATTGCTAATAACAAGGCAGCAGGAGACAACGGCATCCCAGCTGAACTGTTCAAAATCTTGCAAGATGATGCTGTCAAGGTAATGCGTGCTATATGCCAGCAAATTTGGAAAACATAAGAATGGCCATCAGATTGGAAAAAATCAACTTATATCCCCATACCAAAAAAGGGGAACACTAAAGAATGTTCAAACTATCGAACAGTGGCACTCATTTCACATGCCAGTAAGGTAATGCTCAAGATCCTGCAAGGTAGACTTCAGCAATTTATGGAGCAAGAATTGCCAGATGTACAAGCTGGGTTTAGAAAAGGCAGAGGAACTAGGGACCAAATTGCCAATATCCACTGGATAATGGAAAAAGCCAGGGAGTTTCAGAAAAACATCTATTTCTGTTTTCTTGACTATTCTAAAGCCTTTGACTGTGTGGACCATAACAAATTGTGGCAAGTTCTTAGCGGTATGGGGATACCAAGTCATCTTGTATGCCTCCTGAAGAATCTGTATAATGACCAAGTAGCAACAGTAAGAACAGACCACGGAACAACAGACTGGTTTAAGATTGGGAAAGGAGTACGGCAGGGCTGTATACTCTCACCCTACCTATTCAACTTGTACGCAGAACACATCATGCGACATGCTGGGCTTGAGGAATCCAAGGCTGGAGTTAAAATCGCTGGAAGAAACATTAACAATCTCAGATATGCAGATGATACCACTTTGATGGCTGAAAGCGAAGAGGAACTGAGGAGCCTTATGATGAAGGTGAAAGAAGGAAGTGCAAAAGCTGGCTTGCAGCTAAACCTCAAAAAAACCAAGATTATGGCAACCAGCTTGATTGAGAACTGGCAAATAGAGGGAGAAAATGTAGAAGCAGTGACAGACTTTGTATTTCTAGCTGCAAAGGTTACCGCAGATGCTGACTGCAGTCAGGAAATCAGAAGACGCTTAATCCTTGGGAGAAGAGCAATGACAAATCTCGATAAAATAGTTAAGAGCAGAGACATCACACTGACAACAAAGGCCCGCATAGTTAAAGCAATGGTGTTCCCCGTAGTAACATAATGGCTGCGAGAGCTGGACCATAAGGAAGGCTGAGAGAAGGAAGATAGATGCTTTTGAACTGTGGTGATGGAGGAAAATTCTGAGAGTGCCTTGGACTGCAAGATCAAACCAGTCCATACTCCAGGAAATAGCCAGACTGCTCACTTGAGCGAATGATATTAAAGGCAAAACTGAAATACTTTGGCCACATAATGAGAAGACAGGACACCCTGGAGAAGATGCTGATGCTAGGGAGAGTGGAGGGCAAAAGGAAGAGGAGCCAACCAAGGGCAAGGTGGATGGATGATATTCTAGAGGTGACGGACTTGTCCCTGGGGGAGCTGGGGGTGTTGACGACCGACAGGAAGTTCTGGCGTGGGCTGGTCCATGAAGTCACGAAGAGTCAGAAGCGACTAAACGAATAAACAACAACAACATCAATGAAAAAAATACACTTTTGCATGGATTCTAATTACAATCTGCACTAAATGCATGTCACATAAGTATTCCCTTTACTATGTAACAAATAACTCGAAGTTGCATGCATTCAGATATTTGTTATTTTACATAGGAACAACTCAATCTCACCAAAGCATTTGGAGTAAGAATCTGTGCTAAATGATTCTCTCATGTTTTAGGAAGTGAATTTCTACTGGAGCCATAACATTGCTCTGAACAGATTTATCTTGGAGTATAGAATAAAGCCCACAATGTTTTATACCCACTTTACAGGTAGAAACCTCTACCTTCTGAAGCTCACTGAATTCAGTGTGATTCACTTCTGAATGTATAAGACTCAGCTGTAAATATTAAACATGTATCAGTTTCCTTATGACCTGAAGTGGGCTGTGCCAGACCACATACTAACAAATATTTGTAAACATGGGTGAGGCTCACATAAGTTCACTTTCAGACCATTCTGCCTCCAACAAACATGTGAGCAGATGCATTGTCAAAGCTGCCACACTGAATGGATATGTTTTAGTTGGCAATTACATTTTATTCTTCTAAAAATGGGAACCCCGCCTCCGATTCATTTGCATTAGAGAAGAAAGGATTTTAAGGCTAGAAAATACTATTAGATTTCCAAAATAAAATCTGAAACTCCAGATAAATGGCATTCAAATCAAGACATGATTTGCTCAGAAGACAATTGAGGCTTTCAGACAAATGGGTCTAGGATGGTGAGGGGAAAAGATAGCATAAGTCTTGCAAAGAGATGAAGATGTAGGAGCAGCTTAAATTTGTCCTAGTTCCTAAAAGCTTTGGCAAGGTTTATAAAAACATAACAATAAGAAACCAACAGAATGGTAATTTTTAGGTTTGAAGAATCCAAGCTCTCTCTCACTCAGTCACAACTTTCACTCAGAAGCAATGGGACTCCTTCCTTGGGAGGGAGATGGGTGGTGATAAAATTTGATAGATAGATAGATAGATAGATAAATAAATAAATAGTATTTCAATCAATTCTGAGTCACTCAACTAACCTCATTGGGATTGAGTCACTACTAACCCAGAAAGGTTTATACTAACTACTTATTAAGGAACCAGCAACAACCACACATCACACTGCCCACACAAGAAACTAAATCTACTTAAAGGTTGATTTAACTTGACATGTCCTACTCTATACTGACAGCAGAACATGATATCATGTGCTCAATTTCCTTTAAAATTGCAAGGTGTCAGCTAGTTTCCTTATTACACAAGTCTGTATCTTGATACTACAAGATCAGGCACAGACGGTCCTGTACTAGAAAATATGACAATGAAGTTTATGCAGTAAGCAGTAGAGCTGAGATGGGGGTAATGTAAAGATTTTGATCTTAAACTGGTTTATCTGATAACATAGACAAGAGCTACAGAAAGATCCATTAGGATCTATGTCCAGATCATTTTGAGCAATTCAGCACTTGTGCCAGGAGCATAACATTGCAGCAATAAAGAAATAGCCTGCACATTTCTACCAATTCTATTTTCATCCCTCTCTAATCCCCCTTCTGTAATGGATGAGTGAAGCACCTGGCACACCTCAATGCTCTTTAAAAGACACTAAGTAACTGTAATTGTTACAGAAGTGAAAATAGAGATTATGCCACCCTGTACAGCCATAATGTTGCAAGGTGCTCAGGTGTTAGCTGTGTTCGATATTGACCTTTAATTTCTTACGTCAAACACAATCCCGTTCTGCAACAATCTTACCTGTGTCTCTTTCTACTGCGCACCTCTATCAGAGTAGCCTATCAGCAATTGCCAGACTGCCTTTAGCAACCTATTAAATGAAAAAAGGAAAGTAAAAGTCTTCCTGTTGGACACATCTAGGGATTCTTATAATTTATTTCCCCTGTGTATGACTCTCTCTCTCTGACAAAGTATATAAGTCATTCTCAATATCTGAGATTCCAATATTTAAGGAACGACTTGACTGTTCTTTCTTTTTTAATCTTGTAATTCTAGCATTGTTAATGAGAATAGGGCAGAAAACATTTAAATTTGGATCCTATGCATACCTCTTCAACAGTAAATCCCACTCCTTGATCAGCACACTCCAAAGTAAACACATGAAAGAGTGTGACTTAAGTCTAGGGCAGGCAAACACAAACATCCCACAATTATCTATTACTTTCACTATTACACTGCCAACAGCTGTTGATGGTGAGCACCATCAGACCACATTGCTTTCACATCAGAACTCTAACTGAAAAAGAGAACAGCATATAAAAGACATCTCAGAGAAGATTACAAATTTCCATGTAATCAGCAACTACACATGAGCTGCAGGTTGCCAATACGCATATCTCAACATCCTTTTCCTAAAAGATTATTGTAAGATTTTGGGTGCTTCTGCACAGAGGGTTCCTAATGCTACCAACCAAAAGGATTGCACCGCTAATCTTTCCTTCTCCTCATAAGAAAGGCAGTGCGCAAAACTACATCTGCCACCATGAACCACAGTGACATTTTCATCCAGGATAACTGCAGCAACTATTAATCTCTTAGGCATTCTTTGTAGATTCGTGAGAACGGTGTTACTGCAAGACAGGAGAAAGGACATTACAGTCAACCTGAAAATCACGGTTCCAGTTGACAGATTTCAAGATTTGAAAATGCAAACCGACTTAAGGGTGACATACACAATCAGTCGAAGCACATGGTTGTAGTTGCAACTGTTTTAGTTCCGCGGGTCTTAAGGTGCGAACCTGAGTCGCTTTTGCATCCTGCCCTACCTTGACAACATTCCCATATGGCACCAGAGAAACGTTCAAAGCACTGACGGGTAAAGCGGACTAAAGCCATTTTGCACACTTGACACGATGCCCCATTTCTGCCTGCCGAATTCAAACTCGCTTAAGCAGAACGGAAGAGCCACCTGAAAGCACTTCTTTCCCGTGAACAACATTCACACGTGCCGCACACAAAGAGGGGTGTTCTCGGCGTCACGTGTGCGGTGTGACTCCAGAAACCGGGAAGGGAGGCCACAGCCATCCCAGCGCCCGGAGCGGGGCTCCGCCTGACCGGAGGGGCGGCCAGTCCAGAAAGGAAAGCGGCACGCGGGGTCCTGAGCGACCGGGCAGAGGGGATCGCGGCGGGAGGGGGCGCGCGCCCCGGCCGTCCGCAGCGCTCACCTTCCCAGCCGCATCTCCGCCGCCTTCCGCCCCGCCGGCCGCGGCCGCAGCAGCTTCAGGTCCGATCGGGCAGCGGCGCCGCGGGACGCTCGGAACCGAAGAGACGCGGCGCGCGCGTAAAGGAGAACGATCCGATGTCAGGATCCCGGACCAATTAGAAAGCCGCTCCGCACTCGCGAGCCCCGCCCCTTCGCTTCCAGGAAGCGGCCGGGGATAAAACAAAAAAGATCGGAAATGAAGGCCTTTCTACCCTCCCCCGAAGCTCTATGATCGATCTGACTCCGCCTTTCCTCCTCGCCCTTTTCCGCCTCCGGCAGTTCAATTGCTCTCTCCACCACGCTGCTGCTCTTCCTCGGTAGGGTGCGCTGCTGCTCTTCCCGGCGCTCCACCTGCGGTGCTGGGTGGGGGGAATCGGGCGTCTTTCGTTTTTACAAACGTTGCCTGTTTTTTTTTTAAATGCTTTGTTAGTAGATGCAGAAAAAAATTGTTAGCATTTTAAATTTAAAAAATTAGGTGGCCCTATTTTGGGGAGGGGGTTGCTTTATGAAGGTGCAATCTTTGGGCAGCTTCCGTAGTGCAAAAAGCAGGGGGATCCGACTCTTGATGCTGGGTCCACCTATTGCCTTAGAAATTCACTCTTGTAATTCAAAGGGAGAAATGAAGAAATCCCAAGTTAGCTCCCTCTTTCTCTTCTACAGCAGCCGTGTGAAGTTTGGGGACTTACTTGCAAACCCTTGTGCACAGCTAAATAAGGATGGCTTGAGCTGAGCTCAGGTCGTGATGACTGTGTACAACTCTACGTTCATCTCCATGCAGTTTTCTTGGCTGCAATATGGAAATCGCCTTTTTTGCTTCCGCCCCCCCCTGCCCCTGACTACGTAGTCTCCTCTTCAAGTATTAACTAGGCCTAGGTTAGGTTTTTTCCTAGATAAGATTAAGTATTGCCACTTTTGGAAGCTTAAATTAACAGCTAATCCAAAAGCTAGCAGTTTTTTCATTCCCCTTTGAGAGTTGCTGAACATCCTAGGGTCTGGCTGCTGTCCAGTTTAAAGCAAAAGGATCGTTACCTTGTCGTGGTGCTGGAGCTTGAGCACCTCAATGATGCCATGAGCTAAACCGTTAAGGGCCACCCAAAATGGGAAGGTCATGACAGAGAGGTCAGACTAAATGCGATCCCTGGGGAAGGTAATGGCAACCCACCCCAGTATTCTTGCCATGAAAATGAAATGGATCAGTACAACCAGAGATATGTCGGTATACCATCGGAAGATGAGACCCCCAGGTTGGAAGATGGTCAAAATGCTACTGGGGAGGAACAGAGGATGAGTTCAACTAGCCCCAGACATGATGACACAGCTAGCTCAAAGCCAAAAGGACGGCTAGCGGCCGACGGTGCTGGTGGTGAATGGCGAATCTGATGTTCTAAGGATCAACACACCATTGGAACCTGGAATGTAAGATCTATGAGCCAGGGCAAATTGGATGTGGTTATTGGTGAGATGTCAAGATTAAAGATAGACATTTTGGGCATCAGCGAACTGAAATGGACTGGAATGGGCCACTTCACATCAAACGACCACCAGATCTACTACTGTGGACAAGAGGACCACAGAAGAAATGGAGTAGCCTTCATAATTAATAGTAACGTGGCTAAAGCAGTGCTTGGATACAATCCAAAAAATCACAGAATGATCTAAGTTCGAATTCAGGGCAAGCCATCTAACATCACAGTGATCCAAATATACGCCCCAACCACAGATGCTGAAGAAGCTGAAGTAGAGCAGTTCTATGAGGATCTGCAGCACCTACTGGACAACACGCCTAAAAGATGTTATTTTCGTCACAGGAGACTGGAATGCTACCGTGGACAGTCAAATGACACCTGGAATTACAGGTAAGCATGGCCTGGGAGAACAAAAAGAAGCAGCACATAGGCTGATAGAATTTTGCCAAGACAACTCACTCTGCATAACAAACACTCTCTTCCAACAACCGAAGAGACGGCTTTATACATGCACTTCACCAGATGGACAACATCGAAATCAGATTAACTACATCCTTTGCAGCCAAAGGTGGCAGACATCTATACAGTCGGTAAAAAAAAGACCTGGAGCTGAGTGTAGTTCAGATCACGAACTTCTTATTGCACAATTTAGGATCAGACTAAAGAGATTAGGGAAGACCCACAGATCAGCTAGATATGAGCTCACTAATATTCCTAAGGAATATGCAGTGGAGGTGAAGAATAGATTTAAGGGACGACTTAGTAGATAGGGTCCCGGAAGAACTCTGGACAGAAGTTCGCAACATAGTTCAGGAGGCGGCAACAAAACACATCCCAAAGAAAGAGAAAACCAAGAAGGCAAAGTGGCTGATGCTGAGACACTAGAAGTAGCCCAAGAAAGAAGGAAAGCAAAAAGCAACAGTGATAGGGGGAGATATGCCCAATTAAATGCAAAATTCCAGAGGTTAGCCAGAAGAGATAAGGAATTATTTTTAAACAAGCAATGTGCGGAAGTGGAAGAAGACAATAGAATAGGAAGGACAAGAGACCTCTTCCAGAAAATTAGAAACATCGGAGGTAAATTCCAGGCAAAAATGGGTATGATCAAAAACAAAGATGGCAAGGACCTAACAGAAGAAGAAGAGATCAAGAAAAGGTGGCAAGAATATACGGAAGACCTGTATAGGAAGGATAACAATATCGGGGATAGCTTTGACGGTGTGGTCAGTGAGCTAGAGCCAGACATCCTGAAGAATGAAGTTGGATGGGTCTTAAGAAGCATTGCTAATAACAAGGCAGCAGGAGACAACGGCATCCCAGCTGAACTGTTCAAAATCTTGCAAGATGATGCTGTCAAGGTAATGCATGCTATATGCCAGCAAATTTGGAAAACACAAGAATGGCCATCAGACTGGAAAAAATCAACTTATATCCCCATACCAAAAAAGGGGAACACTAAAGAATGTTCAAACTATCGAACAGTGGCACTCATTTCACATGCCAGTAAGGTAATGCTCAAGATCCTGCAAGGTAGACTTCAGCAATTTATGGAGCAAGAATTGCCAGATGTACAAGCTGGGTTTAGAAAAGGCAGAGGAACTAGGGACCAAATTGCCAATATCCGCTGGATAATGGAAAAAGCCAGGGAGTTTCAGAAAAACATCTATTTCTGTTTTCTTGACTATTCTAAAGCCTTTGACTGTGTGGACCATAACAAATTGTGGCAAGTTCTTAGCGGTATGGGGATACCAAGTCATCTTGTCTGCCTCCTGAAGAATCTGTATAATGACCAAGTAGCAACAGTAAGAACAGACCACAGAACAACGGACTGGTTTAAGATTGGGAAAGGAGTACGGCAGGGCTGTATACTCTCACCCTACCTATTCAACTTGTACGCAGAACACATCATGAGACATGCTGGGCTTGAGGAATCCAAGGCTGGAGTTAAAATTGCTGGAAGAAACATTAACAATCTCAGATATGCAGATGATACCACTTTGATGGCTGAAAGCAAAGAGGAACTGAGGAGCCTTATGATGAAGGTGAAAGAAGAAAGTGCAAAAGCTGGCTTGCAGCTAAACCTCAAAAAAACAAGATTATGGCAACCAGCTTGATTGATAACTGGCAAATAGTGGGAGAAAATGTAGAAGCAGTGAAAGACTTTGTATTTCCAGGTGCGAAGATTACCGCAGATGCTGACTGAAGTCAGGAAATCAGAAGACGCTTAATCCTTGAGAGAAGAGCAATGACAAATCTCGATAAAATAGTTAAGAGCAGAGACATCCTACTGATAACAAAGGTCCGCATAGTTAAAGCAATGGTGTTCCCCGTAGTAACATATGGCTGCGGGAGCTGGACCATAAGGATGGCTGAGAGAAGGAAGATAGATGTTTTTGAACTGTGGTGATGGAGGAAAATTCTGAGTGCCTTGGACTGCAAGAAGATCAAACCAGTCCAGGAAATAAAGCCAGACTGCTCACTTGAGGGAACGATATTAAAGGCAAAACTGAAATACTTTGGCCACATAATGAGAAGACAGGACACCCTGGAGAAGGTGCTGATGCTAGGGAGAGTGGAAGGCAAAAGGAAGAGGGGCCGACCAAGAGCAAGGTGGATGGATGATATTCTAGAGGTGACGGACTCGTCCCTGGGGGAGCTGGGGGTGTTGACGGCAGACAGGAAGCTCTGGCGTGGGCTGGTCCATGAAGTCACGAAGAGTCGGAAGTGACTAAACGAATGAACAACAAAACAGCACACCCGGTTTACATGGGAGAGCTGATTTTTGTAGCTTGTATCAGGCATTTGATTTCTGAGATATCAGTACATGCTCTACACAGGCTCCAAAGTTCTCCGTTTACTAATATCTCTTTTACTTTGCTACTTGTGCCTGATGAATCATTTCACTTTTGACTTTAGGGGTGATTTCAAGAGCCTTCCAAAGAAAAGCAACCCCACCTTATTTTTCCTTAATTGCTATTAATCTAAGAAATGTTGCTGCTTTTCAACCAAATCCAATTTGAAATTAAATACCCTGTTTAACATATTGTTGAAAAGCAAAACATATGGCCATGTGCAGGGCCACAACTGGGGGGGCAAGTGGGGCATGTGCCCCGGGCACTGTGCTGGGGGGGGTGCCAAAATGAGCTCTGGGGGGAGCACCAAAATGGGCATGGAATCCATGTTTGCCCCAGGTGACAGAGACCCTAGTTGCGGCCCTGGTCAAGTGCTCAGGTGTTCCAGGAATCAGTACAGCCAATAATTAGAGGATAAATCAGTGTTTCTCAACCTTGGCAACTTAAGATGTCTGGACCTCAACTCCCAGAATTCCCCAGCCAGCATTGATCCTCACCATGGATGCCTCTGCCTGCTATTTCTGAGTATAGTTTTCAAATACCTCATCACAACTCAATTCTTCCAAATAAAGAGATTCTACTGTTTATTTTAGAGAATGTTTTAATTGACACATAGAGGTTTACGTGCAGTTAGACTCCATAAATGCTGTAGGTTATTAGGAAAATCTATATAGGATTATTTGGTGTCTTTGATCATGCTCCAATTTATACAAATGGAGAAAGATCTATTAAAACAATCATACACATGGAGTTAAAATGAGCTCTTATTTCAAAGACAGCAAGCCATCAAAACAGAAGGAAACATAACTTAGTTCCTTTAATATGGTATTTATAAAAATATTACCTTATGCAATTATGGGTCAAACTGAATGCCACAATGAGGGAGATGGCTGGATGGATAAATAGAGTTATACTAAAGAGATTTTGTTAAGAAACAAATATTAATTGGAGAATAAAAAAACCCATAAATATAATATGAGGATAAACAAAATTTTAGCACTCTAATGCAAAATGAAAAGAGTTATATTTATTAAATCCTGATAGTTTTGCAAAATGTATATTACACATTTTACGATTTTGATGACAAAACCCCTAGAATTGGGGGAAAATGGCCTAATGATAGAACGAATTCAATTTAAAATATTGAAGGGTAAACTGAATAAAAATTAGATTTCTGAAGAACTCAAAAAACTATCCAATGAATCTCATTTAATAATGTACCCATAACCACCCCACCCAAAAAATCTAAAATCACTTACATGTTGGAGGAAGAAATCCCACTTTGTCTGGCCGCATTAACCTTGGAAGCTGGTTTTTCAGACTCATTTTCCTGAAATTGGGAAGAGAGATAAAAAGATGTGATGCAAACTAGATAAGAAGCCTCCATTGGCCTCTTGGACCTTGCAAACTGGGAGAAAATTTAAGCCAGCCATTGACCTAGCAGTGGAAAACAAGGAAGTGAAAGTAATATCTGTAAGTAGATGCAGACCTACAATTCATATCCTGGAAAATATTTAAAAAAAATTGCAGGACTTTTATTTATGAATTTGTCACAAAACAGACAGGTACTTAAAAGAGCAACTAGGCCAGGGGTGTCTTTAGTAGGGGGATGTCAAAAAGTCAAGATGGTGGCCTAGACCATGCCATTGAAGCCCCACCCCTTTTAACATATATAAACTCCACCTTTCTGTGCACATGTAAAAAGAAGTGGAGCTTTAAAGCCACACCCACCCATTTAATATTGTTGATGGCCCACACAGACTCTCCTTTTATTTATTATTTATTCATTTATTTTCTATCCCACCTTTATTATTTTTATAAATAACTCAAGGCAGGGAACATACCTAACACTCCTTCCTCCTATTTTCCCCACAACAACAACCCTGTGAGGTGGGTTGGGCTGAGAAAGAGTAATTGGCCCAAGGTCACCCAGCCGGCTTTCATGCCTAAGGTGTGTGTGTGTGTGTGTGTGTGTGTGTGTGTGTGGTTAGACAACCTATCTTAAGAAAGAAAATTAAGGTTTCTGTGGCCTAGGTTCATGCTTAACAATAACCCACAATCTCTGCATTTTGATGGTTAGACACAAGTGTGTTCCTTCTATCTTTGCACCCTTTAAAATCTATTCTATTTACTCTTAAATTCTAAGTAGTTGTCATGTACCTTTTCTTTCGGGTATAGCATAAATTTGACGAACTCCCTCCCACACATTGCTGAGAGCAGATGATTCAAGATGGAACTTTTCAAAGTGAATTATATTTTTAATAAATATTTAAGAGATATTTAACTTGTTCATTAATGAAATCTTTTTCTTTCCAATTTCCTTGTTAAAGGAATTTAAACTCTAAAGAAACATAGTTTTATTCTGTCTTCCTTTTGCTACTGTACAAACGGTCTTGTCCTGAAACATTTCCATCAGTGCAAATTGTTGGAGTTGGGCTTGTCCTAGCAGATTACATTGAACTTTGCCCATACAAAGTTTTGTAAGCAAGTCTACTCCTGCACAGCAGGTGTGAAATCTGTTTGGGAAACTTCAAAAGGGACTTTATGTTCCATTTCTCAGTATTAAATATTCTATTTGCTGAGTTAGGTAAAAAATCTAATACATGTTTTAAGATTAGTTATATAATCTTGCTTGATTTTTTTAAATTTTATTTTATATACAGTATATATATATATATAGAGAGAGAGAGAGAGAGAGAGAACCAGTTCGTTGTAGTAGTTAACGCACTGGGCTAGAAACCAGGAGACCGTGAGTTCTGGTCTCACCTTAGGCATGAAGCCAGCTGGGTGACTTTGAACCAATCACTTTCTCGCAGATTGTCAATCTTGGGAGGTAGTCCAGGCGAGAAGCACACCCAGAAGTACCAGCTCTAACTTTATTGTAAGGTTACATTAACAGAATATTGCAAGTCTGAAAGTATGTCTCTCCCCCCTCACCTTTACAGTCCAAGAAACTAGGAAGGGTCCCTTCTGAGACATTTGCCACCCCCCCATTGCTTCTGCAGGCTCAGCTACCACATGTCTGACAGTTGTCTAGTCTGCTGCTCTTCCTCCTGTCTCCCAGGGTCATTCCCACATACCATTACACAGCCCTAGACACAGGCAGTGGCAAACCACTTCTGAAATCTTGCCAAGAAAACTGTAGGGACTAGTCCAGGCAGTCAGCAGAAGTCAACAATTACTTGAATAAATACACACACACACAAATCGAATACATGTTTTAAGATTAATCTTAAAACATGTATTAGATTTTTTTCCTAATACATACACAATACGATATGATGTATCTTTATTATGTATATCTTTCCTTATACAAAAATTATACTTACACACATATACATGCATGCATACACATTATAATTTCCCAACACAATTACTGAACTCGAGATACTCTTGCATAAATAAAACATGGGTGTGTTTAGGAGACAACACTTGGAATGCAAGTTATGGTCTTTCACAAAATCTGTACAGTGTTCCAGTGAGAGAGATCTCGCCTTCCTATACATTTCTATAACAGCGTGAGATGCAAATTTTAAAAATGTGCATAAGAGGTTCTTCATCTTCTGAGGTCTAGCAGACGCTTGATTCTTATTACACCGGAAATCTGTCCACTGTCCTTATTTTGAAATGTATTACTGTACTTTTGCTGCAAAGAAAGAAAAAAAACCCCTGAGCATAATGCTGACATTATTTTTCATTTGTCAAGAACCAGCAAAGTGCTAGAAACATACATTTTGCTCCTCAGGTTTTGGCTAATGCAGTGCCTTTGGTTTATTGTCTTAATGTGTTGACATTCCTTCATGCTTTCATTTTTCATTCATTAGCAAGTAGAGACCTGAGTTTTTACATAATGTAGAGCTGCTATCGGTCCTTCCAACCTGGCCCACGGTTCATATTCCAATTAAAGATATTGTTTCTTCTAACAATATGCTGTTGTCCTTCGTTAGTTACAGCAATTATGCTCAGTAGTTCAGTTCCTCCTAAAGTTTAATGTAATGGTGCACTTTGGAAGATGATATGGGCAACCCTTCCATGTTTCTTTGCAGTGGTCACCTGGGAACAGACAGAGGGAAGAAATTGCTGGCCTAGCCTAGAAAAGTTTTTTTTAAGCACCCCCTATTGGAATCCTAGGGACGCGGTGGCGCTGCGGGTTAAACCGCTGAGCTGTCGATCGGAAGGTCGGCGGTTCGAAACCGCGCAGCGGGGTGAGCTCCCGTTGTTAATCCCAGCTCCTGCTCACCTAGCAGTTCGAAAACATGCAAATGTGAGTAGATCAATAGGTACCGCTTCGGTGGGAAGGTAACGGCGTTCTGAGTCGTCATGCTGGCCACATGACCCGGAAGTGTCTATGACAACGCCGGCTCCAAGGCTTAGAAACGGAGATGAGCACCGCCCCCTAGAGTCGGATTCGACTGGACTTTACGTCAAGGGAAACCTTTACCTTTTATTGGAATCCTGAGGTAGTCATTAAAGAGGGAAGCTTGATTATTGCAGAGACTTGAGATGGTAGCTGATGCTATACGGTAGCATTTCAGGCTACATTGCCCCCCGCCATTTCTCCTCTCTATATTTAGCTTCCTCCTCTCCCGCAGTTAAAAGAGATCTGCAGTTAGTTCAATGGAGGAGTTGGAGAGACTGTACTAAGGGAAGGGGAGGGGAGGGGAGGGGAGGGAAAGGAAAGGAAAGTGTGATATGACAAAGATTAAATTAAAATATTTTTGTTAAGTAAAGGCATTTAATATATTTAACACAGTGAAATAATTAATGCAGTGTTTCTCAACCTTGGCAACTTTAAGATGTGTGGAATTCTGGGAGTTGAAGTCCACACATCTTAAAGTTGTCAAGGTTGAGAAACACTGATTTCATGTTTCCCATAATTAATAAATAAATTTGCTCAGTGCTTGTTGCAGGTGAGGGATATAGTGGGCCCCAAAATAACACACACACACACACACACCCCGACCCATGTATTAATCCAGATAGTAAAGATGCAGTGATGCATTGCAATAAATATAGGGACACTGTTGAAAGGTTCCATTTATCTCCTCTTAATGGTTGATTAGCTTATTCCACAACCTTAGATCAATGTAGTGTGGTGTACAATAAGTACCGTTCTCAAATATGCAGTCATTAATAAAATGGAGCAGAGTTGGAGAAACACAATATGCCACTCTGGAGATGCGGAGGACACCTATTATGTTAGCTTTCCCAGATTTGGTGTCCTCCATAGGTAGCCCCAGCGATTCAGAAGGTTTCACATTGGAGACGACATTATAAATGGAATCATTGTCATGGAATGACTGCAGTTTTATCATAATAGCCTTTTCCATTCAAGAAACGGATCGGTGTTCTTTGTTTCAGAGCAAAGTATATACATCAGTGATTCTCCCCTCTCATTTTTTTTTTTTGGCAACGCAGAAGCAACGTCAGGTTCTGCTGCAACTGCGAATACATCTAAAGCTGCCAGCATCAGGCAGCATAGCTTAACAAATAATCTTTTGGCAGATTTTAAACTACATTTTCATCTACACCCAAGTGCCTGAAGGGAAACACTCTCCTTGCTTCCTTCCAACTCAGAGGTGCAACCTTCCTTTGCTGCTCTCATTTGGCTGTGTCTGTTTCAAGAATCGGTTATAATTCAAAGTCAGGTAAGACCTTTTAGGTAGATCAGAATTCTTCATCAATAGTAAGAATAAGGACTGTCTGATGATCTCTGCATGGTGGCTATATATCTGGACAAACTTTTCATTGCTTCTGCAGTGTTCTATGTATCAGTAAACATAGATCTTAATGTAAATCTTAGCTCACAGTACTGAGTAATAATTCATTTTTACGGTTGGTAGATTTAGCTTCCTAAGGCTTAGATTTCCTGTGGTGGAAATCTACATGGTGCTGTGTCATGTAGATTTGTGCAGTGCTTTTCAATCTTTTGCTCCATTGAGAACTCCTATTTATTAGAGATGTAACTACAGGTAGTCCTCATTTAGCGACTGCCTCATTCAACCACCATTTGCAGTTGCAACAGTGATGAAAAAGTAACTTTACGACCAATCCTCACATTTATGACCTTCTCAGGTCTGTAAAGCAAAGGAAAGCTGAAATAAGATCATAAGCCCAGTTGCAGTTTCACTTAGCGACTGCTTCACTTAACCAAGTTGCTGGTCCCAATTGGGGTCACTAAACGAGGACTACCTGTACTAACCCTTGATAATAGCAATAGCTAGAGCAGCTGTAAGCCTTCTTTTGAAATCATGTTCTCTGTGTTCTTCTACCCAAAACATTAAACATACCATTTCAAACAGGACTCTGAACTTCAAAAGTGATTGAATGTTATGTCCTTATTGGGTCTGAAACAATAAGCATCATCTTCTGATGCAGATTCCCCAGGGTGGTGCCTTCTCAATTGTTTTGAACTTCAATTACCGTAATCCAATTACTACGCTAGCAGGAGATTTTAGGAGTTAGTCCAACATATGTGGAAGGCACCAAGTTACAGAAGGCCAGTCTATTGCAAAGGATTTATGTGATTTGCTACTGAATTCTCTCTCTCCCCAATACCTATAGTATATCAAAGCAAAGCTGGAAACTTACTTCTCTGAATGATTGTCCTTAGGAAATGATTATTAATACAATCCTATTTATTTGTTTGTTTGTTTGTTTTATAATATATATAATTATTTTCCCATCATCTCACATGTATACATGCCTGAAGGTACTTTCACTTTCCTGTGATTTCAAGTATAGCTCTTAATGTGTCAGATGTTTTCAAAAAAAGGTGTGGTGTACACAGTTTAATAATAAATAAGTGAAATAGAAATAAAATTTAGTTAGAAAATGCCTAATACTTATGTCACATGAGACACAGTTTTCCAAAACTGCAGTTCTGTTATGACATTTCCTCAGATAATCCTTTTGGGAATGGAATTGTTTTCATGGAATATTAGGTTACAGAAAATTAAAATATCAGTGTTTGTTTCTTTTCCTGTTTGTCTATAATTACATCACAACAAACTAAGTCTGCACAGAATGTAAACATCATTTTGATCTTGGGAAGCATTAATATAAAGGGAATTTTTCTTTTCTTCCTTGAAGCTCAGACAAAGCCAAGGCAGACTTTACAAACATCTCAGTATATCTACATGATGAGTGTAAATATGTGGTTTCCATTGGTAATTCTTCTGAAACTCGGTAAGTTCAAGTACTTGAAATATGCTCAGACATATTCCATATATTTTATTTTAGATGCTCTGCCAATGGGTGACCAGTCTGTACTATGGATGTCTTAGCTAACAAATTTGGACATGAGCCTAGTTGAGGTCTAGCTGGATGTACAACTTTAATTACATGCCGTATACTATGTGATTGCCCATCTCTAACTCATTGTAGGAGAAGAGCTGGGTTAGCCTATGATGACAAAACATCAGGAGGAGTCTGGTAGCGCCTCTTCAGACTCACAAATTTTATTAAAAGGCATAAGCTGGACCATAGCATCAAATGCCTACTCATATTTGCATGTCTAATACTTTGGGTGTCAACCTGTGCTTGCCATAAAGGTTGGTTCTTATTATTTGGAGTCATAATAAAATACTTTCTGTAATATTTTGATTTCCCCAAAAACATTTCTTAAGAATTTCATACTGAAATTTTGCAGCCCAGAATCTGGTTGTGTACAGCATATAAACCTCAGCAGGAGGCAGCAGCCAACCAGGCTCACAGCCTAAGCAGGCTGAGTAGATGGGTGGAAAACACACAGGTAGTGCCAAACCTCTTGGATAGACTGGGAAGTCAAAAAATATCCAGAGGCAATGGCAAGACACTTCTCTACCATTGCCAAGAAACCTTGGGTGGGTGCAGTCACCTGGAGTTGGGTTGGACTTGTGTTTGGGGTGCCAGGAAGTTTTTTGCTGAAGTTTATGTTTTTTTACTGATTTTATTGTTTTATTATTGTTTGTGAGCTGCCTAGGGTTATGTTCCATAAGATGGGCATCTATAAGCTTCTGTTAAATAAATGAAATAAAATAAAATAAAATGGGACTCAAGGCAGTATGGAAAGATAAAAACAAGGCATAACAACAAGGAGGAAAAATGTGCACATGTTCCATCCAGCCAAACAAGTCAAATACAATCAAGATGAGCTCAACACCTCCCAACCCAGGGCCTGGAGGAAACACCAAGTCTTAAGGGCGTTCCAAGGGCAGGCAAGGTCAGGGCCACCTGGATCTTTGGTGGGTGGGGAATGCTGTTCCATAGGGCAGGTGTGATGACCGAGGAGGTACTTTTCTGGGGTTCTGCCAGATGACACTCCATCAGTGACAGGACCTAGAGTATGCCTGACCTTTCAGATGGTATTGGATGGACAGAAATAATTGGAGACAGGCAGTCCCACAAATAACCAGGTACCTCACTCCACTCAACTGGACCTACATGGTGGGAGTACAACCTGAACAAATACAAGCGATTTTAGCTGAAGGATCCTTTGAATAATCCTCCCAACTGCCCTTCAGATGGTTGTCTGACCCATCCCTCCCCAAGAGGGATCAATACATCTTAAACAAGGCTGCCAGACAGCAATCCATGGTCACAATAAGAGCAGAAAAATAGCTACATTGGGCTGTTCTTATTGCCTTGGTATAACCCCTAATACAGGCTTTTGTCCATGTTCAGTCATTTTCATTATACACACACACACGCACACACACACACACACACATGGCGCAGAGTGGTAGGCAGCAGTATTGCAACCAAAACTCTCCCCACGACCCGAGTTCAATCCCAGCGGAAGCTGGATTCTCTCTCAGGTAGCTGGCTCAGGTCGACTCAGCCTTCCATCCTTCTGAGGTCGGTAAAATGAGTACCCGGCTTGCTTGGGAAGGTGATGATTGGGGAAGGCAATGGCAAACCACCCCGCTCTATAGTCGGCCAAGAAAACGTCGCAAAAGTGGCATCCCTCCAGAGGGTCAGACATGACTCAATGCTTGCACGGGGGACCTTTCACCTTCATATATATTATAATCCTAACTTCTGTTTTCTTGGCATTTGTGTCCCCTTAGCTTCCTGGCATATTTTTGGTTTGCCTCTTGGGCTCAGAAGAAAAGAAATGTTTCTTATCCTTACTGCTCTAATAACTCATTCTTTCCTTTCACCAAAAGATATGGAAAAATTGCTTTGAAGCTTTCTATATACCTGACTATTTCCCTTCAAAAAGTAGAATATATCTGGAGGGCAGATTTCAGAGAGGTCTGCAAGATGAAAGACCTCTCTCCTAATGATGAAAACGACATCATATTGTTGCAACTCGAGTTCTGCCGCCTATGTACAAGTGTGCAAAGGGGTGTGTGTGCTTGTGTTGAGTTGGTATGACACTGCTTTTGTTCTTTTCCACCTGTGGACCCCCGTGAAACAGCTCCAGGGTCTGGAATTGTTAGCCATTGCCTTCCCTTGTTGTATCTCACTTTGCAACTCACATCTTTCTGAAGAACTGAATATTATTCCGTGTACAGCTTTATGTACTTGCATTCCCTGTCCAGAGTTCTATGCTAGGTTGACACTTAAGTAACACACTTGAGCCAGTTTTCATCCTTGGCTTAACGACCTTACCAAGACAGAAAGAGTGGCTTTGAGATGCTAATGTGTATTACCTCAATCTCAGCATCTCCTTCTTCACTGCTAATATGTGTTCCATACCATACTAAAAATGTGGAGTTGAGTTCCTCCATTCATTGTCCTGTGAAGGAATCATAGACTGAAAATGTTGGAAAGGAGCTTGAAGATCATCTCATCCACCCGATACTATTACTACAGTACAGCAGGAGAACAGCACTGCCCTTCAATCTGATTTTCAAAGTGTATGCCAATTTTCACTCTTCTCTTTGTTATTTCAATCCCATTACATATTTATAAAACAAGTTGCAATCACATCACCCTTTCCCAAACTTAGAGTGCCTTAGCTCTGAATAAATGTACATGGGATGAAATAAGTGCACAGTGATTCATTTAAATCCTCATGATTTTCATCAGCCTACTCTAACTGGGACGTCTGAAATTCAGCGTTAGTCTTGTATATGGCGTAGGGCTATCACATTTGGTTTGTAAAACTCCAGACAACCAATCAATGACTGCGCGTAACTGTTTGCATCCTTTTGCTGCCATCTTGTGGTCATCCAGATTTTTGCACTCCAGATATTGTTGCTCTGGTATGGGGTAAAATGAGGCCATGACCAAATATAATATCCATCCCTCTCTGTCTGACAGCTTAAGAAAAGGAAAGTGGACTCTATAAACAACCAGTGTTTCTCAACCTTGAGAACTTTAAGATGTGTGGACTTCAACTCCCAGATTTCCCCAGCCAGCATGGGTGGCTGGAGAATCCTGGGGGTTGAAGTCCACACATCTAAAAGTTCCCAAGGTTGAGAAACACTGCTATAAACCATTCTAAAGATAAACTCTAGTATGGAATAGACAGCCAGCTTGCATATTCATTTGCTCAATCAGAAGTTATGTGGCCTTAGGAAAATTCAAAGTAGGAGTCTTCAAATATGGAGGCTTTGCTCATGAAATAGGCAGGGAAGGGTGCTTTTTATGCATACCTGGGGCAGTAAATAGAAAATGTGCAACTTCAGTGCTTATCATGTCCTAAGCATCAAGCTTTTGCATCTTAAATTATATGGAAAAGAATGTCTAGAGTCCTTCACAACCAGAAGAAAAAAGGATCTCATGTACTCTGATGTAACAAATTCAGCTAAGTAGGACTAAGCAGATGAAAACTCTAAAAACCTGTTTACAAAATGTCAGTCAAGAGCATATTTCAGTAGATGAAAATCCTGCGTGGAAAATTAACTTAGTGGACCAAGAAGGGGGTTGTTTGAAGTCATTTCAGGCAAAGGCTTCCCCCCCAGTTACTGGATTCTAATCTGCTTCTCACAACTACTGTTCTTATATGGAAAATAAATGATATTGACACCAATCGGTTTTAGTGATGACTTAGAATTTCCTTTCTCTTACATTCCCTTTTTTATAGAAGTCCTAGCTGAAATCTTCAGATGTGTTTTTGACTGCCTGATAAATTCTTGTTTTTTTTTTACTTTGGCATTCAATTACCAAACTGAGTAGCAACTAAAACATAAAAATAGTGGAAGAAAAAAATGAAGCTACTTGATCAGGTAGCAGGCTTACAGCAACGACACATCATCTATGGCCTATGAGCAATGCTCAAAGCTGCTGCTGATCTTTTAGTTGTTTTCCCAGGTACAATCTGCCATACCTAATTCTACTGGGATTTGTAAAAATACTTTCATAGGTTAAAAGCTCCAAATGTTCTTCCTTTCTCTCTGGCAAGTCAAGAATTGTTAGCTTGAGGAAGTATTCTCACAGCTCTAGCTTGACTTTCCAGCTAGGAAAAAAATGAGAATGTCCAGTTTTCTGCTATTCTGCTGATTTGTGCCTGTCAGAGAATCCTACCTTAATCTCTCCTGCATCTGGGCATGCCTTGATAAGTCGGTATTCATCAGGAAAAGAATGATGGGAAGAGGAAAGAGGCAGATTTTGATGAGCAAAATCATCTTCAAACTTCTGATATTTATTCTTATAGCATGTTTATTTCATTTTAGAATTATTAATCCTTAATCAGAGGGAAAATCTTCCTATCTCCATCCATCAATGAAAGCATGGACATAGAATATGGTATTATTTGAAATACCATTAAAAAGTTGTACCTTGCTTATTTACTTTCTTCAGGTTTCTAAGTCAAGTGACTAATTGGTTTCGGATTTTCCATGGGCTAAAATCCTGCTGGTTAAATGGTGGATTCTCAACATCTACATATGAGCTATTAAGAGAGATGGTATAAGAGAAATATAAGTAATTTAATGGAAAATGCAGGGTTGGTCAACTTAAAGTTTCATCAAGTAACCTAGACCAGCCTTCCCCTATCTAGTATTTTCCAGTTGTGTTGGACATCAACTTTCAAAATTCCTGGATGATTAAGAGTTAACTTCAAGATTTTTGGAGTTATCAGTTCAGAGAAGCCTGTCATTCAACAAACTGTGTTTTATCTTTGTTTTGTGCTCAGTACTACTAATAGACTTCCTGAGCAGTCAGAATAGCTGTCAGCATGGATCTTGTCATCCGTCAGTTGGAGACCTGCTCGTGGGCCGTAGCCAACAGCTAACTGCTTCATCTACATGTGGACTGTTTGGCCCTCAGAATTATTGCATTGTTGGATACCTTGAGGTGAGTTTATTGTACTGCCAAGAAGGTAATTGGAACATCTATAAAACAGCCATCTATCATCCATCTCTCTGTCTCTCAATCTACCTATCTTCCTATCTATCTATTTATCTATCTCAGGAGATGGGTGATCTTTGGAGATCTTTGCAGCTTCTTCAAACCATGACTGCAGAAAATTGATGCAGTTGCTTTAACATCATTCTGAAGCAGAAACACATAAAATCAGTGTAAATTCTTAACTAAAGCTTGACATAATTTAAAAAGAGTGTGTGAGAGTGAATTAAAAAACTGAAAATCTGGAAACAATGGAAAATCCTGGCCCCACTCCCATGCATCATTAACCTACCTACCTACAATGGCCCTCAGTTCCACAAAAATGAACTCACATGCTAATTCATAACATTTGGCACTTGCAGAAACCTTCAGTGGTTTCTGCAAGAGGGGGAAAATTGAAATCTATCCATCCTCTAAAAAATCATCACTGCTGAACCCCCAAATAGGATCAGAGAAAAGATTTGTGTTCATATCTACCGTTTTCTAGGATAAGCAGAAATGTTTCACCTGCGATTCCAGATATCCGTATCATCCACTTTTCCAAGCCAACAGTCACTCAATTGAAAACGTTATCACACATTTTGAGCTTGATCGGAAGAAGTGGTGGCAATCTGAAAATGGTGAGTGGTTTCTGCTGGCTTTATTTCTTTAGCTAATTTGATTTGGAAGTTATCTGTTCAAGTTCTGTTTTACAGTCTTATTAGCAAAGTGGCAAAGCTGTCTCTCTTACTGTCTCTTGATGGTATTGCCAGAAATATTCATATTGGTTTGTAACAATGCCAGGTTATAAAATTATCCAGCTAAACCAATTTATGGCTTGAAGCCTAACATCAAGCAGAGCAACAGCATTTCCCTGCAGCAAATTTCACATCAGGAACTACAGGAGATTTCAGTTATTTGCAGCAGGAATGCATATTTTATATTTAATGACGCTAAAGTGACATCTGCCCATGCAGTTGTATTGGAGAGCCAATGTGCCTGAGAAACCCTTATTTTAGAGTGAATCTAGTGGTATGTGTCTTAGGAGATTTGCCATTTCAGACAGATAAGATTCTGGACCTCCAATATAAATCATTTCCAGAAAATAAAATCTCTTTTCTGTTTTTTTGTAAATTACAAACTCCTTTATGTTATCAAAGAGGCAAAATATTCAAACTGTTCAATTTTTTCTAAATATGTGCATTAAATATCTAAGATAGGGTTTCTCAACCAGGATTCCATGGAACCCTTGGGTTCCATGATTGGTCACTAGGGGTTCCCTGGGAGATCACAATTTATTTAAAAAATTATTTCAAATCCGGGCAACTTCACATTAAAAAGGTAAGTTTCATTCTTTATTTTTAGTTTAAGAACACTGTTAATGCATATATTCAGGCCTACACCTGAAACGAATATGATAATTTTGTAACTTCTGGCCTATATTTGAGGCTGAATGTGCAGGAGTTCCCAAGACCTGAAAATTATTTCAAGGGTTCCTCCAGGGTCAAAAGGTTGAGAAAGGCTGGTCTAAGATAAAGGGGTGCCTTATTTAATATCACCTAGGTTTTATCTTCCTTGTTGCTATCACCATGGAGGGCTGTGATGGAGTGGGTCAAAAAAGTCAAGATGACTTTTTTGACCCACTCAAAAAAGACCATGAAGTGACCATGAAATTGAAGATTTTCTCCTTTCATGAACATGTATAAAGCGGTAAGGCTTTGATTACCCAGTCATGGCCACCATCTTGATTTTTTTGACACACATACACATACACACACTGCGGACGCCACTGGCTTTCACAATGATTTTCTTTTGCTCCACATTTTCATCCTTGTGGGATGGAGAGATTGAATTAGGCACAGACTAATTCAAATAGCCTTACTGTACTATGTTATGTGAAAGTTAGATCAAAATTATGAACATGTTTTTTCAGTTCTCCAGAACCAGATGGGAAATTGGTGTTTTCTGGTGATTTCTCACCAGTATTAAGCAAGCCTTTGACTGCTGAACTTTGAAGATGCTGACTATTTTATTGTTTTCATTCTCTCATTTTAAACATGTCTTATTATTTTATTGTTAATTTTAATTACTTATTTAAAATTTCTGTGCTCCCTTCTGATGCTATTCGTCAGGAGAAATGTAAGCTGAAAATAAAACAGGAACAAAGAAATTTTAATTTGAATGTTTGTAATTTTTATTTCAGTTATCTATCTATGACCCTAATACATCAATTCATTATTACCCAAAATTAATGGAATCAGATATAGTAAGAATATGAGCTTTGTAGGAGTTGCATATTTGGGGATATTCCTTAAAAAATAATTGTGATCATTTTTATATTAACTGTATTATGCTAAACAAATTAACAAAAGGAAAGGGTACAGGATAACTTCAGAATTAATAATCAAGATAATAATAAAAATTGTTTGGGAGTTGGAAGCATAAGGCATCAAGTTGGGGTTAGGAACGTTGCTGTGCCCCCTGAAAATTAACCTCAGAGGTACTACAAAATGTCAATCCCCTGGAATCAGTTTTGAAATTAAACTATATTCTTGAAGTGGCTTTCTATAAGATAGACCCTAAATGCAATTAGCTCATCAGTTAGATGAGCTAATTGCTGGAGAAGATGCTGATGCTAGGGAGAGTGGAAGGCAAAAGGAAGAGGGGCCGACCAAGGGCAAGATGGATGGATGATATTCTAGAGGTGACGGACTCGTCCCTGGGGGAGCTGGGGGTGTTGACGACCGACAGGAAGCTCTGGCGTGGGCTGGTCCATGAAGTCACGAAGAGTCGGAAGCGACTAAACGAATAAACAACAACATCAGTTAGAGGAGACAATCAATATTTCCTGTTCCTGCTTTTGTTCATTTTATATTATTTGCACCTTGCTTATTCATTTTCAGGTGTTCATCACGTCAGTATTCAGCTGGACTTGGAAAACATGTTTCAGTTCAGCCATCTTATCCTGACTTTCAAGGTACTTTATACAAAACCGCAGAATACATTATTTAAATTATTTAATAGTCTAGGAATTATTTAGAGTAGGTAACATTAATGTAATTTTTGCTTTTATATTGTTTAAAATGGGTACTATGTATTTCAGAATCACTTAGCACTTGTTGACTAGGATTTGTGATCACCTGGAAATCAGTCTACCTTTTGCAGAAAGGGTATATGCTTCTCATATTTCACTAGCAATAAAAAGGGACCTCTTTCAGCATTCTTTCATATGCCAATTTAGGATTTCAAAATATGCACTTTAGCCTGACTTCATGATACCAAGATCTGGAACAGTTCCCCCAAATCTTTCATGCTTCAGCTAACATTTATAGCAACAATTCAGTGAAATGTATCATCTCCTGAGTTTTTTAATCTGATTGGGTATAAGTGCACATGAGACTTGTGACAACAGGTAATGGAGAGATTTGCAGTATATGTTTCAGCAGGAATGTCTAGACTGTGTTCTACTGATGGCTTAGGGCAGGGTTTCTCAACCAGGGTTCCGTAGAACCCCAGGGTTCCACGAGAGGTCATTAGGGGTTCCCTGGGAGATCACGATTTATTTTAAAAAAAATTTCAAATTTGGGCAACTTCACATTGAAGAGTTAAGTTTCATTCTTTGTTTTTAGTTTAAGAACACTGTTAATGCATATATGCAGGCCTACACATGAAAAGAATATAACAACTTTGTAACTTGTGGCCTATATTTGAGCTTGAATGTGCAGGCCTGAAAAAACATTTCAAGGGTTCTTCCAGGGTCAAAAGGTTGAGAAAGTCTGGCTCAGGGTGTCTACCAATATTTGCAGCACTTCGTCAATCTATCTGATCAACTCAGAGTATCAGATGGGTCTATTTTTTGCTACCAGATTGGAATGTTTCTCTGCCAGACCCCAAATGAATATGTATATACAGTAGAAAGTGGATGCTGGGAACATGCTCTAAAATGATTGTACCCAATACTACTACTACTACTACTACTACTACTTATTATTATTATTATTATTATTACTGGAGGCTTTACTGAAACTCTGGCTTAATTTATTCTTTGGTTCCCACTATGATATTAGATTCCGTTGTGCATATTTTGTAAGGGTGCACCTATGAAAGGGTCTTAAATGGTAATCCCATTGAGTCTGGATACCTGAACTATTTCACCTCTCCTGATCATGTATCACTCTAAAACTAGCCCTGGGCTGCATCAGTTGCACAATGGTCTAGTATCATCTGTGGTTAAAACTTTATTTGGAATGGGATCCAGTCATGTCACTTTGTGTCAAATAGATGTCAGTTTCATATTAGGCAGTTGTAAATCTTTGAAAAAGTAACTTTTATAGGGGCAGGCTGAAAGCTGAACCCATCCTTACAGTTCACAATAATAAATGGACAATATCTTAAATAATATAGGGGTCTGCTGAAGTGTTCATGACACAAATCCTTAAACTGGTAGCAGTCTGAAGTTGCATCTTTTGTAGACCTTTCGTCCTGCTGCCATGTCGGTGGAACGCTCCGCAGATTATGGTCAGACCTGGAAGGTATACAGATATTTTGCTCAAGACTGTGCTGCTGCTTTTCCTGACATTCCTTCAAGACCAGCCAGAGCAGTTGGTGATGTGGTTTGTGACTCCAAATATTCAGACATTGAACCGTCAACCGAAGGGGAAGTATGTATATTATTTCACCTTAGTAATTTTTATTCTCAGTGCAATTACAAAGTCATCATGTACAAATCTATTCAGAACTAAGTTTCCTTGAAATCAGAATGCTGCCAGACACTTTTAAAGGTCCAGCCTGTAGTTAAGTATTAGCAAGGCATGTATTTCAGCTCAATCTTTTGTTTTCATGTGCTTAATATTAAAATTTTATTTTGGATGTTGACAGGTTATTTTCAAAGTTCTGGATCCCAGTTTTGAAATAGAAAATTCTTATGACCCATACATCCAAGGTAGGAATGGCTGGGATTTTAACAGTCCTTTAGCAATTTTTCTTTGTTTTGATACAACATTTGGTGACTCAGTGGTAGAACACAATTGTTAATAAAGTGTTAGAAATTCTACCTCCATCATCTGGTAAAAGAAAAAAAGTTATTGGGTGGAATGGCTGAACAATGATTTGAAGAGCATTGCAGTTTGAATTAAGTAGCTTTCTGTGTCTGGCATCTTCCTTACAGTATGTGTTTCACTACATCTTTCCTATTCTTCAGCTACAGGTAGTCCTTGCTTAACAACCACAACTGGGAACAGAATTTTGGTTGCTAAGCAAAGCAGTCATTAAGCGAATCCGACCCAATTTTACGAACTTTTTTGTGGCAGGCATTAAGCGAATCACTCTGGGAGTTAAGCAAACCACGTGGGCGTTAAGTGAATCATGCAATTCCCCATTGATTTTGCTTGCCAGAAGCCAGTCGGGAAGGTCAAAAATGGTCATCAGGTGACCATGGCATGCTGCGATGGTCATAAATGCAAACTGGTTGCCAAGCACCCAAATTGTGATCATGTGACTGTGGGGACACTGCAATGGTCGTAAGTGTGAGGACTGGTTGTAAGTTGGTTTTTCCAGCACCATCATAAGTCCAAACCGTCACTAATGAATGGTCATTAAGTGAGGACTACCTGCAGAGGGAATGTTTGTGGTTAGTCCAGCATATCTATGGAGTATCAGTTGAGGAAGGATGGAATAGCTAATGTTTTATGACATGAGGCCATTGTATTTCCTTGGCTTATAAAATAGCTTGCCCAAGTTATGGATATAACTTTGAGCTAAATTAATCCAATATTTCCTTAAATTTTCATTCTAGAGCATGTTGCTTTTACAAATCTGAGAATCAATTTTACAAAGCTTCACATGCTGGGAGACACTTTACTGGGAGAAAAGCAACAGGATCTTCTGGAAAAATACTATTATGCCCTTTATGAAATGGTTGTTCGTGGGAGCTGCATGTGCAATGGTCACGCCAGCCACTGTGGCCCTGGGCAAAACCTGCGTGGGGATGTTTTCCATGAGCCTGGGATGGTGAGTTGCAAGAGTTCTCTTTTGCAAGAAGACTTCACCTGAGCACAAACTCTGTTGTCCTGAAACATTGCAGCAATACTCCTAAATATAACTAGCAAATAGATATTTGGGTACCAATAATGCTATCATGATATGTGTAGTTTTGTATAATGGATAAATCTAATGCTTACATTTTCAAAGAACAATATGTAAGAGAGAGAAAAGAGAAGTTACCCAAGTTTATGGAAATAGAAATTCATTTCTGTATAGGTGGGGTGTGCAAGAAAATCTTGCAAGGTAGAAAGCTCCCAGTGTTGTGCTGTGGAACCAAGACATTTGACCAGCTTTATGCAACTAGATAGTCCTCCAATGTATTGCCTTTGCAGTTTCCAGTCTGCAGGTCATTCTTGCTGGAAGTCTTGTCTTGTGTGTTAGGTCTCCAACAAAGCTGGAGGATGCTAAGTTAGGGAAGGCTGCATTACATCACCTTAAAAGCAGCATTCTTACCTGGTCCAGGGTATGCCCAAGTCAGGTGCCCAAATAAGTGTGCACCTTAGGTACACTGCTGGCAATATATATTATTATGGTTTATGCTTCAGTCAAGATGATCTCAGAGAAACACTTTTGACTGCGTAGATCTTATGTCCAAAATTTCTGCAAGTTGGGTGCTCTGAGATGATACCTCTTAAGATAGCAGAGGGTCATAATGATGAGTGATGGTATACCCACATGAACGTATCTGATTGTGGATATGCTGTTCATTTCTGTGGCCCTTTCCCAAGGTTCATTTCTAGTAGGGCACATCAAAGGAACAGAAGGCACTGATTCTAAAATGGACTTTCATAGTCTTCATTGATGTGTTTCAGGTCCATGGAAACTGCCTTTGTGAGCACAACACAGATGGTTTGTCCTGTGAAAGATGCAAAGATTTCTACAATGATGTTCCCTGGAGGCCAGCTGAAGGATCCCAGGAAAACGCTTGCCAAAGTATTCCTGTGATTCGCTTAATTTTTACCAAATTTGTGAATAATAATCAACCATTACATTGCAGTGGCTGAATGTTCTCTGGAGTGACAGACTGAAATTTTATTTTACAGGTAGTCATGTTAACGACCATTCATTCAGCGACCGTTCAAAATTGTGACAGTGCTGAACGAGGAGACTTATGACTGGTCATTGAAGTTGCAACTGTCGCAGCATCCCTCAGTCACGTGATTGTGATTCGGGGACTTGGCAGCTGGATTGCAATTATGACATCGCAGCATCCCGTGGTCCCATGATCGCCATTTGCAACCTTCACTGCAGCAAGCAAAACCAATGGGGAAGCCAGCAGGAGGTCACACATGACGATCACATGACATCATGCCTAATGACCACAACTGGAACTGCCATTGTAAGTCGGTGTGGTCATGTGTCATTGCAGTTTATGACCATATCACTTAGTGATGGAATTTCCGGTCCCAATTACCGTTGTTAACTGAGGACTACCTATATTTTATTTTAATTATTTATATTGGTGCCTATCTCACAACTGTGACTCTGGTTGGTATAAAAGTATTAAAGCAACAGCTGCAACATGTGACCTAAGATGCCTAAGGTTAAAACAACAAATCCCGATCACAAAACCATGTCAGCAACACAGCTTGCCTAATCTCCTGGCCCAAACACTTGGGGGAACAGCCAGGTCTTCAAGAAGCTAACAGAGCTGAATTTGGGGGAAGATGTTCCAGAGGTTGGCACTGCCACAGAGAGGGCATGATTCCTGGGTCCAACAAGATGACATTGGTTGATTGAAGGGACATGGAGTATGCCCTCCCTGCCAGATCTGGTGGGAGTTTGACAGTCCCGTAGATAGCCTGGTGCTATGCCATGTAGTGCTTTACAGGTAGTCCTTGCTTAATGACCACAATTGGAACTGGAATTTTGGTTGCTAAGCAAAGCAGTCATTAAGTGAATTTGACCAGATGTCACAACCTTTTTTGTGGTGGTCGTTAAGCAAATCATGCAGTTCCCCATTGATTTTGCTTGCCAGAAGCTGGCTGGGAAGGTTGAAAATGGTGATCACGAGACCACAGGATGCTACAATGGTCATAAATGTGAACTGGTTGCCAAGTGTCCAAATTGTGATCATGTGACCATGGGAACACTGTGACAATTGTAAGTGTGAGTACCAGTTGTAAGTCGTTTTTTTCAGCACGGTCGTAAATCCAAACCATCACTAAATGAAAGGTTGTTAAGTGAGGTCCCCCTGTATAGGTAATAACCTGCAGCTTGAATTGCACCTGGAAGCTTACTGGGAGCCAGTGCAGTAGTTTTCCATGAGTGTAACGAGAAATGCCAAAAGTACCCATGCCCCTGGACCAGCCTTGTGTCGTGTGCTTCTTATTATAACTACAGAGAATAACCCATTTTGCTATATTCCGACTCTGTTTTGGAGCCTGGATTTATCTGGTTCTTGTTTGTGTGTGACTGTACCGTTACATTTGCTTTCTGTTTCAGAATGTGAATGCAACGGTCATTCTGAAAGTTGCCACTTTGATATGGCAGTGTACCTTTCTAATAATTGTATCAGTGGTGGGGTTTGTGAAGACTGTCAGCACAACACAGCGGGACAACACTGTGATCGGTGCAGGCCTTTCTTTTACCAGGATCCCCAGAAGACAATGGTAGATCCTCACGCGTGTATCCGTAAGTGTGAAGCTCTTGTTAGGGGATCCCTTGGGTTGGATTCAGATTATTAGTGGGAGTTGCTGACTTTTCTCCTGAATTTCAGTGGGATAGAACTTCAGCTAATTTAGTCTGGCTCCTCCTCATAGTGTTTATCGATCATGAATTCGTGCACAGAACAGGGAGCCGACTGTACACATGGTACGTGGAAGCGGATGCTGATTGAGATCTGGCATGAACTAGAAACAAACGGGTAGATACAGAAGTCTCAGAGCCCCAAGCCAGGCTCCAGAGCAGTCCCACAAAAAAGGCCCAACTGCTTGGAGGCACTGTGGACAGGGCTGTTTGTACCCCCGTGCGTTCCATAAGACATTTTGCACATCAGGTCCAATGTGCAGCGCAGCCCTATTGCAAAGTACCACAAACAACTAGGGAATTTTAGGGAATATAAAGTAATCCTTCTAAATTTGTGGATAGGCCTATATATAGTATTCTTCATTTAAGTAAAGAGACCCCTGGTCTGTACGAACCACCCTGTGGTACGTACAAAATAAACAAACATGTGCCTTTATTGTCATACACTATTGTTCCTTAACTACATGACAGCTTATGCCTGTTGAATCACTCCTACTGTTCCTAGTTGCCTTTGGTACACCAGGATATAAAACCAAGTGCAGCTAATACTACCTCTGTCTCATCCCAAGTATATTCTGTATAGTCTCCTAAAATAAAGAAATCAATGATATGGTAGGATTGCAGCATTCCACACAACTAATTCACCCTCAATCGTTCATTAACTGATTCACAAAATCTCGTTGCCCTGAACTGCTCATACACCAACCAGCGACTAATAAAGGAGTGCAATGTTTGGCAGCCAATCAGCCATCAACACTGCTCCCCTCCCTGCAAATCCTTAGTCTAACTCTGTGTCGTGTTTGTTGTGGGAGGGAGGCAGTAAAGCTGCCCATCTTGCTCAGTTTAGACTGGCAGGACGTGGCCATGGCACCACTGCCTTTATGAGCCCTGGGGGGAGGAGGGTGTGCTAAGGAGTCAGGAGGCGGGATAAAGCAAGAGTCCCACCAATGGGAATCTACTAATCTCAAAGCTCCAATGCATCAGCTATTGGACCATTGCTGCCTGCTGAGGGTGAAAGCCGGCTGGGTGACCTTGGGTGACACTCTCTCTCAGCCCAACATACCTCACAGGATTGTTGTTGTAGGGAAAATAGGAGGAGGAAGGAGTGTTAGGTATGTTCACCACCTTGGGTTATTTATAAAAATAATAAAGGCAGGATAGAAAATAAAAAATAAATGCTCTGTGATCATGTCATTGCAGAGACAGTCCAGAAATATGTGATGGTTTAAATCAGGGTTCCCCAGAGTGATCAGTATTGACCCGCAAGGATCAATGGGAATATCCAAGTTGATAAATGGCTGGGGGGTCAAAAGGGGGTCAGTAAATGTCTGTCAGTCTTCCCAGGTATATCAGACAGGAAACATGACCAGATGAGCTAATTTTATTTTATTGTAAGGTTACATTAACATAATCATTCAAGTTTAATAGTACAAATCTCCCGCCATCTCTTTTACAGCCTGAGAAGTTAGGGTGGTTCCTTTCTGAGTTTCTTTCTCTACTCATTATGCAGCTGCAGGCTATGCCCTATCTGATGAGATTGTTCCCTAGGCAGCATCTCTTCCCCCAGTCTCCCAAGGTCATTCCCACATACCATTACAATGTTTGGGGATCAATAGGTGGTTGACAGGTCAGCTGGGTTCAATTAATAGTTTGGGGTCTCTGTAGAGCTCCACACCAGTCCCTAGTCCTGAAGGTGAGGTGGCTAGCAGCGAGACAATCCAGGTACCCAGGGTTGGATGGTCAGCCACCAGCAGGAGTAGCCTTATCATCATCATCATCATCATCACCATCATCATCATCACCATCATCATTGGTACTATTAGTTAAAGTAGTACTTATTAAATTTCTTCATATAATAAATGTTTGGGAGTCAGTGAACAATCTGAAACTTCATGAAGGGGTCAATGAGCTGAAGAGTTTGGGGACCCCTGGATTAAATGAATGGTACAATAACAGAGCCGAATTTTTCTCCTGGAAGTTATTGTACTCAGTTGTGCAAACTGTAGCACCACAACTGACTCCTAAAAGTTTGGCTCATATTAGTTTGGATAATATTTCTAAACTGTTACACTGCTCCCCTGTGACCTGGTATGCCTATGTTTGTCTGTCTGTCCCTAGCCTGTGACTGTGATCCAGAAGGCGCTCTGTACAATGGGCTGTGTGAGAGTCATTCAGACCCTGTCCTTGGAACCACTGCTGGTCAATGTCCTTGCAAGAACAACGTGGAAGGAGTCCGTTGTGACAAGTGCAAGCCTCACTACTATGGAATAAATGGAAGCAATCCCCTTGGCTGTCAGCGTACGGGTTTCTCTTTCATTTTCTTGCTGTTCAGACCTTGAAGACCTTAGCCAGTGTGAAAAACACAGACATGACCTGAATTTCAAAATACTCTGTTGCCTGTCTTGACCCTCTATCGTTTCACTGGGTCTGCACTGCGGTGAGAGGAATGTAAAGGAAACATTTAGCCTGCTTAAGTGTGAACGAATGTTTATATTAGATTCAGTTACATACTGTACTTAAATGAAGTTGAACAAACATTTGACACTTTTTAAGGGAAAAAGGAAATCTTCCTATTTCCAGGTTTTATACTTATCATTAATTAATTGTTTCTGAGGGGTTACGCTCTGTCCCTCAGCTCCTTCAACACTAAAATATCAGTATATTGCTATTTATTTAGCCCAGTCAGACTTTCTTGTACTTAAACTCCAACTGTGTTGTTCTCCCATTTAGTCTGTGCTACCCTCTAAATCCAGATAGGAGCACTTTACTGTTATGGGATCTGCAAAAGGATTGCAAAGGTCTCCAGGCCAAGCCTTCAGTTCTGTGAAGGTTTCAGACTTCAGAAGCAGTTGATCATCTTGTAAATAATCAATGATCAATCAATCTAGGGGATCTACAGGGGGAGGTCCGAAAAGTCAGGGTTTAATCAAAGCTTCTTCCCTTTTTTTACATACATCACAATCATGGCTGCTATCTTGATCACACAGCTGTGGCTGCCATCTTGACTTTTTGGCTACCCAGATCAAATATCCCTGAATCAATCAATGAACAATAATGGTTAATCAATAATTAATTAACAATAGTATTCAATGAGTTAATACAATGTTAATTGGGTTGCTTATTTTGCAAATCTCTTCCCTTTCTCTCTCTCCATTTTAAGCTTTGGTTATCAGTATCTCAGCACGAAATAATAATTAGTAGCAATAGATACTACTAGGTTTTTTTTTAAAAAAATTCAGCAGTAAATTGGTTGCTATGTCGTTGGCCAAGATTTGTTCAAGTAGTCCACTTACTTGTTTGTACTTTGTAACTATCAGCATATCCTGCACTGGGGGTGGGGGTGGTTTATGAAAAATAGCTCCTCCCATCTAGGAATGTCCACAGGGGAAGCAAATACAGGTAGTCCTCAACTTCCAATCATTTGTTTAATGACCGTTCAAAGTTACAATGGTGCTGAAAAAAATGACTTATGACCGGTCCTCGCATTTATGACTGTTGCAGCATCCCTGCAGTTACCTGATCAGGTGCTTGGCAACTGGCCTGTATTTATGATGGTTGCAGTGTCCCGGGGTCACGTGATCGCCATTTGCAACCTTCCCAGCTGGCTTCTAACAAGCAAAGTCAATGGGGGAAACTGGATTTGCTTAACAACCACTGCAAAAAAGGTTGTAAAATCGACGTGACTCACCTAATGACTGCCTCACTTAGCAATGGAAGTTCCAGTCCCAATTGTGGCTGTAAGTTGAAGACTACCTGTAACAAAACAAGCATTGCACTGTTGTAACACAAGCTCTACCCCTTTGGTATGTGCACCATGACATTGCGCATGGGTACATACAGGATGGAGCTCATGTTGCAACATCACAATTCTTGTCACATCATTCTGACAAACCGTCAGATTCTGCAGACACTTCTGCTCCCATCTACTTCTCACATAGGTGGTGACCCGGCATTCTGTCTTTTCAGCCTGTAGTTGTGACCCAGCTGGGAGTTTGCATTTCTCTGTCTGCGACCCAGTATCTGGAGAATGTCTATGCCAGGAATTTGTCACTGGGCAACGTTGTGAACACTGTCTTGTATGTACTGAGTTTTTCAAACAAAATTTCCTGCTTACGACTTTTCTCAGTGGCATTCTCTTTGTTTTCCCTGCCTTTTAATCCAAATACCAGGATCTGTCTGTCTGTCTGTCTGTCTATCTATCATCTTTAATTGAACTCCACACTGGGGTAATCCTTCCCCATTTTTTTTCTATTGTAGCAGGAATACTGGAGCCTTGGAAGTCATGTATATGGATGTTCCCCTTGTGATTGTGACATTGGTGGTGCCCACAATAATTTGTAAGTTTCTATTTCAGCTCTTTCACTTTATATTTAGGGAAAAAATAACCAAACTCTCACCTGGAAAATCGCAGATATACTAAAGATTTATCTTAAAAAGAAAGCAGTCCTTTGTTTTCTTTTGCATTGGACCCATAGGTAACCACACCTATGAACACATGCATCAGATTTAAGGATCAGACCATCTGACTGTTCCATTGTTGCCTATGTGATTCACATTGCAAGATAAAGAAAGAATGTCTTGTGATAGTTGGCCTTATGCCTAGTGGCCTAGTTCAACAATATGTCATAGGGCTCTTCTTCGTGGCCAAGTGAAAGTGCCATTCACTAGTCCATAACCCAGAAGAAAATTATGCTGGTATAAAATTTGCTTCCCCACTAGAAATCCTTATCCAGGTACAGACATGATACCAGAAACTGTACTGCCCTTAACTGTGGTATACACTGCACGTTAAGAAGAGGGATTGGTGGATTCCCCAGCTTTGTTTCCTTTCCTCCTGCCAAGCATCAACCACCAGGAGAAAACCATCCACTAATCACTGTCCTTAATATGGGGGAAGAGGCATGTCTGGTGGGTCCAGCCATCTGTCCAAATTTGCTCTGGTCTTATGCAAGTGTTTTGCACCAGTGTATTCAAAGGAAGCCCAACTATCAGTTGATAGTCAAGTTTCGTTTGTACATGTGTTTAGTGCTATTTCAGAAGAGCACTAAACTCACATTTAAAACCAGCCAGAACAACATCTTATAGCCATTCTGTCTTGCTCTCCCACTTCCCCATAAAGCCTTTCCCCATTGGCCACAATTGGTTGGCTGTTGTTCAAGCTGATCCAGGTCTATGGATTGGGATCAGCTTGAAATCTGTTTACTGTAGTGAGCAAAGAACTGGACTATTACACTGCCCAAAGCAGAATGGCCCTGGAAGCCAGTACTCAGGGACCAGAGGAGAAGAGGTTGCCTGCACCACCCAAAAGTAGCTAATGGATGCTGGACTGATCACGTCCTCTAAAGGATTCCTGACTGTGCCACCAACAGATTAGCCAACAAAGCGTATTAGACTGAATCCACAGCAATACTTGTGTTGGGACAAGGGGAGAAACACCACTTTTAATACGACAGCTAAGGACAACGTAAGGGGGTCTCAGGCATGGGGTAGGATTAGATGGCAATGTTTTGAGAACACAACAGGAAAAAATAGGTGTCTGTGCCATAGTTAGATGCAAGTGAGGAAAGGCTCATAATGTATATGGTTTTGGTTTCATGTGATCTGTAACCCCCCTTAAGGTTACATGAAATCCTGGCCACTATGAATTGGTCAGGAAACTATTTAAAAATCGTAGCTTGGTCTTCTGTAGCTTTTTTCCCATTTTATTTTGAACTGTTGTTTCTTTCTGTTCCTGCTGCTAGGTGCACACCTACCGACGGGCAGTGTGACTGCCGACCCAATATAGTTGGCCGCCAGTGTACTGAACCAGCTGCAGGCTACTTTTTCTTACCTTTGGATTATTATATATATGAAGCCGAAGATTCAACACCACTCCTTGGAGCTCTCCCCTTGGTATTTTGATTAATTTGCACTGGATTACAAATAGCACAGGTTCATATGCAGGATAGTCCATTTCAGACCAGCAGGAAGCAGAGGACAGAATGGAAAATTAAAATTACAGGAGAAAGATATTAGTGCATTGTATTTATTTGTGGCTGCCACATTTAGAATAGCATTTCCCAGCCTGGGCAACTTCCAGATGTGTGGACTTCGATTCCCAGAATTCCTTCAGCAGTGTGGCCATTGCTTAGAATTCTGGAGTTCAAGTCCATACATCTGGAAGTTGCTCAAGCTGGAAGCATGACTTTAGAAGGAAGACTCTTGGGATTTGTGATAAGAGGTAGCATGATGGGTATCTAAGCAAAGGTTTGGTTCTGGTTCAGTGTATGCTGTATGAGAATATTGGCCAAGTGGCATGGACCAACTGCACTCCCTAAACCTAGCACAATCAGAAATGAGCCATGATCCAAACTGACTTGGCTGTATTTTGATTTCAATGTAAATTGGGTCAACTGCAATTTAATTACTTCCATATATATGAGACAGTGGAATCAGTTCCCACGTGTTTCTCGAGTTTTCAAGTTTTGAAGCAGCTCTGAAACTCCGCTTTTGGGGTAGAAAGGATGACATTCTTTGCATTGTAACGTTGTACATAGAAGTTAGTATTGTAACTGGAAATAAAAATAAACTTTTATTGGAGTTTCTTAATAGCTTTAGTTTCCTGTTCGTCCTCTGTGCTCTTTCCATTCCCTATGACCAATAAAACCAAAATAAATTATTCAAAATTAGGCAATAACTAATTATGTAATTTATAGCTTTTCTTAAGTGTAATATGTAGATTGGAAGTATGCACATTTTTAAAATGTTATATGCATGGTCCTAGATTTAAAGAGCAATTTCTGGTCTCTAGTAATCCCCACATAGTTCCTCATGTAAGGATTTCCTTGAATGTAAATAATCTTTTTTTTTTCAATGTTACTGCATATAATTAATGAAGTTTATCTTCCTCCTTTTTCTCCTGATTTCTACTTCCCTTTATTAGCATGATTACTTCTGAAAATAGAAGCTTGATTTTCTTTCATTTAGATTTGTTTTTCAAAATGGCAGAAAGTTCCAGTTCAACATAGAAATAGAGATGCAGTTTAAATTCTGCCATTTCCATGTTTGTTTAATTATTCATAGTGTAATTGCATGTAATGTATTTCTAACAATAACTCTCAGATTCTGATACTATTATCACTTCAATGTATTTATAAGGTTCAACCCACCACCATGCCACGCTGTGATGTCTATTTTCAGCAACAAGGCTATGATTTCACAATTGAAAATGGAAGAATCATATTGAAGAGGAATAAGAAAAGGGGCATCAGAAAACTAAGAGCTGGACAAGTAAGTCTAATATTTTCTTAAATATTAAATAAATGGGTTTATAGGAGGCTCTTACAATTTTTTTCTTTCAAGAGAGCAAGTGTTTTTTCTTAAAATTCTCAATGGACATAAATTGACTCAAAGAGACACAAATGGGAATCTGTTCACTAACAACATATTGCAGTGTTGGGGTAATATTCTCTGGCATTTGCCTAAACCAAAATAGATTCTTTTCCAAGCACAATTCTTACCAAGATTTTAGCAAGACTTATTGAGATGAATGGGATGGAGTTATAGGAATTCTGGCAACTAAACTATTTCCCATCTAAAAATCAGTATATGCCCCAATATTTTAGGGCAGGGACTTCTTTATATTTTCTAACTGCCTTATTGTGAGTCAGCAAAGGGGCACGCCTCTTCACCAATAACAGAAGATTTTGTGGTTGGTTATTTGTATAACCATCTCCTTTATCAGTCTAGAACCGTTACAGCTGGTCTAAAATATGGACGCATTGATAGTACAATATAAATATATATTGACCTTCTTAGTTTCTCTATATTCTTTATTATATATTAATGAGTTCAGCTGAGATACCAAACATAAAACTGAAAAGTCCCTAAAATATTTTGTTTGCAAAGTTGAAATATCAGCTACATCTTTAACTTACGGAATGAACGCATGGTAGTTTACTTCATTGCGGGAGTCCGAAAGGAGCATAAAAAAGTTAAGATAGTGGGCCCAATTATGCAACCAAAACTGCACCAATTTTTAATGTGCCCTGCATGCACAATAAAAAGGGGTGGAGTTTTGATCATGTGGCGTGCCCCTCATATATAATTTGTTTTAATCCCACCCCCGCAGATCCCCCCATACTTGGTATACCAGGTATAACAACTATCTATGTAGGATCTATGTTTCTTATCAATTTAAGTGTAAAGAGAGGTTGTCCTTACTTGTTTTGTCTACTCATACTAAAACTGAGGGTGGTAGCTAGCATCTTAATTCATTCTGGGTTTTTAAAAAGGGTAAGAGAAGCAGAAGACGCGGACTCTTTCTTCCAAAGGGGTCCCTGAAGACATTAGAATAAAAAATGTTGTGCTTATTCTTTGGATGGATTTGCTTGCAGCAAGATTGGGTGCCTTTTGCTACTTGAATCAAGGTGGTATTTTAAAATCTTCTTTCAGAATTCAGTTCCATTTGTGAGAAACCCTGCTCTGAATATTGTTATTAAAGATGCTGTTCCTGGAAAACCTGTGACGTGGTCAGGACTTGGTTTTGCACGTATGCAGAGTGGAGCAGGATTACGGTTTTTGATCAACAATGTTCCGTTCCTGATGGAATTTAATATCATCATTCGCTATGAGCCAGAGGTAATTATATACCTAATTATTTCAGTATTTTAATAGACCAGACAAAAAGCAAGGCCTCTGAAATAAAGTATGTGGGACTTACAAAATGTTTTAAAAAGTCTAAACTAAATCCTGCCAAATTTATCTTGATTATCATGTTTATTCAATTTTCAACCATCAGCGTTATGGGATTTGAAGTTCTTCCCATAGAGTACAATCACTGGTGAAACAAAAGGCTGTATATATATATCTCAGTGCCAAGAGAGAGAGAAAGAAAATATGTAATGTCCAGTCCCATATCAGGTTTGTATCACTTACTAAAGGTGTTTTATATATTGCTCAATAGTCAACAGTGTCTGCTGGGAGGAGGTGTCAAAAAGGACAAGATGGCAGACACAGAGTCACCATCTTGCCTTTTGCACACACACACTCCTGTGGATGCTAATGTCAGTGGAGTTGGTTGTCCTGCAAAAAACTATTTTCTTTTGGGATAGCATTAATTGACCTGGAGAGCAATTATTTGTAAAGGAAAGGTATGTCATATTTGAACCTCTGTTGAACAGCCATTTCATTTCCTGGTCAAATAACTCAGTATGCTCTTGTTTACATGGCTCATAATATCAGAAATATTTACACTTTGTACCACTTTGATGGGAAAATAACAGGGACAGGAAAGGAGCCCCCTCAGGCATCCCCTGTGCAACGGTGATGTCACCAGCATATCCTTTCAGTACCGAAGCACCTTGGTAGGTGCTTCTGACACGAAAAAAAAAACTTCGTTTGAATCTCTTTTTTTTTTACCCAAACATCTAGGCTTCATCTGACTGGAGAGCAACCGTTGTTGTTAAGTCTTCTGGTTCTGTAGGAAGTGAACACTGCAAGAACCAAGTTGCACTGGGAGAACCACAGTTCCTTGTTCTACCATCCACAATGAGGTCTGGTATTCACTTAAAAATGAAAATAAAATAAATATGGAAATGAACAAACCAACATACATGCATAGAAAGTCTAAAATGTGAGTCACTGTATAATATGAAATACAGTACCAAACATATAGAAGACTATGTTAATTAAACTCCAGATTACAGATTACTCCAGACTGAAGGAAGGAATAGCTCCCAACACTCCCACACCACCAAGGCTTGTTGAAAAAGCCAGAATGATATATGCAAAGATAATATACAGTATTGCAGGACAAAATTCCAAGGGTAAAGGCCTCTTCTGTTTGATTGCATCTCAGTCACTTCCTTTTCCACCCGTCTATCCCACTTCTTGTGCACACTAATACTTGCGGTGCAAAACATGCATTAGCTCACACCAGTATAATTAATGCTAAAACCACAATAACTGTATTTTAAAATTCATGATGACGCATTTCTTCTGTTAAGCAGAATTCAGTTGCTATCGACTCCTATATGCTTAGAACCAAGGACAGAATATTTTGTAGATGTCTCTTTTTCCAAGACTTCGGACCCTGAACCAAAGTCTCAGTCATCCATACTGGTTGATTCAGTAAGTTGCAGTGATATATAACAGTTTTTCTTCTCTGTTTGATCTAATTTACTTAGGTAGTCTATTGGTTTATTTTATGTATCAATTTATCCCAATATTTATATAATTTCACACCAGAGAAAAACAGGCACTAAAATGTATATTAAGGAAAGTATATTATATTTTATCTTCTTGTTCACATCGCTTTTTTTGCTGTTCTTAATTTGCTCTTTTGTTTCATTTTCTCTGATGTTTCTTTTTCTGCTGAATCCCCAGTCTTGAACAATTTAATTTTTTTCCCATACTTTTATTTATTATTACATTTTAATGTTGTCGTTCCTCACAGAATGCAGGGCAATTTTAACTGCAATTGGTTAAGCAGAATTCTTTTTACAAACTTCCAGATAGGCTGAGGATGGGGTTTTTTTGGTTAATTTATTGATGTTAACTTGGTATTGAATCACCATGGATGATAGCCTGTTAATTACTGTATTAATTGTATTGTTACATTTGTATGATTGATCAGAAATATTGGGGGAAGATAGGGAGGGGCATCCATGCAACACTCAATGATGTCAAAATGGTAGATGCAACCAGGAAAAGTCCCACCACTTTTTAACATGCATTGCATGCCTCACACACACACAAAAAGAGACAGGGCTTCGATCTCCCAGTTGTGCCTGCCATTTTGAAATTGTCGACTATCACTGCAGACATTCCTGTACCCAGGCATGACTTAGTGGAGAACACCCAACGTTGCCTTCAGTATGAAAAAAAATGTGATATGTCAGCGTAAGCTGTAGGACCAGAAAAGAAACATTCACCTGGAGCCATGAACTGTGGCTCAGAAGGACACCATCAGCCGCTAAATGATGTAGGCAGAGGCAGGAGACAGTCACTACCCTGACGCATCCTTTCAGCAAGACTCTTTATTGATTATTTGCAATAATGACGCATTTACGTGAACTGTCAGGCAATAATCTTACCATCATTCGTTTCTTCCAGCTGCTAAAAACGATTCTATTCAATATTTTGTGGCTTGTATTAACGTTATAGATTGGACTCATTCCTGTAATCGCTTCTGTGGAAAACTTTTGTGATCAAAATGGTCTAGAGGAGTACCAGCAGTATCACTGTGTTGAAAGTGCCTCAGAAATTGGACCACACATCTTACCAGACTCATGCACAAAACTGATAGCAAGTTTGTCCGCCCGTATTCACAATGGCGCAGTCCGTAAGTGCTTCTCTTGCTACTATTTTTGCATGCCCTCCATATTTTCCAAGGAGGGCACTTCTGGGCAAATAATTTCTTCCCTTCTAACTTAACTTAAAGGAAACTTCCAAAATTCAGTCTGGATGTGATGTCTTGTTTTTTTCCTTCTGTATATGATGGGTCAGTTTTCCGAAGAGCTCTAGAAAACAGTGCACAGGGCAACAGCCCTTCCATGTGAAGATAGATTCTGGAGCCATATAATACTGACTTGCAGAATTCTCTGCTGGCTTCCAGTTTTAGAAGGTGGTTCCAGTTGGTAGCTGGCTTACATTTAACGTATTTTAGAGAATATCCTCCCAAGGCAAAAAGCCTGAGTATTGTAACACAATTAATTAAATATCTTGCTAAATAACAGGCTGGGGTCACAGTTTTTCCACCTGTTGCTACATTATATATTAGGAGCAGAGACGAAATCTCTTCTGGTTTTGATTTCTTCCAGTTTTCTGTTCTGAGGCTCTGTTTTTGGGTTTTTTTTACGTTGCAACCAGATAGAAAATATTGCAGATCTGGAAATAAAAAAACTGTCTGGATCAAAAATTGTGTTACCTGGTGGCACAAGTAACAGATAAGAATTTGAAAGTTTAACCTGCAGCTCTTGAAGTTTGTCTTGTTCAGGAGGAAAAATGTGTTAAGATTTCCTGGCAGATGTGGAATGGCCCCAAAATGCAGTTAGGAGATGAGAACTTTGTAAGATGAGATCCACATGGATAAGAAGCCAGACAGTTGTATAATGACTCTCCTCTCTCCTCCTACTCCAATGAAGCTCAGTATGACTTAACCCTACTTGGTAAAGAAAGAAGGACAGTACATGTTTGGTTTGCCATAAACCAGAAATATTTGGGTTGGCTTTTTGGCTTTACTGGTTAGGAATCAGGGCATCCACAGGAAGGAGTATGTGTCCAAAAAGTCAGGATGATGTCTATGACCATGCAATTGAAGCCACATCCCCTTTTTACACGTTTCTCAGAGCACATTAAAAAGAGGTGGAAATTCAATGTTAAAAAACTTAGGTGTAGAAGACAAAGGGAATGGCCTTGAAGGACAGGAGGAAGAGATGCGACCAGGTCAATGGTCAAATAAGAGGAACTTGAGCCCAGGCCAAGAAAATAACTTGAGAAAACATCTCAGGCAAGCCCTTCCCTAGTTCACACGGAGATAAAGTGAGGGAGGCACATTCAGACTTGCAAGATTCTGTTACTATGGCTCTTACAATAAAAGTAGTCTTGACCTATGTGGCATTGGTTTCTTAGTCTGGTGTATCTTGTTGGGCTGACACTATGATATAATTGAATAAGCCTGGAATTTGATTCTTCTCCCTTTTTCTATGATTCTTTGGCATCATAAATCAAGTGTATTTCTCCTGAAAGCCTGCAGGTGTGACCCACAAGGTTCTCTAAATTCTCACTGCACAAAACTTGGAGGCCAATGCCAATGCAAACCTAATGTTGTAGGACGCTGTTGTGATAAATGTGCAGCTGGAAGCCACAGCTTTGGGCCCCAAGGTTGTCTTGGTAAGTAATGGTCTACATATGGTTCTACAATTATGGCATTTTTTTTCTGAATACACAGCCAGTTTGGTCTAGTGGTTAAGGTGCTGGGCTAGAAACCAGGAGTCTGTGAGTTCTAGTCCCACCTTAGGCATGAAAGCCGGCTGGGTGACCTGGGGCCAGACACCCTCTCTCAGCCCAACTCGGTGCAATGTAGAGTAGCCTCCTCGTGGTGCACCCAAGGCAACGTGACTTGTCACGGCTAAATAGTCTACACATCTGGCTGCTGGACCTCACAAGGATTTCCCAGCAAGTAAAAGCAGCATGAACACCGAACTGCTATGCCATACGATAAAAAAAAAAACACCTGAATACACACACAGGTACAAAATGAAGATACCTGAAGATTTTCTATAACAGAAGCAGGGCATCAGAGAGTAGGTCTCTCCCTACCACTTGTCAGAAGGGTGGGATAATCCTGACCCTAATCCTGAACCATTCATATGGCCAAAGCCACCTAGGATTTAGATTCCCTTCCCTTCTCTCTCCACTTTACCAAGGACCTTCTCAGTAAATACAACGTACCATTTTGTACTATATGTTTGGTGAACAGACCTCATTTTTCTTAAACTCATGAACCCAGAATGTATTAGAAGCCTTCAGCAAGCATTACTTTATAGTCTGTGTTCCCATCAGTCTTTGTACAATTAGCAAGGAACAAGCAGCAGCAACTGTATAGGCGCTTGGATAATTCCATCTTGGGGGATTACAATAAATTACCTAAACAATATGCCCTCTGAAACCACTACCTTTTCTTTTTCAATCAAGCATGTGAATGCCATCCTCAAGGATCAGTAAGTACCCTGTGTGACCAGGTGACTGGGCAGTGTTCTTGCCGACCGGAAGTAGATGGCCTGCGGTGCAATCGATGCCTAGCTGGATATTTTGGGTTTCCTCATTGTCGTCCTTGTCCTTGCAATGGCTTTGCAGAACTTTGCGATCCACAGACTGGAGCATGTTTGAACTGTACTGGGTTTACCACCGGAACTAACTGTGAAAGGTAAGGGTAAACAGATATTTAGCAAGTGTAAAACTCGTGCACGTGTGATAGTGACTGACCTGAAAAAATTAACAACATGGGGAGCTGGGTTGGGGAAAAAATATACTTTAAGGCAGAGTTTCTCAACCTCAGCAACTTTGAGATGTGTGGACTCCAACTCCCAGAATTTCCCAGCCAGCTAGTTGTAGTAGAGATGCATGAAAACCTGTACTTTACAATGGCCTGTGTGCTGTGATCGTGCATGCTCACATGCTCATATATAAAAAGACAGTGAGAAGGAGACTATTCAATTATGGATGCATTGATTCCTCTGGAAATTTTCCAGAAGCAGATGTCGTACCAGGACTGAATTAGCTAATAGCTAATTAGCAAATACATGGAAAGAGTGAAACTCATAGGACATATCCCCTGTGCATCTAACCAAAAGAGAAGCATGCCCTGACAACCTCTTTTTTCTGCTGAACAATGTTGCATTTGTCTCATTCCCAACCCATGCGGGAGGCAGCCTTAAGTCAGCCTTAGCACCATGCCAATGTTGACATGGTATTTTCTCTCTTTAGCTGCAGACCATGGCATGTTCCCAGTGTATACACTCTAACAAGCTTTACTAGCCAATGTGGTGGTGGTACAGTTAGGACATCCGTAAGGGGTAGGAAAAGACCAGTGCCTTTGAGTCACTTGGGATGGCCCTGCCCCTCCATCCAGTTCCTGGGTACTGTCTTTTTCTTTTCTTCCCAGTGGAAATGGTTGATCATAGCTTCTCAAAACCCAAGCTAGAAGGAATGTGGGGCCTTCAAAACCCAGCACCTGAGAACTCCAGGATTTTGACAAGGCTGCATTTTTCCACTGTATCTGGCAGCCCCCATAAGCCCACTGAAAAGTTGACTAGTTAGCTGGGTTCTAAGCACTCTACAATCAAACAGATAATGAGAGTGATTGTTATCAAAATTTGAGCCAACACTAAATCAATACCAAGTAATGGTGTTAGGTTGGGGTTCAACTTACCTATTACTACCCAGCTGGGTCCCAAAGATGGTATTTGTAGATCAGTGTTTCTCATCCTTGGGACCTTCAAGTGAAACTTTATGTGTGGACTTCAACTCCCAGAATTCCCCAGCCAGCCATGCTGGCTGGGGAATTCTGGGAGTTGAAGTCCACACATCTTAAAGTTCCCAAGTTTGAGAACACTGTTCTAGAGTATCAACCAAAAAATCTTCTTTACACCAATAGAACAAAACATGTAAACACTCCCAGGATGCATTTGTTCCAGGAGGTGGGGGTCCTGGTCTTTTTATCTATACATTGCTTTCACCATATATGTTTATATGTTCTGTCTTTATAGTATTTAGTTTGATTACATTTCTATTAACTATGATTGATTACATTTCAATTAACTATGTTTGGTGCAGGTGTTTAGATGGGTATTATGGAAATCCTCTCGAAAGAGATCCTTGTCGTCCTTGCATGTGCCCAGATTCCCCAACCAGCAAAAGATATTTTGCACATTCCTGTTACCAAGACCCTTGGATCAAGCTATTAGTTTGCAAATGTTTTGCGGGCTACTCAGGTATGAAACCGGCTATCTTTAGAGAATTTAATATTCTTTGTTTTTTGTTGCTAGACAAGACCCCCAAATCATTCCATCTCTAGTCTGGGAAGCTTTACCACAAATTATTCTAGCAGGTTGTTCATTTTCCATCACTTCCTTAGTTCCACAAAATGCAGTATGTCTTAGTGGTACTAGACTTAGAAGCAGCTAAGACTCAAACTTGCCCAAAACCAAGGACTGTGGACAATGAGGAGTGATCTCAGAAGTTCCCTAGAGTGAAAGTGGAAAATAGGATGCTCTGAAATCTGAGAAGTAGGATGGGCGGAAATGGGAACTGAGAAAGTAAGAGGAAGTAGGAGATGGAAGAGTTCAATCCACTGAGCTTTTACTAGGAATTAACAAGTTTGATTGTTTGTTTTGGAAAAATTAGCCTTGTAACGACCAACATTGCTGAATTTAATTGATTGTAATTGTGTGTGACTCTCACATTTATAGGCCATCACTGTGATGAATGCCCCAGTGGGTTCTATGGGAATCCAAGGGTACCAGCAGGTCAATGCCTTCCTTGTTCCTGCAATAACAACACTGACGTGGCAGACCCAGGCTCTTGCAACAAGGACACTGGAGAGTGTTTAAAATGCTTATACAACACTCATGGACCAAACTGCCAATTCTGTAAACCTGGTTATTTTGGATCAGCACTTCTGAGGAACTGTAGAAGTAAGCAAGCAAGTTCTAGCAAGCGCCTGGATAGCAAGGCTCAGTAAAAATAAATCTTGCAGCCAGAATAAATTATGCAGTTAATAATGCTATCGCATATTCTCCTAACTGCTTAGAGTATTTCTGGGTAGGGTGAAATGTTTTGTTGGAATTAGTATAATGAATGAGAAAGATTAAGAGGTGCCTAGGCGAGAGGGTCCCGAAGCTTTCTTCTATTCACCTGCTCTACATTCAGCTTTATAAGCACAGTAAGCATGATCTAGGCCAGGGATTTTCAAAGTTTTTCAGGCCACAGAAAAGTAATTTGGCTAGGCTTTATGCTATTGGGATGAGATGACTTAGACCAGTGTTTCTCAACCTCGGCAACTTCAAGCTGTGTGGACTTCAACTCCCAGCAAAGCTGGCTGGGGAATTCTGGAAGTCAAAGTCCACAAGGCTTGAAGTTGCTAAGGTTGAAAAACACTGACTTAGAGTGACAGTTGCTCTTTGGGGCAGTGGGCAACTATGCAGGTAGACAGCTGAACCACTGTCAGTGGACCGTTATGCTCAGAGTTTAGCAAAAGATGTGAGAATGAGTAAAAAAGGCACTCATTGGGTCAAATTGTTTTGCATACTGGCAAAGGAGTATGGAATAAAGTGGTTCTCTCAGCCAATTCAAAGGAGATTTTTAAGAGGGCATGCCAATCTGGGCCAAATTTTGTCACATAGATTTATCTATGATTGGGCCAAAGTTCAAAGATCAGAGGTTTATAAAGAAAATAGCAGGAGTTGAAGGACAGGGTCTCACTCAAAATGCATACAAACAGAGGAGGATCTACCTTGAGTGAAAGTATACAACAAATAATGAGTGAGCACAAGAACCCACTGGAACATTGCCAGGGATAAATGTCAATTAATTAAACAGGGTAGTAGAATGTTATTCGCTAAAAACGATAATCATTCCATCACTATGTCTATCTTTTCAGAATGTAACTGCAACCTTTTGGGTGTGAACCCAGCAAAATACCTGTCTGGAAATGACTTTTGCACATGTGACCAGACCACCGGCCAGTGCCCTTGTTCCCCTAATGTGATAGGCAGGAAGTGTGACCGATGTGCTCCTGGCTACTGGAACATGGTCCAGGGAATAGGATGCCACCCCTGCGACTGCCATCTCCAACATTCCCCAAATAACATTTGTGATCAGGCAAGATTCTTGATCTAATTACATTATTTTTTTATATTAAAGGATAAACTAGAATTCCAGGGGCCAAAATGTATTAAACCGAATCATCTTATCATAATACGTAATGGTATGTGGGAATGACCTTGGGAGACAGGAGGAAGAGCCACAGACTGGACAACCAGCATATAAAAGATTTCTCAGCCTACAGAAGGAAGAGGGACATGGGAAGCATTTCTGAAAGGACCCTCCCTATTTGTCTGGAGAGTAAAAGAAAAGGAGGGAGGAAATACTTTCAATCTTGCAAGATTCTGTTAATGTAACCTTACAATAAAGATAGAGTTCGTACTCATGGCTGTGCTTCTTGTCTGGACTACCTTGAAGGGCCAACGTAATATTAGTGTTCCTTTGTCTGTAACAATGAAATACTGTAAGCTATTGTTTGCAACCATGGGTATCTAGTTCAAGCACAATGACCTCACTTGCTCCCCACTTGCCAGGTTCTAACTGCTGACTTTTTTTACAGTTTACAGGTCAGTGTCTGTGTAAATTAGGCTATACAGGAAGATACTGTGATATCTGTGCTGAAAATTATTATGGCATCCATTGTATTGGTAAGTGGAATGAAGTTTTTTAGACTTATGTGGTACTATAGGACAAAAGTCCTCAAATTTTTGCATTAATTATGGCTTAACATATTGCAGCCTACTCCAGTCTGATCCACTCCAGATATGTGGGATTTCAACACCCATCATCCCAAAGCCAGTTAATTATGTGTGCGTAGAAATTATGGATATTGTAGTCCAACACATCTGGAATGCACCAAATAAGAGAGGCCGATATATGGTACATTCACATAACAGACACCCTTAAACTATTGCTTTATTTTTTTATATATTTTCCCTTTCACAAATTTAACATTATTGCTCCTGTCCCCATCAGAATGTAAGTGTAACAAGGATGGAACTTTGATACCTGCATGTGATAAAGACACTGGAGTGTGCCGCTGCCGGCTTGGGGTCACTGGAAAGCTCTGTGATCAATGTGCTCGCAGTTACCATCAGGAATTTCCATCTTGTCCTCGCTGCCATGTCTGTTTTGATCAGTGGGATAATATAATGACTTCTTTATCTCGGAGAATCCAAAAATTATTGAAATTTACTGTAACACTAGCAGATAAGAGGAAAGCAATGCCTGGATGTGATTTCAACTTTAGAGGCTATGAAAATAAAATTTCTCAAATAGAAAGAACCTTGAAAAGCCCACTCCTGTCATCCGAGGCACTCTTGAATATTAAAAAAGATCATGACAATATTAGGTAAGTTGTGTTTCCTACGTTCTTCATTTAAGTAATTTCTGAATAGGAAATTTATATTAAAAAAAACCTATACTGGATAGGAGAATCATACTCTGGACTTGTAGAGTGGGAAGAATTTTCCAGCCACTTGACCTTTTCTTTACACAGATTCCCTAAAGCAGTGTTTCTCAACCTTGGCAACTTGAAGATGTGTGGACTTCAACTCTCAGAATTCTCCAGCCAGCATGGGTCAATAAACTGAATTTAACTGCTAGTTATGTGTTAATTATATTTAATTTCAGAGTAGATCTAAACAGAGAGGATAAGCTTGAGAGAAAGGGAAAATACGTATTTTTAACTTCCTCTTTAGATGTTACAAGGGAAACTCAAATTGAGAACAAAATTGTGTATTTGTGTGAAGCTGAGATAAGAGAAAGCTATCCTCTAAATCAGTGTATCTCAACCTTGGCAACTTGAAGATATGTGGACTTCAACTCCCAGCATTCCCCAGCCAGCCATGCTGGGGTGAATGCTGGGAGTTGAAGTCTACACATCTTCAAGTTGCCAAGGTTGAGAAATACTGCTCTAAATGGAGCCCATCTGTTTTGTCTAATAGGTGATGAGCTCTGTTCTGATTTCAGTGGTCTTGCCAACAACTCGTAAAATTATTGACTTTCCTTCTTAAGGACTCTAAACTTATTTGACCAATAAGCAGGCTTGTTCCAAGTACAGAAAGGAGTTCAAAGGAGTTCAGATTTTTGATGTGTATGCAATAGGAAATATAATTTAGACTTCCTAGCATAGAGCCAAATTCTCAGACCCAAAGAACTATATCAAAATGTAGATGTTTAGGCAGGATGATCCCAGGTCTAAATAGAAATTATGTTTGGTGTTATTCTTCCAGAAGAACTGCTTTCTCCCCCAGCTTGATACTAGAATAAATAAATATGTATGTATGTATGTATGTATGTATGAAATGTTTACATCTTCTAAACTTCTAAAAGGGTCCAAAATGGTTGTGGTTCGTATTTGCATTCCTTGCAAGCCTATCACGTGTCTCTACGAAATTTGTTTTTAAATTCTGAATACATCACTTGTAAATATTATTAATTAAATGTTGTTCAGAGCATCTCCATGTCTATGTGTGTATACTCAAATACCACTTTTGAAAAACAGACAGAAATACAATGGATCCAGTACCAAGTTAAGTACTAAATTGAGGTCAGGTGCTAATATTAACATTAATCTAAGGTAACAGTTGATTTGTTGTTCTTTTTAGACAAACAGTTGCTCACATATTTTTGCAATCTGGCTCTCTGGATCAGTTCCCTGATCTCCCCAGTATAATTGAAGACTTATACAAAGATGTTGACAATCTCTCTGAAACCCTGCAGAAGAGAATAGAATTGCATCACAGGATGAATTACTTGCAATTCCAAGGTAAGAAGGCATTAAAAATTAAAGTTTTTACCAACTGAAAAGTAACATTTCAAACTACCTTTCCTAAATAGCTTAAAACAGAATTCTTTCATAGATCGTTTGGGGACTGATGACTTTTTACTGTTATTTTTGTTATTGTTGCGATACTATCTTCCATTCCAAATTTTTAATTTTTACTGTGGATGTTTAATTCTATATGTGTCAATCTGTGAACTGCTGAGATTCCTTGACTGCAGTAAAATATAAATGTAAATAATAAGTGTAAATAATAATAAAGAATTTATTATTGTTATTGTTATTACATAGGGTTAAATTTGTTAAATTTGATAATATTTTGTGAAGTACTATGTTTAAATGACATTGTCATTTGGTTTAGATTTTTTCAACAAAATAAAGAATTATTATCAAATAATGTTGTCTGCTGAAGAGAGGATCAATGAAACACAATCTCTCATAGTTTATGGGAGAAGAGCAAGGAACAATGTGTTTGCCTTGCTGGATGATCTGGACCTAAAGGAAAACATTACACGGAACCAACTGAAGAAGTTCACGATTCCAGATATTGCAAATCTAAATGAAAAAGTAAGATGATTCATTTCTTGGAGAAAGTAGGGCACCATCCGCTAAATCACTGGAAGAGGATATATCAGGAGTACAGCTAATCAGACATCATAAGTGCTGTTCTTATATTAAGCTGTCCTGAGACATATTATGTCAGTCATTTTAAAAGGTTTTAGCCTGAGATTTTAACTAAAATACAATATTTTTAAATTTTTTCAAAACTAACAAAGTAGTTAAACATGAGTTAGCCTTGATCATCCCCAGTAAATTTGGGATGCGGAACAAAAACATACTTGGTAATGTTTTTACTGATTGCTGCAGTATGAATGCCTGACTTGTGTTTTGATGCAGGTATGTGGCATGCCGGGAAACCTGTCATGTGCTGAGGCAGAGTGTGGTGGGGCTTTATGCAGGGACAGGCAGGGCAACAAACTTTGTGGTGGTCCGAACTGTAATGGAGCACTCCCTCTTTCTATCAATGCCTTTAGAAAGGCGGATCAAACGGCCCTGCTGTTAAGTAACCTAACCAATCAGATGCAAGGATCTCAGAATAAGGTGCGGTATGTTCAACAATCATGTACTGTATATTGCAAGCTTCTGAGCTTCAAAATGTTTTACAGTTTTTAAAGTGCTCAAAAGATAGGTCGCATTAATCCCAGTTAGTAGGCAGGGAGCTAATTGTGAAAGATAATTGTGGATCTAGGAGTTATTATCATTACCCTTGATACTTTTAATCAGTAAAACTGATAATGAAAAAAAAATCAGATAGTTATCTCAATGTACACTCCCAGGTCAAAAGTATAAGGAAAATGGCTGAAGATACTAAGAAGAAAGCCTTGGAGATACATGGAAAACTGGAGAAAAGTAAATATCAAATAGGAAACGAAGGAGAAAACGTCAAAGATCTTATTAAGAGACTGAGAAACTTTTTGTTAGGTAAATGTGCTATTCTTTCTCTTCCATTTTCAGTATATGTCATGCAAAATGAATTCAACATAGCACACATTTTAACAAAATTGAAATATTATTTATTTATATCAATTTTAGTCCACTTTTCATTAAAAATAATCCCATTTAGCCCATATTTAAGCAGCTGATCTTCATACTAAGAACTCTGTTCAAAGTAATTCAGGTATGTTATATCACTATAAAAATGTATGTGTGTGTGTATATACACAAACAGAATACAAAATACTAAATAATGTTCCCAACTTTTATGTATCCATAATGTTGATTTTAGCAGTGAAACAAAACAAGACTGTACTAATGAATCCATTAAACATTAACTGTTTAATGAATCCGTTTCTTTTATAACTAGCCTATAAAGCTTCCAGATGATATTTGGAAGCCAAGTCAATGAGAGTATTAAAAATCTCACTGGATAATCAGATATTCCATCTCTACATATCTGTCACCTTGTCTCTCCCATTGCCTTGCCTAATTTAATGCCACTCAAGATGCAATATTGACAATTAGCAGGGTTTTAAAAAAATGATTATAGTAGTTAAGAAGAGGGAAAAAGGGGATCAGGACGGGGGGGAGGGGGCTAGGCTAACCTTTTCATTTGATAAAATGAGGCCATCACTTCTGACAACAGATTCTGAGAGATGACCTCAATTCGTTGGAATTATTTTTCATAGACCCTGTCCACCTATAAACTAATTGTTTCTCTTCAGGAATAGCGAAGAGTGCTATGCCATTGCCACTTTATTTTTATTTTATATTGCTTTATTTTATGCTGCTCTTCCTCCCAGAAGAATCTAGAGCATTAGTACAATTAGATAAATAACAATTAGATTAGTGTTTCTCAATCTTGGCAACGTCAAGCTGTGTGGACTTCAACTCCCAGAATTCCCCAGCCAGCATGGCTGGCTGGGGAATTCTGGGAGTTGAAGTCCACACAGCTTGACATTGCCAAGATTGAGAAACACTGAATTAGATAATAAAACATCAGCAATGTCTACAGAAAGGGGAGGGGGGTCCAAAATTGCAAAATGGTGGGTGTGACGCTGCAATCCAAGCCCTGCCCCTTTTGTACAAGTGTCAACAGCAGACAATCTCTTTCATAGTTGGTGTCATTGTATTTATACTGTGGGTGCAAAAGCAGTGATCCTATGTGCTTCTCTCCTCACTTTTGTAAGAGGAGAGTGCCCCCCCTGAGGATATAGAGAAAGTTGCAAATTATGTTCTGGGCATCAAGATGCATGAGGTTCCTCAGGAGCTGCCGGACATGCTCAACAATCTCAAGAGCCTCATGACACACTGTGAGGACTCCACAGCATATGCAAAAAACTTAGAGAAACAAAAGGAAGAGGCACAGAGTCTTTTGATGGACGCACAAGAAACTGAGTAAGTACAGAATTTTCTTATTTGTATTTGTGATAATCAAATGCGAATCCCTGAAAATGAATTTTCTGGGCATTATTTTTAATATAACCAAATGCAACTGTATATCTAGATTGCATTTTGGTTAAGCTTATCACAAGATAACTTTTTCAGTCATTCAATATCAACTGAGCTATTCATTAAATTATGATTATTTTGTTACACTAATATTCTGCTCTATCCTGTCCAACTTCCTAAATTTTCAATTTGTTGGAATTGGGGGAGATGGGCAGTGACAGAAATTTGAAATATAAATAGAATAGAAATTTGAAATATAAACAGAAATGGCTTGCAGTAAAGATTTTTTTTTGTTTGCTTGTTGCACTCTCTTTCTTTCTCTAATAAATATACATCACTGTGCTATACTTCCAATTAATAATCCTAGAATGCAGTAGATTCTTTGCATTTATGAAGATCTGGCCTATTTTTTAAAAACTCAGGGAGAGAACAAAAGCTCTCGCAACGCCCGATGAAATAATAAGCAACCTCAAAGAAGTGGAAGATGTTCAACGGCAAACGCAAGATGCCTTGGCAATTTTAAATGAGAAAATAGAAGAAACTAAAACAAATATTTCAAAGGTATCATTACTTAACTTAAATCAGAGACTGTAAATTAGAACATTTCAGGGATATTTAATATTCTCACTTCTTGGTTCAGGTGCCTTCACTCCGACATCAATGCCTTCAGCTTTCTTGAAATGCTGTGGATGTCCTGATCCTCCCATATTCATTTCTGAACATAACAGAAATGCTTTGTCTGTTGTGCATTTTTATGCTTTCTATTTCTCCATCCAATGCTGAAATCCTACATATATCCCAAGGGTTGTTTTAATGTAGCACTGGGAGGATGTCCTAACAGTCAGGAACCACACTGAGACGAGGAATAGGTCTCTAGTGTTTATTATTGCTACATAAGACAGAAAATCCTAACAAACTGAAGAAGCATGGGAAAAACTCAGACAGATAAACTCCAAAAGTCAAGGCGGGTCTGTTCTGTGTCTCTTTGAATGGCTGCTTAACTCCTCACTACTACGCGTTTTCCCCCTTGGATAGGGGCCCCCTCCTGCTCACCATCAGTGCTCATGACATCGGAACTGGACACCATCTTACCCAAAGCTTCTCTTTGTAGAATACCATCCTGTATTACCTGATTCAGACCTAAGACATTTTGCTACTTGGGGCAAAGGACAAGATGGCATTTGTTTTCTCCAGTACACATACAGAAGCTGACCGTCTCTGCGTCTTCTGTTGGGACCTGGAGACACCTAGCTAACTTATGGGATACAGGCAAGGAAGGCTGCAAATATCTTCCATATTGTCCAGTGCTGCCCCTCCACTCCCCACAGTGAATATTACAAATGCCTTGTCATGTGAAATCTCTCTTGCTGCTCTGATTTGCTTCAACTTTCTGGACCAGGTCAGCATGGCCTCAGGTTGATGGAAAAGGCCTAGATGACAAAATTCCTTACATGCCCACCCAACAGGAATGCAGCTGTCCTTGAGCCATACTTTTTGACTATAATGGCTGCATTCTAGACAAATTATACTGGTGAAATGATGGCTTGATATCATACAGTGATCAACTGTGTATCCTATGGTCAATGAAATCTTTCAGAGAATGAAGAGTGCACCTCCAAACCCCCAGGATGTTCCTCAGTAGATGATTTGCATCATTTCTGCTGTACCATTGAACAAAATATAATCTACAGTATATACTCCAAATTTTAATAGAAAGTTCCTCCTTTCATGTGCTAATTAGTTTTAATTGTACTCTACCACCTAGGTATACTTATTTATTGGACAATCTTTATAGAATACTCCAATCAGAGCAACTCTGAACAGTGTACATGAGAAAACAATCAACAAAATATATCAATTAAAGCCCAAACCATATTCAATATAGTAGCAATGAAAACAGATGTGTCTTTAAGGCCAACTGTTTTTTTTTTCTTGGACATGTGGAGATGCCATTGGTATCTCCAGGGAAAGTGTCTTCTATAATGAGGGTCTGCCCCAGCGAAGGCCTGCCTCCTAGTCCAAACACCCTTAAACTTCCACTGGGGAGGAATCTGGAGCAAGCCTTTTCTCAGGGTTTGAACTGGATAGGCAGAATTGCACTTGGCAAGGCAGTCCCTGATGTAACCCAGTGCCATACCATGCCATGCAGGGGGTTTTAGGTGATAAGTGGCACCCTGGACCCAGAAGCCTACTAGCAGCCAGTGAGGCAACAGCAAGACAGATATTGTTCTACAATAACCAGTCCTCCCAGCAAGTAGACTGCCATTGTGTTCTGCATCAGATGTGGCTTCCAAGTCACCTTCAGTGGCCGCCAACATACACTGTGTTGCAGTGATCAAATAGCAAGGTGACCAAGAACATCTCTGTCTCCAGGATGTCCTATCTTTCTTTAATTGAGATTCCTTTCAAATGTGTCAGACTACGTACCTAGCATCACCTATCAGCATTGCCAAAGGGTATGCTATAGTCTATTAAATCAAAAGAGACCCAGGCTGGGAAAGGCTATACAATACTTCTTTTTCACACTGGATGATATTATTGTATAAAGTTTTGGACAAATAGCTTGTTCATTAGAATAGCTAATGCTACAATACCAACATGCCCGTTAGTTTCTAAGATTTGATCCTGCACCCCTTGTCTTTTTCATTAATTGTCTTCAAAGAATGAGTTCCAAACCTTTTATTAGTTATATTTCTTGGTATGCAGACTGAGAACCTATTGAACAAGTCTGCTACTGAGTTGCAGGCCTTTCCAGAAAAACAGTCCAAGCTGGCAGATGAAATAAATTCCCTGAAGACCAAAATGGAGATGAACAGAATCCAAGCCACAAATGCAAGATCAAAGGCAGACAAAGCACAAAACCAAGCCACAGCAAGTCATAAGGTAATATACCATTTGTTTATCCCTCTGGAGCTTTGATTTATAGATTTCTAACTTTTGAACTTTGGTGTTGGAAAAGGCTCCTCGGTATACCATGAACAGCTAAGAAAACAAATGGATCATTGAACAAATTAACCCAGAGTTCTCACTTGAGCCACAAATGACCAGATTTAAATTCTATTTTGGACACATTGTGCAAAGACCTGGCTCCTTTGAGAAATCCACAATGCTGGGAAAAGTGGGAGGAAAGGGAAGATGAGGACAACCAGATGGACTCAGTTACAACAGCGATGGGTGCACTGTTGGAGGAGCTGAAGGGCCAGATTGGGGACAGTTCATCCTGCAGAAAATCTATCTATGTGGTTGCTAAGAGTCGACACTGACTTGATGGGACATAATTAATCAATCAACTGTGTTTAAGGCTGTAGTCCTAAACTACTTTCTTGACAGCTAGTGTCATTGAATTCAACTGAGCTTACTTCTAAGTAGAGAAAATAAGAACAGCATAGAATTGCACAAAAAAGTGTGTTGCAATCAGTCAGATACAGGTCCTCCACATCGAATTCCTTGCACATGCAAAAAAAAATACATTCCTTGTTTTTTAGGAATTTGCTAATCTTAAAAAAGAATACAGCAGCTTGCGAGAAAAACTCCAAACCAGTGGACTTCCGTTAGACACCTTGCAGAAACTAAACTGGTTGAAAAAAGAGGCAGAAGAACTGGCTAAGGAGACTGCAGAGAAAGCAAAAAGAATCACAGGTAGTGAACATGCCTTGTGCACACACACACACACACACACCAAAAATGTACATGGTGTGAATATTTTTAAGTTGTAATCCTCTAAGCCAGTGTTTCTCAACCTTGGCAACTTAAAGATGTGTGGACTTCAACCCCCAGAATTCTGGGAGTTGAAGTCCACACATCTTCAAGCTGCCATGGTTGAGAAACCCTGCTCTAAGCCATAAAGTCCCTCTGCCTTTTGCTCCTATAGCAGACTTTGGAAATGTGGGGCAAGGGGACAGGAAGATAGGCAAACCTCTTTTAAATATTTACTGGCCAGGAGGACCAACTACTAAGTCAGCTACTTAATTCCTGTGCAAGAAATAATGCAGGATGGACCGAGCAGACGCTTACCAGTTGAAAGAATAGATCTGGAAAGGAATCCTACTGATTTTCTAATCCAGTCCTAATTCCATAACAGATTTAATGGTCCTTCCCTACTTGTACCACATTACAGCATACATTCTTGGAGTTTCCTACATCTCTTTGCTGCTCTTGAATGGCTGTCTGGATTTTTGCAACCCAGATATGGTCGGACAACTGTAAATGTAAATTCCTGCAACTGGATTGGGCACAGATCCCTTTCAGTTCCAAAATTCTAAAGTTCTGTAACCTTAACACAGATAAGCAGATAATATATCTTGACCTCAAGAGAGATACCTGGGAAATTACTAAGTTTTATTACAACTGATTGGTTCAGATCTACATAGCTAACAAGACATACTTTTGTATACATGCATTGCTTTTGTTATTTCAGATTTAGAAAAGAAGATACAAGATCTGAACCAGATTAAACAGAAAAAAGCTGATCAGCTGAAGCAACTGGAGAATCAAGTTATAGCTATTAAAAATGAGATAGCTGAGCAATCAAAGATATACGCTGTTTGTAAAAGTTAGACTCTAAGAATATAACAAATCAGTTGGGAATCACTGAACACCTCTTTGTAAATGTTTTGTAATAATGATGAACATTATATAAACTGCATTGTTATTATAATACAAAGGTATATGTATACTGTATTGTTATTACATGGTGGAAAATAGTCTTATTTGTTCTGGGGCAAATCTTACTCCGATTTGTTCAGAAGCATGTCTCTAAATTCAGGGTCCTTTAATTCTAAGGATATATTCACACTTACTGTTGAAGCTACTGCTATCAGGGGCTCATGCCAGCTTCACTCTAAGCCAGTTTAAGAAAAGCTTTCCTAGGCTGCAACCTTTGGCAACAGCTTGTAAGGTATTCAGTCTAGACTCTAGACCATCATGTCCTCACACTGAACAATTCCTCTGTTGCAAAGTCTCCCTCCTTTCTGTTCCAGTGAACCAATTGCCAATCTCTTTCCTTCTTGTGGGCAGCTCTTCCTGGACATATGCTTTCATTTTATACATCTGTTTGTCTGTGTACAAATATACGTATATGTATTAAAGTTAAAGCATCAAAATGCATATATATGTGGGCACAACAGGCAGCCTAAAAATCCTTTCTTCCTACCCTCCTTCTTTTTAATGTCTTTAAATCTATCCTTTACCAAGAGTGGTCTAGTAGCACAATGACACTAAAAAAAGTAGGAAATTTAGGGAAAGAAAAAGGCAATTAAATATTCTGCTGGGTTTAAAACCAGCAGCCTTCTATTTGCAAGGAAGAATAATAGTAAACATGCTATCACAGCACTCATGGTTTAAAAGGCAACTTTAAAAGATGTTAGAAATCACGGTAGAAGAATGATTTACTTTAAGGGACATTCCTTCATCTGCATAGTAGCCAATAAACTGCTGGGGTTAGCTTGCAATTAACTAAAGTGTGCTTCCTGGAAAGAACAGGAGCCTCAAGATGACATAATACTTTGGAATGTTCTTCAGAAGTAGAATAGAAAGATGTGCCCTGCGGTCACTTTGACAGTAAGTGGGGGATCAATAAAGGGCAATGTCATCCATTTTTGTTCTCCAGAAGTGGCTGCCTGTTTGTTCTGGCAACAGGGCAACCAGGCAGTGCAATAAGCCCTAAGTAAGTGTGCATAGAATTCAACTGTCATTTTGCTACTTACTAATCAGTGTTACAGTAAACACTGAGCTTCACTGATGGGAAGCAGGCAATATAAGGATTACCGGGATCCAAGTAAGAGATCCATCAGTTCAAAATACTAATAACAGCTATTATCAGACAAAGGTGTTGTGATTTCTACTGTTAAATTGAAAGAGATGAGTCAAAATTATGTCTACATTTCAAGTTATAATCCTATCTGTGTGAGAAATGATAAGGAAAAGTGTTAAAGGTGTGCAAATTATTTGAAAGAGGTCGCTTGCAACTTCCCCCTCTCTGAATGTTTCTTTTAGGATTCTTAAAGCGGTTGGGTCAAATCAGGCAGCTACTTTCACTGTTGAAAAGAGGTACTTCAAACATACTTCCACACTTTGCAAAGTACTGTACTTCTGAAATGTTTTGAATTAAGGGTTCAAACACATGCATGCACAGACACAAAAGCTTTCTTCTCTGTTAAGATTCCAGGTGTGTATACATAAAGCATTGTTGAACACTTTCCCAAACCTGCTAAAACTACGCTAATACTTCTTTGCACATAATAACTGAAAGTTAAATAAAGATTAAAATGAGTGTGATTGTTGCTTCAATAGCCTAAGATCTTAGGTAGATAGAATTTGTTATGGTCACAGACCAAAGTTAAACTTTTATTTGAACTGGAAGTTCTAACAACACTACATGCATACATACATACATATATACACACGCACATGTGCATCCACTAATATAAACTATATTAGTTTCGTTTCATTGATTGTTGTTTATTAGATCATTTTTGTCTGGGCTGTCTGTCTCATTTAATGTGTTTAGCTGTTTTTATGGGGGGGGGGGTGTTTCCAGTTTTATACCCGTTGCCATCCAGATCAAGAGGTGATTTACTCTGAAAGAAGTTTAGAATAGCTTGACACCAACTCAGAATGATGCAATTTATGGGGCAATTCATGTTGCTGGCATGACTCAGTGAAATCAATTGCACTGCCTTGGGACTTAAAGTGCCTCAGGGGATAAATAACAGTGGCCTCAGTTATTAGTAGCTGAATAACAAAATGTTAATCAGTGCAGGAAAGGAGGTATGTAGCTATAGCAGTATTTAAAACACTAGGTGGCAGCAGTAACTTTATAAACGCTTCCTTCATATCAATGTGTTCTAAAAGTATGACATTATTCATATTTTAACAAACAAATTAAAAAATATATTTTGCAATTTGGGACTAGTTATGATGGAATCAGTGGGCTGAAACCAAGAAGAAGGCTACTTAGGATAGCAGTTATTAAAATTGTATGTACAATTATTCAATCATATTGCAGAAGGCTGAGTAAAATTTGTAAAGAATCATAGAAAGTAGGTTTCTATTTGCTAGGAAAATTTTATGGGTCTAAATCAATTATGGGAAGAGAGTTTTCTTCATAGCTTAGTCTATTTTTTATTTGCAACACTTCAAAGACCAGCTCAAGCATAGCAAAAACTAAACAAGACACAGTCAGTTACTGTGATGTAGGAAGTTAATCCAGATACCCCACCAGACCCCTTCTGATCAACAGTGACCTTCCAGGGGTCAGTACAGACCATATGCAACCTGATTTTAAAAAAACTATCAGAGACTAAGAGTAGTTCCCAATAATACAATTTTCTCTCCCCAATCCCTGAAAAACAGTTTGCAGTCATCTTCAAACTTTTTCTTGCAATGCTGAGAAAAAAGGGAACCCTAGCTGCTATAGGTTCTACAATAACAAAAGCCATCTTGTTTCTCCCCAAAATTCCACATAAAAGGAAATAAGTGCCTTGTGTCCACCTCCAATTCATGTTCTTACTAGAGTAGCATGAGTTATTCTGGACAGGTGCAAAGAAAATCCAAGCAGTGCCCATGGGGGAGCTGCATGGGTGTCAAGCCACCTTTCCCCTTGGAAGATCTGAAGCCTAGCAGCTAGGAAGTAGAAGGCACGGTGTGGCAGAAGTTCCTACAAATGGGAAATTGGAGCCCATAAGCTCCATGATACACTGCAGTCTAGCCAGAAATAAATCAGCTTCATTCTCAAACACAGCGAACACTTGGACTTACAGAGGTCTGGAGCTGCTTTCAAACTGGCAGAGTCCTTGTGTGAAATTTCTTGGATATAGCCTTTTGTACACAGGAAAAAAAATCAACGAAGTTTGGTTTTCATATGATTTAGTAAGCTACTGTTTTAGGAATCATGTAAATTTTCAGAGAAAAAAATGAAGCAGTTAGCCCTTCAAGGAATCTGAAACATCAAATTCCAGAATGTTAATAAAATTACAAATACCCTATTTGTTTATACCTCAACTCACAATAATTTATGACACCAAGAAGTTGGAATTTCTTTTCAGATGAAAAATATGTCTTCTGCCCTGACTCTTGTTCTGACTTGGCTGATAACACAAAATCAGGGTTGTAGCTTTAGACTTGTCACTAATGACTTTCCCACTGGCAGTAATCCTTTTTAACGAACAGATTTTACTCTTAGATTATTCCAATCACCAGATGTAGGGGGGGGGGGAAAGCGTTGTAAAGATTTCCTTCCTCCTACAAGTTGTAACACTGGGAAAGTTGCCTAGAGTATTTCTAAATAGCCAGTAAGCCAAGATTTTTATCCAGTAAAGATATAACATTTTCATTCTGGAGTTTTATCTTGTTTGTGGCATCCATTATCAGACAATAGAGGATTTATAGCAGGATTTTATAAATACATGCGTTAAAACAGATGAAAAGAATGCTAAAGTGTCCCCGTAATGAAAACAATGCATGATACATTTGGTCATATCCAACACAGCACTCTTATAGGAATGCAGAATATGAGCGGGGTCTAAGCTTTACTGCAGTTTCCCAATCTTTTAAAATTATGAGTGCATAGAATACTCCCTTACCTGTTTCTATTGTTTCTATTCTGAAACAAATTCACATAAAAAATACAAGACCAGAGAAGCAGATCAAGTGGTACCTTAGTACGGATTGCAGCCTTTATCAGCATATAAATAGATTTAAAATATACTTGATTAACCAGCTATGGACAGTTTTAATCTACAGAGCTTTAAATGGTTAGGTTAAGAGATAAGACATTTTTGTTTTGAAATCATGATGGCAAATTCCATTATTTGGATAAAATGAGAAAATGTTTAGAGTTTGGTATTAAGTTTACACATGGAGTGATTTTATACTATAGGAAAATTATGCATAGCTTTCTAAAGTAGCAACAGAAATCAGAAGATTATATGCTTGCAGCTTCACTGTATTCCACATGGAAGCAAATGGATGAAACTAGAATAAATGAAAAGACTAAAGAATATATTGCAATACAGAATATAAACCAGGTATTTCCTTCACTTGTTGCAGATGGCTAAATCTGTACAGGTAGTCCTTGTTTAGTGACTGCCTCGTTTAGTGACTGTTTGCAGTTACGAAGGTGAGGAAAAACTCACTTTATGACCAATCCTCGTATTTAGGACCTTCGCAGGTGTGTAAAGCAAAGGAAAGCTGATGTAAGATTGTAGGCACAGTCATGGTTTCACTTAGCAACCATTTCGCTTAACGACATAGTTGCTGGTCCCAATTGTGGTTGCTAAATGAGGGCTACCTGTAAGTATAAAATTGCAGCATTATACCTAGGTGCAATGTGTTTACTCATTAGTGAGCTTACTAAGTTCTACTGGTCTTTCTCCCAAGAAAGTATACTTACATGCGTTGTGCAGTATGTAGTATAATGGATAAGCCTGCATTCTGATGTGCATAACTTTCAATAAGTGTGAATGACAATTTAGGAAACTTCTATTTCATTTCTATTTTATGATTTTAAAAATTGATGGAGTAATCCTAAAGCTTTAGGCTGCAATTCTCTGAAACTTTCCTCACTAATAACTCTTGTGGGGGTGGGGGTTTCCTCCCCCCTTATGTTTAGTTTTCTTTAATCATTGTAATATATTCAGGTTTTCTTAATTGTTCAGCCACTGATGTCTTGTTTGTGATTGCTTATTATACTTCACTAATCAAAATATTTTTTATAAACTAATTTTTTGTGCAAGTAAAAAATATTTTTCTGTTCTAATAGTCGATATTCTGGTTCAAATGATATGCTACTATTCCTTTTCTTTTGATAGAAAAAGAGAGAGAAGAAAGGGTGGGAAAACACAGGGAGTGTTGTTTGGAAAATTCCATGCATAAACAGGTTACTTGGAAAATTCCATGCTAGAGAGGAATTGTATGGTATCTTTTTCACCTGGAAGCAGATGTAGATAGAAAAATATATTTTTTGTATACCCAGTTGCTCAGCTCCTTGCTGAATTTACTATAATATGCATAGGCATATTGCAAGATTTGAAACTCAGAATCACTAATACTATTTTTAACAAACTACAATTGAAACTTTCCAGGTGCTAAAAGGATAACATAGGTCAGTGTTTCTCAACCGTGGCAACTTTAAGACGCGTGGACTTGAACTCCCAGAATTCCCCAGCCAGGCTGGCTGGGGAATTCTGGGAGTTTAAGTCCACGCGTCTTAAAGTTGCCACGGTTGAGAAACACTGACGTAGAGCATTCTTTTATGGAAATCTTGAAGGCCTTTTATAAAAGTGAAGATGAATAACACTCCTTTTCCATTATCATGCTGTTGCATTTCCCACCCCCATCTTGGCCAGGATGCCAATTTTCTATCGGCAAAGCAGGGGAGTCACCGAGGAGCTAAAACAGACCAGAATCAAGGGCTGGAAAACAAGTTGGTTTCCCATCTGTTATTAATCGCCTCCTCCGTGCAGAAGCAGGGCGATTCTGTGAATTGTTATCCCCAAGGTATAGGTGCTGAAGATTTGGTATTAGAATGATTTAAGGAGCGGATGATTTAAGGATCATCCTCAGCTGATGAAACCAACGAGGGCAGCTTTTTGGCAGATCAGTTTCACCTCCTGCACTAAGAGGCCCCTTTGCAAGGCTCCTTTTCTTGAGCAACTTTTTTTTAAAAAACAGCAGGAACAAAACTATCTCCTCCTCCTCTTAAGCTAAGATGGAGAGTAGATATGCAGGCTGTGTGCATTGCAACTAGTTTTCAAATAGGCCATGATGAGGCTTAAGTCCTGTAAACATTACTGAGTCCTTTTCTGGATGGGACCATCAATGCTAAATGGAGAAAAATTGAGGTGTGTGTGTGTTCCTGCCTGTGGTGTTTTAAAGAGTGCATTGTTGTATAAAGCATTCTCATGACCTTTCAGGTGCCCCAAAGCTTTTGAGACCTCCCCGCTTGTGATTTTCTGAACACCTGGTGTTAGTTATCTTGGTCTTCTTTCACTCAAAGGATCTACAATGTTTTTTTCTTCTTCTCCCAATTATAAATCTTTCTCTCCCTGCGAATTCCCAGAAAACATCAATAACCCCAGCAGGAGGGAAATGCTTTTATCTTGCATTTTGGTCTACTCACCAACATTTATTTACCGGTGTGCCATTTCTCCCTTGCAAACGTTTTAACCTCATTGCCTAATGATTAAACTGCTGAGCCTGTTTTCGGAGCCCAGAGTTTAATAATTAGGCCAGAACAGCCATGGAAGTTGAAAAGCAACAGCCAGACTCTTTATGCCCTCCATTCCCCAACTGATTGATAAAGAAACCAGACTGTTTCACCCTGCAGTAATAAATTGACTTTTTCCTAACATTTCTCCCCTCCCCCAAAGTCCAGGGGAAAGGATCAAGAGAATGGGCAACTTTTTGGATTAACGTTCAAAGGGGTCCGACTGTTCCACATCTGAAGACCTTTAGATCCTGTAAGATCCCATATTTCTACAGCCCACAACCACAAATGATGGGGTTGGAAATGCTCCAGGAAGAAAAGCAGCAAGGGGAAGGCAGATGGGAGGCTCACCTTCCGACAAGGGTGCCCACAGGGGTCAAAAAAGTCAATATGGCAGCCACACTCATGTGGCTGAAGCCTGCCCCTTTTTTACATTGCATGCAAAAAAGGGGTGGGCTTTCATCGCATGACTGTGGCCGTCTTGACTTTTTTGACCATCACCTCTGCAGACACTCTTGCCAGTCTGAGAGTCTCTGGGCAATGGCAGCACCCAAGGTTATCAGACCACACAGTTGGCACCTCTCACATTACACTGTGCAGGCGGTAAATGGAGCTTCTGAGGATGCTGTGGAGGCAGCGAGATGAGCTTGGCCAGGGAAGATGTGGGGGCGGGCTGGGGCTGAGCGAGGGAAGAATGAGGTGGCTGCGAAGAAGAGCCTGGGCTGGTCAGTCTGTCCTCAGAGTGCCTCTGCTGGGCTGAATGTCATAATGTGGACTCTAGTTCACAAAAGATTAAGCCCTACATTACACTGTTTTGTTTATTTGCATTCATTTTTCTTATCTTTTTCTTTTATCAAATGCTGCACATTTTGTTTGCCATGTCCCAGCAATCCTCACCAGAAGATCTTGGGTTGGATTCTTTTTGTATCCATTATAAATACATATGCAGTCCAAACATGTACAGTATGTGTCATCCTTCAGGTTTAGCCAGGAATAAAACTAATAATCCTACATTTATTTATAAATTAATGTGCCACCTAATTCTAATAGTTACAAAAATACACATACTGCATCTATAAAATTTTAAAGCCATCTCAACATGCTAAAACATACATTAAAATTAACCCCAAACAGTCTACCCATAATCCAGAGAGGGCTGATCAGAACGCCAACCAGTGTGAAGTCCCATTCGGCTACTTTTGCAGCAAAGATTAACGTGGCATCCCTTTGAAACGCCAAAGAATTGTGTGCTGCAAATCTTGCATGTGCTGTTGGACTTTGTTATGCTGCTTCAGCCAAAGAGTAACCAAACTGTACCATTCTTATGCTGGGTTTTACTGACCCTTTAAAAATAGTGCAGGCTTAGGGAGGGTAGTAGTAATTTCTATAAAATCCTTAAGAATGCCATTGCTTAGCTTCCGCTGTTCTGCAGTCCGTGAGGGGTTTGAGAGCCTTCTGGGTTTTCTCGTGACTCAACTCTTACAAACGTGGTCCTGCGAAGGCAACGGATGATCACCTTCTCCCAGACAAGTAACATCTCCTGGAGTCAGTGAACCTAACTACCTGAGTATGTTCCGAGGAGTCATTATCTTACCACAGGGTTTCTCAACTGTGGCAACTTTAAGATCAACATTAATTAAAATTAATTTAATTAATTAAAATTAAGATTAATACTGTCTTACCATATTGTGCAGGAGAAGATGCTAAAGATAAAGAGGTCCTTGCATCAAGCCAGGGGTATTCACAGGGAGAAGTCAAAACACTGGAGAGGGTGGTCACAATCATGGGATCAAAGTCCCGCCCTGTGTCATTAAAGAGGGTGGGGTTTTGATTGCATGGTTGGGCTGCCATCTTGATTTTTTTTGTTCCCTCTCTGCGGACACCCTGCGTAACTTTTTTTTTAAGCTTTATTTATTTTCATCAGAATATAGTTAAAATACCAAACAGTAAATACAGTAAAGGTAGAAGATAGCATTAAAAGAAAAAAGACACAAACTATAAATGTGAAAGTAGAAAGAACAAAGAAATGACTTCCAGCTATCCCAATTACAGATATACATATAATTGAAATAAATTAATCTCTTACCACTAATTTATCCATATTAGCATTATTTCTATCCAAACAAACCCACTATTCAGTAAAACCCATAATCATAACTTCATTTTTTTTCATCACAAGCAGATAGTCTAAAAATGGTTGCCATGAATCTATAAATCTGGAAATAGTATTATCTCTTGTTAGAGCAGTTAACTTCGCCATTTGTGCCAAGTCCATTAATTTAATTATCCATTCTTCCATTGTCGGTATTTATGGTTCCTTCCACTGTTGAGCATGGAGTATTCTTGCAGCAGTAGTCATATACAGAAGCAAATTTCCATACTGTTTCTCCCATTCTTCCTCCATCAAACCTAATCAGAACAGATCTCATTTTTTTTAATATTTACATTAAGAATTTTTTGAGTAACAGTACATATCTGGTCCCAAAATTTCTTTGCTTTTTCACACGTCCACCAGAGGTAGAAAAAATGTTCCTTCTTTTTTTGGGTATAACATGATGGAACAATGGGAAAAATGTGGACAAAAGGTTTAAAATTTACGTTAAATTATAATTTAAAGGAAAATTTTTATAAAATGATGTACCACTGATACCTAACACCTGACAAGTTATTGAAAATGTTTAAGAATGTAACGAATGTTTGCTGGAAATGTTCATGGGGAGAGTCAAGGATAACTCTTGATGCCTACATAAGCACAGCCATGTAGGTGTTTTGGTAGGAGTAAGGAGGAGGTTCTTGACTGCTTCTTCCATGATGTTGTTTTTGCTATCTGGGATTTCCTGGTGGTCTTCCATCCACTTAGTATCCAAGCTCAAAGTTGGTTTTTAAAAGGATTTTGGCCAGTCTGCTAAACTGCATGCCTATCACCAAGACAGTGGTAGTCAAAACATGTTGTTTAGGATTGTTTACTCAGAAGATTATTTTGTGGAAGACCATCTACCTTATTATACATAAAAATGTTAGTTTCATTTCTCAAAATATAGCTAGAAGGATGTAGTCTTATCTTTAGGAGGGGAGAGGATTCCCGTCTAATCCCCAAAGTGAGATTAAATGACAATCAAAGGCAAAAAAATCCACGATTAAAAGTTATGCAACATAAACAGTGGGCATTCACAACAGCAGTAAATATGATTTCAGCATAGTTGAATAAATGGATATACCATGACTCAGTTATGTGCTGAAATGACAAACCTGCATGTTTGCCCATCCACACAGAATATTTAATGTACCAATGTTATACTGTCTTGCTACTCGCTGTTTTTAATTCAACCAGCTAGAAGCTTTTCTGTGCCATAATGTTTGATGTAAAAATCCCCTTCTTTGTGATTATCTGTGACATATAACAAACTGCTCACCTAGCAGTTCAAAAACATGCAAATGTGAATAAATCAATAGGTACCGCTTCGGCGGGAAGGTAACGGCGTTCCGAGTCGTCATGCTGGCCACATGACCCGGAAGTGTCTATGACAACGCCGGCTCTAAGGCTTAGAAATGGAGATGAGCACCGCCCCCTAGAGTCGGACACGACCGGACTTTACGTCGAGGGAAACCTTTACCTTTACTATAACAAATTAGACAAGGACATGACCTACAATTCTGGATGCATTTTAGTTTGCTAGGACTGAGATATAATATACAAACAAGAACATGATATATACAAAGAGTAAGGTCAACATTGCTCATAATTTTGCTTAGCATTGTGCAATTAAAAGGAAAAGTAAGATATTGTCAAAGTTCTCCAAACATGTAGGGGTGGACCTACCATCCATTCACTCCCTTCAGGGATACACTTCTGGGTGGCCAAAAACATTTTTTGAGTCTAAGAGTCACAAAAAGGGATGGAGTCACATCATACATGTAGGTGGAGCTGGTTGAGTGAGGGATTCTTCATTGTTTCTCTTTAAAACAACAACATTTTAGGTTTTAAGTTAAAGTGTTCACACATTCCTATCTCCAAATCGTGGTCCAAACAATGGTGGTAATCATGGCAAGAAGACATTTTGTGGGTCACAAAAAGAGAACTTAGTGATTGCTGGCTGCCCACCCTGTTCCAAAAGAATAACTCTCCTTTAGTTGATTTTGATCTCCATTGTTTAGACCAGTGTTTCTCAACCTTGGCAACTTTAAGACGTGTGGACTTCAACTCCCAGAATTCTGGGAGTTGAAGTCCACATGTCTTAAAAGTTGTCAAGGTTTAGAAATACTGGTTTAGACAGTCATAATGAAGGGCATTTTGCACGAGCAGAGTAGGTACAGTACAGCTATCGTATCTGGGCTGCAATATCCAGATGGCCATTAGATGGCAGCAAAGAAGATACCCACAGCTCTGACACTGCCGCCACCTACTGGCGGAATTTTGGAATCCAGTGGAGTTGTGGAATTTTGCAATCCAGATCGGCTACCCCTAATGGCTATTTTTCTTATGCATATGCCCACGGATAGAACATGCATGCACTTTACGGAGAGGTGTAACAGTAAAGTACCACCCGCGAGGAATTCTTTCCCTCCCCAGAGCTTGCAACCGCATTCCGCCCCATTCTAGCATCCCCGAAGGTTGGCCTAGGCGGGATTCCTATCTCACCTCGTGCTTATTGCTCTAAGCGCTGGAAGTCCCCTCTTACCAGCCATGAGCCCACCCCACCCCGGGCACCTGGAAGCGAAGCCCAGCTCTTGGCACCCGACGTAACCCCAGGATGCTCCCCTTTGGGGCCAACTGGAAGGTAAACATCCGTGTTCCTGCAGCCCCCGAGCGAGACAAAGGACGGGAGCGCCCCCCACTCGCTCTGCCCCGGACCGCAGGCGCCTCGCTCCGCTCCCCCCGCCCAGCGTTAGCGCTTGCGTGGTGGCGCCTCTCCCCCACCCCTGAGCGCGAGGGGAAGGCTCCTTTCTCTCCGTCGGTGGCCGCTCCGCCGTCGCGCTGGAGGAAGAGCGAGAAGGCGCTCGCGGGTCGGTTGAAAGCGGCTGCGCGTCCTTCTGGGTTGCTGCAAGAGGAAAAGGCATGCAACGAGCTCGCCTCCTTTTCTCTGCCTAGAAAAGTGAAGCGAAGCTCGGGGGCGCCTTTTTTCCCGCCCCGTCCCGGAGAAGTCATGAATATGGGAATCTTCCAGGTGTCTGTTTGCTGTTTCTTAGGTAATTAAGCGTGTTTTAAAAAGTAATTTCCTGCCTTTTTGTTTTAAGCAACTCGTGGGCGATTCGCTGGCTGAAAAGAATTGGGTTATATTGCAGGTTTTTCTTTCCACCTTCGCTCTAAACTTTTTCGGGGTTGGGGAAGGACGGATTTCAGAGGGGTTGGTTGGCAGCAAAGGCGAGAGCAGGAACTTTTGGGGACAATGGCACTTGATTCAGCGATGTTTAATTGAATTTAGCAGATGTTTCTACTCCAATTTTGAGATTGCAAGCTCTTTGGGGCGCAGACCACCAGCCCCTTTGCCTCTTACCAGCCTCGTGTTGGGCGATTTCTAGAAATCGTTACTGTTCTCTTCTAGCGCTAGATGCACCCCTGTCTTGCTAAACCCAGCAGTTTCATTCAGTGCAGGTTGTGATTTGAGCGGTGTGGCACAATCGGATTGTTTGCACGTCTAAATAGACGTGGGATCCACAAGACGAATATACCTCTATGTGGGAGAAAGTCTATCAGGCCTAATGGATTCGCTTCTGAGGGGCTAGTAGTAAAACTGCAAACGTTTTGAAACACATCACTGAATGATACCGACAGTGTAACAAAAGGTCGTCGGAGGGAGGGAAAGATCTGATTGGGTCTGGCACCCGATGCCCACATTCAGAATTCTTCAGCTCTCAGATCTGGCCTGCGAACATACGGATCACCGCTAGATGGCAGCAAGGGCCCCCTAGTGGTCATCTGGAGTTTTGCAGCCCGGCCTGATAGCTTTAGTTCTGGGCCTTTTGCGCCAGGCTCGGGTCAGTGGATCTCGGGCTTAAAATACAATCTCGACCTCATCCCCTTGAATTCTGCCAAATGCGTGAAACAATCTTTTATGTGCGAGTCAGTTTTTGAATATAGCGAACTTACTTCTGAGTTAACTATAGGATCGGGTTGCAAGTCATTAAAAATTGAGGCTGTAGATCCTATGCACCGTCCCTACGGAACAGCCTCGATTGTGTGCGTGCTGAGTTGCCGCTGTGCCTCAGGTACAGCTGCATCCATCTTCACCGTCCTCTGGGGTGAAGAAAAAGCATTTTAGAAGTGATGCCATGGGGTTTTTCCTCAGAAAGGTGTCGCTTCTGAAGTTTAAGGTGTAGACGCCAAAGCAGATCCGAACCGCAAAAAGTCACACCGCCACAAAACGGGTCGGGTTTATAATGGATTTAGCGATCTGGGTAGCGAAGACAGAAGTTCCGTTGGACTCAATGGGGTTGTCGCCTGAGTCGGCGTGCAAAGGATGGCTGTAAAACGCTCTTCGTGAAAGCAGCTTTGCGCTTCACGGAGGCGGGTGAGGACGCAACCCGTTTGAATCATATTCGGAGAGGCGCCTCCGAAGGGCTACGCATCGCGTGCAGCCGCCAATGAATCGCAAAGACCCCGTTCGCTTTTATTAAGCGACGGCACCATCCTGGAAAAGCACCTTTTCCTTTTCCATGGCGCGGCTTCTTCCAGCGCAAGGCGGGCAGTACACGAGGGGGCTCCGCTGAATCCAACCGGGAGGAAGCGGCCAGCCCGGCCAAGGAGCCTGGAGCGGGCTTGGACGGCCGGACGGATTCCCGCGCTTGCTCGGCGCTGGATGCGGGCGCGCAACTTCCTCGGGCTTGCTTGCGGAAGGACGAGGCGGCGCGGCTTGGGAACGGGGGCTGGCCTGGCGCCGCGGTCGCCTGCCTTCGCTCGGCTGGGTCGTCTTCCTCTCGCTGGGTGGGAAGGGAGCCAGCTTGATGGAGGTCCGGCTGGAGTTCATCGCGGGGTGGGTGAACCCTGAAACTATTGAGGTGGCCTCCCCCTAGCAAGGCGTCTTCCTCCTCCCCGCCCCTTTCTGCGCTTTGCTTTACTAGGCGATGCTGACCGCCCAGTCCTGAGAGTTGTGTTGGCACAACAGGCTTATTAAGTCAAAGAACACTGGATTGAACAATGGGCAAAGCTTGGTTAGGATTACTGTAACTTTGGTTTGTTGTGTGATTGACTTGGCATTGGTGCAGACCTGTTTGATTTGGGGTCAGGGGCTGTGCAAACCTGAGACACCAGGTAATTCAGTAACCAGGTTAAGTGTTGTGCAAAGGGAGCCTCTGTGTCTAGTTGAAAGTAAACCTCATTGATTTGAGGAAGAGTTTCAAAGGCTTGCAATTTTAAGGTTAATTTGGGAACATATTTTTTACATTCAGTGGGGTTTATTCAGCATAGACACTTACTTGTACTATAATCAGTTGAACACATGCATTCTATGGTCATCCAGTGATTGATACCAAGTTGGAATACCTCCCCTGTCAGTTTTCTCCCATTTATATCTTTTTTTCTTGCTTTTCCTTCAAGGAGCTAAAGGCAGCACATCAAACTCTCCGACCTTCCCACCCCACTCTTTATTATCCTCTGGACACACTTTGGAAGTGGCAAGGCCAGACAGGAAGAGGGTTTAGCCCACCAAAGTGCAGATCTGGGCTGCAGGATATCAGATGCTCACTAGATGGCAGCAAAGAGATACAAACGCAAATGCTCTCGCTCTCTGCTGCCATCTGGTGGTTGTCTGTACTTTAGCATTGATAGCTGGGGTAGCCCTACATCAAGGTTGCCCAAAGAATTTCCGGACTGGAGTCAGGATTTAAATTCTGGTTTCTCAGCTCCTAATGGAAGAGGGGCCGACCAAGGGCAAGATGGATGGATGATGTTCTAGAGGTGACGGACTCGACCTTGGGGGAGCTGGGGGTGGTGATGACCAACAGGAAGCCCTGGCGTGGGCTGGTCCATGAAGTCACAAAGAGTTGGAAGCGACTGAACGAATAAAAAACAAATTTAAGGCAGACATCATAGGAGGGGAGCCCTGTTAGTCTATGGTGGCAAAAATAAAAATCAGGAGTCTGGTAGCATTTAACAAATTTTATTTGTTTGTCAGGAAAGGCATTACTAGACTCTTTTTAGACTCAGATAAGTAGCTTGATGTTGTCCAGATATGTGGAATTTCACCTCTTACCTGTCCCGGCCAGCATGACCATGGTAAGCATTGGGGGTGGGGAGGTCACACCAGCTGCGGGCCTGGCTGCCTGTCCCCATCACCGATTCTTAATCAGTTCCAAGTAAGAAATGGAATAAAAAAATGAGTAACAGCTCTCCCCACCCCACCTTTAGTAACATATCAAATGAAGGATGGGACCCAGTTCATTTCTGATAACTGGATGAAACTTAACTGAAGTTTAACTGGATTACTGGATGAAAGACAGAACGTGTTTGCTGTTACTAATCCTCTGTTTGAAGAGAAGTGTCCTCTATTGAATTTATGCCTTTCATGCATTTTTTTAAAGACTTAGGAGCCTTCCCAGAAGGCAATATGGCAACCCAACTCTCTTTTTTTCCCCATCTTCTGGTGCTATCCTTTGCTGAGAAATCTGTTACAAAGCCCACATTCTTAAGGATATATTGCAAGTAATTAATAGACAGCAAAATGGAAAATTGCGGGGAAAATGTGCCTACCGCTTTGCCTTTAACTTTTAAGCATCTTCAGGTATATGACATTCAAAGTTTACGTAGTAAAAACAGATACTTTTCATTTTTAATATTCTCATCCTAAAATACAGATGTGTGTCTTTTTAGCCCATTGTTATCTGAGCTTTTGGTTTATTGGTGTTTATTCAACTTGCCAAAGGGAGTGGAAGTTTGCATGCCTCATCCTAAAACTGTTTCTTAATTGATACTTCCTGCTTAAAACGGCTTTCTAGAGCATGTACAATGAGCATACAGGGTTGGATTAACTATCCTGAGATGACAGACCAGTGTTTCTCAACCTTGGCAACTTGAAGATATGTGGACTTCAGGACACTGGTCTGTCATCTCAGGATAGTTAATCCAACCCTGTATGCTCATTGTACATGCTCTAGAAAGCCATCTTAAAAGTCGCTAAGGTTGAAAAACACTGATAGGCTATAGAATTTAGAAGAACTTGATTCCATCCTAGGATAGCATCTTAACAGTATACAAAATGTTTTCCTAAACAGAAGAACATTACTCAACTGTCTTTCCTTAGTTTGTCAAAATAGCATCTTGGGTGTTGAGCGATGTTGATCACTGTACTGTATTTCCCCCAGTGAAATGCTTCCTTCTCTTCCCTCTTCTATTGACACTCTTTCTTTCAGGTCTCTGGGCCATTGTAGTGGCTCAAGGACCAGAATATAGTTATGGATGTGCGGAGGGAAGTTGCTATCCGGCTACAGGAGACTTGCTGATTGGCCGAGCCAACAACCTCACAGTCTCCTCCACGTGTGGTCTTCAGAAGCCTGAACCCTTCTGCATTGTGAGCCATCTCCAGGTAAGCCTGAACTGAAAGAGGCTGCTTGAGGGGAACATCTACTAGGAAACAATCATTTTGCCTTCTGCTTTCTTTGTTCACTTGGCTGACTAGGCAGCGCCACCTCCTCTCTAGATAAGCAGAAACATCTGCTGCTGTCTAGAAGTTGAGAGGAAGCAGACTGCATCCTTCAGACTCAGATTTGTTTGTACAGTTGCCTGTGTCCTGCTGTTTCCTACCCTTATTTGTTTGGGTTTTGGGGGGCGGCTTCCTGAATGCAATGAACTAAGGCCTCCCAGGATTTTTAGTCCTGGCTGTGATACAAGCAAAAACTCTATCTCAGCCTCCTGTGAGTTCTGTCTAAGCTCAGACCATCTCTGGGAAAAGATCAGATTTGATTTCAGAGGTTCTTCCTGCAGAAAAAAATCTTTTCCCTTCCTCATGCCTTGCTGAGGTGGTGGTGGTGATGGTTATTATTATTGCCACCAAAGTGAAGCCATGTAAAAAAGGTATGGAAAAAAGTCTTGTAGTGCAGTTATGCATCATGCTGGACCAAGATGATGGAGACCCGATATGGGTAAAGAATGCAGTCCAAGCACTTCAACACTTGTCATGCCAAAGAGGGATCCTGAGGTTCGATTCTTGGATGTGCATATTAGCTCAGTGGAGTTTCTGAAAGGATTCCTGCCTGTGCATTTTAATGAGTGGGCCAGAAATTCTGTGTTTGCACATGAACACACGTAGGGCATCAGAGACTTTGGAATAATGATGCATAGTTGGGAATAAATATCTGCTTTTCTTTAACATTATGCTTTTGTACTACTGTATGTATGGCCTAGGGACCCAAATGATTCATTCTGTAACAATTCTCTTGATATCTCTGATGTATTCTCTAATGGGTGTTGGCAATATGTGCCCCCAGATGTTGAACTACAATTCTAGGCATCTTTCTCAGAGCTGCTTTGAAGCTTCTCTAAATAAGTGATTTAAAAATGGCTCGATTCCTGTTTCCACTACAACCAAGTGGAATTGAAAGCAATAAACTAGAAGTTGTCTGGCACTTCACCCAACAAAATACCACCCAATGTGTATATTATTTGATGGTAAATAGTTTCAAAGGTCTTTACTTTGAAAGTAGATTTAGCCTGTTGTAAAATTCTGCAGGAGAACTATGAATTCTAATGTAGTAGTGTTCAATTTTAGTTTAAAAAAGGTTTGCTTCTGCGTTTGATAAGTAATCTTAGAATTGTATTTCAGAGAGAAGATCCATTATATGAGCTGGGGTAGTTAAGAAATTGTTTTAGTGAGATTTTATTAGAATTTTATTGTATATTTATTAGAATTTTATTGTATATTTATTGTTCTGTACTGTAAACTGCCCAGAGTTCCTCCGGTCGGAGGAGATGGGCGGTGACAAATTAGATAGATAGATAGATAGATAGATAGATAGATAGATAGATAGATAGATATGATCAAAAATAAATATGATCAGATGTGTGGAGACAGAGTAGCTGTGGCTTGGGATAATCATTACAAGCTGCTCTTGAGTAGATAATTCTCTCCTTCCAGCTCTCTAGATCAACAGTTTAGATAGAAATGGTGATATCATCAAATTGGTCAATCCATGGGGGCTATTTAATTTTGGAGACACTTGGCTGGTATTTGGGCTATGTCTTGTCACATTCTTGATACTTTAAACAGAGGTCATGCCACTGTTTAGCTTGCTGCTAAAACTAGCAGTGGAGTTTCTTGGAGATCTGAGTGTCATAAAAATGCACGTTGATTGTCCTGCTGGACATGCTTATGAATGGAGTAAGTTCTGTAGCTCTCCTGTGAGTAAATATGAATAGCCTTGAGTTGTCTGTCTGCTCACTCAGAAATTCATACAGTGAGATCTTGATTTACAGATCGTCATTTAGCAGAATTTGAATGCAACAGGCAAAATTTTACTTGGACATCCTCTGGTTGCTTTTGAAATATTAAGTTTATATTAATTTTGCCTTAATTTTAAACATACATGGCAGTTTGCGTGATCTGTGCAATCAGGTAATGGAAATGATGTAAATTATGTCATTTGTAATTCTGATGATGTAAATTGATGCAATTGATATACTTTTGAATTGATTGGATATTTGGGAACAGTGGATACCCTTCCCAATTAATCTGTTAAATTTTACTGTGTAGGAAAGGACTAAGAGTAACAGCTGCTCGTTTTCTTTAGCATGGCATTTACATTTACATTTCTTATAATGAGGAATAATATGTACGATTAGGAATCCTTTATATAAGGCAAGGGGAGGGCACCCTGCCTGCCTGCAGCCTCTAAACACCCTTTCTGTGTCCTCAGTTCCTCCTTTGCCGAAAACCGATAGCGCCGTTTCTTGCCAGTTTGAAGGGGACAACAGAGGACAGGTAGTCCTCACTCAGCAACCACAATTGGGACTGGCAACTACATTGCTAAGCAATGCGGTTGCTAAGCAAAACATCACATGACCATGACAGACTCACAACATCACTTCCCATTTGGTCGTTAAGTGAGTTGCCATGGGTCACTTAGAGACATCACGTGACCGCAACTTGGAGTTTCACTGCTGGCTTCTCCGTTGACTCTGCTTGTCAGAAGCCAGTTGTGAAGTGCCCAAACATCGATTGCATGACCGCGGGGATGCTGTGACAGTTGTAAATGTAAGGACTGGTTGTAAAGTTACTTTGTCAGCACTGTCATAACTTTGAATGATTGCTAGACAGGGCAGTTGTTAAGTGAGGTCTACCTAAAGTAGTCATATGACCACAAAAAATCATCCAAAGCCCAGCCCCACCCACTAGATTCCCCCAAATTTTAAATATGGCCCCTGACCTTCAAAAGGTTATCCATCTATGTGAAATAGAAAAGTTCAGTGTAGTTATGAGTACTGTTACATTAAAATTGTTTGTGTAGGAATGTAACAGTGAATACTTTTATGATGCAGTATTTCTAGCTATATTAATAAGAAACGTCCTGTTGATCTTTTGCACTCAAGCGTGACCTGCAAGAACTGTCTAGACCACTTCCTCATTCACAGTCTATGTCAAAAGATATACACAACTATAGGGGTAAATCTAAGTAAGCCTTTCTTTGGAAGTATGTGCAGTATTTCTAATCCAACAGAAATATGTATGAAAACATATGTTTGTAATAAAAACCTTGAGAAGATTGCAGAACACTTTTTAGAATTGAAGGAACATGGGGAGCAATTCCTCAGCTGTTTCACATCATGGTAGGGTAGGCAAGGGAAAACTTGGCAATGAGTGTGTGGAAAGAAATGAAAGTTATTTAAAGAGACCGGAGAGTAACAGGAGAAAATAATACACAAGCAGGGTGTTTTGAAAGGATAGAGGGAGGGCAGCACAGTTAGGAAGAGTTATACTAAAGAGCATCTTCAAGGGCAGTGCAAGGCACTTGAAATGGATGCACCTTGAAGAATGCTGGAATAAGCAAAGCATCCCTCTTAAGAGCATTAAAGCAGGTACATCCTTGAGGGCTTGGCATGGCTGCTTCCTAGGCTTGTGCATGCAAATGCACATGCAGGCAATACTTAATGTTCCAGGATATCCAGCAATAAAATGCCATGGTGCTTAGTGTTCCTCTCAAGCAACAAGACTTGTCCAGCTGAAGATTGGATATTCAGTTGAAGACAGAAACACAAGGCATTATATTTCCAAACAGTAGAAGAATCCTTTGTTTTTTCACTTTGTCTGCGCAGCCTTTGGTTGTCTTCCAACTAATAATACAATAGAAGGCCTCCTACATTCTTTCCCAGATCATACAGATGTTGGGAAGAAACTTCACACTCAACTTTTCTCTGCCTCCATGCTGATTTGACTTAACATGCAGCCTGGTCCAAAGTTCTGAAGAACTTGAAAATTTAGCCTTCAACTTTCTGACAATTTAACCAATCCTGTTACAAGCATTACCATCTAGGTTTTTTTAAAGCAATGTACAGCTCCTCAGGCAATATATGAGGTTAATCCAAACGTTTCACTCTCTAAGAAAGCCCTGATCCCAGTTCAAAATCCTTTTAAAGCTGGGAATTAGCAGAATTCAATAGTTGAACCAAGTCAACAACAAAGTATTACCACCTCACATGAAAATGTGACTTCATTTTGTTTTGTTTGCAACACTGAATTAGTTCTAGCACTTAAATTCTTGATATGTGTCTTTTGTGCTTGGTTCCTGTTGGTGGATCTCTGGTTTCTGAATAAAGAGAGGGGGAAAAAACAGCTTTTGCAAGGCCAACATTGTATTTGCCTTCTCAAGGGTAGTAAAAGGTTCTGGCATCTAAACTTGGAGAGCAGATTGAATAAAATAGGATAACAATGAAGAAAAGTATACCTATAGCTTCAGTTTAATTGATTTTTCCAGGAATGCTCCTGGGGACTAGAGAGGTGCAAAGTATGTATGGACTGGCTTGATAAGCTTCTGTGATCTTCAGATTTGTTGAACTGCCATTACAAGAATTTCCAAGCAGGCATTGTCTACTCTGGCTAGGAATTCTGGAAGTAGTAATCAAACCTGCTTGAAGGTGCTCATGTCTTGATTCACAATGGCCTTCTGTTACATGTACAAATCAATCTGAATAAGGAACTTCCCTGCTCCCTCTCAGAAGTGACCCTACATTTATCCTTATAATGGTTCAGGTACAAGCTGCATGTGGTGTTATATAACACCATGACTTCAGCTCTTCTCCAATTTCTCAAGTCAAAAGTTCCCCTGAACGTGCAGCGTCATCTTCTTGTTTAACTTCAAAGGTAGAAATGTTTATTTTAAAAAAACGAGAGGGATTAATAAATGGTTCAGGAGAAAGTCAGAGCTCTAAACTGTTCAGAAAGCTTATAAGTTGATGGATAGAAAGGTACCAACAAGTCCAGCAACATGACTGATGAGCTTAACTAAGTGAAGCATAAAAAGAAAGATGTCCTATTTCCAAAAATGGAAGTCTTCTGTTGAAGGAGAGCCGTTGCAGAGAAAAGTGACATATTCTTTGAGCCAATGAAGATAATAATCATGACTTTTAATTGGGGTTGTACTGTTTTGCAGAATAGAAGGGGTTAGAGGGCTCTCTGATCTCCAGATTTTGCAATCTAAAATTTAGCGCAGGGCAAGCTGTGAAGAAAGGAAAGGAAAGCGAGTGCAGGCATGTGGTTCTTTTCAATCATGCAAGCTTAAGGGAGAATCATGCAGCTTTGCCTTTGCATCCTGGATCGAAATCGCTGAGCAGAATATAGGAAGAGTGGAGCAATTAATAACAGTTGCATTAAAAACATGCCAGGAAATGTGTCAGTATCCAGGAACTTGTGGTAACATCCTTGCATGGCAGTGCATTAATTCTGAGAGTGCTTCCTGGAAATGGGTCACATGCCTTTTGTGCTTAGATCTGCAATTTTGAGAACCAAAATATAATACAGTAGCTAAATATATGTTGCCATATGCTTCATTTTGTGCAAATGGGTGTTACTCCATTTTACAAAGCATGATATAGGACCGACATACATTTAAGGAGCTGATGTTATAGGAAGCATGCAGCCATTTTTTAATTTTAGTCTTAAATTTACTGAATTGAGTATAAGATGCGTGTGTGTTTAAATGAAAACATGATACTTAAGCTTGGCTAGAGGATTCTTGGGAGATGTCAACCACAAAAGTTCATGCGGAGTCCTTGGTGCTCTCTGAGCTTGGTTGTTTGCTTGCAGACGTTTCATTCCCCGACTAGGGAACATCATCAATGCTGATGAGTGTGGGGTTTGCTCCCTGTTCATATACAGTGGCTTGCCCTGCCAGTGCTGGTGGGGGTGTGGTTCTCTCCTTGGTAGTTACTTGATTAAGGTATTGCTTTCTGCTTGATTGTCTGGTGTTAATCCCTGCTTATTTGAGATAAGCACCTGGGATAAGCATTTGGGATAAGCACCCAGATAAGCAGGGAGTAACACCAGACAAACAGTCAAGCAGAAAACAATGCCCTAATCAAGGAACTATCAAGGAGAGAACCACACCCCCACCAACACTGGCAGGGCAAGCTACTGTGTATAAACAGAGAGCAAGGTCCAAACTCACCAGCACTGATGATGTTTCCTAGTCAGGTCATGAAACGTCTGCAAGCAAACAACCAAGCTCAGAGAGCACCAAGGACTCCATTTCAACCCTGAGCTACAGATATTCTCTTCTATTGGAACAAAAGTTCACCTCAATCCTAATATGGCTTTTTGGTATCCTAATATAGTGAGTGCAGATGGTTAGCCTGGAAGAGTTGCAACAGACCTCAGCCAAGGAATGGAGGTCTGCATAGTTGTATTTGATGGAGAAGGACTGTGAAAAGCTCCCTTGGATGACTGTATTGTCTCTAGACATTAAGAGAAGCAGGTTAGGTTGGGGGCCCAATACATTGGACATTAGCCTGGACTTGAAAGGTTCCAGGGAAGTAGGAATTTAGTGAAGTTTGAGTGCCAGCCCTTAGAAACAATGCTGCAAGATTGATTCCACTTGTTTATTTCAGGAGGACAAAAAATGTTTCACGTGTGATTCGCGAGATCCGTTCCATGAGACCCTTAATCCTGACAGCCATCGTATTGAAAATGTGGTCACTGCTTTTGCTCCAAATCGCCTCAAGCTGTGGTGGCAGTCAGAAAACGGTAGGCTACCCCGGGGTGTCCCTTTGATGGCCCCGAAACAGTCCTGTGAAGACTATGTATGTATCTCTTATGATAACAGCTTCTGCTTCCTTGAGGTTTAATTTTTTGCATAAGGTTTGGTGTGTGTGTGTGTGTTTTTAAACTAGACCTTTCCATTGGATTTTTCTTCCTAGCTAAAGTTTTCAAAGCTCAGAATGTTACCCAGAAAATTCAAAGTTCTCGTTCTTAAAAAAAAAAATCTGTAAAACAAGCGTTGGAGATCTGCAGCTGTTCAGATGTTGCTGAACTGCATCTCCCAAACAGCCCCAACTAAAGAAGACAATGGTAAGAGATGATGGGAGTTGTAGTTCAGCAGTAACTGAAGATTACACTCCCCTACACTAAACTAGTGTTTTTCAAACTTGGCAACTTTAAGATGTATGGACTTCAATTCCCAGGTTTCCCCAGCCAGCATGCTGGCTGGGGAATTCTGGGAGTTGGAGTCCACATACCTTAAAGTTGCCAGGTTTGAAAAACACTGCACTCAACCATGTTTTTTTTTTTTAATGATGGGTAGATGGGCTGCCATGGTTTGTGTTGTGCAGAAATCAGAAACACTTCTGAAGGGTGGTAACTTGTTTGCTAGAGTAGGAGGGTATGACACAGGAGTAATTAGATTTTGTTGATTTCATCAACAATGGATTGTAATTAGATTTTATTGATGGTACAGTTCTAATGCTGTTGTTATTACAAATACTAATTAAGCTCTTTGAGTTATAAAATACATAGCATCCATAATAGATATGATTTAAATATATAACTTTGTATAAACTTTGAGATTATAAGGGTCTATGCAGAATTACAACTTCTATGGAAATGTGATATAAAATTGCATAAGAATGGCATAGTCCTTCACTTTTTAAAGTATACTATGATCTACCAACAATTCAGACATCACCATTTAGTTACAAATATGTTCATTCAGGTAATTGTAATAACAAAAAAAACAACGTAAGTAGATCTCACCCTACTTTTCCTTTTATGTTCATCCCTATATCCTATTTAAAATCATTTCTAGACAGCTAGCAAAAAAATCTGTGTTCTGCGTTTTTATAGCAAATCATTTTTTCTAATAATGGTCTTCATCCATTTGATCCTTGTTCGTGATGTGGAAAAGAGGGAGGGAGGGAGGGAAGGAAGGAATACAGAGAAAGAGAGGGTTTGGTTTGAAGCCCTGCCTGTTTCCCTCAGGGGAATGGAAGAGATAGAATTCAGCTTTTAACAAATGTTCTTGTTTATAATGCAACTTCCTCTCTTATTTTCCTTTCGGTCCTGTAGGAGTAGAAAATGTGACTATCCTATTGGATCTAGAGGCGGAATTCCATTTCACTCATCTCATTATGACCTTCAAGGTAAAGAATCCATAACATTTCTCTCAAATTGCAGAGAGCCCTATGTCCTGGTCATAGATGCCAGTTAGAGGCTTAACTAGAATTTTAGAATAAGGTCAGTGTATTAAAGGATCTTAAAAACGATTAATCCTGGAATTCAAGCGGGAAGAGAGGCTACAAATTCCTTCATTTTATGGTGCAATTTAATTGGCTTGTTCTGTATTTTTAGATAAGAACTGCTTTGAATAAATCCCCAAACACTCATAAAGTAGAAAAAGGTTTAGTGTTTCTTCTTCATATCTATCCTCCTGTAGCTGGCCTGTTTTGGAAAGTTCTGATCACTGAATTTCTGTTGCTGCAGAGGCGAGAATTAGGTGGGCCTTGTAAGTCTATCTCATTTGCTCTGTCTTAATTCCTAATACTGGTGTGAAAATTTGCCAAACCCCCACAATGCAGTTAATTAAGACAACAGATATATTGACTTTAGAATTCCTTCACTTTTGGCAGTTGAAATAATTTTCAGAGGGGGGAAAGAAAAGGAAAACATCTGTATACAAAATGTTGTTGTTTTCCTTCTAAACAGATGTCCTGGCAGGCAGATGCACCATATGGTTTCAAATACATTTTTATTGGAAAGATATGCAGTAGTTTGATCCCTTGAGATCTGCAGTCAGAACATACATGCTGATCATTGCAGTTGTTAAGGCACAGCTTATAGGAGCATTCAGAAACACAACATTTGTTGCAGTTCTGAACAAGGTGTGGCTTTTTCCCCCCATCAAGTGGGTTACAGAATTTACGGTTAAAAGGTGTTAATTGCAGGTGGAAAGATTTTAATGATACCTGTTTGGCTTTTAAAACTCCAGCATAGGTGCTTTTTTAGATACAAAAGTGTAGGTTGAATTTCAACTTAATAAAATAAACCTTCTACACAATGACTTTTTGATATTCTTTCTACTCAAAGAATGTTGGAAATAAGTTATGTAAAGGAGCTCAGGGTTCTGTGAGTCCATTTCTCTTATCTGGCAGCAGGATAACCCTGTGAAAGCAGAACAGAACAGGACCAAATTTGGGGTGGGGCGGAAGAATGTTCAAATTTAAGAATCTGCTAGACTGCCCTGAGGCACTAAGGCAGCAGCTAAGAATGCTGCTGACTGCCACATTCCTGAGCCCCGCCCACCTCTTTCTTCCCTGATCATGTGACCCAGAATGGAGCGTATGCAGCCTGCCCCATGCTTGTCTGTGTGCATGCGCGCATACACACACACAGATGCAGCACAAAAGCAGAGCATAAACACATGCTTGGAGGCAGCACATTTGCACCCCTCCCCCGCAATTAGACTCTCTCTCTCTCTCTCTCAAACACACACACACACACACACACAAAGGCAGGACATGTGTGAGGACATGCATTAAAAAAATGAACAGAAAAAAAGGAAAATTAACTTTCCAATATCAATGTAAAGGGAAACAATTTGCAGCTCTGAATGACCTAAAATTGACTTCTCTTTTTGCTTTTTTAGACCTTCCGCCCCTCTGCAATGTTGATTGAAAGATCCTCAGATTTTGGGAAAACTTGGCAAGTATATAGATATTTTGCCTACGACTGTGAGAATTCATTCCCAGGCATTTCCACTGGACCAATGAAGAAAGTAGATGACATTATTTGCGATTCTCGGTATTCTGATATTGAACCTTCAACTGAGGGAGAGGTTGGTTATTTATATATGATTGAAGATCTTATTTGCAAAGTAGAAATCTCTTTCATATTGACTGTTCCCATGTCACTTTCAGGTGATTTATCGTGTCCTGGACCCTGCTTTTAGAATAGAAGACCCATATAGCCCAAGGATTCAAAGTATGTGCATAGTCCTTTATCTTCCTTTACGTTCTATGTCAAATGCATGCTAGCTTTGCCTGGTAGGTCAAAATTACTCAATAATTCTGAGACAGCTAGCATTAGTCTCTCCAGTTTGGTGCCCTAAATTGCGCAACTTGCTTTCTCTTGCAAGTTGAAAAGACAAATACATGGCTGTAATAAAAAACATCTCAAAATACACTCATGTGGTGAACAATGCATTCTCTTCAGGGGGACAGTTTGATTGTGCCCAGAACTCAGTAGGCCTCAGATGACTTTCATGTCAACCCTATAGTGTATCTTCTTGCAAAAGAATTTTCATTAACACCAACCTGTGTTCCCGCAGAGATCAAAGAAGCTGATAAACAAGGTTGCTTATAAGTTCATGAAAGAGTGCTAAAATATTTTGGGATACCCATCATGCAGAAAGATTAATGGAAGCATAATGAAGTTTTCAAAGACTTGGTAGTGCAAACCATGCATAAATCCAGCCTGTTTCATTGCAGTCTTTAGGCTTAGTGAGTGATGTTTAAAAGCACTTAAGTTGAATTATCTCGATTCTTTCAACTTATTTATTTATGTAAATATTTGAGCTTATTTCCCCCTATCTCAGATCCCTAGGATTAGTGAAATGAGGGAAGACTCAAGGTACAATCTCAGATGTATTATGCAGTAGCTTTGATGAAGCTAAGCAAGTTTCAGTATGGTCAAAGGACTGGAGGGGATTCTAGCTGGGACCCATGTTTGTTCCTGTTTGAAGTCTATGATGAAGGAAAAGCTAGTTGTAAATATAATAAAATCATTTAACGTAGAAAAACATTTGATGATCCGGTACAGTTACGGACTACCTGAATATATGTTTAGATTAGTATTTTGCTAACTTCAAAAACAGCAGAACAGTTGCATTTGTATGCACTCATGATATTTGAAAATGGTATAAAAATAAGAACAAGCTTATCTGATTTTTAAAAATGTAAACGATATCAGGTATGATTTTCAATATAGGAAATCTTTTTTAGCTTTATAAGGGTATCAGAATTGCCTAATACATAATTTAACGTGAAAGCTTGGTTTGGCTGGAAATCATCAGATAAAATCTGATTTAAGTAGTAAGATTAATTTAAAAAGGAAGAGAGGGCAGGACCTTCCATTTTTCATATTCTCCATCCACAGAATGTCCTAAGCTAATGCAACATCAGAAGGGGATTGGTAACATTTGGGCAGAGGAATTCATTCTCTGAGTGGGTGGTCAAGGGAATATAATAAAGCTAAGAATAGATTTCTCTTGCATTCTGAAGTGTGTTTGGACTTGTTCTACACTGGCTTGTAGATTGTAGTAGCTGGTGCCCTATGAGTCAAATTATAATTCTTAATTAACAACATAGCTCCATATTGAGTGTGTCTCCATTGCCAAATTATATCTGTTTTGAGTCATTCATTTAAAGGGTATAGCACCTCTGCCAGTTGCAATATTTCTATCTTCCAAGCTCCCCAAAATCTATTTAAGTAAGCTACAGATTCTGGAAATTTAATTTCTAAAATAGCTTCCACGTGCATTGGATCTGGGCTCAAGCCATGTTTACTTATGCAGAAACAGGCGAGATCTTTCATTTGCTTTGTTCAGTTTAAGGTCTGCAGTTTATGGCTACTTGGACCCTACACCATTTCTGGTCATGTTCATCCCCAGTAAAGCCATCAGCCAAGAAGTAGTTCATGAGTACCAAACCCTCCAGGTGTTTGCCAAAGCACGACATTTCCCTTTGAAACAACTTGGGAATGGTAGAAACCATAAGAGATCATCTCCTAAAGAAACATCTATCAAATGGGGTTATCTAACATAGTTAGTCTGCACAATCTGGGTCTGTATAGTTAGTGTCAAAAATCCACTGGCAACATCAAGCAGGAAGGATACTTGAGCATCTGCAAGGCTTGGATGAGTGCCATTATAGCAGTGAGGATGTTCCTCTCTCTTTCCATGGTTTCATTTAGCCCTTTCAGGCCCCCCCAGATGTGAATGATGTCATTGTACTTGCATACATCTACCAGATCATGGGCTCAGTTATTGTTTCAATCCTTCCTCAAGAGGATCATCTTGTAATTCTGCTTTTACTCTGGAAAGTAGTGGGGTTGATCCCGTTCTGGCTATTTAGAGTACATCAGAACAACTTCTTTCTCAGCTGTTAGTGGATGAGTCTTTACAGTTCCTATTTCCATGTTAGGCTGTGTGAAGGGTTCTTTCACATGTCACACTAGATCTGTTGCAAGGGATGCCTAACATGGCATTGTTTATCTGACCACACGGTGCATATACTTGGAGCTCGTAATCGCTGAGTCTTTTCTGAGAACCAGCTGTAAAATACCTTAGGTAATATAAATTCTGACTGCCAGGGCCTACAAGGAATGCAGATGTCTCCGAAAGAGAAGACAGCTTTCACAAGCTTCTATAGATGGCTTCTGAAGTCACAGTCCCTCCTATATTAAATATAAAGTATTGGCTCCTCATTTTACTATTCACTGTTTAGGGTCATATTTTACTATACTGGTAGCAATATTATTCAAGTCAGCAAAGATGGTATTTCTAGAGGGATTGGGAGTTTTTGTTTTTCATTTTTTTGGAGGCCAAACACAGGGAATTGTCCTCTCCATTGGTGTGTTAAACCTACGTGAAGGCAACACATATATCTCACACACACACACATACACACACACGCATCGGCAAGGGAGAGGGAGACCTCTCACTTCATCATGCTTGCCATCTTTTACATTATTATTATTATTATTATTTAGATACACAGGTAGTCCTCACTTAACGACCACAATTGGAACCAGAATTTTGGTCGCTAAGCAATGTAGTCATTAAGCGAATTCAACCCAATTTTATGACCATTTTTGCAGTGGCTGTTAAGTGAATCACCATGGCCATTAAGCGAACCATGTGATTGTTAAGCGAATCACACGGTTCCCCATTGATTTTGCTTGCCAGAAGCCAGCTGTGAAGGTCAAAAATGGTGATCATGTGACCACAGGACGCTGCGACAGTTGTAAATCCAAACCAGTTGCTAAGTGCCCAAATCGCAATCATGTAACTGCAGGGACACTGCAATGGTCATAAGTGCGAAGACTGGCTGTAAGTTGGATTTAGTGCTCTCATAAGTCTGAACTGTTGCTAAACGAATGTTTGTTGAGCGAGGACTGCCTGTATATATACACGTGCATATTTTAATTTTTGACTGAAAAAATGTAGAAAATCACAATTCTGTTTTCTGTTGTTTGCCATCACAACATAGCACCATTTTGAGGTTCTTAAGGTGGCAAAATAGGAGTTCATTGCCTCATAGAATCTTAAGACTGTGAACCGCCTATCGTTAAGTAGTTGAAGATCTGTAAGCATGCGGAAGAGGGGTAGGAACCTGGGCTTCACCTTAGGCCAGTCAGTTATTGCGATTGTCATGGCTGTCCGTGTAGCTTTCTTGGAAAAATTAATGTATGCAAGTTGTCCCCCCCCCCCTTTTTTTTTGTCTTTTTAGATATGTTAAAGATTACAAATTTAAGAATCAGATTTGCCAAACTGCACACCCTGGGAGACAACCTTCTTGATTCAAGAATGGAAATCCGGGAAAAATATTACTATGCTGTTTATGACATGGTGGTCCGTGGGAACTGCTTTTGTTATGGGCACGCCAGTGAATGTGCGCCAGTGCATGGATACGATGAGGAGGTGGAAGGAATGGTAAATGTCTGCGTTGCTTTCCGGACGTCATTTCATTGTGGTTCTGCCCCTGAGGTTGAAAGGCGTTGCCCTTGATTGACAAGAGAAAAAATGAAATCTGTTTATTGTAATTTATTAGAAAACTTTATTTACAGTTGAGGACCAGCTACCAGTGTATGTTACACAGAGCAAGAAGGCACGGTTGAAGGATGAACAGAGTGATACAATGCAAAGGCAATGCAGTTGAATCAATTGATCTTATCCCTGGTGTAGCTTAAACACATACACACATGCATTATGTCAGTGTTTCTCAACCTTGGCAACTTTAAGATGTGTGGACAGCCATGCTAGCTGGGGAATTCTGGGAGCTGAAGTCCACACATCTTAAAGTTGCTGAGCTCAGGAAAACTGACACAGGTGAATGCTTTGCTTGTGTTCCTTGTCTGCAAAGGGGAGGAAATTGCTTGTCTTTCTAAACACGTTCAAATGCTGTGAACTTGGACTCTGCTGTCTCTTTTTGAAAAAGGTCCATGGCCATTGCATGTGTCGACACAACACCAAAGGTTTAAACTGTGAACAGTGTTTGGATTTTTACCATGATTTGCCATGGCGTCCCGCAGAAGGTCGCAACAGCAACGCCTGCAAAAGTAAGCCTATGTTAAGCGCGGCTTGAGAGGTCTACAGCACTGAAGCCTGATCTTGGCTGGAGGCAAAGGGTATGAGTGTCCGTCCTTTTACGAATAGCCCAAGGGATGCAAATTAATTTGGCTAAAAATGTTCTATTGTGAGCACTTTGTTTCTGAAGTACAGAAAATAGAAAGTGGAATTGCCAAACTTTGGCAAATCAAAGATTAGAAGTCAAAATTCCTGGAGGGCTGCTCATCGCTTTGCAAAACAGAACTTTGTCCTAATATTTGAGAAAAGGATCCTGTCTTTTCCCCTGCCCTGGTGTTGCCGTATAGGTGCTTTTTAATTTAAGACTGGTTTGTATTACAGATAGTCCTCAACTTACAACCATTCATTCAGTGTAACCATTCAAAGTTACACTGAAAAAAGTGACTTATGACCGGTCCTCGCACATAACAATCATTGCAGTGTCCCCGCATCATGGGATCAAAATTTGGGCACTTGGGAACCGGCATGTATTTACAACAGTTGTAGTGTCCCGGGGTCACGCTATTGTCATTTGTGACCTTCCTATCTAGCTTCTGACAAGCAAAATCAATGGGGGTGCTGGATTCACTTAATGACTACATGATTCGCTGAATGACCACATGATTCACTTAGTGACTATGGCAAAAAAGTTCATAAAATTGGGCATGTGATGCCTCACTTAATGACCGCATCACTTAGTGATTGAAGTTCCAGTCCCAGTTGTGGCCATAAGTCGAGGACTACCTGTCTCCATAAAGAGATTAGAGACTATCAGTCAATTGGGCTTTTTAATGCTAGGCTATCACTTGGATTTTTTCTTATTCTCTTAGAGTGCAATTGCAACGAACATTCTGCACAATGCCATTTTGATATGGCTGTTTATATAGCAACTGGAAATAGCAGCGGTGGAGTGTGTGATGATTGTCAACATAACACTGTGGGGCATAATTGTGAGCAGTGCAAGCCCTTCTACTTCCAACATCCAGAGAGAGATATCCGCGATCCCAACATCTGTGAACGTAAGTGCGTCATCTTTTCCTCGAGAAATGGTTTGCTAACTCTTACCAATCACAATAGTCTATCTCTGGTCAGGCCAGAGCTAACATGTGTTAGCTTAAAATCTACAGATGGAACATCGTATAGAATTATTCCATGTTCAGAAACAGAATATATTTATTCTCCATATTCACTGCACTGCAATTCCCATAATTTCCAGCATAGCCTTTGGCTGTATACACACATGTATTTATACAACTTTGATTTCCTTATTTTTACCTTAAAAATTATCCCAATGCAATCTCTATACAGATTAGTTCTACAATCCAGTAGTGCACGCTCACTGTGGTCAGTTATCAAGATGGATAACAGTCTTTCAACTAATAAATTTAGGCCTAATTATGAAAAAGGTATAATGGGGAAAAAATCATAGAACCAGAATTGTGGAGTTAAAAGGGGCCACAAGGGTCATCAAGTCCAGCCTTCTGCAGTGTGGAGGACAACCAGCTGAACCAACCTCAAAAGTGGACCTTCAACCTCTCCTTAAAACCTTCTGAGGCAGAGAACTCACAGCCTCTGCTTACATTAATCTTCACCTGGCATCAGCAGCTAGCTAATGGCAAGACCAGCTCAGCCTACAGAGAAAGGATATTCCTCAACTCAAGTACCACTATTAAAGCAGTCAATACTTCTGTGGCTGCAGTTTCTGAACCATAGTCAAGAGTACCCTACATATGGTACATTGAATAGTCAAACTGGGTGGAAAGACAAAACTGTGACAAGGGAGAATCAGGCATTGCAACCTGTTTCATCAGAAAGACTGAAATTGTCCATCTGCTCCTTTAGAAGAAATGTAACTTCACCTGAGTAACATCACTTTAATACCTAAAGTCAGGGACCATGAACCCAGAGTTCCTTCTTGTTAGGATTCCATTATTTTCCTTAGCCAACTCATTACAGGTAGCCTTTGCTTAACAGCCATTCATTTAGTGATGGTTCGGAATTACAACTGTGCTGGAAAAACAGACTTATGACTGGTCCTCACACAACCATTGCAGCATCCCCGCAATCACATGATTACAATTTGGGCACATGGCATCCGGTTTGCATTTATGACTATTGCAGCGTCCCATGGTCACGTGATCACCATTTTCTACCTTTTGGGCCGTTTTCTGGCAAGCAAAATCAGTGGGGAACCACGTGATTCACTTAATGACCATGTGGTTTGCTTAATGCCTGCGGTGATTGGTTTAACAGCCACCGCAAAAAAGGTCATGAAATCAGGTGAGATTGGGTTAATGACCGCTTAGCTTAGCAACCAAAATTCCGGTCTCAATTGTGGTCATTAAGCGAGGACTACCTGTATTGCCTGCAATCATTGAACAAACGCTGGCCCACTTCACCTGATTCTGATGGGAAAGAAGAAATATCAGTGTTGTGAGAATGTTGATATCTGAGTCTCCACCAGTGGCAGGAGAGATATGCTATCAAAATGTTTCAAGTATTGGAAAAGGGCTGTTGTTTTGATGGTGGAGCCCAACACCTTTTGATTGTAAGAGATTCAGATTGCTGAGCAATGCAAGTAATGATTTATTTGGCTATATGTGTTTGTATAGCTATGTTGATGCATTAGAAAATGTGTTCCTTCATTTAGCATGTAACTGCGACCCTGTGGGCTCCCAGAATGGTGGAATCTGTGATCGTTACACAGACTACTCTGCTGGCCTCATTGCTGGACAGTGCCGTTGTAAATTATTTGTCGAAGGGGAACGTTGTGATTTCTGCAAAGAAGGCTTTTATGGATTAAGCTCAGACAATCCTCTTGGCTGTCAGTGTAAGTATAACATTGTTACGTTGACATTTGGCAAACCCTTCAAATATGAATTCTATTGATTAGGGGCCTATGAATCATTCTTTCTAAAAGCCTGGAGTCCCTACCATGACGCCATTTAATTTTACTGATATAAAGAGACAAACTCAAATTGGATTGTGTAGTTTGAAAGATGGTTAAGATAGGATGTGTTTCTTTCCTAAATATGCAGTTGTGCATATTTCAGAGTGAAGTTGTTCAGTTCATTTGTTTCTGAAGCAGTGATACCTCTAATTCTAATATGTGCATGTGCAAATGCCTATATTTAGTTGTAATGAACTTTCCAGTGTATCATTTAGTTGTTCAACCACATATATTTCTGATTGTCAGACTAGTATAGTTTAGATGCACTTTGGATGTACTTCTGTTTTTGATGCTTTTATTTAAGCTTGTATAGATTTCACTGATTGCTCATTACTACTGGTTGTAATTTTTGTTGTATTGTTTATTGCAACGTTGACCTGCAGTTAAATACACATAAGCAAAAATAAGCCAAACCAAGGAACTGGAACCACAAAGGGAAGGAGGGGAAGCAATTTGTCATTAAGTCGCCAGCAAAAAATGAGCGATCGTGTTGAGATAAATATTTGCTGCAAGTGCTGTACAAACAATAATCAAAACACATTAATCCTGATTTATTTACTTGCTCTTCCTAATACAGCTTGTGCATGCAATCCTTTGGGCGCACATCCCGGAGGGAATCCTTGTGACTCTGAGACAGGAAACTGCTACTGTAAACGTCTTGTTACTGGAAGGCACTGTGATCAATGTCTGGTAAGTTGTCTTGCTTATAATAGCATTTAGGTCAAAAGAAGGAAAAGAAAGAAGCCTTCTAGCAACATCTGATTAACTTTATTTCAAAGGTCCAAATAGTTAGTCTTCATGGTATGCCACAGAAGTTGCATAGAGTGAATACTATCTTCCAGATGGGGACTACAGTTCCCAGAATTCCCAGCCAGGGTGGCCTTTGGGTATGTAGCTTGGAAATTCTTGTAGTGGTAGTCATATCACCTTCTAGCTTGTAGAAAGCAGCTCTTAAAGTTGACTGTCTTACCCAAAGATATCCAAGTCATATCACAGGAGAGCCACCTTTTCTCCGCACCTTTTTCTAGTTGTGCAGATAATACTGATTAGGGATGGGGTCATTTTCTCTGCTCTGCCCCTTTCTCACATTGACTCGGCTCTCCCTGGTTATTATTCCTTTATTTTTTTAATTAATTACAGTTTTATCCCACTCTTTTTTCAAAGAGCTTAAGGTAACATACATGATTCTCTCCCCACGGCCTTTTATCTTCACAACTCTCTTATCTATTAGGTTAGAATAAGAAAAAGCAAATGGCTCAAAGTCATCCAGTAAGATTTCTGGATGACCAGGAATTTTAATCTGGCTTTTGTTAGGCCTAACCTCAATATTTTATCTGGATAATCCCTGCATAAAGAAAATATCAATTCTTCTTTTTTCCCCATGTAAATTATCAGTATCCTAAAAGGTTCATAGGACATCATTTTTCTATTTCCTGTTTTATCTTTTGAGTGGGTTGTAACTTGTGCATTAATACAAGTGGTCCTCACTTAGCAACCATTTGTTCAGTGACTGAACTTACAATGGTGCTGAAAGAGTGGTAGTTATGACCAATCCTTGTACTTATGTCTGTCACAGTGTCCCCACGGTCACGTGATTGTGATCTGGGTGCTTGGCTCCTGGCTTGGAATTACATCACAGCATCCCACAGTCACAATTGCCATTTGTGACCTTCTTTGCTGGCTTCCTCCAAGCAAAGACAATGGGAAAGCCAGCAAGAGGTTACAACCACATGATATCATGCTTAACAACAGCACAGGAGTTGCTTAATGCCAGCAACCGGAAGTGCCAGAACTGCTGTCGCTATGCAGCATGGTCACATGACATTGCACTTTATGACTGTGTCACTTAGCAATGGGAATTCCAGTCCCAATTACTGTTGTTAAGTGAGGACTACCTGTATTGATAGAACCAAGGAAGGACAGCAGTTGTAGAGGAAAGTGATTGTTTTTCATGCCTGAGAATAATAAAAGCAAACCAAAGAGTGATGGCTTTGCCGTTAGTACTCAACATTTGCCTTGGCCAATTCAGCCTTTTTGTACTGCCTCTGATGCCTGCTTGTGACTCAAAGCATGTTGTTGCACCAGTAATGTCCTGAATTGTCCCTTGCAGCCTGAACACTGGGGGCTGAGCAATGATATGGATGGGTGTCGACCGTGTGATTGTGATCAAGGAGGTTCACTCAGCAATAAGTAAGTTGAATTCCTGCTGTCGTACCTATGAGCTTTTTAAATGCATCTTTTTAAGTGGTTATAGTTCAGAAGCAAACAACATTCTAGACTTTTCCAGAATGTTCTATTCCTGGATTGATAAATTTTGCAAATCTCCAAATTAAAGACAGGATGTAAGAGAAAAGGAAAAGAAATCTAACTAAATCTAGTTGATACCAACACATTCACTACACTTCTCCAAACCTTGCAAATTATCTTTGTTCTGTTATGTCCATCTACTGATTCATACGTTGCCTTTTATTATTTAAACTTCTCACCTCTTTGTTTTTGAGAATCTCAACTTCATCCAACCTTGACTTTCCTGGCCTTCCCCCTTCCTCTTGATCCATTCACTCTTCCTTCCTACATAAATTTGAATTTTAATTCCCATCATCTTCAGCCAGCATTTAGTATTTAGGTGTATCTGCTTTAGTTCTTTTACTAATTGGCTCAGCTTCTTTATTTATACTTAATAATAATAATTTATTAAATTTATATGCTGCCCGGCTCCCAGCGACTCTGGGAGGTTGGGATAACCATTACACAATCCAGTAACTTCAGCAAAACTCTTCGCTGCATTTTTAGATTCACTGTCCCACCTCTCTGAGGAAATTAAGATGTAACACATTTGACCCAGCTCATATTTTTATTCTGATCATTTTTCATGAGTTGTTTCCCACGCAGGCAGTAGCTATTCTCAATAGTCCTATTAAAGTTATTTGGTGGAACCACGAAGCTGCCTAACCTTTGAATATTCTGAGGCATTGATTGCAAAAACATCTGTAATGGGTGTCATTTGCTAAAAGAACTTGACCTAAACTGCATTCCCATTTCCTTTTCTGCACTTCTGAGAAAATGACCTCATTCATCCGGACATTTCAGATTAAAAACTTCAGCAGTCCAGATGCCTGTTTTTACAACCTTACTTTCTAGTTAGGCAACAACTGTCTGAAAGGATGAATGTTCCTAACAGAAATTCCTTCCCATATAAGCCGTGGTGGCTTCAGACAGCACCTGAGGTGCACAGCTGCACTGAACAGCTAAGTTGTGGATTTGAATGAAGGAAAACAACCATAACAAAAGATGGAGTCATTGTGCCAAGTAAAGGAAGCATCTGAAGTTTGACAAAATCAATCTGGGATGGATACAGTAATTTCGCAAGAAGGGAGAATGTTTCTCAATGCTTCCATGGGATATTTTTCACCCCAGGGCTTTGAATTGGATGGTATGCAAGTCACTTATTGATCTGAACCTAAGCATCTGTATTGGGAGGTCTGCCTACAAAGCAACAGCTAAATGCATGATTCATGATGGTGATGCAGCCACGTTGGCTGATAGATTGGTGAAACTTGTTGTAAACCTTTCTTTAATTATGCAGAAATATCTATGATTGAGCTATAGACTCTTGTGGTTGCCTACTCTTAGATGTCTTTATTTTTTTTTAATGTACAATGGAAAGAGGCATAAAGAGGTATAAAATTTCCTGAAGATAAAGAATTTCATTCTGTTTTTCAGCTGCTCAAGTGAATCTGGTCAGTGCCAGTGCAGGCCTCATCTGATTGGCCGCCAGTGCCAGGAAGTAGAACCTGGATATTTTTTCATATCTTTGGATCATTATGTCTATGAAGCAGAGGATGCCCACTTTGGCCCTGTGAGTTTCAGCTTTAGCTAGCAATCGAAGTACTGTACATCAGAATCATTGCTACGAGTCCTTTTCATTCCAGTTTTCAGTTTTGTTTTTGCCCTGTTAGCCCCATCCCATCACAAATAAATAAGAATTATTTAAATGGCTGGCTTAGGAAGGATAGTACCCAAAAAATTAAAAGAAAATAAAACCAATGGTCCGGTAAAGAGTTGGTCCCTAAAATGTAATGGTGTCATGCAACAGTATTTATAGCCTATGAAGATAATGGTGAGATTCTATATGAAATTTAGGATATAATTTAAAAATTCCGAATGCCTGCATATAGATTTTTTTTACTTTGAATGGGTTATATCTGAGTTTGTAGAAATCAGTGCTAGACTGAAACACTGAAGTGTGTGGAGTTCACGTGCCTTCAGTTATTGTGTTCTCACACACAATTAGACAATCAGCTGCTTTTATAATCTTACTAGACAACCCATGACCTGTTGGGTCATCATTTCAGAGATATTTCCTTACCTAAACAGAGAAACAGAATGATCAAAGGCAAAAAAGCAGTGGGAGCGGGAGCAACTTCAAGTCCCAGCTTGCTGCCGGCTTCCCCATTGACTTTGCTTGTGGGAAGCTGGCAGAGAGCATCAGAAATCTTCCTCCCTCCCTCCCTCCCTTCCCAGATTCCTCAGTGTCTTCAACATTCTAATGTACCTCCTTCACTGGAAAAGTTCTTAAAAATTTGGGGAGACATTCCAAGATGTATCTGCCTTGAAAGTAGCCAGTGTTAAACTGTATAGCCCAGTCAAACATCAGGAGTTGACCACAGGAAATGTTTTATGACATTTTGTATTATGTCATAAAATGTTTTATAAAATTTGCCAAATTTCTATGCCACAGGAGTCATGTACATTTATATGTGGTCTTCATCATTCCAGGAACATTTGATCCCTCTTATTTCTTCTATTTCTGATCAGTATGTTGATTTAGAAGCATTTTTGATGTTTTGGCCCACTTTGCAGTAAAGTTATAGGTACAGTATTATTTCATTTCAAATCTCCCCTGAAATAGTTTGTCTAAGTGTAAAAAAACATACAAAGACCATTTGTCAACTAATAGAAATAAACAATGCATGCGTGTGAACTGAATCTGTCCTTAGTCACCATTTGTAGGTATCTATCAGTAAGGGTGTGAATGTGACATCTGGGATTAAAAGTCCCAACACATCTGGAGAAGGCTGCTGGAATACCATCCTGTCATGAGTAAGGATGGCGAGCAGGGGGCTCCCATCCAGGCTGTAAAGCGCATGCGTAGTACTGAGGAATTAGGTAGCCATTCAAAGAGACACAGATTGGGCCCGCCTTAGCCTTTGGGGTTTATATGTCTGGGTTTTTCCCACGCTTCTTCAGTTTGTTAGGATTTTCTGTTATGTAGCGGTAATAAAACACTAGAGACCTATTCCTTGTCTCAGCGTGGTTCCTGGCTGTTAGGACATCAATCCTAACAAACTCCTACTCCCATCGAAAGAGGGAGGAACAAAGAATTTAAAGGGGAGACATTTGGAAATGTCTTCAGAAAACCAAGAAATTCTGCTCGCCATCCTTACTCATGACGCATCCTCATAGTACTTCTTTGTCTACATTTCTTTGGAACATGCATGCGTCATCTTAAAATAGCAGACTAATTTGCTTCTCTTCTGTAGGGTGTGAGTTTAGTTGAGCGCCTGTATTCTCAAGATCGTATACCTTCATGGACTGGAATAGGGTTTGTGAGAGTTCCTGAAGGAGCGTATTTGGAATTCTATATCGACAATATTCCATTCTCTATGGAATATGATGTTCTGATTCGATACGAGCCACAGGTAAGTGGCTGCTTATAGCGTCATGCTGTTTCTGAATGAGGAATACTAATATTTTAAAGACGTTCAAGAGCTGCTGATCTAAACATCTGTGCACCTAGTGGTCTGAATAGATAAGTGCTTTTTATAGCAATGGCAAGTGGATGATGCATGTGGTGATTCTCACAGTTGTCCTGTGGCCTCCAGTTAACGCTTCTTCCAAAGCAAGGGTGCATAAGAATTCTTTATGGTTCAAATAGTCCTAATTCCTTCATTAGACAACATAGATTGATACCTACATGATGTATTTTGAGTTTCGAAATTAACGTGGATCATTTTTCCTAGTTACCAGATCACTGGGAGAAAGCTAGCATTCGTGTATTTCGCCCAGGCAGAATTCCTGCTAGTAGTAGATGTGGCAATACTGTTCCTGATGATGACAATCAAGAGGTATCATTATCTCCAGGTTCCAGGTGAGTCTCAAAGTAGAAGTATAAAACAAAGGAACAATAAAGAGAAAAGGCTCAGTGTCATCTAATTAACAGTCTCAAAAAAAATCCAGTGCTGTTTTATATATGCCTTGGGATCTCCCACATTATTTTTCCTTCATGGATGTCCTATTGCTAATGTAGGTATGCAGTCCTTCCGCACCCAATATGCTTTGAAAAGGGCCTGAATTACACTGTTCGGTTGGAGCTGCCACAGTATTCCTTAAACTCAGAGGTGGAAAATCCATACACGCTCATTGATTCAGTAAGTGGATGCTAATATCAGCTCTTTGGTTGTGACATAGCCAGTGAGGATGAGCTGCTGAAAGAGTTCCTATGAGCATAGCTTTTAGCCCAAATGGCCTGCCTAGAGAGGCATTTTAAAGACATGAATGAGATTTGAGGGGCCTTAAGTAACAGCCCCACCTTCTGATTGCTTCTATACACTCTAGAATTACTTGCCTCTTTTTTTAATGTGGAGGCCATGGCTTTCCCCACCATCATCTCAGCCTCACTGACTCTAGAAGCTGGAATCAAAGGATTATTTGGAAATGGAAGAGGCATGCAGCTGAACCAATGAGGATACTGAAATGCAAGTGGGTGGTCCTATTGTTAACTCCATTGCCTTCATTGGCTGGGTGCCCAAAAGGCAACACTTGACTGGTTCAGCTGCCTACTTCTTTTCTTTAGAGGACTACTGTATTTTTGGAAGGCCACTTTAGCAACCAAGTATACCATCCGGAAGCCCCTCTGAATAAATTCTCTAGTGAAGTGACTGTAGATACCTCCTTATGATATATGGGAAAATTGTTCTTGGTAATGGTTGATAATAGCCAAGGTTGGTCACCTGAGTGCCCCAAAGCAAGAGAGGAAGGAGAGAATGAGCTGTCTTACATTTAAATCACAAAGCTGTACTTGGAACATGAGTTCTGCTTTTCATTTTTTCGGTGATTCTTGCTGAAATCTACAGAAGGTTGCACATATCAGGGGGAACTTGGGAATTGGTTCTGCCAAGTGAGATGAGGTTGAGGAACTAAGCAAAGCCCCACCACATAGGGAGTGTTTCTTGTGGACTGTGACTTTGGAAGATAAAACATTTGGATTGCACATCTTAAAATATAGTAATACAGCTTGGTTAAAATCATTTCACAGCTTGTTCTCATGCCATATTGCAAGTCACTGGACTTATTCACAGTTGGAGGCAGAGGTGATGATGTGACAACTAACAGTGCCTGGGAAACATTTCAAAGATACCGCTGCCTGGAGAACAGCAGGAGCGTTGTTAAAACCCCCATGACTGATGTTTGCAGGAATATAATTTTTAGCATCTCAGCCCTGTTGCATGAAACAGCACTGGGTAAGTAGGTTTCACTGGTTTAGAACATGATTTGGAGAATGTTCAACAATCCCATAGATTGAATATTTATGTTGAGCACATAGAGAAAGGAATTAATATTGCAGTCTGCTAAAACTTGGGCACATTTGCAGTAAAACCCAAATAATCAACTGGTTTCAACTATAATGTGGAAAATAATCAACAACATACAAGCAGACCTCCAATACATTGGGAATTTTTCTCCCTCATCTTTCCCTTCTAGTTCCTTATGTAGTCCAGACCTACTCTGGAGTTACTCCAAACCTTTGGAGCAGATATGAGAAATCTGTAAAAGGATAGGTGAATCCAAATCATCAAAAATATTCATTCAACTGGCAAACAGACACAATTGAACATAAGTACGTACATATTGTTGCTTCATCCAAAATTAGTTGTTAGTTCCTCTAAATCAGTGTTTCTCAACCTCAGCAACTTTAAGAACTGTGGACTTAGCTCCCCCGTACTGGCTGGGGGAATTCTGTGAGTTGAAGTCCACACATCTTAAAATTGCTGAGGTCGAGAAACATTGCTCTAAACACAGACAGCATTTCCAATCATTAATATTTGTCTAAAAAAATGAAGACTGAGACTAAAGCTACCTAATGAATCAGTTTGCATCACTGATACTTACATATATCAATCATTTTAACAAGTTACTTGCCATTTCCTTGGCTGCTGTGTATTTTAATGTTTGTATTTATGGTGTAATTGTTTTATTTTTACTTGATATTGTTCACCACCCAGAGTCACTTGTTGAGATGGGAGGCTATACAGAATGAATGAATGAATGAATTCCTCCAAATATCTTTTTTTCTTTTTCTTTTTTTCAGCTTGCCAGTGTGACCCACAAGGTTCACTGAGTTCAGTATGTGATCCCAATGGAGGCCATTGTCAATGTCGGCCAAATGTTGTTGGCAGAAGATGTGACAAATGTGCCCCTGGCACTTTTGGATTTGGACCCACTGGATGCAAATGTATGTTCTTTCTTTGTTCCAAAGGCCCTGTTGCTGCTCTATAATGTTACTTCGTAAGAAATAAGAAAAAATATCTTTTGGTTTCTCTCTTCTAGTACATCTGTAAGGATCCTCATGAACTAAGATAACTAAGATAAAAAGACTAATCTTTCTAATGTTGGTAATTAACTAGCTGGAGATTTAAAAATCCACAACTACGTGATTATGGGTGGTGTTGACTTTCCATTTCATCCAGATGTCTGTATGTTGTGTTTGTTTGTTTTTTTAGCCTGCGAATGTCATGTTCAAGCTTCCGTTAATGCCTTCTGCCATCCAGAGACTGGACAGTGCCATTGTTTCCATGGAGTATATGGTCGCCAGTGTGACAGATGCTTGCCTGGATATTGGGGTTTCCCAAGCTGTCAACCCTGCCAGTGCAACGGCCATGCAGATGAATGTGACCCATACAGTGGACAATGCTTGAGTTGCCGTGATCACACCTCAGGCCCCAACTGTGAAAGGTATTGCTTCTTTTTGGCATAAGGAGAACTTGGTTTTAAAAGGTGATGTGCATGCAAATGTTTAGATAAAATGCATTGCTTCTGCAACATAACATTTTAGCAAGAGTGATTGCCCTGTGTTCTGAAAGTTTAGTCTCAAATCTCTTCTTTGTGGTTTCTAAGATTCTTAGGAATGTAGAAGCAGAGCTTGCTGCAGCAGGGTTCACAAAGTGTACCAAACAAGGGTTCACAGTGTACCAAACAGGGTTTATGTTGTATTTTAATTGGTTTCACAGAAATGCAACTTTCTACAGCACTGTTCATCAACCTTAGCAACTTTAAGATGAGTGGACTTCAAAAATTCTGGGAGATTTAAGAAGTCCACACATCTTAAAATTGCTAAGGTTGAGAAATGCTGTTCTAGAGATACACATTTGCCTGTGAATTAAAGCAGATTCATATGACAAGTGAAATGTCAGGTGGGAAATGTCATTTGGTATGGATCTGTCTGCTGACATAAAAAAAAACTTTGACCTATGAAGTCCTTCATGGCTTGGCGCCTGGTTATCTATGGGACTGCCTCCTCCAACTGGATTTAGATCATGTAGGGGGGGGCTCCTTGATGTCCCACATTTCTGGGATGTCAGAGGAGCCAGATCTAGAAGGTGCTGCTTCTTTGAAGCAGCCCCAGTGCTATGGAATGTGCTTCCCCTGGTAGCTTTTAGGAGGTTATTAAAAACAGAGCTTTTTCAAAGCACCTTTCAGGAACATCCCTGGCACCTCTTTTTGTTTTGACACTGTAACTGCCAAAAGTTGTGGAGATTGCAGTGAGATAAAAATCCAATACAGGTAGTCTCGACTTAACGACCATTCATTTAACGGTGGTCCAAAGTTACAATGGCCTCAGAATGGGTGCTTTGCGAAACGTCACGTCACATGATCACATTTTGAGCACTTGGCAACCGGCTCACATTTATGACTTGGTTGCAGCGTCCTGTGGTCACGTGATCACATTTTGTGATTATTTTTTCTTTTCTTTTCTTTTCTTTTTTGCTGTTTTCCAGCTAATCCAGCCCATTGGGGAAGCTGGATTTGCTTAATGACTGTGATGATTTGCTTAACGACTGTAAAAATGGTCACAAAATTGGGTCTGGTCACATGGTGACTTGACATGATTTCAACGACTTACAGTGGAAATTCTGGTCCCCATTGTGGTTGTTAAGTCAAGGACTACCTGTAAACAAACAAACAGGGTTTTTTAAAAGCCCAGTGAAAACAACTTTAGGCTATGTTCTTTACACTGTACTTAGAGAACAATGTTAACTTCATAACAAGCCTATTTTCAGTGGATCGGTATGTATAATATGTATGATAAACCTTGTACTATAAAATTAGGTGCCTTGCTGGTTATTATGGAGATCCAGTCCTGGGATCAGGAGATCACTGTCGTCCATGCCCTTGCCCCGATGGACCAGAAAGTGGGCGCCAGTTTGCCAGTGGCTGTTATCAAGATCGGATTACGTTGCAAGTGGTGTGTGTTTGTGAGAAAGGATATAAAGGTAAACTGGGTTGGGAAATAATCTAATTAATGCCCTAGAATAGCATTGGTTGTCTGCAACTGTTTGGATGTTGCTGCCAGACATCTGGCATCTTTTTGGACCTGGTGCAGCTTTCTCAGTTATGGCCCCACCTGAATAAACCTCAGATCCAGCAGGATCATTACATCTTACGGGATTTTCATGGTCCCCTTTGCAATCTTAAGAAATGTCATGCAAGATCAGCCAAATCTAGAATAGATTCAGGCCATTGAAAAAACAGTAAGAAAACCTACTACTATTTAACTTTAATTTGTTTGCCTGTAGACACAGCCTCACCAGCCTTCAATGTATAACATTTATTTATTTTTTGTGCAGCTCCCCCTTAGTTATCCATTCCTGTTAATAATTAATCCAATTCAGTGCCATTATATGAATGCTGATGCTTTACAAAGAGTTAAAGATGGGTCCTGTTTCTTAATGCACACAGAGGACTTTTTCTCCCATACTTTGGTTTCTGGCGTGATTTGCTGAAGCTTTTTCTTTCTTTGATTGCTGGTTGAACAGGAAGTAGATGTGATGAATGTGCTTCTCTCTTCTTTGGAAACCCTGAAGACGCTGGAGGGACTTGCCAGCCCTGCCAGTGTAACAACCACGTTGATTCCTCTGATCCAGAGGCTTGTAACAAAAAGACAGGATTGTGCCTCAAGTGTTTGTATCACACGCAAGGTGAACATTGCCAAGAGTGTAAACCCGGCTACTATGGATGGGCTCTTCAACAGGGTTGTAGAAGTAAGTGGACAGGGATCTCTGCTTTTGACTGTTACAGATGCCATGTGGCACTTAGTTATCTGCAAAGATACGGCTTCTGACTTGCAAGATCTACTCATTATTTTCTACAATCACAACACACCCAATTGGAGTTTTTTGCACAAAGACACACTGTACAAATTAAGGAAGTCTGAGCTAAAAAGTTTCTTCTCAGCTTTATTCCCTTCAAAAATCCAGATTGTACCCATTTCACTAATGTAATTTGGGAAGGATGAGGGAACAAAGTAATTTCCTCAGTGCTGTTGTTAACTGGAAATCAGAAATCCTTTTTAATCTACTGGGAATTTACCCATAGGTTGCACTCTGTCTTCTCTCCAATTCTAGGGTGGAGCAAATACTGGAAATTCCTATGTTGGAAAGATAAAGCTCTTGAAAGGTCAAAAGATGACTCTACTCCAGGATGAATAGGCTTTTGTGGGTTACAAGGCTCTCTTAATTTAACCCCAACCTCTAATTCTGCAGGATTAATCTTGAAAATGCAAAAGCAATGCGTTTTGAAATGGTTTTGCTTAATTTGGTAACTTTTGCACACCCTGAAAAGAAGCTTCGAGGAGTGGGAAGTCTTTCTTATTAACATCCATTGTTTCCCTTTATGAATGGAAGACATCCTACCTGATGACCTTCATACATCAGAGGGGAAACCTATTGTGTATAGGAACAATGGATTTCTTTAAAAATTCAGTGGGAAGGTGGGGGGTGAGAATACAAAAAACATCAATACCTTCAATGTGGCTAAGTCTTTATGCGTCTTACAGAGCAGTGTTTCTCGACCGTAGCAACTTAGCAAGGCTGGCTGGGGAATTCTGGGAGTTGAGGTCCACACATCTTAAATTGCCACGGTTGAGAAACACTGTTATAGAGAGATAACTTATCTGAACTTATATATACCAATCATACATTAATAAACCATAGCAGTCAAGGAATGGACGTTAGCAGAAAAAAGCCATGCGTGGGTATTGAAATCAGTCTTTTGTAACTTGGATTCCTCCGGTGTTTTTGAATTATAAATCTCATATATCTCTACTCAGAATGATTAATAGGATTTCATTATTGTATCAATTATTTCAGAACAGGCCACTGGAATAGAAGAAAAAAAGATTTAAATAATACTTGCTTGGATCTCATTAATCCACTTAATGCAAGTGTCACGGTATCCAACTGCTGGCAGGGAAATTGTCTGAAGTTAGGCTGTTAGGCTGCTGGCTTTGGAAACATTGCTCTAATACCTTCTCTTTTCCTGGCATGACTGCTTCTTCCCACAAGCACCCTGTAAGACGTTGTTTTTGCTGCTACTCCATTCCAGAATGTACCTGCAATTACCTGGGAACTGTCCGTCAGCGTTGCAGCAGCTCTGAAGACTGTGAGTGTGAGAAAGAAACGGGCCAGTGCCAGTGTCTTCCTAATGTGGTTGGACAGAATTGTGATCACTGTGCCCCAAACACGTGGCAACTGAGCAGTGGGACTGGGTGTGAACCGTGTGCCTGTAATCCTGAGCATTCCTTTGGCACATCTTGCAATGAGGTGAGAAGGCTTTATCAGAGCTAGATAATCGAGATCCAGGCAACTGAGATCTAAACTCATCCTCCAGGAAATAATAAATAATAATATTCCCTCCAGAAGAGACCCAGTTTGGTGTAGTGGTTAACGCACCAGGCTAGAAAGCAGGAGATGGTGAGTTCTAGTCCCTTAGGCGCAAAGCCAGCTGGGTGACCTTGGGCCAGTCACTCACTCTCAGTCCTAGGAAGAAGGCAATGGCAAACCACTTCTGAAAAACCTTGCCAAGAAAACTGCAGGGACTAGTCCAGGCAGTTGCCAGGAGTCAAGACTGACTTGAGGGTGCACACACATTCCCTCCAGAAGTGTCTGCAGAGGAAGTTTTGGAGAACAAATGATAAAAGCAGCGTTCCACGATTGTGATGCAAGCTCGGTCCCTCTTTTATGTGTGTCATGACGTCACACGTGTGTTTGAAAGAGATGGAGCTTGCATCGCATTGGGGCAAGGCAGCCTTTGTTACTTTGACAAAAGCCTCCAATTCTGTGGTCACCTTTGCTCTACTTCATCTTTTGTGGGGGGGTTTGGTAAGCCAGCTGTTTTATAGTCAGCAACCTGTGTTCATATTAGTCTACATGGGACAATCTGATTGATCGATTGCTTGAGCTGGATTAACAACTCACACCTTTATCTCCAGGAGCTTAATGTGGTGTACGTAGCATTCCCTCCCTCAATTTTTCCCCCAGCCACCACCCTGTAAGGGAGGTCCGGCTTCAAGAGAGGGACTGGCCCCAAGAAGGTAGATTTGAACCTGGTCTTAACCTAACACCCTGAATTCAACAACACCCAATTGTTTTATCCATCTCTACATCATTCTGTAATAAAGGAGCAAATACTTTTTCTGAAGATTTGTGTAAAGACAAAAGCAGTACAAAGGAATTTGAAAGCTCGTTGTGACAATTCATTGCACGTTCCATGAAAACATTAAAATAAGCCATCGTATGAAAAATCTTTATGTAGATTTTCATGCACAGAAGGTTTGTTTTAATAAGGAGACAGCATTCAGTCCCAAACGTTTTTGCACAAAAAAAAAAAAACTGCAGTAGGTGCAGGGGGCTCCACAGGGTGTGGTCAAAGATGTCAAGATGGTGGCCACAGTCATGGGATCTAAGCTCCGCCTGTTTTTTATGTGGCCTGCACTGTTGTGGCTGCCATCTTGACCTTTTTTTTTAACCAGGCCTGCAGACACTCTGAGTAAGTGACAGCAAGCATTTGGCAAATAGCTATATATCGGTATTGCAGAAGGATAGTTTGGCCAGTGACTTCAGTAGTGATATTTAAGTTTTATTGCATAAGTAATTGTTCTTCTTGCATAATATCTGCCATGATTTAAAAGGAATACGATTAACAGAAGAAGATAGGCTGGGTGAATTGCCCATATTAAAAAAAAACCTATGAGAGTTCCTTATTATGGATCCATATTATGCCCAGTCTGGCCTTAGTACCGATTGATCAGTGGCATAAACTTGTTTTCCCCCCTTCCCCCTTTAAATTAATAGTTCACTGGGCAATGCCAATGTATGCCAGGATTTGGAGGACGCACCTGTACAGAATGTCAGGAGTATTTCTGGGGTGATCCTCATGTGAGCTGTCAAGGTGAGTATGTTATCCAGTGTTTACTCTTCCTGTTTTCAAGGAAGACATTCAAATATTCAAATACCCAGCAATTGTGTCATTCTGAGATTATTGGACCATCTAAGATAGCTGATGATGATTTGTTTTGTGATGGTGAATGTGGAAAGAACAAAGCATCATTTATATTGGCTCCATTTTGCTTGGATGCAAGAAATTAGATACAAGACAGAAAAAGATAAGCGTGTCTTCGTTAGCCTCTTAATGTTGCAATATTTGTTACTTACACAGGACTTGCTAACAAAGCTTAGTCTCTTAATGTTGCAATATATGTTACCGTAAAGAAACTTTAAAAGATCTTGGCTGGCTTATCTGGTGTTCTATTTTAGTGCAGCTAAATTTAACATAGTTGAATTTAAATATTTGTTTATTAATAACACATTTAAATAAAAAAAATTAAAATAAGATTTTGCAGAGTTGTATGGAAGGCATAATCCTAATTTAGATACACATCTTTTTTCATTGTTTAATTAAAACTATAACAAATGTGAACTCATGCAGAAGAAGAAGGAAACAAAGTGTTGAAAGTTTAGAAATAATTGAACATGCCAAAAAGTAAGCTGAATATATGTAAATTCAGTTACATATAAAAAGTAAGAAAAAAAGCAAGGATCAGTTAAATCAGTTCATCAAATTATATGCTTCCATTGAAGCAATTTGGCAAATGAATATATTGCTTGGTTTCCATTGATCAATTCTCAGTGGATCATAACAGGTTTTAAATGATCAGTAACATGAAATGGTAATTGGAGGAGATTTTTTTTTATAAGTAGTTTTATCATACTCAGATAAATAATGTTTCATGACCTGCAGATCTAATCCAATCAAATATTTTTGGAAGATTGTTATTGATCAAATACTGATTAATACTTTCCAAATATTGTCAGAACTTGGTCTTTTAAATTGTTGGCCTTGTGTATTAGACAGCTTTTCTATGTGTCAGGTAACATCGAAATGCTGTCTTTAAATGCACATCCCTGATACCAGAATGTACCATCACACTTTTACTACTTAATGTTTTTCATGATAGGAGTGTATTTTCTTTCTCAATTTTTTTTAAACAGTATTGGCTATTTTCACACCGAAGTTAACAGTAGTTTAGACATACACGTCTCCATGATGCTGGCTGCTGAATTCTTCCTTGTCATCTGAGAACTTTCAGTTTTTTGTTTAAAAGCTAAGATTTTTTCGTTACATTTGAACTGGGAGGTGGGGGTGGGAGGTTGAATCCTGAGGGAGTGGCCTTGAGGGACAAGAGGAAGAGTCACCACCACCACCACCACCGTCAGATAAAAGAAACCTGAGTCTGGGGCAGAACTGTAGCCTGAGATAATGCCTCAGACAAGCTCCTTCCTAGTTCACACACAGGTGAAGGGAGGGAGAGGGAAAGTACATTCAGTCTTGCAAGATTCTGTTACCATATCTTTATCATAAAAGTAATATTGGCTTGTGTGACTTTGATTTCCTAGTCTGGTCCATCTTGAAGGGCTGACACCTAACAAGTTTTAATCCGGAGTGGAGAACCCATGACTCTTGCCTAATTCCTAAAGCCCCTTTGCAAGGAATCAGTTCAGACCTTTGGATAAAGGAATCTTTCTCTTCTTTAGCCATCTAGCATGTGTGGAAGACGCTGGCTGGGGATGCTGGCAGTGCTGGCTGGGAAATTCTGGGAGTTGAAGTCCACACATCTTAAAAGTTGCCACGTTTGAGTAACACTGCCTTAGAGAGTATCAACAGCCAAAGTTGTCTGTATCTTTTTGCTGCCCTCAAGTGGTCATCTGGATTACTGCATCTGAAATACGGTGGTCCTGCTGCACCTATTGGGTATAAGTGTCCATGTGATAAAATGTCAACCTTATCAGCTACCTAAAAGCAATCCAAATAAATATGCTTCACTGATTGAAGACATGCTTGGGATACTAGTGTTAGTAAAGGTTGCTTCCCCAATACTGTTTCTCATGCATACCTGCCCAGACTAGAACAATTTGTAACTGATGGTTTTCTCTTAACATTTTACCAGGTTATTTTGCCTCTTTGATGAAAACAGTTAAGTGTTCTGACCTGCCTTGAGGCATAAGCAAGGAATGTGTTTCTGGCGTCCTGTGCTACTTGACCATTTACTATTTTACAGTTGATATAGATTGGGCTGTTCTTAAATAAACATGATCTCCTGTCTCATGGAAGGTGAGATAACAAATCAGATTTCCCCTCCTGTGAGAAGCAGTTACTAAGTCTTTTGTTTGTTTAGGCATTTGGAGCCGTGGTGTTATCTTCTGCCTGTGGAAGGAAATGGCGTATCTTCCTTTCAAACTTGGTTGCGATAATATTGCAAATACCAACTTTTGTCTGTATGATCACATCAGAGATAGATCGATCATTCATTCATTCATTCATTCATTCATTCATTCATTCATTCATTCATTCATTCTGTCTTCTTTTGCATCCACATCTATACCCCCGCCTATTACACACATAACTCTTCTCTTCCCATTAGGTGTCACCCTTTGCTACTCACTCATAATGTATAACGCAGTGACATACAAAGCAGGGGCGTTAGTAGAGATTATATATTTCTATATGGATTTTGAATAGAGAATTGTAGACTTGGAAGGGACTATTTAGGCCATCAGATCCAACACTCTGTTCAGTACAGAAATTTATATTGAAGTAACCCCTGGCATAGGGCTGTCTAGCCTTTATTTTAACATATTTTGTGAAGGTGGGCTCACCATATCATACTGTATCATTTGGATAATTAGTTCCAAAGTCAGTGAATTTGATCTTACTGGTAGGAAGTTTGTCCTTACTTTCAGTCAGAATCTGCCTTCCTGTAACTTGAACCCGTTGTTCAGTGTCCTGCATTCTGTCATGGTAACTTACGTGCATTGACCTTGTTCTGCCAGATGTCCTTTTAGGTATTTGAAGAATGTTATCATATTCCTTCTTGGTCTTTTCTTCTCAAGGTTAAATGTTCCAGTTTGTGCAATCCTTCTTTATAGGACATAGTTTTTACTTCTCAGTCCTCAGCTTTTTCATCTGAACATGTTCCAGTTTTTCTGAATCCTCCTTAATTTATTATGCCCAGAATTGGGCACAGTACTCAGGGTGGGGCCTTTCCAGCAAATGATGAAGTTTCCATGATTTAGAAACTGTACTTCTGTTGATGAACTCTAGAAGGCACATCACATTTTTGACTCATCTCTAGCTATTGTTCTATCCTTTTCATTAGTACTACTATCAAGCCAGATGTCCCGCATCCTATATGTGTGCATTTGATTTCTACCTTCTAAATGAACAGTTTGGAATGCTCAGTTCTTCATCTGTCAGCTGCAGATTAGTTAAAACATTTCCCTTATCTTTTAATTCAAGTCATTACTCAGAATATTGAAGTATACGGGGCCCAGGACCAAACCTTGTAGCATCAAGTTGATATCTCATTTTACTATTTATGAGCAGTCTTGCAGTAGAGTTTTTAGCCAGCTATGTATCCACTTAATTATTATGCCATCTCGCCCATATTTAACTATGTTGCTAAGCAGAATATTGTGGGGTATTTTGCCAGATACCTTTCTGGAATCAAAATATATACTTCTTCATTATTCGCACAACCTAAGTAAATTATCCAATTAAAAATGAGATAAGTTTAGTCTGGCAAAACTGTTCTAAACAAATCCACGATCCTGTCATGACCACTGATGGTGAGCAGGAGGGGGCCCCCATCCAGGGGGGAAAACGCATGCGTAGTAGCGAGAATTTGAGCTGTCATTCAAAGAGACACAGAACAGACCCGCCTTGACTTTTGGGGTTTATCTGTATGGATTTTCTCATGCTTCTTCAGTTTGGTAGGATTTTCTGTCTACCGTAGCAGTAATAAAACACTAGAGAGCTATTCCTCGTCTCGGCATGGTTCCTGCTTGTTAGGACAGATCTGTTTTCAAGGTATTTACAATTCAATCTCTTTGTGATCTCTAGAGTCTTCCTGGGTATCAGTTTCAGACGGACTAATCTATAGATACCCAGATTCTCCTATTTTTAATACAGAGATCAAATTTGCCCTTCTCCAGTCTTCTAGTGGTTCACCAATTTTCCATGATTTCTCAAACAGAATACATAAAAGTTTGGTCAGGCCATCACCAAGGTTCTTCAGTATTTTAGGCTGTTGTTCATTTGCCACTGGAATTTTAAATTCTGAGGGTAAAAGGTATTCCTGAATTATTTGTCTGACTCAAGCTTTGACCTTTCTCCTTTATTGTAGGCGTCATAGTTGTTGCCTGATGGGAAGTATACCTCCTTTTTGGAAAGGACCAGTGAAAATATAACTTGAGTAGCTCTGCCTTTTCTTTGTTCTTGTTTTTCCATCATCATTTTCAGTAGTACATTCTTTTCTTTTTATTTTGATTATATCTGAAAAAGCCCTTGTTAGTTTGTAGAAGATTATATTATAGTAAGTATAATATAAGATTATATTAATATTGTGGAATATTTGTTTATAGAAGATTATGAGGGTTTTTAAAATGTTTTATTCATTCTACTTCAATCAACTTTGAAATATATTTTCCTGTTTTTTGAAGTTTTTAGATGCAACACATTCTGAGTCTTTCTTCATCTCTCCTTTTGAATACATTTTTTCCCAACTCAGGGAAGATTTGGTATTGACATATTTGCCATTCATTCCCACTGCCTTTTTTATGTATCTTGAGCTAATCTTGCAGTCATTGTTTGTAGGGCAAGTGAAGATAAGAAACCCAGTCCAGACGTACTTGGCTTTTTTTTTTTTTAGAAAGAGTAGTAACATTGAATTTGCTTGCTTCACCTATTATTGAGTCGCTGACCGACTTGTCCTCCCAGGAAACAGTGCGTAATCAAAGTGCGTAAGGTTATGCAAGGGTATCTCTTGAACTGAAGGTTTTATAGTTTTCCCTTTAAAATCTAATCACCACAACTTTACAATACTTCTTATGTAGCAGTAGATCCAGGATTAGTCATGTTGAGAATAGGTTTACTGAAACCAGTGAGATAAATTAGTCAAAAGTAACTTCCTCATGACCCTATTGAAATCAAGGCCTGTTGAGTTCATTGAATGTACTCTAAGCATATGCAGATCTAGATATTGGGCATTACCCACTATAGATTATGGTATTAAGTACTCCCAAGCTCTAGCAAGTCCAAGTCTGAACCTTGGTCAGGAAAATACTACATATTCTTGCCTTAAGATAAACATTATCTGGCAAATCCATGTGATATATACTGTATTATTTCATTATGAAGTATCTGAGAGTTGATTTCTAATTCATAGGGCTGTTTATTCATCTGCACTAAAAGATGTTTACATTCCCCATGTGTTTCGTTCTGCTCTAATATTAGTGGAGTATTGGGTACGTTTGGAATGTGGAGAATACGAGACCTGGTCAGTCTCACCAAATAGCTACATGGTGGTCGCCTATTCTTCAAATGGCTGCTGTGGTGGGCCTGGCCAGTCATAAAATAGATGTGGATGCTCCCAGCTTAAATCAAGAAATGCACACGGTAGTTTACCAAATGTCACCTTTGTCAGGATTGTGTGCACTTTCCAGAACCAGTAACTTGATATGCTAAAATGGATAGAAGGAGTAACCTGATGGGCTTTGGGATCTTCAAAAGAACGCAGTCATCTACTGATGGCTCCAATGTCTGGAATTTGACTAATTAGTCATTATCCTGAGTGAGCTATTTCTCCAAAACTAACCTTTTGTGGTAGAAAGGGTTAAGTAAGTCCTCCCCCCATGCCCCCCCCCACGCCTAGTGTTCAAAGCAAAATGAATTGCCTGAGGGGAGATACATTCCTTAGCAAGCAATTCACAGTGGGAACGCTGGAGTTGCTTTGAAGAAAATAAAGCACTATGTGTTGGCCTTTATTTCTGAGAACAAAAAGGCCACTTTGTTAAATTGCACCAACATAAGTTGAAGGGCAGGACAACACTTTTTTCTTTCTCTTTTGCATTCTTCCATCTATTGATCAAGTTCTCTGCAAGAGAACTGGCTTTGTTTAAGGTAATTTACTCCTTTAAATGGCCTTCTAGAAATCTGGCTAAAGAATGTGAATATGTTTAAATAAATGCGCATACAACGTGATTTTTCCTCCCCTAGTTATGTCATGTTCTTATGGGAAGTTTGACTATTTGGGTAAGAACTTGCAAACCAGAATCTTAAAAATAATATTCTGAAGGATCTCTGAAGGATTTGTGAGCCTCTTGTATGATAAACCTATAGGGGCTTACTGAACAATGGAATACATTTCTAATAGCCTTAATTTGCCCGATGTCAAAAAAACCCTGTCATCTGGATGTTGACGTATAAGCCTTTGATCTCATTTGGATTCCATTGCACAACAATAGTATTTCTCACAGTGGCGGAAAGGACATTCACATTTGTTTTGGTCTTTGTTTAAACAAAGCTTTTCAACAGTGGCATTTTCCAGTTTTGTTGTAACCTATCTGGCTATTTGTGGGGAGAGTAATGAAAATTTAAATTGCTGTTGATTGCCAAGAGGCCCAAATAGCAAGTCACAAATATAATCCAAAATTTGACATAGGTAAAACGATTTAACAAGTAAAATATTTAATAGATATTACATAACACACTTAAAACCCCAACTCATTGATTTATTACTAAAAGCCTTGTTTTTATAGCCATAGTTAAAAATTTGGCTGTTACTTCCGTAATTATGATAAGTTCTGATTTTCCATACAGAAAGTATGGGGAGAGAAAACACTCTATACCAATCTTTAAGTCCAATATAAGAGAGATTTTAAAGTCTTAAGGGGAGGATTGAACACCTGAAGGTCTACCAAATGAGGACATCACAGCCTGTATGTGATGTCCTTTCATATCCACGAGAAGGATGTGGGGATGAGAATGCATTTTCAGCCATTTTAAAATTTTATTTATTTATTAAACAAGTTTCTGTGGCTGCCCATCTCACCAGTGGAACTTTGGAAAGCAAACAAAGATAGAAGCTTAGTATATGATCCAAATCAATTAAAAAACATAAGTTGAGGCCTCTATTTAAAAAATCTCATCACCAGCGTATCACACACCCACATGCCAGAGCTTCATTGATATGGGGCAAAGCCAGGTCTTCAAGGCCTTCTGGAAGGCCAACAGGGTCAGGGCCATCCAACTCTCCAGGGCAAGGCTGTTGCATAAAGCAGGTACCATGACAAAGAAAGCATGCTTCGTAGAGCTTATTAGGTTGCACTGCTTTACCAAGTGGACCCAAAGCAGGCCCACTCTACTGGATACGGTGGGATGGGCAGAAATAATCAAGGTAGGTGGTCCTTCAATGACTCATGTTGGAAGAATGCCGTTCCAATTGAGGCATCACAAATCCTTCCTGATACACCTTTAGGAAAGCTTGAGTTATTCCCTTGCTTCCTTTTGCTTTCCTCCAAAAGGAGTTTACTGAATGAAGACCTTCATAGTTTAGGGCTTCTTAGCTGGTATTGCACCACAGCATGTACATATATGCAGCTAAGAATTATGTTTTGACTTTCACCTATTTTGGAGAAGGAATGGAAGGTACACAATGTGTTCAAGGAATATCCAGGTGGCCCAGACATTCAGTTTGGGAAAATTGCCACTTCTTATATTCATTCTGGGTTGACAATGGTGGGCTCCACTCCCCAAGTCTCTAGTGATAAACTTTATTTCTCCCTCTTTCAGCTTGTGACTGTGATTTACGAGGCATCCAGACTCTTCAGTGTAACCGTTCAACTGGCCAGTGCATCTGTAATGAGGGTGTTGAAGGTTTCCGTTGTGATAAATGTACCCGAGGCTACTCTGGCAACTTCCCAGACTGTGCTCCTTGTCATCAGTGTTTTGCCCTTTGGGATATCATCATTAGTGAGCTGACCAATAGGACACAGAGATTCCTGGAAAGAGCCAAAGTCCTAAAAATCACAGGGGTGAGTGGCCCCTACCAAGAGACTCTCAGCTCTGTGGAGGAAAAATTGAATGAGATTAAAAATATCATTGCTCAAAATCCTGCTACTGAGCCACTTAAGAACATTGGGGACCTCTTTGAGGAAGCAGAGTAAGTATGGCAAAGAACATAAATAACATTGCTTGCTGTTAGCTCAACCATGGCGAACTAGGTATCTCGTTGTTGAACTATTTTAATAAGAACTGCAGAGAGGAGGGGAGAAAAGGGAAGAAAAGGTGGAAATATTGCAGCAAACTGTGTTTATAATGAATTTGAATGGAAATGGTGAAGAAACCTAAGAATTAGCAAGGAAAAATTCTTATTGATTCCATACAGTATGTAGTCCTCCTCCTTCCTTTTTTTAATCTGGGAGGCAAAATGGCAAGACTGATGGATCTACTGATGCCATCAGTTGTTAACTGCAGTCCAGCTGTCACGTGAGAGAGATGTTAGCTAGCTTAATTACACCCTTGCCTGTTGATTGGCAGCCAAATAATCTCTTCAGATTTTCAGTGTAATCCAGTACATTGTCTTCTTTTCCAGCAGACCTTGGTCCTATTGGGAAAAAAAATCTATTTCACTAATTAATACTGATCTAGCTTCAATAGTTGCTAGACACTGTATTTCCAGTATGTGTTCCATTTCATAAGTCTAGTCCATAGGTCTGGTTTCACTTCCATAACGGCGTCTTCTCTTTGCTGTTTGATTTGTGACTCAGCTGGGATCCTATTGGAAATACTGGTTCCATGAACTAATGTTTCAGGTAGGCATGGATGTACAGCCACCTTGCAAATTGTATCGGTGTATCTAATATGTACATGTAAATGCCAGCTCATGGAATTAGCACTTCTGTATGATCTCGGACAGGTGGCAGGTTTGCAGGCCCCTGCAAGTGGGTTTGGGAGCTACTAAGCTTATGAAGCCTATAGGGATCAATAAAGCAATGAATAATATTTTTTATTCCATTTTTGGGGAGGGAACTACCACGCTTACGAAGTCTATTATATAGGGATCATTAAGCCAATGAATACTCTTTTTCATTCCTTAAAAAAAAAACCAAATAGATGTATCTGTGGCTTAGACCTTACCAACTGAAGGTAAAATAAAAACAGTAAAAATTGGGGTGGGATGATGTTCTCACATTCTAGAAAGGTGATTTCAGTCAAGGAAACTTGTCCAGTATCTGCCCAGAACCCAAAGTACACATTCATTTCTTGCAGGCCAAAGAAGGGCCCTATTGCAATGGCCTAATTTGATCTTTGGTTGTCAGCTAGACTACATTGCATTGTAGCCTACCTTGCAGGATGGCCTATTTTCACTAAGGAACCTTGGGCAAACTTTCAAGGAAATCAGGGTTCCCTGATGTACTGCACAGACTTTTGTTCCTGACAATAGTAATGCCAAAATGAAATCCTGTTGAAAGGTATTTGGGCATCAGTCATATTCATTCTGATGTATTTTTTTGTCAGAAGTTAAGAATTGCTGTGATTTATTTGCAGCTTTTAGAAATGGCTCCAAACCTAAGGCTTTCCAGCACGCCACCATCTTGACTAAGTGTTCCTTCACAGGGTTTTTGGATTTATTCCTTTATTCTTCAAGTGCAGCTCAAATTAAGTTCTGTATAGATTAGTTTGTGTGAAGCAACTACCTGCTGGTATTTTCATGTTTCAGTAGGATGGACCCATAGAAATATATTATTTTCACAAATAATTTGCCTATCCAAGGAGCAGTTCCCCATTTTGGGGCCCCTCACTCTAAATTATTCATATGCATTCTTAGAAATCTGCCCAACTCCTCTGTTGAGTAAATCTGCATCACAGCAATTTCTCTCATATTTCTGTTATTGCATATTTTTCAGACTTCATGGAGACCTTAAAAGACTGTATTGTGCAATTTTCCTTTCACAGAACATGTTTGTCTTATAGCCTATAAAAAAAGTTCTTAACACAGATGGTTTATTATGTGGGGTATGAAACAAATTAGGTATGGGTTCTATGAGCCAATGTTCTGACATAGATAGTTGGCAATATTCAAGTACATTACAGCAGACTTTTGGAATCCAGATGGTTAAATCTCATACAAGAGTGCTGTTTTCCTGAGCTCTTTTCCGTTTTGTGTTCACGAAGTAATGATAATGCAAAAAAAAAAAAAAGATAAACCCATCTATTAGGAAAGGATGTTGTAACACAATGATTAACCCTGATCGGGAAGAAAGGAAATAATTTGAAATGTGTGTTTATTTAGATTTGCAGCTAATAGGGTTTTAGTCCTATTACAGTAAATGGAGGTTTTCTTGGGTTCACAGGAAGTTAAAAACAGATGTGGCAAAAAAGATAACTGAAGTAGAAGAAAAGGTATCTATGGTAGCAAATGGAAGCAGCAGTGCAGACTCTGAACTGACAGCCTTAGAGGCAGATGCCAGGAGCTTACACAATGCCATGAAAGAACTTGCTGAACAGCTGGAGTTCATAAAAATCTCTGATATTCGAGGTTTGTATTTTATATGTCGAGGAATTTTGGTGGGGTAACTCTGGCTTTTAATAAGAAGGGAAACAGTGGGAGGAATCCTGAGCAGACATATTTCATATACATTTAACATAATCTAAGCCAAACTAAAGGCTTTAAGGAGGATCTGCCTTGAAAAGCAGAATGAAAATATTTTAAATAATTAAAAGTCACGTGGATATCAGTGGAACAAACTTAATTGGGCTTACTTATCCCTTGGCCATGTTTAATTATGGCTACATCATGCATTTAATTTCTAGACAGATGTGGTGGATTTCGGTGCTGCCACTGATTCCCAGGAAGGAGGAAGCACATTCCAGGCAGATAAGAGGATTCACAGTCCAGAGACTGTTGCTGGGAAAGTTAAGAGGTTCAAGGTAGTTCTGCCCTGGAGTCTCCCAAGTTATTTACCCTTAGGTCAGTTAGAGTAGCTCCAGTCTGGCAAGATTCTGTCTGTATGGTGAAAGCAATAAAGAACTGGAGTTTGGATTACACTGACTCATTGTTCTTGGGCTGGCCTTGACAACAGCTTCTCCAAACTGAATCATTGGAAAGGTTTGGCCCACAGGTCCTGTCATTCCTTAAGTGCCAGTTAGGGCTGAGAGAAGTTGTAGCCCGACTGAAGAGATCCAGGTTAGTGAAGGCTGTTCTAGAGGAACAATGCCGCGACAATCCTTGTGATGTTTTGTTGACATCAGTGGAATTTCATTAACATGATGAGCTTCACTGTCCCATCTTCTCAGTAGGTACAGCAGAGAGTTATTAAAACTAGATGGTTTCCCAGATCTTCTGCAGAGAATGAGAGTTGCACACAATGCTGGTTTAGGGAGAAGATAAGCCAGAGAGAACATAATGCTATCAGTGTTTCTCAACCTTGGCAACTTTTAAGATGTGTGGATTTCAACTCCCCGAATTCCCCAGTCAGCCAAGCTGAAGTCCACACGTCTTAAAGTTGCCAAGGTTGAGAAACTGCTATATATGTTTAAGGAAACTGATTTCTGCAAAATAATGTAACCGTGCATAGGGAGGGGATAAAATGATTCAATACTCAGCAAATACATAAAAACGGGACTGGCCCTCAGACAGTGGATAGGAATGGGGCTTCTAAAGGACCTCAGCTGGCACCAGGAGGAGCAGCAGTTGTTGCTGTGTATCTCCTGTAAAATGTACCTGCTGCCTTGCTTTGAGTGATGCTATGGTCTGGTCTAGAGATCCCCATGGGTAGAATCGGTGACTGATAGGAATAAATACTCAAGGGAGACTGCTGTACCTAAGTGGATGGAACATCCTGGACTGCCACCAGAAACAAGCCTACTGAGTCATGCAACCATAGCCAACCTTTACACTAACAATGTTGGTTTTGCTTTATGGAAGAAAGAAATACTTGCTTTCTCACCAGCTTGTTCCTGAGCAGATACTTTGTCTGGACTGCCGTCAGACCAGACAAACATGGATGCTCAACCACTTTCACGTCTGAATGTTTCAGGAGCCTTGGACAGCATCACCAAATATTTCCACATGTCCCTGGATGCAGAAAAAAGAGCCAACGCCTCAGTTTTGCTTCCTGGCAGCGTTGTTGAGCAGTCAGCTGAAATGCGTCTCGAAGTGGAAAGCCTGATCAATGATACCGAGGCCAAGTTCAAGGCTACGCAGGAAGAGCAGTCTCGTCTCTTGGATGAACTTGCAGGCAGGCTGCAAAGTCTGGATCTGGCAGAAGGGTCTGAGAAGGTATGCATCCTGTGAATGCTGTGTCAGAGCAGTGAGGACAGAAAGGCTAGGAGTTGGGGGAGCAAAATTAACAGGGACCAAAGTCAGGAACAAAGGGAAAGCTGTTGCGTATAAATGAGATACGAGGTAAATGAGATTTCATATAAATGAAATGCAAGATAGATTGCCATGGATTAGAGAGGCCACTGTACCTGTGAAAAGAGACAGTAAAAATGAAATGCACACATAGAAAACATTAAACAATTCCATATGCATAAAGTCCACTAAACAGGAGACTGTTTATTGACAAAGACCATCTTATACATCTGTAAAATCAAAGAATCTTTGAGAGATGTAACCAAACAGGTAGTCCTCACTTAACCTCCACTCAGTCAGTGACCATTCGAAGTTACAACGGTGCTGAATGAGGACTTACAACAGGTCCTTGTGGTTGCAGCCACTGCAGCCTCCCCACAGTCATGTGATCACAATATGGGCACTTAGCAACCATCTCACAATTACAACGTCACAATATCACATGGGCCTGTGATCGCCATTTGTGACCTTCACGGCCAGCTTCCAACAAGCAAAGTCAGTGGGGAAGCCAGCAGGAGGTCACAAATGGTGATCACATGGCTGCGGGGCACTGAGACGGCACGGGATTTGCCTAATAGCAACTGGGACTGCCACAACTGCCATCATAAATCGGTGCAGTCACATGATGCCATGCCTTATGACCATGTTGCTCAGCAAGGGACTTCCCAGTCCGAGTTACCGTTGGTAAGCGAGGACTACCTGTAATATGGTCCAAACTTTTCTTCTTAAATAATCCAAGTCCTGTAAGCCTTTTCATTCCCAGATGAGAATTTTGCATGCCCCAAAAATGGAAACACCACAATTTGTGTGAATGGCAAAAGTAGGCATTCTTTGGTTTAACTTTGCATATCTTTCCTATTAATAGTATTTATGCCTTTCTATATTGGTCTGAGAGCTTTTGGAGTGTCTTATAATTTTAACAGCAAGAATTATTTATAAGGATAAAACAGTACGTATTGAAAAGCAAAGCCAGGAGCTGAACCGACAGACATACATAAAATCCTAGGATTACATTGAAAGGCCTGATCAGACAAAGAGTACCTCCTCTTGATGCCAAAATACATTCCACAGTTGCGGCCCTTCAGCAGGGAAGCCCTTTTTCCCAGTTACCACCCACCTTGTTGCAGAAGATAGGAAAATTAGAAGGGGCCACCCAGGATTGTTTATTTTTTTATTTCTATAGTCTTATCACTGAAGATCTCTAAGAGGTGGAAAAGATCAAGCTTCCATCCACCCAAGATAAGAACAAAGCAAAAATGTAAGAAACATGAGCTGAGCAACAGAACAGTAAAACTGGTGTAAAAGCAAAAGTTGTGTCAAGATGTAAACATCGTTTTGAAAAGGGGATGGATTAAAATGCCATGGAAAATGGAAATGAAGAGGCCTTTTGCTGGCAAGGAAGAGACTGCTCAGAGTTGTCTTTTCAAGATTTTGCCTCCTGCAGATTCACACTTTCTCCCCTAGAGCTCCATCGTGCTTTAATTGAAAGAGAAGGTCTACTCCAAACCCCTCTGACTGAGTCTTCTCATTTGGAGGGATGGATTTTTCATTTAAAAAACAGGGAGGGAGGGAATCTTTAGACTAGATAACTACCCACCAAAAGGGAACAGGGAAACAGGATGTGATCTGCACATCCCCACCTAGGAACAACGATTTGTCTAGTTTCAATTGAGCATTGATTTATTACCCCCATCCAGACACCACTTCAGAATTCTCACTGCCTCATTTAATTTTGATGAAAATGAGGAAGCAAACTGAGTGACCCTTTTCTCTCTGTTTCTGCATAGTTTCTCCCAGTGGTTTCAGATAAATGTTAAATGCCTCTGGGATAAAATAGAGATCATAGCATGGCTGCAAACAGAGAGAAATAATCCCATACACCACATTAGTTATCCATGCAATTGGAAGCCACAGAACCAAGATAACTGCCATAAAAATTAGTGTTAAAAAAATTGCATCAATTTAAGGCTAAGCCTTAGCAACTTTAAGAAGTGTGGACTTCAACTCCTAGAATTCTGGGAGTTGAAGTCCACACTTGTTAAAGTTGCCACAGTTGAGAAACACTGATCTAAGGAATACTGTATGTTCAAAATGCTTCCATATATCCTTGAGGTTGCCATTCCCAACATTCATTTGTGTAGATCTACAACATCCAAGCACTGTCTCCTCCCTAAAACAAGAAAAATTGCCCTAGAGACTTATTTTCCCAAAGGAAAGAATTCTGATAAAATCCTTTAAAAAAAAATTCTAGGCATTATTCTTGCAAACAGCACACTGCATTTGATGGATATTAGAACAGTGCTGTATCATTCTACATACACACATGCTCACTGCCTTGGGTCACAAAAACAACCCATTGTTTAAGTGGGCGTAAACAATTGTGCAATAATTGTATTCTGTGGGTTTAATCTGATGGAGTAGAAGCAGTTCTTCCATAAGGAAAAATTACAAGATTTGAGACTTCGTTGAGGGAAGAAAGGCAGGTTCAGTGTGCAAAATAAACATGAGGTGGAAAAAGTGGAAAACGGGTTTTCTTCCTAAAATACTTCAATGGAGGGTCAGTTGATTTATTTGAATAATATGGGGGGAGGTTCAAAAGGTGGTTGCTGCATGATTTAGCTAAAGCATCCTGTAATCCAGGATCTGAAGATATAAGTTGAGAGTAAAGGTTATCAGCAGCTATTAATCATGACAGAATGATGTAGTACCTCTTAACACCAGCCGGTGGGGCACAAGAGGGGACCATGGGCTCTTTTGTTTGTGAACTTCCCATTGGCATTTTGATTGGTCACTATGCTGGGATCCGTAGTCCGGGGCTTACATCAGCAGCTACCTAGACAGCTAGGCTCCATACTAGATAAGAAACGCCTGATTGCATTTCTGTCCTTTTGAATTGTTTTAAAAAATAACAAGCAGAGGGATAGGCAGTGTGAATTAGAAATGGGAGGATTTAACTGTGGTCTGGTTTGTGTTTTGTTTGCTTGTTTTTGCCTCCAATTTTCCCCTTTCAGAAGCAGAGTTTTGTTTTAGGGGAAAAGTGGATGCCAAAATTTGTTGTCTTTCTGGAGCAAACAGCTTTGGAAGAAAGTTTTAATTCCACCAAATGCAGACGAACGACTCACTGGTTGTCTTTATCTGGTTTAAGAGCCTCCGCAGCTTGTCTTCTTTCAAGACTTCAAAAATGTGGAATGATCCACCTGTGGTTCCCGGTCTCATCTTATGGATCCTGGGGAGACCAAAATGTTTGTCTAACCCCCTCTTCAAGGCTCCACTGGGTTTCAGCTTCCTAGCTACCTTGATCGATTGTGAGCTGGTCCTACAAGGTTGTGTGAAAGACATACAGCTGGTTGACCTACCACAACAACATTGTTCCAGTAATGGACTCTAGAGCTGCTAAGATGATAATGATGTAGTTCTGATCCTTTGTGTTATTGGGAGTAAAGCATTTCCCAATTGCCTTTGCTTTCAGGGTGGGGGGGCAGGCAGGGAGGGGTTGCAAGTTGCAGAAGTTTTAAAAGTGGCTTCAGCCCATTGCCTCGGGGTGTTGATAGTGCTTTAAGGAGCTGGCTCTTCACTGTTTTGAAAGTGTGATAACCTTTGACTCTTTCCTCTATTTAATCCTTTCAACTGCAGATGTGCGGAACTCCCCTGGGGGCTTCCTGCGCTGATTCCAAATGTGGTGGGTTGAGCTGCCGAACGGAAGATGGGAAAAAGAAATGCGGAGGGCCGGGATGTGAGGGCTTGGTGACAGTGGCCCACACTGCCTGGCAGAAAGCAATCGATTTTGACAGAGACATCCTGAGTGCTTTGGCAGAGGTGGAACAGCTCTCCAAAATGGTAATTATTTAAGGTGGCTCAGCCATTAACAACTAGAAAATAAGATTATGGGCAGCTCAAGGCAAGAAGCAGCATGTTTTAACATTTTACGTGACATGGTTTTGAAAAGGGCCTTCCTAACAGTATGTAGCTTACACAGAGATTTGCCTGTTGAAGAGGAAGACAGATACCTGCATCATTTTAAGAGAATTCTGTTTTACGTGAGTCACTCTTACAGCTTCAGAATCCATTAATGTCTCTGTCAGCATTTATTTTCAGTTAGAAATTGGCTTTGTTAAATAGAGGCCTGCTTACATCACTTAGGTTTCAGAAGCAAAACAAAGAGCCGATGAAGCAAAGCAGAATGCACAAGACGTTCTGCTGAAAACCAGCGCCACCAAGGAGCAAGTAGATAGGAGCAACAAGGATCTGAGAAATCTTATTAAGCAGATCAGAGAATTTTTAATGAGTAAGTATTATTTTAATACAGCTAAGGCTACTGGTAAGCATCTGTCTGGAGAGCGACCTCTTTTCAGCTCATTAATTCAAAGCACTGACAGTTTTCCTACAGTCAGTAATCAGCTGTTTCAAGTTGGTTGGTGAACTTTGGTTTTCTTTAGCCCTCCATTTCTAGCTATGCTTTCATGAGTTCCTTAGCAGCTTCATCTGCATGACCTTTTTCCAGGCAAGTGTGCACTCTCCTTTGTATACACCACTGAGCATCCTTCAGATGTGTTGGATTTCAATTCCCATAACTCTCAGCCAGAAAATCCTGGGTGTGACTTGTGGGAGTTGACCCAACCTTTCTGGGGGTTACCAGCTTGGGAAGGCTACTGTACATGCAGTAGGAGAGATGATTGCACAACTCTTGATAGACATCTGCTTTTGGTGGCTGAAAAAGCACAATGTTTACCTAGAATTCTGGTTTGCTCACCTTCTGTGGAAAATATGCACTATTACTTGTATGCAAATTATAGAAATAAAGCATATCTCTGTAAACATCAATTAATCGGAGACTGAATATATGGACACAGACAGCTATCTAATACCAAGTCAGATCAGTGGTCCTTCTACCCCAGCATTGTCAGCTCTAGTTGGTAGGTATGTCCACAGTTTCAGGAAGTTTTTTTCCAGCTTGAATATGGAAACCTCTGCATAAAAAGCATGTGCTCCCTCACTGAATCATGATTCCTCACCATGACCATTATTTTCTATCACTGGTCATTAACTGAAAGTTGGTCATATTTAATTCTTGATGGGGCTTTTACCTACCTCTGCCATGTGGTGAGCTTTTCTTCTGAATACTTTGTCACTTGATGACATATAGTATAAGGTTCCTTTGACTTTTGGATGTCCAAGCTGGAGCCTTCAGCGCTAAAAAGAGTGACAAGTTTTACTTTAAAGTATGCTGTTAAGCTTCCCTTTCTAACATATGAGGTTCTGTCAGCAATTTGACATTTCAGTATGAAAGATTAAGGGGGCTCCATCTTCCATTGTCCCACTCACTGGTTTCTGTTCATCATCCTAACAGAAGACAGTGCTGATCTTGATAGCATTGAAGCAGTTGCTAATGAAGTACTCAACATGGAGATGCCCAGCACACCTGAGCAATTGCATACCCTGGCAGATAACATTCGGGACCGTGTGGAGAGTCTGTCTGATGTGGAGACGGTCCTTCAGCAGAGTGCTGGAGATATCGCAAGGGCAAAGACGCTGTTGGATGAAGCTAAAAAAGCCAGGTACAAAAAAATGCCTCGTTCTTTCTGTAGTAGATTTTCTTTTGCACCAGCAGAAATCTAAGATTGTTCTTCCATGGATGTAATTAAACTTGGAAGTGGCAGATCTCTGTGGAGAAGACAGATGGATCCAATCTTCAGGGCTTCTCCAAGGAGAAAGATTCACCTATTCACTCAACCAGTCTGACTGAAATTCTTAAGAGCCCAACCATTTGTAGTATTTTTACGTTTTTGTCCTTAACTGCTACTGTTAAAGGGTACTAGGGACACCTTTGAGAGGGTAACTAAGAATGTGCATTGGAACGTTTTAGTCTGTGCCTATTCCAGGGAAGATGTCCTCACAGAGTTGAGGAACTCTACATGTGAACATCTTCCAGCATCTAAAATATTCACAGAATTCTGTTAGGAAATACAAAGAGCAAATTGAAATAAATACATGTTCTCTGAAATAGGAACAGATCCTTGTTTTAACATTGTTACTGTCCATTAATCAGTAAAAGTGCAACAGATGTTAAAGTCACGGCGGATATGGTCAAAGAGGCTCTGGAAGAAGCTGGAAGAGCCCAAGCTACAGCTGAAAAGGCTATCAGGCTAGCAAATGAAGATATCGAAGGAACGCAAAACTTGCTTACCTCTGTAAGTTCAGATTTCCTAAATGATTTGGAAGTAGTGAGTTAAGGACATTGATACTACCAAGATGCCGGGGGGAAATGCACAGTTAATGTATCTCCATTTGCTTGTTTCTATCTTATGCACGAAGCATAGGATAGAATGTGATATGAAGCCTACCCTAAATATGATATGTGATTCTGTAGGTAGAATAGGCTGTGAACTGCTCTCGTTACAGCAAAAATGTCATAGTGGGTTGCCAATACTGGAAGATACCTTTTCCCCTTTGCAAAATCGTACTGTATGTGGTGTGCACTAAACATTATGATGAGCTAATTTCAACAAATGCTTCTTCAAGCAAAGTCCCAGTTCTGACTAAATTATGGAAATTGGGGGGAAAAATACACAAACAGATGGTTGATGATTCCAACTTTGGGTGCTAAGAACGAGGAGCCAAAATCTAGTCACAATCTGGAACAGATTAGCACAAAAACTGTGAAGTTGAAGTGGAATAAATCTTCTCTTGCTATTACATTGTTCTTTGAGTGAGCTTGGCATCCTCTTCCAAAACCTATGGCGTGAGGTCTAGCCCCTGCCTTCTTCCTTGCCGTCTCTGCTTCTTATGTATCAGTGAGACTTCCGGTGTGGGCAACGAACAGCTACTATGGAAGTGACCCTGGTTAAGGCTTGATTCTGTTAGCCGCATGCCAATATTTGGGCTAATCATTGGCATCAGCGGAACCTTTTCCCCATAACTATGAAAAAAGTATCTCAGCAGGTAGCCTTATGATAACCATTATATTTGGTAGTTTTTAAAATTGTTTTAGTCTATATTTTATATTGGAATTTTATTATATAGTTATTGTTTTATGTTGTAAACCGCCCAGAGTCCCTCCGTTTGGAGGAGATGGGCGGTGACAAATTTGATAAAAACAAACAAATAAATAAAATCACTCCTCTGAATTAGATTGAGGGTCAGCCTTTTTCCTACATCAGTCTTCCCTACCTAGGATGCACCAGACGTGCTACCTTGCAACTTGTACCCCTCCTAATCAGCTATCTCACTGGTTTCTGCTCTTTTCAGTATCTGTTTCTAAGGCCATTTTCTTGCTAGTGATTTATAATGTATTCTAGATTCATCCATTATCATTATGCTGATGCCACAATCACGAGAATAGGCTTTAAAGTGCCTCAGTGATAACTGGGTATAGCTATAAGGTGCTATAAGTCTATTAATGAGGAAATGGGCTAAGAGGCACACAGAACAAAGGATTCGTAACCACACAAATGCAGCTGACTTCAAAAAAAGAAGCCCCAAACACCTGCCATTCCATTTTCAGAAGTGGTTTGCCCTTGTTCATTCTTACAAGGGCTGAGAGAGGGCGTGACGGGCCCGAAGTCACCCAGCTGGCTTTGTGCCTAAGGCAGGCTAGAGTTTCTAGCCCAGCACCTTTAACCATTACACCAAATTGGCTCTTAGTCATATTAGTGAAATCCAAATTGCCTCCTTCAATGCCAGCAAAAAACTCACATAAGACTTTTCAGACTACAAATAAATTACAATCCTATTTACCAGCCCTTTATACATAACAATTGAGTTTTGTATCCAAATCCACACCAGAATTGGACTGTTTTTATTCACTAAATCAGTGTTTCTCAACCTCAGCCACTTTAAGATGCATGGACTCCCACAATTCCCCAGCCAGCATCTTAAAGTGGCTGAGGTTGAGAAACACTGCACTAAATCATGGTAATATATATGCAGTAGATCAGTGTTTCTCAACCTTGGCAACCTTAAGATGGGTGGACTTCAATTCCCAGAATCCCCCAGCCAGCATGGCTGGCTGGGGAATTCTGGGAGTTGAAGTCCACCCATCTTAAAGTTGCCAAGGTTGAGAAACACTGGTAGATTAATAGCCTCATCAAGATTCAAATCATGAGAAGTTTTCCCTCCTTAGACTGATTTTAGTAATTAGCAAGCCAAGGGTGGAGAAGCTGTTGAGCCTTGGATAAAGTAGCTATTTGCTATCTCTTTTGGAACAATCCCTTTTTCTAAGATTATATTCCTCTTTCTTCCCTCTTCTATTACATGCAACATAGCAAGAGTTGTCCCAGCAGTGGAAATTAATCTCACTAAAGCATACCATCGACACCATTTCTCTGGTGCTATATTAGACATGTGGGACGCAGTGGCACTGCGGGTTAAACCGCTGAGCTGCTGAGCTTGGTTCGAATCCGCGTGACAGGGTGAGCTCCCGTTGCTAGTCCCAGCTCCTGCCAACCTAGCAGTTCGAAAACATGCCAATGTGAGTAGATTAATAGGTACCAGTTCAGCAGGCGGAAGTGTCTACAGACAAACGCTGGCTCTTCGGCTTTGAAATGGAGATGAGCACCGCCCCCCCGAGTCAGACACAACTGGACTTAATGTCAAGGGAAATCTTTACCTTTACCTATATTAGACATAGTTATTTCATCCTGTACGGAATCTGTTTGCAACACAGTGTGTATTCAGAGTTCCACATCATACGTATTATTGACACAACTGTTGTGCATAGCAAATTATGGAGACTGGTGGGTACATCACATTGTGTGCTAATAAATTTGAGAACAAGGGAAGGATTTCATATGAAATCCTGCTTAAAATTTCCAAGAGATTTGCCATGAGAATGAAGCATCCTATAGAACTGCAATGTTACCCGTCTTTTGCATCAGAATATTCTATCCCAAAAATAACGCCTCAACTTTAACCATGAGGAGAGTGTCAAGAAGTGACAGTGAAGTCCAGGCAAAAGGAGAAACGGATTGTCACAGTATAGGCAGAAGTTGTTCTCTGGAAAACTAACTGCAGTGATCTGAAAACACGGCACTTTGAGAAGAAATTCATGCATGTTTTTCTCTCCCCCATTCATAATCTGTTAGATTGAATCTGAAACAGTCACAGCAGAAGATAATTTGGGCAATGCGACCCTGCGCATCGCAGAACTAGAGAAGAACGTGGAAATGCTGAGACAAAAGGCTGCTACAAACACAGAGGATATAAAAGCCGCAGAAGAAAATATTGCTGCTGTTAGTCAAACAACCACAGACATACAAAAAGTAAGACTTTGCATTGCTATCTTTCAGTGGTTTTCTGAAAGGAATATCCTGGTGTGCTATTGTTCATCTGAAGATACTGTTTCTCCTATTAGAAGCTCTTCCAAGTTCAATGTTTTCAGGCAGTGGATACGGGTAATGGGAGGCGGCGCTGTCTGCGAGAGAGGGCCAAGAGGTGGCAGAATGATGAAAGGAGCATTGTGGCACTACAACACAAGCTCCTGCCCTTTGGGGGGGGGTGTGTGACATCACATGCAGTTACAAAAGGGGCAGATCTTGCGGTTCATTGGCACAATGCTGCTTCTGTCATTTTGATGAGAACAGTGCAATCCTGCGGACGCCCATGATACAAAGCAACAGCTCATAAGAAGACCTACTTTTATACTGGATGCCTCCCAAATAAGGCAGATTTGGAAACTAGCCTGGTTAACTTAAATGAATAGTTAAATAGAACAGAATAGCTTTCCCCAATCTTGGTATCTCCCAGATAGGTTGGAGCTATGTTGGTTATGATGCTTGGGAGTTGCAGTCTAAGCAGACCTGGAAGGCATTTGGTTTGGGGAAAGCATGTTAAAATGTACTTTTAAACCCTTTTCCATATCACAAGCTACTTTTTTCTTAACATTCGAAAAGTGGTGACCAGAACCATGGTAGCCTATTGCTGCTTAAAAGCAGTCATGTCAAGGGGAATTCCTTGTTGAAGGAAATTTCACTTCATGAGCCATTCGGTCAAGAATATCGCAGCAGTATTCTTTTCAGTTCTAAATATAATGTTAACACCGTCTTGTTCCGCTGTGGTTCAGTTGAATAGGCCATAACATTAAACCACAACTGATATTTTTCCTCTCCTGTCATATGTCTTCCTTTATCCCATATCTGGAAATATGGGGAAAATATGTGGAAAAATATCTGGAAAATATGACATTTTTCCTCTCCTATCATATGCCTTCCTTTATCCCATATCTGGATGGCACAATGGAAGTAGCAAGGTAAAGTTGTTTTGATATTTAAGAATCTTTGTAAACTCGGTTTTGGAGACCTGAACTGCACTGTAGCTGTATTAAAGGCAACTACGTTAAGCAAAAGGAATGAATACCGTCAATTGTTTTGAGTAATATTATCACCGTGCATGTCTTTCTGTCTCTCTCAAATTATAGATACTAGATGACAGTGTGAACGAGAAATACAAAACAGTAGAAAACTTAATTACCAAGAAAACAGGGGAGTCTGCAAATGCCAGGAAGAAAGCAGAAGAACTGCAACATGAAGCTAAAATTTTGTTAGATCAAGCAAACAGCAAACTTCAGCTGCTCAGAGGTATGCAATATGTGGAAGGCTGTTGACATTTTTTTTTTTTAAAAGCCTGTTTTCAATTATAGGAAAGCACTTTTCTGTCTTCTGGCATTTCTAGAGATGCAAAACATTCATCCTCAAAGGGAGCTGTTTCTCTCTTTAATGAAGCCAAAGCACTGGTATTGTTCCCAATGGCATCTCAGTGCATTTCTTAAGCTATCCCACATGCATTGCTACCAAAATGCCAGTGGTACCATGTTCTTTTTCTTGCAGAATTGGAAGACGCATACGAAAAGAATCAAAAAATTCTGGAAGAGAAAGCTAAAGAAGTAATGAAATTGGAAGAAACTGTCCGGGGCCTCCTGCAAGCCATTAGTCAAAAAGTTGCAATTTATAGCACCTGCTAAGAATTGGAAAAGGAAACAAAGATCTTGGGGGGGGGGGAGTTCAAAAAACTTTCATTTGAAGGCAGGTCTTAAATTGATATGGAACCTGTCATAATCTGACCAGATGCCAGCATTTTTTTTGGCTTTGTAAAATAAAAAAATACTACTTTGTAACCAAGTATATGCCTCATTTAACCCAAGTTAGTCTCCCCCCAATGTTACTTTTATTATCCCAAATAGTAATTAACCCTTTGATTCTGCTAATAAAATCCTAGCATTAAACATGGGGCTTTTAACCACTTAATTTTGACTTGAGGAAGCCAATGTTCCGCTATACAATTCAGCACATAAACTCATGCCAACGCTCTTTGAAAAGAGGGGAGTTGAGAGCTTGTGATCAGAGCAAGCAAGCAGGAGGACAGACAGAAACACGCATCTTACAAGGAGCTGGTAACTCTGTGCAGCTAATCAAGGGTGTTCCCAGGTTGATCAGCTAACTGGGTAAGGCTGTGAGTTTGCTAACTACACAATCTGCGAGGGAGGGTTTTAAAGCTACAACTGATTCATAAATTAGTAAGAGGAACTTCAGTCCTCAGCCATCAGCTTAGTCCCAGCCAGCACTAGAACAGTGGAAGTTCAGTACTTGTAATGAGAGTGAGCGAGCAGGAAGATGAACAGGAACCAAAGATTTGGGAGAGAACATTGCAATGGGACAAAAGGTACTGATATCCCACTGCCAGAGACTGAGCATCAAGGTAAATCTGTTGACTTTGTGGACAAACTCCAGCCTCTATAAAACTTTAGACGGGCTATCCTGTAGTTCAGTTTCTAAAGAAGAAAAAAAACCTACCAAAGTCACTAGCATGAGGGTAGAAAGCCAGGGAGGATGGATTCTCTCCAGTTTATTATATAATGTCAAGTGTACAACTATCTGCATGTCAAATGGTGCATTTTGCTGTTGGCTCTCAGTGAACAAGTCTGTTCCATTAAAACCAGTATGGCTAAACTAGAGGCACATAGGCAGACAGGTATATAAGTGGGATCTTCTAGATGTGATGATTTTGTCCACTCCTAGGATGATAAATCCTTTGTTCTCAAGGAGAAAGATGATATTGGGGAAGAAGGACATCACTTTGAGGATGAGATGTTCTTACAGGAGACATCCTATCTTTATATCAAGAACCCAGATCCTCTTATACCAATGATGGTTGTGGGTTGATTATTAGAAACATGGACAGTTGGGTTTGTGCCAGGTGTGTAGATCGTATGGTGACTTGCCTTCCTGGAGGAAAAATTGTGGACATCATATAGGTAAGTTGTTGGATAGCGCTAAGACAAGACAGTGTTTATGGTCCACGTTGGCACCAACATTGGAAAATTTAGTTGACAATCCTGGAATCCAGATTTAGACCACTAGAATGACGTTCAGGAGCATCAAGATAGCATTCTCGCAACTGTTTTCTTTTCCATATGTTGGACCAGCTAGACAGACAGCCCATTGTCCCAACACATGCGCAGGAAGGTGACGCCAGGCAGCAGAGTCGAGATTTGTTGATACTGGGGAACTTTTTGGTTTAGGCCAAACCTGTTCAAGAAAGATGAGCTCCACTTGACCTGAAATGGAACTGGGCTGCTGGTACATAACATCAGAAGTGACATACGAGAGGTGCTGAGCTACGTCCAGTTTGGAAGGATATAGATCTTTAGAAAATACAAGGGTAAGACAGACCAACATTACTAGCAAGTAAACGGACAACGACAAACTGAAGATCACGTGGAGTGTATTCCACAGTGTAAGAAGCCACCATAGCTTTCTGGTACAATTGGGAGCTGTAAACATTTAAGACTGCTCCTTCAGGAAAAGGAAAGCCTGCTTAAACAAGAAGGACGAAAAGGAACACAAAGTATAGCTTGGTAAGAAGAATGCAAGTAAAGGGTGAGCGCAGTGATAGAAATAACTAAAAACAAAGTCCAGAGAGGGAGCAAAAGCAGTCCTCAGGAAATACATGGATATTGTACAGAAACCCAATGAATTCTTTGCCTCTTACCTTCTTCACAACAGAAGATACAGAGACAGGTGCCTGAGCCTGTACTAACTTTCACAAGATTATTGGAACTAAAACATACTAAGATAATGAAAGATATTCTAGGTCATTTCTTAAAAGAACTCAAATGTGAAATTGCTGATCTGGTAAAAACATTCAGTTTGTCCCTCAGATGGCTAAATCAAAATGAGTGGAAGTCTGTGTAACCCCAATTTTTAAACAGGGACTTGGGGGATCCAGGAAGTTACAGGCATTGCGTATAGACATGTCAACTTAAATGTTGGTTCTAGACAAATTGGTAGAAATCATAATTTTAAAAAGCAGAGGGAGCAAGCCGTCTTGCAGGAAAATTGGCATAGTTTTGGAAAAATAATTCTTGCCCTTTGGCATGTTTTTTTTGTTTGTCAACAAGCACAAGGGACGCAGTGGCGCTGCCGGTTAAACTGCTGAGCTTGCCGATCGGAAGGTCGGCGGTTCGAATCCGCGTGACGGGGTGAGCTCCTGTTGCTAGTCCCAGCTCCTGCCAACCTAGCAGTTCGAAAACATGCAAATGTGAGGAGATTAATAGGTACCACTTCGGCAGGCAGGTAACGGCGTTCCGTGTAGTCACGCCGGCCACATGACCACAGAAGTGTCTACAGACAAACACCAGCTCTTCGGCTTTGAAACGGAGATGAGCACCGCCCCCTAGAGTCGGACACGACTGGACTTAATGTCAAGGGAAACTTTTACCCTTTTACAACAAGCACAAAGATGGAGGTCACCCTGTTGACTCTACATTCTTGGATTTTCAAAAGCCAGAGAGTTCCTCATCAAAAGTGCTTGAGTAAATTTAGCAATCATGGGATGTCTTTCTGTGGATTGCTAACCGGTGAAGCAAAAATATTACTCAAAAACAAAAAGTAATTTTCTCAAAGGAATTCCTTGGAGTGGAATTCCTTGAGAATCTGTATTGAGAGTGGTGTTTTTTAACTTGTTCATAAAGATCCTGATTTAGGGATGAGTAACAAGATGACCGAGCTTGCAGATGATGTCAAAATATTAAGGGTGATAAAACCCGAAGTGACTGGGAAGAGCTCCAGAATGTGCTTTAAACTGGATGAAAGGTCCACTAAATGGCAAAATGTCAATTTCAGGAAGTGTAAAGAAATTAAGACGAAAAAAAAAGCCCTTCACATATCTATTGATGGGGATCCAAGCTGTCTAACCGGGAAAAGTGTGTGACAGTTGTAAAAAGACAAATTCCATGCCAGGGATCGTTATGAAAGGGACTGAAAATAAAACTGCCAATTTTGTAATGCCCTTCTACCAATCTACGATTATCCATCTCTACCTTTGAAAAAGGATATACTAGAATTCGGAAAATCTCATACACCTTCCCAATAAGGCTAGAATATTTGGGCATCTTTAGCCTGGAAAAACAAGGCAACTGAGCCAAGGCTTGGCGAAGAGGTATAGCATCATGAATGGCATGGAGAAAATGGATAGGGAGGAGTTTTTTTCCCTCTCCCAAAACACTATGACTAGGGGTCATCCAATGAAGCTGACTGGAAGATTTAGAAGCGCTTCTGTGCAGAGCACATAACTTACAAAATACGCTTCTACAAAATGTGGCGATGGCCACTAATTTGTAGAACAGGTCAAGCAAGAGCTATTATTACAATGTGCTTTTTCCCAAGTTAGGGATAGAGAGCCTCCAAACACCAGTTGTGGGAGAACAATGGCTGGAGTTGAATGGGTCTCCATTTCTAGCTTGCAAGCTCCCCGCTGTCATCACTGTGAAAAACAAAAAGTAGAACTAAGATGGCCTTGCCATCTTTCATCTTTTACTGATTTCCTTGTAATTTGATTGTTGTGAGCTGCCCAGAGTCGTTGAGAGTCAGGTGGCATATAAGTTTAATAAATTATTATTATTATGTTCTTGTACCACATCTCTGTAATAGCAATCTTTCTAGAATGCAAGAAATCTACTTCACACAGTAGAGGCAGTAGCAAGAATGGTCAATGCCAGACAGAAAACTGAGAAAGAGTAAAGAAAGGAAATGGACTTTGGGATCTCTGGGCATGATCAAACTGCAGTTCTACTCCTGATGATCACCTACTATATTTACACCTCATTCTAGAGCCCCAAATAATAAAACTGATATGCATTCAAAATAGCCTGGCTTGCCTGTGTATTGACAAAAACCTGACAATTGCAAAACACCCAGTAACTGTGTTAGTGTTGAGATGTACAAGTAGTAGGTTACAATGGCAACTGGGACTGAAATTGCCGTCACCAAGTGATGCAGTCATAAAGCACGACATCACGTGATCGTGTCGCTTAGTGACAGCAATTCCAGCAGTCCGGGTTGCTGCTGCTAAGTGAGGACCTCACTGGTCCTTAACTGAGAACCTCATGTGACTGCAACTTCCAACTGGCTTCCCCATTGACTTTGCCTGAGGGAAGGCAGCAGGGAACGTTGGAAATTGGGATCACATGACTGTGTCTTACTGCAACCTAACTGCAAGCCACGGCAATCATGTGACTGTAGGGACACTATGATGGCAGAACTCCAAGGACCGGTTGTAAGTGCCCCTCATTCAGCACTGTCGCAAGTTTGAACAGTCACTGAAACAGTGGTCGTAACCCAAGGACCACCTGTAATCCAATTACCTTCCTCCCCTTTCATTTTTCTTCCTAGAGAAATAGCTAAACAAAATAGCCCTGTAATTTGCTTAGTGGTGTATGGAAACCAGAAAATCTGCCTTGTCCCTTTAATATAAATTATTTTGGATTATTTTCATGACCCTCCCCCCCAAATATCATATAGGCATAGACTATTACCTGCGTGAAGGTAAGTGGGATTTTACAAAATGATTTTAAAAGGTATAGTAATTCTTCTTAAATATATTGGGTATGCTTTACATTCAAAAAGAGATGTACTGCCCATTATGGTATTTATATCCTATTTTTGAATACTGAAAATACTTTTTTTCTATGGCCAACATCAGTCCAGAGTTCTGAACAATTCCTTGTTTATATAAGAAGCAAGCAAATATACCTTTGTGTATTTCTATTCCAAAATTAAAGCTTCATTGAAAACAAGGCAGGGGCAGTTATGAGTAACAGAAGATCTCTAGCCACCTTACAGTACTATTAATACTTTATCATCAGGAAAAAAAGCTTATCACAGACCACCACCCCAGGGAATAATAAAATACAAAACTATTTTGTATTATGTACCCAACATAATTTAAGCTTTTGCCTCTGCATTTTTGACTCTCAAGATATAGTTTTAAAATTTTGCAACTAAGAATCTTCACAAAAAAAATGCACAGATGTGTATTGTTTTGTAAGTCTTGTTTCTTTTCTCTTTTGCAAAATGTCACTAAAACAAAGGGGTTCTCTATGATTAAAAATGCTTGAAAGTGATTATTGATACAGCAATCAGTTATTTTTCTAAAAGTCCCTTTGCATTGTGATCAAGAACAACAGCTTAGAATAAATCAAGTTTCAAATACTTTTAAAAAGATATAAATCAAATTTAAGTCTATTGCTCTTTTTCACTCCAATTATAACCGTATTGTGCGAAAGTGACAATGGCTTATTTTAAATAATCAGAATGCACCATTTCCTCAGCAATGACAGAGCAACAACATGGGATAATATCAGACACTATATTTGAACGAAATGCATGATGGTACCTTTAAGCTCCCTCCAACTGTAAGCTGATATTGCTGTTTTTCTTCTGTGAAACTTAGAATGTACAATCAGTAATGCAATATAGTATTGGTAATATAATATACAGTTGTTGGTTCATTAATTCCAAACCCCTATTAGTTTAAATAGCTTAGTTTTTAAACAAAAGTTCACTTAATTAAGGCCTGGGAGTATTCCAAAGACCCAGTTTTCCACCAAGTCTTCAGCTGGTTTCACAGGAAAATGTGCTTTTCATATTATGGATGTTCCTTCACTTTAGAAGTTGATCGCCTTGCCAAATGATGCTGCTAAATTTGCTTCTCTGAAGGCTTCAGATACAGTCTGTTGGGAACACAGAAAAAATGGGGAAATGAATGGGGGAGAATGTAAGAAAGAAAAATTATGCAATTACGTAGAACCTTCATAAATCTCCACAATGCCAGCATGACTGATCAAGTTACAGGAACTTACTGGATGAGCATGGCAAACTCTGGCTACATCCTCACATGATGCACCATATTCCATTGCCAGAGCAGCTTCGTTAACCATTTCACCCGCACCCTAGAGAAAGAACAATCACAGCGATTGATGAAAATGGCACAAATGAGAATAAATCTGTGAAAAAATACAACAGCTGTGTATATTCATGGTTCTTTAAAAACAGCAAAATGTTAAAAAAATTACCTGTACAACAGTTACACTACAGCTTATATACAGATGTGGCCAAAAGTAGTGGTACTCTTCCACTTTTCCCCCAAGAATCCCAATTTGTCATGAAATAAGTTGAAACTGACAAAAGTAAATGGCATCCACCATTCTTTATTTCAGTGTTTCTCAATCCTGTCAACTTTAAGATGTGTGGACTTCAACTCCCACAATTCCACAGCCAGCAAGGGTTTTTGGGAATTCTGGGAGTTGAAAACCACACATCTTAAAAGTTGACAAGGTCGAGAAACACTGCTTTATTCCACAGAGTAGACACTTTGCTTTTGATGTATGACTTAACATATTCTTGTAAATAATAACACAAATGAAAGTGGTATGGATGCAACTATTGGTACTCCTTAGAAGTTAAAAGACGTGACTGGATTTTACTGATTTCTCAAACAGACTGTTCACTTTAGTAAGTATCAATGGTGTCTTCAATCTCATAATGGGTCACCCTGCCTATGCGAATGGAGAAAAGTACTCAGGGGGGTTGTGTCATCATGCACAGCACAGTGAACATGGACAAGAGAAAGAAAGGCAGAGAGTTGTCTGAGAAAGAAAGGAAGAAGGTAATAGCCAGGCATTGGTAAAGGTTTAGGCTACAAAACCATCTCCAAAGAGCTTCATGTTCCTGTGACCACCGTTGCTAATATTACCAAGAAGTTTAATGTCGGTGGGACTGAAGCCACCCTCCCTGGATGTGGCTGCAAGAGGAAAACTGATCCTAGATTGAACAGAAGGATAGTCAGAATGGTGGAGAAAGAACCAAGGAAAACCTCAGAAGAGATCAGGCTGACCTCCAAGATCAAGGGACAACAATAACAAATCACACCATCTGGTGGATGCTATTTACTTGTGCCAGTTTCAACTTACTTCACAGCAAATTAAGATTTTGGGGGGGAAAAGTGGCGGGGTACCAATACTTTTGGCTGGGTCTATAAATGCATCAAGAATATCATTTAAAGGTTCTCAACAACCAGAAGCATCTGCCGGGGGGTGGGTGGGTAAAAAAAGATGGCTGCCAGAACCATGCAATAAAAGCCCACCCCCCTTTGCAAAAAAAAAAGAAAAAAAAAGGCAGGACTTTTTTGGTGGATGTCTCTGGAAATAACCAAATTGTCACATAATTGTTTTAGATAGTTCATATTACTTCATCTATCACCTTCCAAAAGAACTCTTAGTATTTTATAGATTTCCACCGTTTAGGAGGAAATCAAAATAATCACTACACACTGGATAATGTTAGCAATTTAAGGAAATTCGAGAGTGAATAGGAAGAAGCATCTGTATTAGAAGATGGTACCTGCTTCTCATCTCCTTCTGAACTCTCCTTTAAAATACTTCCATAAGTGTAGCACCAAATTAAAAACAGACTCTTCTTTAATTGTTCAAAGGATTTTGTTCAATTAACCTATCTAATCTAACCATACAACATCTCTACATATTTTGATTGTATTAATGTGCTATACAAGGAAATAAAGCATTGTGTTTCAGAAATCTGGAGGTCTTATTTTTATGCACCTTCAAGCATATCTTGTAAGTGTAGCTGTAAGTGTAGAAACATGCTCTAAAAATTAAAACATGAAAGCTGCATTTCTAAATATGCAAAGGGTTAAGCCCCAAACTTATGCCCTTCTTCTCACACGCAGTTCTGAACAGTGTACACACATTTGGATTGTTTCCATTTTACCTTCTTTTATTTTCTTAATTTTATTATTTCTGAGGAGTTATATTCATAGCTCTGACAAAGCTATAGAGAAGAGAAAGTGCTCCCACGTTAATGAGGGCTAGGTTTCTTATGTGGTATTATTCACCTTCCATGGGACATGGTCATGGCACACCAGCACCACAGAACTGGGGAGTTTTTGTGCTAAAAACTAGAGGTGTGCAGCATTCAGATCAGAAACAGGAAAAAAGTGCTCTAGATCCAGCATGGGCATCCTTGGGGGACCTGTTGGCAACTCCCTAAAGGAGCCACCCTTTTCCTGGGCTCACAGAGTAGACATATGGGCCCAGGATAATACCCATTTGTGTTCAGGAGGTACAGACCCAGCAATAAGATGAAACTACTAATCTGAATCCTAACCTTTGAATTTTGCAGTAGATTAAGTTATATGAAATGCTGTGTTTCACCTTAAATTGCTAACAACACCTAGTTTATACAATAGTGATTATTCCGATTTCCTTCTGAACTGTGGCAATGCATAAAATACTAAAAGTCTTCTGATATGGTCAACCAACTAATCAATCAAGTTATACTGCTACTACTAAAAGTCACAGAAGAGAAGAAATGAAAGGCTGCTAGACGGAAAGAATTTTACAATGGTAGTTTTAGATGTAGCCGATTACCTGTCTGAACTTCTATAAGACATCAGCCACTGCTTTCTAGTCAGTGTTAGTTGTCAGTACAGATCTCCTATTCTAGTGTCACTCAACCTTGTGCAACAGTACAACACAGGAGGATCCTTCAGCATACTCACAGCGCCTAGAATATGTGCTCCCAGCATCCGGTCTGTTGTTTTGTGACTCAAGATCTTCACCAAACCATCTGTGTCAGCATTGGTCTTGGCTCTGCTGTTAGCAGCAAAAGGAAACTTACCAACCTTGTATTCTGTCCCCTGAAAACAGAGAGACACTATAAATTCCTGGAACTTACCCTTTGCTCTTAAACAAAATGTATACAGCCACTGCCTGGTTTAAGTATCCAGAAATCTGATCATACACTCAGAAGTGATGACAATTCCCACAATAAAAAACAATTTAAAAAAATCCTACATGTTAGAGGACTTATACTGATTTCCCACATGCAAAGGTTCTTTTTTCCTTTCCACATTTGCATTTTACTTGATTTCATAGGTATCTGGAATGGCTTTGGAAGGAGGGTGAGCAATCTTTTTGTGGCTGGGCCCCACATTTTCTTTCCAGAAAGATGCTCTCTGGGTTACAGGGAGTGCAGAGGTGATATCCAGAGGCCACCAGAATATCTGATCCTTTTTTGTGTTTTGGGACTTCAGTAAATTAGGTGTATTAATGCTAGCTGAGGCATCACATATCTATTTTAGGGCTTAATGTTAAAGAAGTGAACTGAAGCACCTGATTTCCTGTGTAATTTTGCCAGTGCAATCTTCAGGGAGTTACATGCAATCTACAGGTTGTCACCACACAAATTCTTTAAATGGTCTGGAGCCAATCTAAATCAGATCCATGACTGGAATGAGTCGTGATTACCTCATCCCACTGATTTCTCTAAGACAAATGCGTAGCTAATTTAACCTGGATCCAAACCATGCTTCCCTCCATTACTCAGGGGAGAGCAAAGAAAGGTGCAGGGCCCTCTGCTGGTGTAATATGGGGCAGCTCAGAATGCACATCAGTTTTCCATTAAGCTTGAATTTTAAAATAAGTGGGAGGCCTCTTAATGAGATCTACAAGCCCTTTCTGACATCTCTCCCTCACTTCCACCATATTATTCAAATCATGCTCAAGCAGAGATCACAAAAGAGGCGGCCAGCCCCTTGCTTCCTCTGTGGGCCTTTCTGAACCATTGCTATGATGAATTCCATTTACATCAGCATTTATTCTACTTATTTTTTAATGAACACCCCCCACCCCCAAGAGCAGAATGAAAAATGAGGAGGAGCACCTCTTCTTTCAGCTGTTCTTCTGATTTGCCAACCCAGGCAACTTCAGGGTGTGTGTAAATTACTGATGGCACACAATTGTAGTCAATGTGAACTGCACCTCCAGCTATTCCCTCAACGCACAAGATGCCTTCATCTTCGGCTTTGTGAGCAAGCATTGGTCCAGCCACCACATCACCAATTGCATAAATGCTGCCAGGTAAAAGAAAAATTAGGAAAATGTTGTATATTATTATATATATAAGGAACAGTGTTTGCTTTTAGACATACTGGCCTTAACTGGCCTTTGTAGAATGTATTAAGAAAAAAATAGCACACTGTCTTTAGATAATGGTGACTAAATTTGAAACATGTTGTCTTCTAAGGTAAAGCAATTCAAATCAAAATCATTTTTAATCCAAAGGTTGGGAACTCAAAACAACTGTTTAATTATATATGTTCCCCAACTTGAACAACGCTTATTATACTGACCTGTAACTAGTTTGGTAAAATGACAGGTTAAATCACACAATACAGAAGTTGTTTTTTTGTTTTGTTTTGTTCACGAGTTCTAATGGGTATCAAAAAAGTACTAATTATTTCACTTACTTTGGAATTTTGGTTTGGAACCTGTTGTTGATTGGGATTCTTCCCCGATTATCTAGTTCAATTCCCACATCTTCCAGACCAAGACTGTTAGTGAAGGGGCGCCGACCAATACAAACCAGGAGGACATCACAAGTAATCACTTCTGCCTTGCCACCAGCTGCAGCTTCAGTCCTAAGGAGAAAGGGTGAAACTCACTAATGGGGGTAGGGGGGGCATATACAGAGCATAATATAATTGAATCTTAATAACTTCCATTCATTCCATTGATTTTATAACCAGCCCAAATCCACTGGGTCTGGTGGTGTACAAGAGTGTCAAAATACAGAATAGAAAGGAAAAAATACATATAATTAATAGAAATTCCCCGACTGTCACCAGAAGCCTTCAGCCTTGGTTAAAAGCCCAGTGGAAGAGGCTTTATGAAAAGCCAGTAAGGAAGGGTTGTTTAAAATTATGGGGACAAGGAGTTGCAAGATACAGGAGCCATAACAGAAATGGTCTACCTTTATCAGATATATAAGAGGAATAGGTCAAAGGCTGACAAAAGTTAAAGAAGCTGTATGTTGCCATAGTCATACTATAAATCAGCTTATATGCCTGTTCGGAAGCAGTTTAGAACAGAAGGCATGCTATGATCCAATACTGTTGCCTCCCTGAATGGGTGAATGATCCTAGAATACCCTCTAAAGCAACTCTAACCATCACTCATCCAGTTTTTTCTTACAACCTATTAGCTATGCCACAAACAAAGCTCCTATACACAGCATCTGCTTTATGCTTTATTCATGCTTTCTCAAAGGGTGCAAAACCTATGCATGGTGAGAGAGAAGGATTATGCCCTATCGTTTGGTAAATATACATCAATACTTTGGATGCGATATTTGCTGCAATGTTTACCTGTATATAAATCATATACATTTAATTCATCTTCATTCTTACCCAAATACTTTTATTTTGATGGAGAACCACCATACAATGTTCTGAATACTTCGATGTTAGTATGAACAGTGGGCCACGTAATGGATTTTACTTCAAAAATGAACTTTCCTTTGTATAATGTAAGTGCCACAGAATTCCTAGGCAATATCAACTTCAGTCACTTTAACTGAGTTTTATTCTGCATGATGCAATCACAACAGATCTGGAAAATGCAGATTAAGTAAGACTGGTAGAAGCAACAGCCATCACTATCCAAAAGTAGCAATTAGCTACATAAATATCCTTGATGCTCAAAAAAGGATGAGGATTCTTTGTTACTAAAGTAAAATAAAATCTGTTTACAGCATCTCTGTATTATATTGAATGAATTCAAATTTCCCAACTATCTGTTTTGAAATATACCATGTTTTCCAGTCTTAATACTAAAGAGGCTAATTAAGATTTTACAGGAGAAGATGACTTAAAGTTCAGGTATTTGCCTACTGAATACTTACGAAACATCAATCTTTCCATCTGGTTTCTTAGTGGCTCCAGTTACTTTAGTATTTAGTTTAAATTTAAGCCCTTGTTTCTGGAGAATACGCTGGAAGTTCTTGGATATCTCCATATCAATGCCCAATCCACCAACATGGCCCAAGAATTCCACAGCTGTCACATCTGCACCTAAACGCTGCCAAACTGAACCCTGTGATCAACAACAATCAAGTTTTCAAAACGGTGTTCCCAAGACAGAGAAGGAACTTCACACTCATCAAGCTAATATCCACAACCCCATGAAATAAAACATTCTTCAAACTTGAAATGAAAAGCCTTTTTACATTATGTGACACAAGCCACACGATCGAAGAGATTACCTTCTCATTTGATCGCATTAATTAATTCATTTTTTATTTTTTTCCCACCCAATGATACAACGTCAAAAATAATTCCCCAAAATGTACGCCAGACAAGTTAGTTGTCCAACCAAGAAAGCCTCTTCCACCTCCTTGTACAGCATACAAAGCAAAGTATGCACACAACTTGCATTTATAAAGCATAAACCCCAGAGGCCTCTAGAGCAGGGTTTCTCAACCAGGGTTCCGTGGAACCCTTGGGTTCCATGAGAGATCACTAGGGGTTCCCTGAGAGATCACTATCTATTTAAAAAATTATTTCAAATCCGGGCCACTTCACATTAGAAAGGTAAGTTTTATTCTTTATTTTCAGTTTAAGAACACTGTTCATGCATATATACAGGCCTACCCATGAAACAGATATAATAATTTTGTAACTTCTGGCTTATATCTGAGCCTGAATGTGCAGGGGTTCCCCGAGGCCTGAAAAATATTTCAAGGGTTCCTCCAGGGTCAAAAACGTTGAGAAAGGCTGCTCTAGAAGCATGAATTCTAACACTACACATTCTTTACCTTTAACTTCCCACCAAACGCAACCTATTTCTACATTACTGTACTATTACTGCAACATGTATTTGTGATCACCAAACTGCAACCGATTCATTGCAGGAGAGAAGCTAAACCAAGGAAAGATAAAGACCCACGTTTACAGGCTCTGTTTTTTTCCCACTCAACACCTTAGCTCTGGTTCTTGTTCTGACTTCCCTCTCCCACTGGATCCCCATTCAAATATTCACTGGGCTACCTGGTAAGAAAAGTCCCACATTTGAGACAAGTTGCAGCCTGAGGCAGGGCTACAATCCAGGGCTGCATGGAATTGGTTCTTTCATGCACAAAGTAGACAAACAGTAAGTTCCATTTATGCAACTGTGGTCACTTGAAATACAACTACTGTGATTGTAAGAGTTGTAGACATGTAAGAAAAAACCACATGTGAAGCACTGGCTTCTCCAACCACAGTTGCTAATTTGTAAGACTAATGACAGCCTCTCAGGAAGACTGTAAGGAAGAAGGAAACAATCTGCAAGAAATTACCAGCAATCTATTTGTTTATTTCTTTACAATATTTGCAACCCATCGCAATCCAAAGACCTGGGAGGTATACAACAAAGCCCATAAACAATGAGTGAAAAGCATGGTAGACTGAAGTTGTCTTAACCATGTCATGGAAAGTCCAGGAGGGAGGGATCCAGAGGAAGTAAGTTCCAAAGCAGGATGCCGTTACAGGAAGGGCCATGTTCTTCTAGGGGTGAGGGAGGAGTGACTCTCAGCAGGCCTTCTTGAGATGTTCGTGAGTTAATTTTGGCAATGCATGCCTGATATATTTTGGTGCTGTGCCATATGGGGCTTTGTAGATGATAACCATCACTTTGAATTTAGCCCAAAAGTCTGCTGGTAACCAGTACTGCAATTTCAAAGCCGGTGTTATCTGGCAATGGTGGGCCTGTCCCACCTGCACGTTAGCCACCATGTCCCATTAGAGACACTAAAAACCACAGAGAGCCCATTTCTCACCAGTTCCACACCAATGACTCCTGCACCAATGACCACCATTTTTTCAGGGACTTGTTTCAAAGACAATGCGCCAGTGGATGATACAACTGTATCTTCATCAATCTAAATAAATTTAAGAGAAAAAAAGTCCTCTTTAGGGGACAGAGATAGTACCCAACAAAACTATCTAAAACGTCACCCATAACTTTCACACAGTTAAGTTTAAAAAATATTTTCTCGTCAACAAACGTCTGGGTGAATATTATGAGTGTTCTGCTAGATAAGCTTCAAAGTCAAGCCATACCGTAATTCCTGGAAAAGGTGTTACTTCAGAACCTGTAGCTATAAGGATGTTCTTCGTATTAATAACCTGAGTGCTGCCATCATCCTTGGTTGCTGTGACCTGGTTTTTGCCAGTTATTTTTCCAAAGCCAGACACATGCGTTACCTTACCCAAAAAGAAAAAAAAAATCCTTTTTTTAAAACAATCACCTGTTGCAACACCTCATAATTTTAATAATAATAATTGAAATACATTATGGCAGAATGCCCTTTAGGATCCTCAAGGCCTTAAGAAGAGGATAACTATCCAACTGTTTTTAGAAGTCAAATTAATTAATGTATCAACTCAGGAAGCTAAACTCCAACATGGTGAGATGACCTGAGCTATGACTTCTTACATACAGATTCTTGAAAATCAGAAAACAGATCAGACTATTTGTCTGAGCTAATTAATGTAAGAAAAACAAATCCATACCTGATTTGTAGCAATGGAATTTATATGCTTTCTCTGGTGAGTGAGGGACTTGGAAGATAAATTTCTTTGCTTTTTTGATGGAAAAATCCAAGAGGACTTTTAAGCAATCTGTCTAATTTTTCTAAGTGGTTCTGTTAATAAATATTTTCTAGAAATCTCCCTTTTTCCCTTATTATTTATACAGCATGTATTGTGCAAATATATGTTATTTATTTAATAGAAATTCAATCCATATATTGAATTTGTAAATGTATTAAATTTGAATTTTTTGTTTAATCTAGGTAATATTCACAGAATTAATTTGCTGAAGCAATATGAATGCTTTTGCAAATTTCATAAAGGGGAAACAATAAAAACAAGCCATTTTGAACTGATGGAGTTTATCCTTGCTTTGCTTTCCCCATGTGCTTGTCGTAAACCATCATTTCACCCTTGAAAAGGAATCTCTGTGTGCTGAATGGCAAAGTGAATTGCTATCTAAGCCAATTATGCAACAAAACCCATCTATCCAGCACACAGTATTATAGAAATCCCATCCTCCCCCAGCAGATTAAAGAGGTGTAAAATGCTTTATAGCTGGGAATAACGTAAACAAAAACCAGTGTGTTTTTGTCAAAAGCATACCTTATTCTGTTTAAACAAGTGAGCAATTCCCCCTGTTAAAGACTTCACTGCACCACTCTTCTGTTCCATCATTTTCTCTAAATTCAACCGGAGACCTGTAACTGTTTAATACAAGTTTTGGGTGGCAAGGAGTATGTAGTCTTGGGTGTTCAGCATTCTTAAAGGCAATTCACAGATCAATTAAACAATGCAATCCAAATTTAGTTTGGAGGGAGGGAGGGAGCCAGTGAAATCACCCCCAACCCTGCTCAGATGGACCCTTCCCTCTCCCAGGGGCCCTTACTACTATCTGCCCAATGGGAGGTTTTTTTTTGGGGGGGGAGTGTCTTCAAATCAGTATTGACTCCTAACAACTGCCTGGACAAGTCCCTGCAGTTTTCTTGGCAAGGATTTTTGGAAGTGGTTTGCCACCGTCTGCTTCCTAGGGCTGAGAGAGTGGGCCAAGGTCACCCAGCTGGCTTTCATGCCTAAGGCAGGACTAGAACTCAGACTCCTGGTTTCTAGCCCAGCAGTCCTCTGTTAAACCTTGAAGGGTCTCTAATATAAAAGAAACCATAAGGAATGCAATGTTTGGTGAATCAATTATTTAATGTATCAGAAAGATCCCTCCAATTAACTAGACAACAGATTTTTGAAAAATAGGAGCCGGTCACACAGATCAGTAAGATGTTAACACTAAACTACCTGGGCGAACTTGAATGAGTTCTCCCTTCCTTCCACACTCTTAAAAAAAAATAATCCAGTGTTATGCCATCTCCATACTAGAAATCCTGCATAGATGCTAACAAAGCCCACTGGAAATTAAAAGTTCAAAACCCTGTTTTTTAATCAAAGACTGATTAAATCAGAATTCCTCACCTGAATGTAATGTCACACTAAGTAAAAAAAAAAAAGCATAAACTAAACTGTGTCTCTTCCTCTGGCCACAAAAGAGGAGAACAGAGGTAACAAAAACTTGCCCACCAGTTAGCCAATGGTTCAATTTTAAATCAAAAATAAAAACAAGGTGGAATTCCAAAGATCTTTCTGCCTGTGCATTCTGAAACCGTTACATTCTTGGCTAGGTCCCAATCTAGCAGAATTTGGGTTATATAGTTGCCTGGCATACTCACTTTCAATTCCCCTACTAGCAAAGTCTTTCCCATGAGCCAAATGATACAGATGTGAATTGTTTAACAAGGCCTGTAATATAAAGCAGACTTAAATTAAACACACCATCTATCCAGAAAATGCTGCACTAAAAAATTAGTGTATTTAAAATAACTACTTTTCTTATAAGGTTAGGTAAAGCACTTACACTCTGGTTATCACTACAGCTTCAGGACTGCTCCTCCTCAATGTTTAGTATTTGAGGTCTCTTGTCTTACCTTAAGTAGTCATTCAATCTACTCAACACTGTCTCAGTACCAGTCTTCTCCACCTCCCATATATTTGGGACTGCACCTCCAAGAAGTCTAGCTAATACAACCACAATGCAATTCATAAACTACAGCTTCTAAAAATACCATTTTAACTATCATTCCCAAGTAGCCAAATTTAGATGTATATTTGCCTCCAATATAATGGGAAAGCTAAATCCCAAACCTACCTTAGAAGGTATGCATCCAACATTCAAACAGGTTCCACCCAGCGTTTCATTTTTCTCTACACAGACAGTCTAAGATTTAAAAACAAGAGTTATTTTACAACCTCAAGGCCATATCATGTTTCATTTTGCTGCAAAAAATGTGTTCCTGGGTTTTTAGGAGGTGGCAGCAGCATTTTTCCCACTAGAGAAGCTTAATTTTAAGCTCTGCAGTTTTTACAAGTTAAGAACACATTTCATGGAGAGTTAAAAATAAGATTAATGACAAAGGGTAGTTATAAAAACAAAATTATCTACTCTATCTCATACTTCTGAACAAGCCTGCTTTCAAACAATAATTTGGCCAGATGTTTCCTACAGAAACCCAGATAGATAGAACTGTCCTCAGAAGGTGAGATTCTAGCCTCACTTTCTGAGGACAATTCTATTATAACCTGTCCAGAAAGCATCTCCTTTTGCAAGATGATACAATACGACAAGAACTATGCCTTAGTGGCAGAATTAGACAGGCATTACTGAGGAACTAATTCTCAAAGGGAAAGGGAAAAAACAGTGGTCAAGCTGAGTTTGATTCTGGATGATATATCGAAGCCATTTTCTTGGGGAGAGAATGGGCTTGCCCTTCTGGCGTGCTTTTTTCAATTCCCCACTCTAGTCTACAACCTTGGAAACGCCTGGTGGTCTCCCATCCTACTGGTCAAAGGCAATGGAAAGCCAAGGAAATCATAGTCATATTCACTGTGACACTAGAAATCAAACTCAACTGAGGGAGAATTCACATTATTTCATTCTCAAGAGTTTCTATTTCAAATGAGCTTCTTGCAGATTACAGTGTTCTAGTAATGTTCATGTTCTAGTCACTGAATGTCCATCCCAGTTAACCACCTTCTACCGATGCACAAAATACAGATGACCAAACTTCAACTTTTTTGCTGGTTGACAAGAGCTTTGGCAAAATTTTCCAAATTACTGGTACATTACCTGATTGTCTTACCATGTTTGCTCACCTTAAAGCCAAGTTGAGCAGCTTTGATAGCAGCAACATAGCCTCCTGGGCCAGACCCAATGACAGTAACATCAGCATCAACTGACAAAAAGACACAAATGTAGTAATAATAATTTTAAAAATTGTGGAAAATGTTGTTTTTTAATTACATCTTTAAAGATTGCCAGAAAAAAGAACTTTAGCTAAACAATTATACCTCCATTGCTATAGAATATATTGTTCATTATTTTGGTACAGATATCGTCTTAAACAAGCGAACAGCCATAGCAATATTCAAGTGTATTATAAACAATTCCTCGATCAGATTTTTTTTTATAACAGAGCCAATTCCAAAGCTCTGGTGGCTTTGTTAAGGTGCTTCACTATGCAATCATCAGAATATGTAGTATAAATGCATAAATACCAGATGCAGTTTCTGGTAGAACTCAAAAAGTGGGATCAGAATATAATAAACAAATAAACAGTAATGCAGATAAACACCACCCAGAAAGGAACTGTGGATTCTATGAACAGAGAAATCCAAGTTTTCCATGTAATTCAAAGCTATGTAATATTTACCTTGATCAGCATAAGTTCTCACAGGCCCTGCTGAAATGCTTTGTAAGCCATGCTGGATCCGGCTAAAATGGCCTCTCTGATTTGAGGAAAAGAAAGGAAGGGGAAATAATAAGTTTATATTCTTTTATAAAGATGCTACATATAGATCACAGTAATGCCTAATCTGTCACTCACATATGCATTCACATTTATTCTAATTAAAATTCTTTATTCTTATGTTTCAGCTTTAGTTTATGATTCCACCTCTATTCATGGCAGCCCGAAATAGAAAAAAATCTTCAATGTCTGTCTTTTCTGGCATCTAAATTCTCTCAGAAAGAATAACATATTTTATACAATGCATTGTGCAAAAATTTGACCCTTATTGGTATGTTTTCTGCATCTTAGGCAATATTTCTGTTTATTACATCCTGCTAAGATAAAGGTTTGAAAATAAAAGCTGAAGGTGCTTTTCAAGTGAGTAGCCAGTCTTAAGACTGCTTCTGACTGCAGATTGCAAATAGCGAAGTCTATTACGTGTAAATAAGCTTATAAGCCAATACTTCCTTACAAACCTTGACCTTTCGTCCTTGGAATTCATCTCAAAGCCGCATTAAAATCTGTTTATATAGCAGAAAAAAATTACTAAACAAGCTATTGCGCCCAATTACTTCTGATTACCTCAAATCTCAGAGAGGCAAATCAGAGAGGCAAATGAAAGGTTCTTACAGAGGACCAGCTTAGTCTTATCACATTATGAAACAATATACTGTATTGGAGAACACCAAACAGAGGTCCTTCATTTCAGAAAACTGCAGAACAGTCAGATTCTCATAGTTTTACCTAGAAAAGCTAGAATTCCAATTACTCTAATTCCCAAGGAGTAAGTGACAGAAGATCTAGAAATATAGGGTGTACCAAAAATCAGGCCCCATAGACTATTTATTGTATAAATTACATTAAATGTTCAAATTGATTGCCATTTCCTTCTGAACTCTACAGTACTCATTTGACACATGATCTTTGAACATTCGTAAGTGCAGTAACATTTTCTCTGAAAAAAATAAAATAAAACATACTGTGATTGGCCTATGGGGCCTGACTTTTGGTACACCCTGTACAGAAGTGATGGCTGGCTGATTTATACAGAACAAAGGACTGCCAAAGTAAAATTGGAAAATATGATTATGAACTTTGATAAAAATATGGAGAAAAATTCCAGGGAATACATGTAAATTTTGAGGGATTCGCTTTGACTGTTGTATTGCTCTGTACAGGGATGGGTCCTGCTAGAGTTCGCTATAACCACATAAAACATTTGTGAAAGAACAAACCCCCAAGATGTTAGACTAACACTCCCATCTCCCTCAGCCACCAGGGAAGACCACCAGCCTAAAACCAGCAAAATGGCTCACAGATCTGCTACTGATTCAGCATGGGATATACTCTTCCTATTTCATGGTCTATGAGTAGGAATTCTGGCTTCCCCAGATATTTAAGCCTATAATTGCAGTAAGATTCAACCAGCTTGGCCAGCAGTAACCAGCATTGTTGGGGACTCTTGTTGTTTATTCGTTTAGTCGCTTCCGACTCTTCGTGACTTCATGGACCAGCCCACGCCAGAGCTTCCTGTCAGTCGTCAACACCCCCAGCTCCCCCAGGGACGAGTCCATCACCTCTAGAATGCCATCCATCCACCTTGCCTGGGGACTCTTGCCTACCTACAATATGCACTGTTCTTGCTAACTCCTTAGCGCGCACTGCGTGCACGTGTCCTCTCTATACGCAGAAGAAGCACTCGTACAGTGCTTGCTGTATTTGCATACATATCCATCTTCAATGATAGTTTACTCCCGATCTGATCCCCAAACTAACCCCAGTCTGGATTAGGCCGCCATCCAGGCTAAAACGTAGCTGGCTAGCCGGGGCTCAGAGTATCCTCGCACGCTGCCCGGCACGTCCTTTGGCGTGCTGTGTAGAGCAGCCGGAGACAGCCAAGCCAAGCCAAGCCGCGCGCGCTCGCCCTCCTGGGGGCCGACGGTCGGCCGGCGGAGGGCCCGGAGAAGAGCCGGCGGAGCTCCCGCCCCCGGCGGGCCCGCCTCTCCTAGGCCGCGGGCCTGCGGCTTCTCCTCGTGCTCCTCCCGCGCCCCGCCGAGCCCCTGCGCCCCGCCGGCGGTACCTGGGCGAGGGCGCAGCACACCCGGCTCCAGCTCTGCATGTCGGCGGCGCTTCTTCACGGCCGCCTCCCCGCCACCCGCGTCCGCCGAGCCTGCGAAGGAGAGGCAGCCGCACCACCACCTCCAAGGACGCCGCGGAGGACTCGCGCAGGCGCGGCAGCCGGAGCAGGCGGGGCGAAGGCGGCCGCCGGCGCGGGGGGTCGCCCTCCCCTCCAGGCCGGCGGAGGCGGCCTTCTCATGCAGCCGCCCGAGTGAAGCCTGCGCCTGGCGGTGCGAGGGAGTGCCGGCGTCGGCCGTGGGCGGGGCGTGGCGCGGCGCGGCGCGACGCTGCTCCCAGACCGAGGAAAGGCTGGCGCGTCTTTTTCTCCTTCCTTCCTTCCAACCCGCGGCTGCCCGTTCTTGCTCCTTGCTTTGGAAAAGCAGCTTCCCAGGCCTCGAAAAGGGCGCCTTGCTAAATCCCAGATTTGGCAGCAGATCTGTCTGTGGGTGGATCGTTTCTTTTATATTTATTTTTTTTAGAATTTCTAAATACCATAAAAGTATAAAGAATCAAAGGAAGGATAAGAAAAAGGAAAAAAATACAGAATTGTGACTTCCGCCCTTTCTATGGAGTAGTTGGTATCTTCATTTTTCCCTTCCTTTCCCTCTTTTTTCTTTTCCTTTTTTGTAATTCCCTTCCCTTTTTAGTCCCCAAATCCATAAATCATCAATTCAGTCTTCTTTCAACAGAACATCCATATTAGGTTTCCCATCTTTCAAAAAGGTCTTTATTGTTTTTTCCCTGACCAAACTGGTCAGCTTTGCCATTTCTGCAAGTCCTGTCGCCAATCTTCTACCATGAATATTTCTGGCTACATCACTTCTTGAGGAAAGAGTCTGGTACTCGTGGTGGGGGTCACCAACTGCGTAATTGGCAAATCCTCCTTGAGAGTCTCCTTCTTTCAAGGTGATGGGTTGATTGTCCATCTTAAAAACAATGACTCTGTCGTGAAGTGGGACTCCCCAGTCTGATTTTACCTACTGGCATATTGATGATGATGTGCCATCAAGGAAGTGTCAACTCTTGGTGACCACATAGATTTTGTTTGTGATGATCTGTCCCTAACCTGGTCTTTAAGGTCTTCCAACATTGCACCCATTGCCACTGTAACTTAGCCCATCCACCTTGTTGCTGGTAATTCTCTTTCCTTCCACCTTTCCCAGCATTAGAGCCTTCTCCAGAGAGCTAGGTCTTCACATAATGTGTCTGAAGAAAGATAATTTATGCCTGGTCATTTGTACCTCAAGTGAGAACTCTGAGTTGATTTGTTTGATAATCCATTTGTTTGTTTTCTTGGTTGTCCATGGTAGACTCAGAAGTCTTTTTCAGCACCAAAGTTCAAAAGCCTTTTCCAAAGGTAGCTATAAAAGGCTGAACTTCCAGACATCCCTTAATCTGTCCAGTGGGAAGGATTTTAGTCCTTCCAACCAGAATTTCTCCTTTCAGAATTAGTGTGGGCCAGTCCTGAAATCAAGGAGTGTGTAGCCACACAGTCTTGCACACAGGATGATTTTAATAAGAAATCCCCTCATCTGGAGCAATTAATTCAAATTGTCTGTAACAGCAAATTTACTGGGAAAAGTGGACAAAAAGCATGCAAAGAATTCCAAATACTTTTTTCCTGTATGTGGGGACCAAAGCCCCTTCTAAACCATCTCTGGTGGACATGGAGCTAGTTGCTCATTTGCATCCTGGAAAGAAGAGCTGCTTTTTATCCATTGCCTTACATACAGAAACCTACCTTCTTCTATCTCACATACATACTATTTATCTCACATACAGAAACCCACCTTCTTCCAAGCTTCCTCTGCAGGAAGTAGAAAACACTGATTCCTTGCATAGGGAAGAAGTAGACAGAAGCTTCTGAATCCCCACCTGTACACTTCCCCATATGCCTTTTACAGTGCAATTGTTCCAATCACTTCTTTACAATAGATGGAACAGTCTAATCACAGGGGAGAAAAGAATTAACATTATATGCAAATCCATTCCCAACCTCTCCCAAGGCTTCTGTACCAACAGTACACCAATATACCCCTTTGTTGTTTATTCGTTCAGTCGCTTCCGACTCTTCGTGACTTCATGGACCAGCCCACGCCAGAGCTTCCTGTCAGTTGTCAACACCCCCAGCTCCCCCAGGGACGAGTCCGTCACCTCTAGAATATCATCCATCCACCTTGCCCTTGGTCAGCCCCTCTTCCTTTTGCCCTCCACTCTCCCTAGCATCAACATCTTCTCCAGGGTGTCCTGTCTTCTCATTATGTGGCCAAAGTATTTCAGTTTTGCCTTTAATATCATTCCCTCAAATGAGCAGTCTGGCTTTATTTCCTGGAGGATGGACTGGTTTGATCTTCTGGCAGTCCAAGGCACTCTCAGAATTTTCCTCCAACACCACAGTTCCAAAGCATCGATCTTCCTTTGCTCAGCCTTCCCTATGGTCCAGTTCTTGAAGCCATACTGTATGTTACTGTGGGGAACACCATTGCTGTAACTATGCGGACCTTTGTTGTCAGTGTGATGTCTCTGCTCTTAACTATTTTATCGAGATTTGTCATTGCTTTCCTCCCAAGAATTAAACATCTTCTGATTTCCTGGCTGCAGTCAGCATCTGCAGTAATTTTTGCGCCTAGAAACACCAACTCTGTCACTGCCTCTATGTTTTCTCCCTCTATTGCCAGTTATCAATCAAGCTAGTTGCCATAATCTTTTTTTTTTTTTGAGGTTTAACTGCAATCCAGCTTTTGCACTTTCTTCTTTCACCTTCCAGGGTAGAATTGTGATTTTAACTTCTATTGTCAATTTTGCCCCTTTTCCAGCCTCTTTCATAGATTATAGTTTTCCCAGCCTTTCCCAAGTCACTTGTACAGAAGATAGAGGACACTAGTCACTGGCAGACAAAGAATGGAGAAGTTAACAATACCTCCCCAAATCATTTTTTCATACATTCCCAAGCAATCATCACCCTAAGACTCTTCCAAGCAGTCTCTACAGGAGGAAAAAGAAGTGGGTCATTTGCATAAAGGGGAGGGAGAGGTTGCATAAAGTAGATAGGGCAGCCTGTCTTGGCACTGTCAGTCCTTTAAGAACACTGAGACCAAAGTCTCTTTCAAGTCATCCCTGATGGGGGATTGGCTGAATGTTTGCACAGAGAGAAAAGTTAGCCTTATTTCCCCAGCCTTTTCTCCCAAAGCACCCTTTTTACAATTTTCAAGGTATTCTTCCAAAATAAAACTATCTCAGCTTCTTGAAGGCACCAGTTCAAGTGAGACAAGGCAATCTTTCGTATATAAAAGAAAGATGCTGGTATACTTCTCCCCAGATGAAAGCAGATATCATATTTGGAGACCTTTTTTGTTGGAGATCTTCTTCATAGAATAGTTGAGGGTGATACTCCATTAGGGAAATAGAGATAGTCCAGTTGGAGACACTCAGGAATTATTTGACCTGCCTCTCTCTACTGAAATGGGTTCCATAGAAAAGATGCCGGAAATGGCTCTGCATTGTGGAGGAAACATTCAGCTGGTGCATGCACCAGATACGAATTTTACTGCCTTCTCCTTCTCCATTGTGTTTATTAAGACATCAAAGGTTTCAGACTATCACAGAAGGTCTTAATAAACACAATGGATTTTATTACATTATGATTAATTGATAATATACTTGTAGTTTGTCCCATGTGTATTCTGCATCTCCATAGCTATTCTCCCTCCCTTTTCTTCCCCATCCCAATTTAAATCCTACATCAGTTTAGCTACTCCATCTGATGAAGTGATCTGTAAAACAGTTATGCTTTTTGTAAAATGTTTTAGTCTGAAAGGTGCTACCAAACTCCTTGTGATTCTTGGCTGTCATTGACTAAGAAGTTCTGCTTTTGCAGTAAAAAAAAAAGAGATGAAAAATCAGATTTGGGGGAGTGGAAAAAAAATGAAAAATTCTTCCCATGTTTTCAACAAGCAAATAACCTTCAGGATTGCTTACAAAATTATAAACATTTTAATTTTCCAAAAGATAATCCAAATTTATGTGGGAAGGTACCCAGAAAGAAGGAGTTCAGGAGTCTCTTGCTTGATAGCGTTAGTGCAATTTCTTTGTTCCAGAATACTTTGAAATCTGAAATAAAGTGTCCTGGGCAGTTAAAACGCTCTGTTACTTTGTCCTTGTTTTGAGTTCTGATGTCAAACTTGTATCTATGAATTCTTTTGCATAATAATGTCTGACCTATATTCCTATACCTAAACTACGTGTTACACTGCCCTACAATAGTGTGAGATGCCATTTTCCACAAGATGGCACTGTGTGCTTGTTTCCAATCATGGTCTTATTCCCTCTTATTTTAGGAACTGGAGAAATTATTAAACCGTTCCATTTTCATTTTATTGCTGAAGTAGAAAATCTACATAATGGAGGGTATCAAGCCACTTAGGGAAATCCTGGATGCCACTTCTCGTAACTGAGCTTAGGGATCTTCCCCGTAGCTTGCTTTAAGTGTTTTCCTTCTGTCTCTGAGCCAGCTGAAAACCAGTCCAGCATGTATTTCACTGTCCCTGTTGCCAATTCCCCTTCATTGCTCAGACTTCCAGCCAGATGAAAAGATGTCCTGATTTCCCAAACAGGGAAAGGTAAAAGCAGGGAATCTGAACATTGCCTGAGACACACGAGTGGCACAAATGTGCTACAGGAACAGCACTGATACTGGTTTTCCATATTCTCCGAACCAAAAAGTGCCAGAGAAGAAATTCTGATATATGTGTGAACTAGGTGGTGATTAAAGTCATGCTACACTAAGGCATTCTTTAACTATGGTTTAAGTAAAACCTAAATAGCTGTGTTTACCATGGTTTACAAAGTTCACACACGATGCTAAGCCACAAACCAACCAACAGCAACTCAGTTATTGTGGTTTTCAAATCAAGCTTAGGGCTTAGTGTGATGTGCAAATTCAGTTAATGCTTATACAATAAACCATGGTTAAAACAAACTAGTTTAATAAAACATTGGAACTCAGTTTGTGATTATTTAAGAAAGAGCTATTTAAAAATCTAATCCATAGCTGATCAATTCTACAGTGCAAAATGAAAGGGTCTTCATGCTTTAAAAAACAATCCCTACAAAAATACACATTCCCAAGTAACTCTGGAGGAGAGACTAATACTTCTGCCTTTAATAAATTGTTATTTTGCAAAGGACCATTTTAATCATAAAATCAGCAAGAGAGGAGCACTTAAAAGCCCTTTGACCTACACTATTTTAGTAGCTATTTTTAGCAAGCATATAAGTAAATGTAACTGTGCTAATATACATTGAGCATTTCATCTTGTTTGACTCCCACTGAGACTACAGCTAAATTAGCTTCAGACAGTCTGCCTAGCCTTCCCCCCCTCCCCACTTACCTTCTCTCCAGATTTCAAGCTGATCTTGATGCTGACATCAACATTCCTTTCCTGTCTGAAACAATTAAGCAGGAAAGGTCACAATGCATCACAGCTGTGATGCCCCCTTGGTGTTAGGCGGCAGCAATGAATTCACAAATTTTAGCAGATAATTCATGTTAATCATTATTTTTCCACCAATCAATAAGCACTGAAGTCTAAGCAATATCTGAACTTCATCATCCATTCATTTACTTATGTGTTCAAGAAGTCTTTTGGCTGATACTGGAAATATCATTTGGTAGTGTATTAATGATAGGGTAAGATGGGAAAGGAGTGGAAGGTTTGATGCCAGCTGATCTCTGCAAATGGATAGCATAAGACCTGCTTTGGACCAAGCTTTTGCGAAGGGGAAAGAGGATGAAGTTGAGCTTCATCGCTTTGCAGAAATTATCTAAATATAATTTAACTCTACAGCATATTGGAATATCAGATCACAACAGGACGTCTTTTAAAGCGCACAAGACTCTGGTATTGTCATTTCCTATCCATTTCCATTATCTGTAGGAGTTCCCATAAATTACCTTTATAGGATTGGATTATTTGAGACAGCAGTTGTTGGAATCCTCTGATACGTTCCACTCTTTCTCAGGCTACTGAGAAAGGTGTTGAAATAGAAGTCATGTCACTACCAAGCTTGAGGAAGATTAGCATAAATAGTAGCAGTTGTTTGTATAGTTATTGTTCATTTATAACTAACTAGTTGAGCAAGAAGGAATAGATAAGTAGCCAAACAGTCTCTTAAGTAACAGCAGACATTAATAATGAGTAGAAGAATTTCCACTATGTGTATACATAGCATGCTGAAATGCATCAAGCATTCCGCATTTGACTTAACACAATCTCTGACTTCTCAAGCTATTTGGCTACACAGACTCTTAAAGGAACCACAGTCCCTTGTCCTGTTTCTTGCAGCTGTAACACCGTTGTTGAGCTTGGTATTGTAGTCTTGATTGAGAAAGTAAAGAATAGAAGAATTAGTTAAGGCTACTAAAATTGGTTGCAAAAGTCCAGAAGATCCCCAGAAGGGAGCAAAGAAATACAGAGAACACTAATGGTCATCTGGTTTTGGCATCCCAGCCTTGTACATCTGACCAATGCCCAGGACTCTGTTCTGGCAAAACTAGAGAAATATTTCTGGTAACTGATAACTATGGGGCACAAAGGCACCCCATTAATAAACAATAAAAATGAAATAAATGCATCTATCTTGGCCTCTACAGACCTGTTCTGCGTGATTGTTTTTTGTCAACCATCAAGGGCCCCTTTTTTTTTTGAAAAAGTAAATAAGTAACATCATATTTTATGAAGACAAACTCTACTACCTAGCTATGGAAAATATGGGAAATTACACTTTCCTTATTTCTTGCCCAGAATTGGCTCAACTTTGCAACTCTCCCACGGGTGTCATATTCCACACACTTACTCTGGAGTAAGTTATTCTGATTAGGGATTGCATCACATTCTAAGAGAGAGATGGCTAGAATCCCAAAGAACATTGTGTTGTTATGTAAAGTTCAATGCCATTGTAAAGACAAGTTTTATGATACATAATATAAAAATAGTTTTATATACACTCTGGATACAACCTAAAAGTATCACATTTATTAATCACTTCCAACTCAAGTTTTTAATGTGAAATTTCCTGGCCTCATTCATATCTTTGTCTCTCATTTGTAACCCTCGCATGTTCTTTCCATCTCTTCTTTCAAACTTTCTCTTATTCTCTCTCTCTCTCATTAAAAAAAAAAATTAAGGACAAAAAGTTAAAACAACTGTGCAATGTGTAATGATGGGTAGCACCAAGCGCCGTCAATCTGAAACACCTTATTTGAATAAAGGGTTTTTCATTTATTTTATATTTATTTGTTATGTTTAACCCTTTTTAAATAAAGCACAATCTTAAATAGCATTAGTTCTCCAGAAAGAAGCACCTTTCTTAGTATTTCTTTCAGAGCCACCTTACATTACAGTGAGGGAACAAGGAGGCACATCTCTGCTATGCTGAGAGTAGATCAGTGTTTCTCAACCTTGGCAACTTTAAGCTGGCTGGGGAATTCTGGGAGTTGAAGTCCAGACAGCTCAAAGTTGCCAAGGTTGAGAAACACTGGAGTAGATCATTTCCAGGGGTGTCTGCAGGCTATGGGAAAAAAGTCAAGATGGCTGCTGCAATGGTGCGATCAAAGTTCTGCCTGTTTTTTCTATGCATCGTTGACCTTTTTTGACCATGCCTTGTAGATACACCTGACCATCTCCAGGCTTGTTCCAAATTGTCAAGTCCCTCCACATTTTGAGGGCCCTGGGTTGAGGAACCCTACTCTACACAAAACAGATACAAAGAATTAAGTACTGTCCTATAAAGAGGCATAAGTATTGAAGTTGCACACATTTCAAAAACTATTTAGAAGAAATGTTTCAAATCTTACATGAAAGCATCACTTCTCTGCTTTTCCTTAAAGCAGCCAATCATTTGTCAGGATTCTGCACACAAACCTGGAAAAGATGTGGCTGTTTGAAGGAGTTAAAGTTAATGCAGCTCTTAGAGCAGCAGCATCTTTTTTCCAGGCTCATGTAGAACCTCTATGCTCACAGAGTCACAAGCCCTAACCCTTCTCCTGAATCATATTTTCAAAGCATTTCAGTCAGAATTCCAAGCCCTAATTAATATACACAAGATTCCCTATGCAAGGAATCAGTGGCAAATATCATATCCTGCTTCCTAGTAAAACATTTCTGCACCACCTTTGATCAGGATGGATCATGAGGTCATTGGCTATGCTCTGCAGTTCAAGCCACCTGCTGGTATCTTCACCTTTCTTTCACCAGCAACAGAGATGGACTCCTAGGAGCTACCTGGTTGCTCTGTTGAACATGCTCTTCTTCATCTGATGCTCCCAAAAGTGATTGTGAAAAACCTGGGTGTTAGAGGGATTGTTGGGGGTAGTATCCTAATAGGATTGTTCTGGCAGCAGCTTGTATGTCCCTACTGTCATGAATTCTTTGGCAGTCTTCATGTATGGAAGACTTGTGGGTATCACTGATGGCTCTGGTGCAATTTCCAGAGAAGCTAACAGCTTCTCGTTCCATGATTCACTCCTGGACTGAGCAGACATAGGTTCTTTCAACAGCTATTCTGCTGGCAAATGTGTACTTTCAGCATAATGTGTGTATCAGTACGCTTTGTCTATCATTTTTGCCACACCTATAGACTCAAGGTAATAATCCTTATCCATCCTACCATGCCTTAAGAACATTCCACATGAAAGTTGCTCAAGATATGTTGTTCATATTATTACATTCCAGTAAAAGAATCTTACAGGTTAATTATTTACCTTGCCATATTGCCTCATTAAAGAAAAAAGCCATTCAGATTTCTCAAACACTGAAGTCCTAATGAAGCCAAGCTTTTAAAATATAATGTACAAATTTAGGCAAGGCTACACTGGATAATCTAGACAGTAAAACCTCTGTCAAATTTTTATGGCTAGGATGTGGGCATTTCTTTTTCCAATTAGAATCTAGGATCAATTTTTTTTCCACAGCTTTTTACCATTAATTTTTGTTACCTTCTAATCTGCAAAGAATAGCTCCTTGTACATATCTGTGCATAAGTCTGCATGGATGCACACACAATTATTGTAACGATGGGTTACCTTCGAACAACCTTTTCCACATTTTGCCTTCCTAAGAATGCTAAATGCATACATATCGTGAAACACATCACACATTCACTTTCAAGAGAGATCGTTTGTCCTCTCAAATGGACCCTGAAGGAATCTTTGTGAAGAAGATGCCCCCAAATCTCTCCCTTTTTGCTGTGGTTTCTGCAACATGCTAAGCTATGGATTTCTTAACCACCGTTTGTTGAATAAACCATAACTGGCTGACTTCATGCAATTGCTGGCTAGAGTTGGAGTTCACACATCTTCAAGTGGCCGAGGTTGAGAAACACTGCACTAAAGAAACAGACAACTGCAACACAGCATATTGTGTGAGCAAGGCCAACAGCTTTTGACTTCTCGGTTTTCCATCTCTTCTCTCCAAAGATGGCCTCCCAGTTATAGCACGGTGAGACCCAGAGCCAGTGGGGCAAGTTAGAAGGAATGGGCGCTGAACTGATCTTCCCTTACTTTTCTGAAGGCCAAATGTCAGTGTGACTCTCTAAACTCAGCAGTTCTGTTCCTTCCACTCAGAAAAAATAGCAGAGATTGCACTGCAACCCAGAGCAAGCCCTGCCCCCCTCATTTCCTTTTCTTGTCAAACAGAGAGGAAGAGCAAGGACTGGACCCTTGAGGTGCATCTCTTCCTTCAAAGCAGCACAAAGCCCCAACCCAGAAGTTGACTGGGATGTCTTGCATGTGGGTTTTCCACAACCCCATCATTCCTCCCATTCTGAGGCCACTTTCTGAAGGAAGGGATAAATATTGCAGGTAGAACCCATCAGGTAGCACTTTCTGAAAGCCTTGGTTATCAGGTTGGCAGCATTTTTAGCTCCAGAGTAAAACCAAGGGCGTATCTATGTTTGGGTTCATGACTCACTAAACCAAACTGTCCAGTTAAAGAATGTGCACATGCCACTAACTTACCTCCTTCCTTCACCGTTTTATAACTAGTTGAGCAGTCACATGATCGAGATTCAGGTGCTTCACAACCGGTGGGTGTTTATGACCATTACAGCATCCCACAGTCAAGTGATCGCCATTTGTGCACTTCACAGCCAGCTTCCAACAAGCAGAGTCAATGGAGAAGCTGGCAGTAAAATCACATGAGGTCTTGCTTCATGACGGCGAGTGATTTGCTTAATGATGGAAGCGGAAGTGAGGTTGTAAGTCCATCACAGTCACACGATGTCTCATTTAATGACCATGTCACTTAGCAATGGACATGGTCCCAATTGTGGTCATTAAGCGAAAACTACCTGTATCTTTAAAAATAACACGAACAGCATAATTTAAAAACTTACACTTGCCTGCGGCAGGAAAGAGCTTTTTAAAAAATTATCCCACATTTTGGCCCATAGCAGGCACACTATCCAATTCAGTTGTATGGAAAGAAAAATGTCATCTGTGCCATAAAAAACCCTTAGTATTCTGGGGGCGGGGGGGGGGAGAGAGATCAAAAAGTCATGATTGAAAACCTGCTCTTTATGTGCAATGCATGTAAAAACGGGGTGGGGTTTGATCATGCAATCAGCGCCACGATCTTCACTTCCCTCATTTCTATGTGGGCATCCCTGCTCTGTGATCAAGCCATCTGCAAGGTGGCTATAAGCATACAAGCACATACTCAGCATGACTTTAGCTTTAGTAGCTGAAGAGGAAATCACTCCCCTCTCCAGTAAATATCCCTCTCTGTGTTTGGAAAGGTGACCTTCTCGCAATCTTGCAGAGAGACAAATGAATTAACAATCTTAACAATCACCCTATGATAGCTGTGTTATTAATTTGCTGAAAGTGGGTTGTAAAGACTCCTGATGTATAGGTAATAACAGCTACATGCACATATACGAACCAGCCATACAAATGCCTGTGTGGGTTATCTTAAAAATATTACTCACAGTATCACAATTAGTCAATATTCAGAGTTCATTAGCTTTCATCTAGGTAATAAAAAGATCAGGCCAATATTCAGTGCTAGATGCTATGCAATCTCTGATAAAGTCCCTATTAGTTACAATTGGCTGGAATTCAAAGGACCAAGCAATTGATAAGGGATAGACCAGAGAGGTGGAGTGTGGCTTTGGTGTTTTGCGTACAGCCCCCTCCAGGAGTGTCACAGGAAGTATCAAAAAGGTCAAGATGGCATCCATAACCCTGCAATTGAAGGCCTACTCCTTTTTACATTCTTTGCAATCTGTATTTTTCTATATTTTTAATTGGATGTTTCTAGATATTGTAAGCTACCCTGGGTTTTTTTTTTACCAAGAGCAAGTTATACATTGCATACAACTTTGAAAAGAGCTTGATACTCTATGGAAATCATTTTTCAAAGAGAATAAAATATTAAACCTATTGGTGCTGGTTTCTGATTTCTTGGAGTCCTTCTTGTGCGGGGGAGATGGATGGTGGCAAAATTTGAAAAATAAATAAATAAATTTGAAATACTTATTCTAATTCCATCCTTTGGACAATATCCAGAAGGCCCGCTCTTACTATTATCAGTCAAAAGATTGATTGGTGATTCAGATGGCATATAAATCTTTGTATTCACATAGAGTTGTGAGGCTCTTCCTGTATAGTTTTATTTATTTGTTTGTTTGTTTGTTTTTTAAACGGAGATGGAAGATTTGGTGGGAAAACACAGGATTGTTACAAATCAAAGAGAACAATGTCTAAATTAAATGAAAGCGTTCTCCCCATGTAGGACTAGCTTTATGGGAGAGATTTTCAGACTGCTGCTGAGTCAGAATTCTCTATTCATGCTTGTTCTGGTCCTATTCATTATCAGCCCACCCACCAGACAACTGATAAAATAGTCAAATAAAGTCTGATTTCATATTATGTCAGTTTGGGTTTTACGAAATATCACTACAAGGTACTTCTGTATAGGCTTTGATCCCACTGCCAGATTGGGGCCACACGGCCCTTTATTTTCATGTTGTAACCTTCCTTGGCATCTGAGCTGGTCAGCTTCTAACTCAGCTGCAGTAGAAGAAGGATCACTAAAAAGATAGTTTAGAAGAGAGAACATTGGAGAGGTTCCCCCTTGCAGTATTTCTTACCCCATCTTGTCTCCTCTTGTGGGGTATGGGAATATATGTGTATGCAAAATATGTTGTATTGTTGGCTGATTTGCAATAAGCATTAGATGATGGAGTGAGGAGTACACATCTGAAAATCAGTGTATCAAAGACCAACATAGTTGTGTTTGACAGGAAAAATGGACTGTATAGTTGAAAGTTTAATAGAAATGGTGAAAAACTAGAGGAAGGTAATGAATCCGTGTACATTGGTAGAATGTTCACTAGGGATGGGAAACTGGATGGAGAAATTGTAAGGTGTGCAAATGCTGGTAGAATGATAGAGAGTGGGTAGTATATGGTATGTTGTGAGGTATGGATGTTTGTCAGAAGAAATTGAGATGGCTTAGAGAGAGGTGAGAAGTCTAACAAACAAAAGCCAATGCATAAAACACTATGGACACAGTGAAAACAAGAATGATCTGTTAGAATAGAAAGGTATGGAGAAGTGAGTGATGAAAAGCGAATGGTGTTGGTGCAAACCATGTTCCCTTCCCTTCAGTTTATTTGACCTATTATTTCTTATTTCTTTTTTGCATTATACATAACGCTGCTTAATCCCCAAAACATGATGGATATTTATGTAACTTGCCCTTTTGCTGCTTTCTCAATTCATTGCTTTTAATTTCTAATGTAATCTTCTAAGTCAATGTGCTTTAGCAATACACTTTACTGGGTTCAGGCCGCCACCTGGTTTTGCATTTTATTTTATTCCTTTATGAATTGCATCTCCAACCAAGGCATAACAGTCAGTAAAATTACAGTAAAACTAAGTAGAATTTCTACATAATAAAAAGCAAAACACAGCAATGCAAACATTCAATATAATAGAACCAGAGAATGACAGTTTAAAAAAAGACATTAAAAAATCCAGCTCCTGTAAAAATTTAATGGCAGAAGACTGTCTTCAATGCTAGTCTTATGCATTGCCACCTATATAAATGAAATTTTATTCCCTGTAATTAAAAAAAATCTCAGTATAACCCAAGACTGTGGAAATCTGCTTATCCTTTCTTCCCCATCTCAGTTTGAATTATTCAGGATCCAACAGTCAAATAAGACTGTATATATACAAATAGTATACCATTTGGAGAGGCCAAAATGCTTTACCTTTGCTTTCACGGTTTCATCACTTCTGGCTTTTAAAAGTTTCCAAGGGAGTGTTTCTTTAACATACAGACAGCTCATTTAGCTTGGTTTTTGTTGTTGTTTTTATTCTTTTAAAAAGCATTTGTATGCCCTCCCATGAATCCTCCCAAATCTGCATAAACAAAAACTCTAACCTTCTTTGTGTTGGTAGATCCATTTCATTGCCTGACCTCTCAACACCTGTATCTGTAGTTAGAGTACTTAAGGGAAACCCCAGCATAGCCTCAGGGGTCTAACGTTACAGCATTCCTGCTTCAAACTCCTAAAAGGACAACCCTACCCATCATCTTGCCACTCTCTCTCATTTCCCACCAGCTGCTTCTTTCCTCATTCCCAGTTACAACACCCTCTTACCAATACGGAAGATCAAATTTGCCTGACCACCATCTTTGAATCACCTTGCTTTAGAGAAGTACAGTAAGAGTTTCAGAAGGGGAAGGGAAAGAGAAAATGGAGTTAATTCTGTATTGTTCTAAATCCCTCCCTCTCCTCTATAGCACAATCACACAATACTTGCATTGCTCGGTCAGCATTGCTCGATCAGCCAAGGGCAGAAATATACAGCTATCAGCAGCATATTGATGATACCTCACCCCATGCCCTTTAATGCCCTCACTCAGCAGCTTCATGTAGATGTTAAACAGGAGTGAGGAGAGAGTTGAGACCTGAGGGAATTCATATAAGAGGGGCCATGTGGCAGACCTCCCCCCACACCATCAATATTGACTGGAACCAACCCTGGAGGAAGGAGGAGAACCAGCACAACATTGTGCCCCCTACTCCTAACCCCTGAAGCTGGTCCAGAAGGATACCATGGTCAGTGATATCCACATCTGTTGCCTGATGTGTTCTAGATCCTCCCACTGATCTGTGTATAGAACTTTGATAACTTTCATAATACTTCATTCATTGCTGAGTCTGTTCTGCTCATTATGTTAACTTGTGTTGTACGCTAAATGCTGCTGCTTACATTTTTAAAAGCTCTTTAAATAATTATAACTCTAAGTTCTTTTTTCTCCCCCATAGTCTATGGATGTTAAATAAATAAATAATTTTGCTCTGTCCTCTTTCAGGACAAACATCACCTATTCTTGTTTCATCTTAAATAATTTATAAAAGAGATAAGCCAACAACTGTGGTTTCAAGCAGATCTCGTGAAACTGACATGGGGATCCACGAATGGTGCCAAGAACAGAAGTAAGGTGGCCCTGCTAAAATCCATGGAAATGGCTAACATGATGCTATCAAAATTCAGGGTACAACCATAGCCAAAATCGCCCAGGGGGTTGCATCTCATTTCAAAAAGGAAACTTCCCAATAATGGACAAGTTTGTTACTGAAAAGTTGGGTTTGAACTGTCAACCCTTTATGGAGCTTGGAGATTATTAAGAGATTTAGCTCTATGTAGCACAGGGACGCGGTGGCGCTGCGGGTTAAACCGCTGAGCTGTCGATCGGAAGGTCGGCGGTTCGAAACCGCGCGGCGGGGTGAGCTCCCGTTGCTCGTCCCAGCTTCTGCACACCAAGCAGTTCGAAAACATGCAAATGTGAGTAGATTAATTGGTACCGCTTCGGCGGGAAGGTAACGGCGTTCCGTGAGTCATGCTGGCCACATGACCCGGAAGTGTCCTATGGACAACGCCGGCTCCAAGGCTTTGAAACGGAGATGAGCACCGCCCCCTAGAGTCGGACACGACTGGACTTTACGTCAAGGGAAACCTTTACCTTTACCTTAGCTCTATGTAGCACAAATCTGATACGGCATCAACAAAGCCATAACAGTTGAAAAATGCAAGATTAGTTTACATGCAATGGAGTCTTAACATTACGAGACTATAAGAGAAAGTAGTCTAAAACAGTATTGGACATTGAGCTTGGCTTCCAATTTTCACCATTACCTATTCTGTAGCCCTCCACACTATATCCACTCTGTCCTGAAAAATCCAGCAAAGCACAAGAGCAGCTTTTTGTAAATTATAGACTATTGCAGGATGCTCCATCATACACCAGAGGAAGGGTTCTCTACTAACCCTTTGCTTTTAAAGAAAGAATTGTGCCCCAAATGTAAGAAATAGAGTCCAAAGTAACAAATCAAATAGGGAAGAGAACTCTGAGCAACACTTAACTAGGGATATCAAAATGTTGATAACAAAGATTTATTTTAAGTTCATTGGAAAGCAGAAATAGGCCAGAAGGGCCAAGGACAGCATGATCAGGGTTATATGCCCATATTACCATTTATTAGCTATGAAAACAGACAGGTCACTGTCAGTAAGCCAACTACCCTCATTGGTCATCAAAGATATGTAAGGAAGATAATATTTTCATCTTCATCCTTCTCCTTGTCAGTGTTCTCTCACACTAATACCTATGCAATTGCATCAGAAGTACTGTATCAGAATGAATTAGAAAAAAATATTGTTTGCAGCTAAGTAACTGTCATGTTCACTGTTTCAATGTGCACTGTACATCGTAACGTTTCACATGCCATGGTGCTGACGCGCGTTTCTGTTGGGAGGGAGCTGCTGTGAAACCTTGTGCCAAGCTCTGTATCTATGTTCATTTCAATGGAATGTGTTTGGGTTATGTGCTCTGCTCAAGGACTTTTCCCGCGGACCATCAGGAGCCGTTAGGAGCACTTGGGATTGTGAGCCTGGGAAGATTCTACGGGGGGAGGGATCTCGTTTGTACCGAGGGTTTTTTAGTTTGCATTTGGCGCGCTTTTCCCATTCTCAGCTTTCTTTGTGAACTTGTATACTATTCTTTAATAAATCAGATATCTTTGTGATCCTGCTTATGAGTCTGATAGTGTTTAGAATAGGCAACCTTTACAGTAACACAAGTACATGGTGCATATGTAACCATAAACTAAAATAGATGAGGATTACAGTACATATAGTTAATGAGCAACATACATGGCCACTGCCCTCTCATTTTCCTTTGGCCCCTGCCTGCATCTAAATAAACCAGAAATCTCCAGCACGGGTTTGTTTAGCATTATACTGCTTTGATCAGATCCACCCTGGAGTACTGTGTCCCGTTCTGAAGAATTCAGAGAAATTGGAATAGATTTAATGAAGAGCGTGGATGATGAACAGGGGAGTAGAAAATTAGTCTCCTACAAAGAGAGATTGAAGGGTTTGGACATAGCTAGTCTTGAAAGAAGACCGAGAGGGCATGACATACTCTCCACATATGTCAAAGGATATTCCACAAAGGGTCAGAGAACTTGTTCTGAATTGTTCTAAAATGCAGGACATGGAACATAGGTAGTCCTCCCTTAACCATTTATTTAGTGACAGTTCAGACCTACAACGGTGCTGGAAAAAATGACTTACAACTGGTCCTCACGTGATTGTCGCAGCATCCCTGCGGTCACATGATCATGATTTGGGCACTTGGCAACCAGTTCGCATTTATGACCATCGCAGTGGCCCACAGTCATGTGATTGCCATTTTAGATCTTTCCAGACAGCTTCTGGCAACCAAAATCAATGGGGAACCATGTGATTCGCTTAATGACCACTTTGCTTAGCAACCAAAATTTCAGTCCCAATTGTGGTTGTTAAGTGAGGACTACCTGTAATGGAAAAGTTACAGGATGATTGATTACAGTTCAGTGTTAGAAAAGAATACTGTAAAACTAATTACTCAGAGAAGTGATGGGTTCAAGCAAAGGCCAGACAGACATCTGCTAGCAGTGTTTGCATTTGATTTCTGCACTGACCGAGAGGTAGGTGTCAGTCATCTAAATGGGTCCTTTCAAGTCTAGGATTCTACAGTTACATCTGAACTGGAACCTCTGACTTGTTGTTCACATAACAATCTGGAATCTGATTGCTAGGCTAGGATCACTATAGTTTCTAATCTGTGGCTTAGCCCAGGGGTATCCATACAGTGTGGTCAAAAAAGATGGTGGCCACGATGGTGTGATCAAAGCTCCACATGTTTTTATGTGCATCGCAGAGCTCTGATTGCACCATTGTAGCTGCCGTCTTGCACTTTTTGTCTCCCCCTGCAGACACTTTACACCTATGATTTGTAAAGTCAATTAATTGCTTAATATAAAGCAGGAACCAAGCACTATAACTTGTTCAGCAAATCAGGCTGAACAAGACACGCCATGATCTTCTCAATTGCTACATATGCCTGTGAAAGTTGGACATTAAAAAAGGGAGATAGAAGAAGAATTGATGCATTTGAATTGTGGTGTTGGCAAAGTTTATTGAAAATACCATGGACTGGCAGAAGAACAAACAAACAGTTTTAGAAGAAATACAACCAGAATGTTCCCTAGAGGCGAAGATAACTAGGCTTAGATTCTCATATTTTGGGCACATTGTCAGGAAAGACCACCAGCTTGAAAAGGACACCATGTTTGGTAAAGTTGAGGGCCAGCAGAAAAGAGGAAGACCTTCAGTGCAATCAATTGATACAATTACTGCAACAATGGATGCAAACATTGGAACAGTCAGGCACATGGCGCAAGACCGAACAGCATTTCGTTCTGTCATACATTGGGTTGCCATGAGTCATGGCATGACTCAATGGCAACTAACAACAACAGCAAATCATGGTGAAAACACAGCTCTTCTTCTCATGAAGAATCATGCAGACACTTTGTCTTTCACTTCAATAAAAAAACCTGGATATTTGTTTCTGTGAGGAACAAACTGGGCATCCCTGTTTAGTCATAAGGCTAAAGAAACTACTGTTGGAGCTTTCCTGGTTTACTTCACTACTCCTGCTGATAGAGGGAGAAAAGACTAAGTAATCAAGCCCTGTTCACAGAGATGCTGCTCATTACCAATAAGCCAGGATACACTACAGTTGTGATGTATTCTTACATGTGAAGTGTCCTAAGGGAAATCTAAAAAGCCAGTGAAGATAGATGCCACTCATTCAGCAACAGATCCAATCTGTTATTTTGGCAGTGAGCAAAAAGTAGATATTGTATATAACAAATGTTCACTCAGTGTCACAAACACTTTGGCTCACTGTTTTTTTGTTGGCTGGGTCTTTCTTGCAGGTGGTTCTTCTGCAGCAGTGTTCCTCGGCTTTGGCAACTTTACGATATGTGGACTTCAGCTCCCAGAATTCCCCAGCCAGCACACTCGTGGAGTTCTTTCCGTACATCTTAAAGTTGCCAAGGCTGAAGAACGCTGTTCTAGAGTGTGATGGGCAATTTAGAATGTGCTTATCTTCAGTTTTATAAATAAAATAATAATAAAAGGATGGCTTAAGTATATGAGTCCCTTCCTTGAGATTTTCATATCCACCTGCTAGATCTTTTGAAAATTCTGTAGGAGGCAGAATATTTATTTGTTTACATAGGTCTTTTATTAAAATTAATGTAAACAATACTGTTTGTTTTTTGATTTCGCCTATTTTTCTTGGTCATATCCATATGTTGAGCTCAATCCTTACAACGGATGAGCATAGTTATCCAACTATACTTATAATCTAGCTCAGGAAGGCCGGGGAAAGAATATGCTGCGGCTCAGGGGCTTCTTGGCGGGCTGCGGCTCTGGGGTTGCAAAAAAGCTCTAGGGCATGTCTGGTCAGCAGCGGGAGCAAGAAGGCGGCAAAGGTCAGCTGGGGCGGCAGGGGCGACGGAGTACAGGGGGCCAAAAGGTCATAGATGGAGGGGAGGTAGATTGTTGGGGGGAGTTAAAGCGCCCCTGCAGTCATAAGTGCAGCTGAGCTGCCAAGTGCCCAAATTTTGATCATGTGACTGCACTGCAACGGCCATAACTTCAGGGACCGGTCATAAGTCCCTTCATTCAGCACTACCATAACTTTGAATGGTTGCTGAACGAATGGTTGTAAGTTGAGGACTGCCTGTAATTTCAATAAATTTCATGATTGTATTGTTAAAATGTGCAAATATTTTTTTTTTAAGAATCAAGAACCCTTTCAAAGAGAAGTACCAAATGGTATAAAATCTTGTCAACTGAAAAATAAAAAAAATAATAATAAAAAAATAAAATAGAATAAAATAATAATAAAATAGAATAAAATAATAATAAAATAATAATAAAATAGAATAAAATAATAATAATAAAAAAATAAAATAAAATAAAATAAAATAAAATAAAAAATAAAATAAAATAAAATAAAATAAAATAAAATAAAATAAAATAAAATAAAATAAAATAAAATAAAATAAAATAAAATAAAATAATAAAATAAAATAAAATAAAATAAAATAAAATAAAATAGTATCCCTGGTAAACATATTCTAAACTTTAACTTGCAGCTCCAAAATTGCGGCCTCTGTATATTTATTACTCTCTATTATGTTATAAAAATGAACCTGAATTCCTGCAAACAACAGGCGGGGGCTGCTTTGTTTCTTTACGGTATTGGAAATTTCCACTCCTTCCACGGAGAGAGTGCGTGGGATTGTCCAACCTTTTTGCTCAGTGGCAAAAGCCTTTACTGTTGCTGTGTCCCACCCATTTCCTTCTTCTAAGAAGTTTGGCCAAGTCTACAGGTCACTGCAGGGACAGCATTTGAATAGATCCCCTCTCGGCAGGCAGGCAGGCAGGCAGGCAGGCAGGCGGCAATTATTAACAGCCAGTGTCCACCCTGTTCCGAGCAAGTGACGCTCCTTTCAGGGTGAAAAAAGGGGAGGGGGAGGGGGAAGAGGAGGTAGCTCTGTACATCTTTCAAAGATGTGACAGAAGGAACCAAGTTGAAATGACTGAGCAACTTCCATCAACATTCTTGGCCATCAGGATGAGCTGGAATTGTGAAGAATTCCAGTGTCATTATAAGATGCAAACCAGGTCGATCTGATGAGGTAAAAAGAGTGGACTATCTAGTATCAGAGGTGGACTACTGGGAACTTGATTTAAATAGTTCCGCTGTGGAGTAATAGGAATCCATGGGCCAGTCACTGATCTTTCATCCTAACCTACAGATTCAGGTTTACCCTTTGCAGATAAAGATGGTCATGTGATTGGACTTCACTGCAGTTACATGATCAGAAGTTTAGAAATTCATAACTCTGTTGCAATCCCAACTTCTGGCATATAAAATATATCTGTATGATTTCCTGTTATTTTCAGTTCTAGTGCTATGGTTTAGTTTCATAAGGCCAAACAAGGAACAGAGAGTTTTGAAAGCTGAAGGCCAAAAGTGGTTTGGCAAAGTTTGGAGGTGCTCTGAGATAGATGAGGTTGCAAGAGATTGGCTCTTCCAAGGCTATCCAGCAAGTCTTCCAGAAGAACTACTACTACTACTACTACTACTACTACTACTACTACTATTATTATTATTATTATTTGACTAGGTGATCTTGTCATCTAATGTTTAATCATGAACAAGGATTCCCTTATTCTCAGCTTATCTACCTTGGATGAAGTTAGATTTATTGTGAAGCCACCTTTGTTTTGATGATTCCACAGTGTGCTTTGAGCACTTCAGAAAATGTACGGTGCTGGCATTATGTGTTACTATACTAAATGTGTATTCATATCATCTTTACTTTCTCTAGAAGAAACTATCTACAGTAATAATAAATTGTGTATTGCTGATGCTGTTTTATATAAACCAAGAATCAAGAGTTTTTAAGGAGGAAAATACATATTTTCAGAATTCCATCTCAGCTACCAGATTCTATCAAAAGATGAAAGTATCCTTGAATCAAGCTATCTCCCTCAGTAAGTACTTGGACACAACTATGACGTTTTCTTGGCAACAGTATGGAAATAGTTTGTTACTGCCTTTTTCAATATGGTTTTTCTTTTACTTTCTAGCCTATCCAGTGTTGGGATTCTCCAATTGTCTTGTGTCCAAATATTAACCAGGCCTAAAGCTGCTTATCTTCCAAGCTCAGACAAGGTTGCTCAGATGCTGCCAGGACGCCAGATTCTATACTGTAGCCTATATTATCCTGTGTAACTAAATGAATCACAGGAGACTGGAATGCTAAGGTGGGCAGTCAAATGACACCTGGAATTACAGGTAAGCATGGCCTGGGAGAACAAAATGAAGCAGGACATAGGCTGATAGAATTTTGCCAAGACAACTCACTCTGCATAACAAACACTCTCTTCCAACAACCTAAGAGACAGCTTTATACATGGACTTCACCAGATGGACAACACCAAAATCAGATTGACTACATCCTTTGCAGCCAAAGGTGGCGGACATCTATATAGTCAGTAAAAACAAGACCTGGAGCTGAGTGTAGTTCCGATCACGAACTTCTTCTTGCACAATTTAGGATCAGACTAAAGAGATTAGGGAAGACCCACAGATCAGCTAGAGATGAGCTCACTAATATTCCTAAGGAATATGCAGTGGAGGTGAAGAATCGATTTAAGGGACTGGACTTAGTAGATAGGGTCCCGGAAGAACTCTGGACAGAAGTTCGCAACATTGTTCAGGAGGCGGCAACAAAACACATCCCAAAGAAAGAGAAAACCAAGAAGGCAAAATGGCTGTCTGCTGAGACACTAGAAGTAGCCCAAGAAAGAAGGAAAGCAAAAGGCAACAGCAATAGGGGGAGATATGCCCAATTAAATGCAAAATTCCAGAGGTTAGCCAGAAGAGATAAGGAATTATTTTTAAACAAGCAATGCGCGGAAGTGGAAGAAGACAATAGAATAGAAAGGACAAGAGACCTTTTCCAGAAAATTGGAAATATCGGAGGTAAATTCAGGCAAAATGGGTATGATCAAAAACAAAGATGGCAAGGACCTAACAGAAGAAGAAGAGATCAAGAAAAGGTGGCAAGAATATACGGAAGACCTGTATAGGAAGGATAACAATGTTGGGGATAGCTTTGATGGTGTGGTCAGTGAGCTAGAACCAGACATCCTGAAGAGTGAGGTTGAATGGGCCTTAAGAAGCATTGCTAATAACAAGGCAGCAGGAGACAACGGCATCCCAGCTGAACTGTTCAAAATCTTGCAAGATGATGCTGTCAAGGTAATGCATGCTATATGCCAGCAAATTTGGAAAACACAAGAATGGCCATCAGATTGGAAAAAATCAACTTATATCCCCATACCAAAAAAGGGGAACACTAAAGAATGTTCAAACTATCGAACAGTGGCACTCATTTCACATGCCAGTAAGGTAATGCTCAAGATCCTACAAGGTAGACTTCAGCAATTCATGGAGCGAGAATTGCCAGATGTACAAGCTGGGTTTAGAAAAGGAACTAGGGACCAAATTGCCAATATCCGCTGGATAATGGAAAAAGCCAGGGAGTTCAGAAAAACAACTATTTCTGTTTTCTTGACTATTCTAAAGCCTTTGACTGTGTGGACCATAACAAATTGTGGCAGGTTCTTAGCGGTATGGGGATACCAAGTCATCTTGTCTGCCTCCTGAAGAATCTGTATAACGACCAAGTAGCAACAGTAAGAACAGACCACGGAACAACGGACTGGTTTAAGATTGGGAAAGGAGTACGGCAGGGCTGTATACTCTCACCCTACCTATTCAACTTGTACGCAGAACACATCATGCGACATGCTGGGCTTGAGGAATCCAAGGCTGGAGTTAAAATCGCTGGAAGAAACATTAACAATCTCAGATATGCAGATGATACCACTTTGATGGCTGAAAGCGAAGAGGAACTGAGGAGCCTTATGATGAAGGTGAAAGAAGAAAGTGCAAAAGCTGGCTTGCAGCTAAACCTCAAACAAACCAAGATTATGGCAACCAGCTTGATTGATAACTGGCAAATAGAGGGAGAAAATGTAGAGGCAGTGAAAGACTTTGTATTTCTAGGTGCGAAGATTACTGCAGATGCTGACTGCAGTCAGGAAATCAGAAGATGCTTAATCCTTGGGAGAAGAGCAATGACAAATCTCGATAAAATAGTTAAGAGCAGAGACATCACACTGACAACAAAGGCCCGCATAATTAAAGCAATGGTGTTCCCCGTAGTAACATATGGCTGCGAGAGCTGGACCATAAGGAAGGCTGAGAGAAGGAAGATAGATGCTTTTGAACTGTGGTGTTGGAGGAAAATTCTGAGAGTGCCTTGGACTGCAAGAAGATCAAACCAGTCCATCCTCCAGGAAAGAAAGCCAGACTGCTCACTTGAGGGAACGATATTAAAGGCAAAATGAAATACTTTGGCCACATAATGAGAAGACAGGACACCCTGGAGAAGATGCTGATGCTAGGGAGAGTGGACGGCAAAAGGAAGAGGGGTCGACCAAGGGCAAGATGGATGGATGATATTCTAGAGGTGACGGATTCGTCCCTGGGGGAGCTGACAACTGACAGGAAGTTCTGGCATGGGCTGGTCCATGAAGTCACGAAGAGTCGGAAGCGACTAAACGAATAAACAACAACAACTAAATGAAATGGAAATGGAAATGGAAATTTGCCATCAACTTGCAGACACAAAGAAAAAGAAATATACAATCTGGGTTCATACACTACAGGCCCTTTAATTAAACAGTGTCATCTTTTGGACCCAGGAAGTGTGTCTTCTTTGTCACAGCACCTGCCCTCTGGAACAAGATCCCTCCCAGAGATCCATGTGACTCCTACCCTGATGGCATTCTCGAAGACCTTGAAAACCTGGCTGTTCTCCTAGGCCTTAGGATAAGGTGGATGTGGTCCCCTTGTCACAAGGATTTTTGGATTTAAAACATGATGTCTGAACAGAATTTTTTAAAATATGTAATACTATATAATATTAGATATTATTATTAGATAATATATTGGAATATATTATTTATTTAAGAATATTGTTTTATTGTATTTTAATAACTATTTATTCTTGTTTTATTGTAAACCACCCAGAGTTGCTCTTTGAGTGAGATGGCCAGTGACTAAATTTGAAATATAAATAAATAAATAAATAAATAAATAAATAAATAATATTATATAATACATTTTGTATACTGCTGTTTGTTTCAAATTGTAAGCCATTCAGAGTCATGTTGGAGCCAGGTGGCATTTCAATCTAATGAAATACATAAATAAATAAGTTGTGTTGGAACAATTTAATCTGCCATACTTTGAAAAGCTGCAGTCATGCCTGCTGTAATATTAATACAGTATTACAGCATTTATGCATTATGAATATCTAGAATGGATTCCTACAGACCCAGCATGCTGTTTGCTGATGAAAGAGATCTATGAGGATCATGCCCATGCACTTCTGCTTTTGTCTATTCTCTTGGCACAAAAATATGTCCATTGAACACCTGTGGTCTATCAAAAGCTTCTGGATGAGAAACAAATTGTACCTGAGTTCCTTACATGGAAACCAAATCCTCTTATCAGCTGTCAATCACTCTGGCTCCCATAAAATCTGATCAATGATCAGGAGAGCATATTGCTCACCTAACTAAAAGAGTCTGGAGGGTTGGGTTGGAAGACAACAAACTTTCCTGTATATTAATTGCATAAGTTGGCACAGCAAGTTTATATCATACTCATTGTACATTTGTTGATGGTAATGTAAATAAAAAACAAAGGATGTTCTGGCTCAAGTAGCATAGGAAGAAATCACACAAACAAAGCTCAGGAAACATCTGAGATTGATTTGGTACATTTTTATTAACATTTCAACCAATGTAGACTTGTCACCTACTAGATGTTTTGAGGCTACATCTCCCAGAGTTTCCTGCCAACATGTCCAAAGAAATATACCTGGGCAAGAACTGCTCAGGTAAAAGTGGATGTTTTCAACCGTATGGATGCTTTCATCTCTGTATTCGTCAAGTGAATGAGTAGCCAAAGTTCTACTCCTAGTCAAAAGAGAAGGAAAATAAGTAAAGGTTACAGAATTTGTCAGCTGGGAACAACTCCTGGGCTGTTTGGAGCAATCCCCAGAATCATTTCATTATCACAAGATGGTTGAAAAAATAGCCATTATCAAACATTTAATAATTAATTCAGTTGAGGGAAGATGTCTTTGTTTCAGCAAAGGATGTTGTTAGAAGAAACTGGTCAGACAGTATTGAGATGCTTCTCCTGTTTGAGCAAGTTAAATAGAGATACCACCTGTTTAAATATCTAACCCAAACTTGCAACTCAAAAGGGTGATCTCAAATGTCATGCTCAGGATTCATCTGTGAATGAAATGAACTGTAGTCTACAAAGGTTAAATAGTAATAAATGTCTTAGTCTTTAAGAAACCACTACACATAGTGATTTTAGATGCAGGACTGCCATTTTTTCCTTTGGTTACTCAGCTCTTCTAACCTCTGAAATTACATAATTTGATAGAAAATCATCCAATGAAATGTTTCTCCATCACTTTATTCATGGCTATATTGTGGGCATAGCAGAGACTAAAGGACAGCAGCAGCTGATAACAGCAGTTTATTTATTTTCTGTCCATGAAATGTCTCTCCTCCCAGCAAAATGGAAATCTAGGGCCAGACTTAGACTGGAGAGAATCAAGTTCATATTCTCAGCCACAGAATTCACTGGATTACCTTGAAACAGTTCCTTGTTCAAGGTTACCCAGTTCTTATAATCTACTGAAATATATTTGTTTGATTTGATCTAACATGTTCTGCAATTCTAAGCACTGGAGTTTGTGAACCACAATTTATGATATGTGAATTCAAAAAAGAATGGTTCATTCCACAAGGCATAATTATGCAAAACGTGGCTTAGTGCAATAAATGAATCCCATTGCTGTCTCTCAGCCTAACCTATGAAGTTGGGTGATTGTGACAGGATAATGTGGGGGGAACAAAGACCCCTGTGTATGATCTCTTGAAATAACTGTAATAGGTTAATAAATTAATTCTAAACCATACCTGTAATAACTAAATGAAATAGTCACCAACAGGTAGTGCAATTTTGCATTCACTACCTTAAACAAGTATCCTCACACATCATGTATCCATCACATGGATTGTTTGATTTTAAACTACCATGTTCTGTGAACACAGCTACTGCGGTTTGTAGACTGTGATTGTTAGTTAGGGTTATGTGTGATTGGCTAATTGTGGTTTAAGTGATGCTTAAGCACAGTGTAGCACAATGTATGAACTCTATGAACTGGGAGACTGTTATAGCACCTAGCAAACTTGACTAATCCTGAAAAATGCTGAGCAGGATTATACCTGGTTGGTACTTGGATGGGAGACCATCAGGAAATACTATGGCCATGGGCTACATCTTGGAAAAAGGCAGTAGCAAAACATTTACACATTATTTCCAAGAAAACTCCATGGACATGTCCATGAAATCCCGGGAGTCTTTACCTCTCTATCTTTAGCAACAAAACTCCTTTATCTTGCTGCTGGGTCATTACTTTGTCAAATAATCATTGTTCTTCTCCCTCACTGGTCTTCTCTAGGTTGGAATACACCAATATACCAATATGCCTTACTGCTATTCTTAACCACTTGTCTCCTACAGTATGAACCTGTGCAAACCAATATTGCAGTTTGCTCACTAGTGTTAAGCAATCTCCAAGAGAACTTCAGGAAACCATCCTTATCATCCTTATTGATCACAGGCTCAATGGTCAAGGCCATAATGAAATCTTCATACCCTGTAAAAGTTAATGGAAGTTAACTATTAAAGCTGTACATATTGTGTTTTCCTCAGCTATATAATGGGAGGCATTTAAATGGAGAGAGGCATATCCTGAACTGCCTCTGTCTTTCTCCATTGGGAAAAAGTTCTAGATGTAGGCATCTTCTGCTCCATACAGCTTGCTGAAGACTCTTCCAGGTAAGAAACAGATCTGCTTTATAAAGATCTATGCCTACAAAAATACTATCGTTATTATTTATAACTCCCTTTCTGTCAGGAACTCAAGGAAGTCTACACAATATTTTTTCCCACTTCCTATTTTTCTGCATAACCACAACCTTAGGAGTTATATTATTCATATTAAAAAACATATTTAGTAAGTATTTTGAGTAATCAGTGGGAGCAACATGGTTTATTAGGTGTGTTCTGATTGACAACTAAACATTTTAAAGAATCAGAAGCCTGGTGAAATAGATGTTCCGAATCCTTAACACTGACCTGGGCCACAATCTAGAAAGACCTCTGCTCTATGCAACCACTGGATTTGGAGGTTCTGATGGACATTGTAAACTGTTGTTTCAGCCTGGGTTTGTGTTGTGCTAAAGTTGAGCTGAAGACACATGGGGCTATCTGTGTCAGTTCCTTGAGGACAGTGTCATTCTTTGTACTCTTGGAAGAGGTGCACCAAAGTGGATTTAGCAGCTCATCAGCCAACAGTGCCTCTACACTGCCTGCCTGAAGAGCTTTCTGGTTTCTGGTAGATGCCACTGGCATGTCTCCACTGTAGTAGGAAGGAGAGCTATCACTGGGTCATTTAGGCTGCAATTTTTTGCCTACTTTTTAGGGAATACTCCAGGGAACTGAGTAAAATCTTTTGGGCAAATATGCACAAGATTGTGTTGCTAATGGGCTCAAACACATGTTGGTGTTCAGGTGCCTTTGAGCCAGTGTTGACTCCTGATGACTGCCTGGACAAGTCCCTGCAGTTTTCTTGGCAAGGTTTCGGAAGTGGTTTGCCATTGCCTGCTGGTGGGACATTAAAAAAAGTTTAATTGACTTTGGGCAGTAAGCCCCATCTCCCTCCCAAAACCTTGCCTTGGCCTCCCTGTTGCACTCACCAAATTGCTTTGGTAATTTAAAATCTTTTCAAAAGTGATTTGAGACGGGTGACATAGAGATTTGCTGATCAAGTGGAGGGTAACGAGATGGTAGATAAGACTAGGGAACAAGGGCAGTAAATACATACCAAATTTTGCTCTTGTCAACTCACCTGCCAGAGCCTTGTGGCTTCTTGAAGGAAAGTCATTTTTCAGGACTAGATTGTAACTGAACTATGAACTTAAAATAAAAATTAAATCTACAGCGTATACTTGAAATCTATGCTGCCCAACTTCATGAGGCTTACTGCTTTCAAGAGGGAAGTAACAATGAAAAATATAATTGTAGGAATTTAATAAGTGGGATGAAATTAACTATTAAAAATGCATCCTGCCTATTTTGCATCTCCCCTTTTTTAATATTATGTTTTAATCTGATACTTCTACCAAATGTCTCAGGTCATGGGAAGCCCTTGAGCAGGTTTCCTCGACTAAATTCCCTCCAAATTATGTTTTGAAAGTCCTTGAAAACATGGCTGTTTTCACAGGCCTTGGGGTAGAATAGTTGCTGAGACCCTATAGTATGTTTGTTTGTTGTTGTTTTTTAGTATCCATTCTATTCCCAATGTCTGTGATCTGTTTCTTTTCTTTTCCCCTCCCTCCCTCCTTCCTTCCTTCCTTTTAAAGAGTAAGCCACCCAGACTAATTTGGAAGTGGGTAGCCTCTAAAATGAATGAATGAATGAATAAATAAATAAATAAATGTATGTGTGTTTGTGTATGTGTGTGTGTGTGTGAGCTGAGCTGAACTGAGTTGAGCTACAACTTCCAGAACTTCTAGCCATCTACAGCTAGGGCACTAACACAATATTTATCAGTGGCACACAGATACTGTGATCTTTCTTAACAAGAGGAGAAGCATTTAAATTATGGAATACTTCCTCCGATCCCTACTAAGCAGTAACTAGAAAAGACTTTATACTAGAACATTATCAGATTACATTAAGGCACAGTGAGCTTTGGAAGTGTATTTTTTGTTCAGATCCTGAATTCAGATCGTATTTGACTATCACTTACCGCACGGTCCACATTCTGGTATTTTGGTTTTTACTGTCATGAAACTTTAGAGCAGGGTTTCTTAACGTGGTGTCCACAGACCCCTTTGGGGTCCATGGATAGGTTTCAGAAGATTTGTGAACTTTGATGGGAAAAAAATAAAACTTTATTTTTTACTAACTCTAACAGAAAGGTAGCTTTCCATTCAATGCTGTATGTAGACAACAAGGTAATTTATGGCCTTTAGATTCCAAAACTGTTTGTTAACTTCAAAAAAACCTATGTAAAATTATTATACCCTAAAAAGTGTTATTTTTTACTTGTTACTGCTTTAATGATTCATAAAGGAGCACATATGTTACCATATTACCTATTTGTTCCCCTTTTAATATTTTGGTAACTATATTTGAGCAAAATCAGTTTCCTTTGTAATACAGGGTAATTTATTTTATGCATTTAAATACATTTTTCAGAGGGAGGGTCTGTAGGCTTCACCAGACTCTCAAAGGGGTCCCTGGCACATATGGGTTCAAAATCCCAGCTTTAGGTAAAGCCTGCTATCTACAGGTACAATATTACAGAAGTCACGCATACAAAACAAAAGAAGAAAAGCTAAAAGAAGTTTGGCAATATACCAGCTTTTTGCCAGTTCACTTTGCCAAGGTGGTATCAGAGCTGTAGAAAAAGGCAGTTGCTAAAATCTGGGGTTAAAGCAGTATTTCTCAACCTTTAAGATGTGTGGACTTCAACTCCCAGAATTCCCCAACCAGCATGGCTGGCTGGGGAATTCTGGGAGTTGAAGTCCACACATCTTAAAGTTGCCAAGGTTGAGAAACACTGGGTTAGAGGATTTCATAGTAGAGCACTGGCTAAATACTATCTGGAATAAAAACCATTTTAGATCAATATAATCAAGGAGATGGAAACGGAGAGGCAACAGTAGCAAGGAGATTATGTTTAAAAACAATTAATAAGCTATAAGGAGGTTCATTTTGAACATTTTCAAGTAAAAAAAAAGGGAGCTAAGTAAACAGAGCAATTGAGCAAAAGTATTGTGTAAGGATAAAGTTTTCTGTAACAGCATGTGGGGAGTGGAAACAGGCAAATGAGCATAGCATATTTGGTATGGAGTAATACTCTTAAAGATCTAGAATATGTCCACAAAAAATTAAGTTGAGGTAAAGCAGTATTTGATCCAGGACATGTTGTCAAAGTGTTCTTTTTCCTCTCTCCTTTTTAATGGCTTTTTTTTTAGATTTTTTATCCCACCTTTATTAGTTTTGTAAATAACTCAAGGTGGGGAACATACCTAATACTCCTTTCTTCTCCTATTTTCCCCACAACAGCAACCCAGCAAGGTGAGTTGGGCTGAGAGAGAGTGACTGGCCCAAAGTCACTCAGCCGGCTTTCATGCCTAAGGCGGGACTAGAATTCAGACTCATGGTTTCTAGCCCATTGCCTTAACCACTAGACCAAACTGCCTTTTGGTAGAATGCTATATGTGATTCACTCATTCCTTCTCTTAAAAGCTCTACTGAGCTCCTGGTTTTCTTGGCAGCAATACTAAAGTGATTTGTCCCTGTCTTCCTCTAGGATGTGTTTGCAGCTTCCCTGTGTTACCTACCTCCCTGATATTCCCTGATGATTTCCCATCTAAGTATCTAGTCAGGGCCAATTCTGTTTAGCTTTCAAATGCAGGATGCTGCCATCTCCTGAGACAATGCGGGGAATTGATTTCATGTGCATGAGGTTCATTCATATTCAAATGCATTCCATGAAGATGCTATGGGGTTCGATTTTTCAACATTATGAGTATTTGACTGAGAAAACTGTAAAAGAGTTGGACTCTTTTATTAACAAATACTGTATTTTTACAATGGTTCAAAAATCTTATCCTAAAATAGTGGTGGGCAAAGTTTTGGTGGATGGGGGCTATTTAGAGGGGAAAAGGCTACAATAAATCAAGTGATGGCAATGAAATGGGTGAATCTATGATGGGCCCATGGGCAGGAATAAGATTTCCTGTTTTCTTCTGATTTAGGGAACTGGGAGTGAAAATTTTCTCTCTTTAAAAAAACTATATAGTTTCTTCTATTTCCTTTTCAAATTGGTACTATGCTAAGGGCCACAGAAGAGGGGTTCAGAGGTGACATGGAGCATTAGAGGTATTGGTTAGACCACTCCCCCAATATCCTAATCCCCCAATATCCTAAAGCTGTATTCGTAAGTAGGAAAAAAGAGTGTTAAATCTATGGAAAGACAACATCCTCCCAGAAAGTAATGTTGAGGAGCCACTGTCTATCATCAACATCTGGGGTGACTCACAGGGTTCCATCTTGTCCCCATCTGGTTCAGTATCCACATGAACAACAGAGGTTTTGTGGGAGATGTGCTCATGTTCACCCTATTCTAATGCTCCTTGTTGTCTCACTCCAATGAAGTTGTCCATTCTCTTGATAATGGAGTGGGTGAGGTAGAAGAAGTGGAAGCTACATTCAAACAAGATGCTGGTGCTGTTGGTCAGTAGGGAACTGGAGTCAAGGATTGAAGTTCTGAATGGGTGGCATTCCTACTAAAGATCTGCAGTCTAAGAATGATCCTTGTTCCTTGGTGGACACTGAATTACAGGTGTTGTAGCAAATGTTCATTCATATTATGATGGCTAGTTCACCAGCTTCAACTGTTTTCAAGCCTTGGTTATATTCCACCTTGATGTTTAAAATGCACTGGATGTCAGTCTGCCTTTGAAAAGTCTTCAGAAGTTGCAGTTGATGCAAAATTCACAATGAGGTTGATAACAGTACAAAAACCTCAAGATCATACAATACCTTCTGTATATTGAAAGAACTCTAGCGGTTTCCAGGTGATTACTAGGCACAGTTTCAAGGTTTAATGTTGATTTTCAGAGTTGTAAGTGGCTTTGGGCTGACTATCTAAGGAACTGCCTCCTCTGTTACAAACTTGTCTGCTCCTTATGATTTGTAAGAGAGGTCCATCCAAAGGGATGATCCAACAGTCCAGAGATCCATTCAGAGTCTTGCATACTAGCATGTATGAGAGGGCCTTCTCCCATGCCATCCCCAAAATATGGAAAACATTGATTTGGAAGTTGTGTTTGATCCCTTTCTCCCGCTGCCTTTAGCAAATCTGTCAAGACACATCTGGTAAGCCAGGCCTTAATTTCTAATGTTTATATTTTAATTGATTTGTTTTTATTTATTGTGTTTTAAACTGCAAGCCCCCATTGAACAAAAGGGCAGCATATGAAACATACAAATAAACAATCTATCTTGGATAAAGTGGACTTGCTGTCTCTCAGAGATATTGTAATGGCAACATGAGAAATCCTTATTATATCTGTGGCTCCAACTTAGGTCTCTGAAGGAAATGTGAGTGAAAACAGCTAAAACTTAAAATGAAAGAGAGCAAGTTATAAAAAATACAAACCTGTTATCATTTCTATACAAATCTGAAAAATCCAACAAGTTACTATGTAGGATAATATTAATGTCCCAAATATTTATGCATAGGATTGAAGGATGTGTTGTATTTTATTGAAAATTCAGAAAAATTTGGAACAAGAAATGGGAAAATCAAGGTCAGGTCAACTTTATTTGACCATATTGCTTTTTGTTACCAGGGAATTACAGAATAGGTGTTGGTCATTTTAATACTTTAAAGCAGGGTTCTCCAAAGTAGACAATATCGACCCCCAAGGGTCAATGGGACTATCCAAGGGGTTGATGTTGTTGTTGTTAGTACTATTAGTTAAAGTAGTATTTATTAAATTAGTTTTATATAATAAGTGTTTGGGGGTCAATGAACAATCTGAAACTTCATGAAGAGGTCAATGAGCTGAAGAGTTTGGGGACCCCTGCTTTAAAAGGAACAGTATTTACCTGAATATCAAAGCAGTCTCAGTTGAGGCTCCAAAGAGCAGTGACATTTAGATGTAAAAATCGGGATGGCCATTGAATAGCAGCAGAGTTAATGTATTTCTCTGCTGCTATTTCAAGGCTGCCCTGATATTGGCAGCACAGATACAGTAACCCTAGTCTTAAGCAAAAGAACTATTTTCCCGGCATAGCAAAATGAGCTGCTTTCTCATGTTTTGAGATTCTCAGTTTACAGAGAACGTTAAAAGGAAATGATTTCTTGGTAGCCGTTACTGTAAACATCCATATAAATCCCAAACCCACAAACCTGGTCTCAGGTTCCAGAATTTTCTCAAGTGTAAAGACAATGAAACCTTTATATTTTTGGCTCTGCTCCCTCCATCATTAATGGTGAAAGAAAAGGCTCAAATTATGTGGGCCTTCAGTCTTTTTGAAAGTAGCGATACTCTCTTTTCCCACCATTCTAACAGGAAGCACACAAAAGGCCTTGATCATTTTAATCTTTTAAACCATTGACCCAGAGATAGTCAGATAGCTGCCTTACTTTTAAGCTCTTTTGTCAAAAGTTGCTTTTGAGGGGGGGAATAGCAAGTTTTATTTTTTCGTGCCAAAAAGTGTGAAGGAGGAGGAAGGTCACAGTGGGGGGGAAAACCCTAGTTTCAATATTATATTCCTGTTCTGTTTGATCTTCAAAGGTGGTAATACTTAATTAGGGTTTCACTCAACTGTGGTCTTCAGGATATTAAGTTATGTTTTAAAGCACACCCTGTTATTTATTTTCAAGGCTTTAAGTGATTAAAAAGGCGAAGGACTCAAAAAGCTATCAGAGGAAACTATTTGCCAGAAATGGTTGAACCTCTGGGCAACCGGTATGTTGTCACCCGGCCAGTATATTCAGATCTATCATTTTGTGAAGAGCACCAGAAAGTGCATAGATACCATAAAACTTTGGTGGATCATCTCAGAGTATGCTTTAGGTAAGAGTCTTGTTTTTGTAACTTTGATACTACAAACAAACAATTATGGGTTGATCATTGTCTGTTTTCAAATCAGGTTGGTATGATTATTTGGTGGTACCCTGTGAAGATTTTCAATGACCTGATTCATATATTGCCATAAGCCATGGTTTCAAAGTGGGTTACTGAATAAAATACAATTGGCTGAATTGGCACAAAAGGCACAGAAATAACCTACAGACTACAATGGCTAGGTTCACACAACACACTAAAATGAAGCAACCCTCATGTTTAGCAGTACTTGAACCAAGTTGGTGGCTGGTTTATACAACATTGTGGCTAAAATGTGGCTGATTAATTTGTATCTAAGCATGTTGTACAAAACCAGTCGGTGTGGATAGTTTAGGGTTCCATAGGTTGGGTAAACTCCAGGCAATGGATTAACTGACTACTCTAGAGTTCAGTTAATCATAGATAATCATATTGCAATAAAATGCCACACAGAGTCACTTTTATAAATATGATAAATAAATAAATAAATAAATAAATAAATAAAATGGGTTTTGAATAGTCAACACTGGGGTGCTGAAAAGAAAGAGAGAGGGAATCACAAAGGCCTATCCTCTATTATGAATTATTCAACACAAAGAATCATCCATTGTAGCCTTCCATGCAACAATGAATAATTGCATTTTCTAGTGGAAAGCAGTTTCTTTTTGCTACATTGAGCTTCAGCCTGGTCAATAATGCTCAACAAACAATCCTGGCATTGGGGCAAAGAGGGTGTATAGATGAGCCCTTACAGGAGGATATCCTGTCCTCTTGAATGGTGTGGAAACGTAGTCTAGGTGCAATCTCATTTTAGCAACTTCATCTCTCTCCATTTGCCATAGCAGTTTCTCTTTAAACCTTGTATCCATGTGTCATATTCAGATATAGGCAGTTGTTGCTAATTGCTCCCCAGAGATCCTTCTCTACAGAGGACTGTCATGCAAGCTGACAAACTTTCTGGGCAAACAAGAAACATTTGAGTTAGCTTTTAGTGTCTACAGGGAAAGAGACTTTGGGTATTTCTTTTCATACAATATGCCAAGCCTAGATCATTAAAAGGGAATAAAAGAGAACTCAGTCAAAATATCAAAATAATCTGCCCTATTTATGAACAAGTGTCACTGCTTCATTGCCATCCCTCCTGTTCTAGTGGAGCAGGAAGAAGAAAGAAAGAAGTCTTTATAAGGTTTTCAAACTTTTTCAGGTTGTGGAACCTGTTTATTAAAAAAAAATCCCAGAACCAAAAAGCAAAAGTCTAGTGATAGAAGACCAGTTATGCTTGGGTGAATTTATTTTATTTTTTGCCCTTGGTTTCTCACAGTATCCCATCCAGTTCTCATGCAACCACAGGATTCTGCAGAACACAGGTTGAAAAATCCAATAATAAATAATAGAAAGGGACTATAAAAGACTGTGTTATTGCTCTGCTTTATTGCTCAGTTTTATGAGTTATTGTAGACCATTCTTTAAATGGAAGAGAAGCAAAGATTTTTAAGACCCAATAAATTTAAAAAATAAGATCTGAGAGGAAATTGCACTGTAGATTGTTCCTAGTTAGTTTCCCAACTGATTAACCAAAATGCCTTCTTTAAAGATACTGGACAGGTAGTCCTCACTTAGCAACCACAATTGGGACTGGCAACTCTGTTGCTAAGTGATGCAGTCATTAAGCAAGGCATCACGTGACCATGATAGACTTACAATCTCACTTCCACCGTAGTTGTGAAGCCAATCACCCACGGTCATGAAGTGAGACATCATGTGACCATGACTTGCAATTTTATTGCCGGCTTCTCCACTGACTCTGCTTGTTGGAAGCCGGCTATGAAGCGCACCAATGGTGATCACATGACCAGGAATGCTGCAACAGTCATAAGTGCGTGCCAGTTGTGAAGCCCCCAAATCTCAGTCATGTGACCACAGGGACACTGCGATGGTCTTAAGTATGAGGACTGGTTGTAAAGTTACTTTTTCAGTGCCGTCATAACTTCAAATGGTCACTAAACAGGGCAGTCATTAAGCAAGGACTACCTATATTGTACCTCTTTCTCCTATTCCCTCCCCGCACAAACCTAATGCATTAAACGATCAGCATTTCATAATCAGTTACAATCTTTTCCTAATTACATCTAACTATGGTACAAGCATGTCCTGGCCACATCACTTTTTCTGCCACGTTTCCATGACACTGTAGTCTTCTGTGAGGATGAATTAAGCCTGCAGTGAGGCAGGCTTAATTCATCCTTAGCCATACCAAATGGGATTTTCCACCTTTTCTGATATCCTCTGAGGGCACTTTTAAACCTATAAAATCTATGATGTGGGAGTTCTCAAATTTTGCAATAGCACAAGCTTCTAAAATGATAAATGAATTTGCATGACGTGCCTCATGAATAGAATGAAATAACTAGAACAGACAAGGCAGAGGCAGAACAGGGGTTGGCAACAGAGAGAGCAGATTTCACATTGGTATAGTTTTATGGTAGCTCAAAGATTGCTGGATAGCACAACTCCAGTGTGGGGGAGGCCCTCAATATCATCATTCTTCACTGAACTATTTAGACCATGAATGATTGTCACTGTGGGCCTATTTTTGACTTTTAAAAAAATCACACATACTGAGCATGCCCAGTTTCCAAGTTTACAATTACTCACCCACCTGGGTTTCTCTGTAGCCCAACTTAACTCAACACCTGAGGAGACTCACCAGCTAAGTTTTCTGTCAAAGGAAGTGATTAACCAATTGCTATGAAATTCAAGCAGGGAGTGTGGGGAAGGGTCTTGATGGGTGCAGATGGAGAACCTTCCCTTGACCTTGTAAAAGTACATCTGGGGTTGTCTCAGCCAGCATGGCCCATATTAGGAATGCTCAGAGTGGTAGAATATCTGAAGAGGTCCCCTCTTTGACATGACGTCTTGTTGTTCCCATGAAAAATACCAATGTTTAAACTGTTGTATAATGACTCTACCATCTTTTCAGGTGTACTCCCAAAAGGGTAAAAACAGCTGCTCTTAATTTGTTTCCTGTGGCTTCCTGGTTACCCACATATCAGATCAAGGATTGGCTTCTTAGCGACATCGTTTCGGGAATTAGCACAGGGCTGGTAGCTATCCTGCAAGGTAGCTGTTTTTAGTTCTTATTAGCTATTTTTTTCTTCTCACCACCTTAGGGCCCACTTTTTCACTCACATTTTCTTCTCTTTTCCTGAAGGCCTAGCATTTGCTTTGTTGGCAAATGTCCCTCCAAGTTATGGACTCTATGCAGCCTTTTTCCCCGTGGTTATATACTTCTTCTTTGGCACTTCCAGACATATATCAGTCGGTAAGTTGAACTAAATTCCAGTGAACCTTGGGGGAATGATATCATCTCCAATATTCTAATTAGCCCCACAATATAACACACCCAGCTTAAAATGAGTACTCCAAACTGATGCTCAAATTACATAGTTTATGACCAGGTATAGCTGAAAAGGACCATAAAACATGGTTCCAGCGGTCAGTGCTAACTTTTGTCACAATCATGTACACAGGAGTCAGCATAAATATGTGGCATAGGGTGCTTTTTATGACTATTGGGGACTATCAAGCATGAAAGGGATCTAAAAGTCCATCGAATGTAGATGCTTCTGCACAGAACAATGTTATGAGCAGGTGAGATGTTCTGTTTTCTTTCGTACAGGGAAACTATTCCGTGCAAGTATGTACAAAGCCTACCGTAACATTCAAGTTGTATAGCAAAGTTATTGTTGAATGACTGGAGCAGTTATTGTTGAGTGATTGGTGCAGTCCAAGGGGATCTACATATGAATTACAGTACTCTGTCCTGGTACTGATCTGACCTAGAGAAGTGTTTCTCAACCTTGGCACCTTGAAGATGTATGAACTTCAACTCCCAGAATTCCCCAGCCAGCATGCTGGGAGCTGCATTGGTTGCTGATTTGCTTCCAGGTCCAATTCAAGGTGCTGGTTATCACCTTTAAAGGCCTATGTGGCTTGGGACCTAGTTATTTGAAGGACTCTCTTTCCCCAGTTACAACTACCCGGCCAACCAGAACAGGGAGGCAGGTTATGTTACGGGTCCCTTCTATGAGGGAAGCTCCATCTAGTGGGACCATGAAAAAGGCCCTTCTCTGTGGTGGCTCCCTCCCTGTGGAACATCATTCTCCCAGAGATTAGATTGGCCCCCACCTTGATACTTTTCTGAAAGACCCTGAAGATGTGGTTCTGTCAGTGGGCCTGGGGACCCCAGATTGAGACAGAGCCAATCAAGGGGCTGATCTGATTGTGTTTGTAGCCACAGCAGCGGGTGGGGGAGTCGATGGGTTTTTTATATTGTGGATTTTAATTTTGTAAGCTGCCTGGAGTCACTGTGTATGAATTGGGTGGCCATATGAATTTATTAAATAAATAAAAAAATAAAAATAAAGTCTCTTTTACTGAAAGAATAAAAGGACATAAGAAGAATGGGACTGTGGGACTTCCAGGGAAGAAATGACAAACTGAAGACAGCTCTGCTAAAAGTGGAGCCGATGACCGAAATAGAATGAAAAGCCAGTGAGTAGACGGGCTCTTTGAAACCTCTCCAGACAAAGAGAAAACTTGAGATCACCCACAAGGGCTCCAGACAGTTGCTCCTCATGAGGATACTGCAAGACAGCGATTTAAAGCTCTGGGAGACGAGGGAATAGCCAACTTATTGTACAAACCATGGTCAGCGCCTTTCCAAAAGACACTGGGTTTGCATACTTCCTTTTCTAATCACATTCAGAAATTGCTTATTAACTGCTGTTCAGATATTAGGAACCTTTGGACCAACAAGTTTTACAGCACTGGGTGAGTTTCCTTCAATCTTTAGCAAAAGAAGTTTTAAATACAAGTTTAAGGACTTTTTTTTTTTTAATAAACAGCAAAAGGGTGATTAGAACTTGATTTTGGAAAGTTACAGATGGACTAAGGGTCCAAATGGATTTGAAATAAGATGTTGCAATTAATTAATTCAATTCAATTCAATTAAGGGGCTCACTTACATTGTGATCCAAATGTATTTTAACACTTAATTGGAACTTGTAAACTCAAATTTAAAATTATTTTAATTTAGATGGCTTATATTTTATGGCTAATGGCTAATGTGCATATTTTTGTAGAATTGTATCTTGTACTGGTCAGTGACCATAATAAAATCAATTGAATTGAATTGAATTGCAATTAATTATAAGAATCCTTCCCATGGGAAAATGCTTTTGTTTTGAATTCTCTTTAAAAAAATCTTTGAACGTTGAACACTAGAGGGAACCAGAAGGAACTAAAGATTACTAATTACAATTAGTAATTACAAAATTACTAATTAGTAATTACAAAAAAGATTACAATTAAAGGAGAAGAACACTTAAATTTGACTTACAAATACAGAATGGAGCAAAATATTTTAACATTGGATGTATTGAAGGATATTTTTGAACAATGGACCCAGAAAATTTTAAGAGTGTCTGCCTCTATAGACAAACTGTATTTAAAAGATGTTATGGAAGAGGAACAGGTTTTACAGGACAAGACTGAGACTGATCTGAAAGTAGATTTTAGAATGACAGGCTACAAGAATGATATGGAAAAAGATGCTACACCGGATGTACAAATGAAACCAGCTGATGTCTTAATAATTAAAAGGAATATACAGTACAAATAACAAACCAAAAGAGTGACCTGGATAACTTTCCTACATTGGATTTACAAAACAGGCTTGTTAAAGCTTTGAAGAACTTTGTGAGAAGGGACAAAGAAAAAATGAAAAGGAATCAAGTTCTAAGGACTAAAGACCAAGACTATTAAAAATAAAAGGAAGGGATATAAAGTTGGTTCATTTATCAAGGTCAAAATAGATATGTTATCTCTGGTAACACTTCAAAGACTTTTGCTGACACCAGGACTGAAATGACGATGTTTTATGGGTTTGTTTATAGATAAATGGGATATGGGAAGAAGAGATCATTTGTTGTATTTTAAGAGAATGTGATAAGTTACTAAAATTGTTTATACTTGTGATCAACGGGGAAGTCACTTCTTAATATGTTTCTTTTCTTTTTCTTTACTATATTCTTATTTTTTCTTTCTTTTATTTTTTATTTTCTGTACTTTCTTTTTATTCTTTTATTCTTTTTTTTTTAGTTTGTATTAGTTTTTATCTTTTCAATTGCAATTTTTAATAAAATTACTCTAAAACAGAAAGGAGAACCAGACTGCATCAGATGAAAAAACTATCTAGCCTAGCATTATGTCACCTCTTATATGGGAATTCTACAAACTGGACACAGCTGCATTGTCCTATAGGAAGATAAAAGAAATTTGCCACAGATCTGTGTCAGAGCTGATTTGCAAGCACTGAATGGTGATCGTTACACTCTGCCGCTTTGTAAAAATCCACACCAAAAACCTGTTTGTAAAGGACATGCCTAAGAAAGAACATACATTTCTGAAAACTATGTACAAAATGGAGTACTTCATTTTTTTAAAACTTAAAAGTGAGGAAATCTCCACTTTAAAAAGCCTACAGGCAAATTGATGTCGCAAACAGTGTCATCAGGGACATTCTTATCAAAATGGAATCCCCAGGGAATTTATGCCAATACAGTAATTGTATATAAAAGTTCTAAAACCATCATAGATTTTAAAACAGTTTTAAACTTTTTTTTTAAATGTGAGAGATCTGAATGCTGCCCCACTAACCTAGTCAGTAAGACAGGCCAGATTTAGCCATCATACCCTTTCTTCTCAGGTTCTTTAAAACTTGTTCTGAGACAAATTGAAGTTACTAGAAATAATCTAGACCGGTGATTCTCAGCCTTAGCAACTTTGTGTGGATATTAACTCCCAGAATTCCCCAGCCATCTTGCTGGGAAATTCTGGGAGTTAAAGTCCATACATCATAAAGTTGCTAAGGTTGAGAAACACTGATCTAGACCCATCATGGCTAGTCAGGCTCAAATTGTCCTATTTTGGACACATTATGCAAAGGCAAGCTCTCTGGAGAAGGCTTTAATGCTGGGAAAGGTGGAAGGAAAGAGAAGAAGAGGAGGACCAGCAGCAAGGGGGATGGACTCAGTTACAGTGACAATGAGTGCACTGTTGGGAGACTTGAAAGAACAGGTTAGGGACAGATCATTGTGGAGAAAATCTATGTGGTTGCGAAGTGTCGGCAATGACATGATGGCACATCATCATCATCATCTTCATCACGGCTAGTAACCATCCATTACTTTTGTGATACAATTTCATTAGTGGTAGAATCCTTCTCTAGATTGGGTGATATAAAAGTCATAGTGACTGTTTGATAAAGAGATAAATCAGTAAATCATGTCACATAGGTCCTTTCCCCGTCCTGAGTCTGATGGTAGGAGGAGCAGTTATAAATATGGTCCAAGATGAACCTGGGAACACCAACATGCAAATGAACAATTCATCATTAGACCAGGAAAGAGTTATGGTGGCAGCATCTGTAACTGTCCTTGCTGGCATCTTTCAGGTAAGTATTTTCCTTATGAACGCTGTATCTTTTGCATCCCCTTTTTTCAGCATTTGGAACCATCCCAAAGCTGGTACCAATTTCCAAACATTCGTCCATCATTCTCCTCTTGGTCTGTTAGATAATGTCATGAAATCTTTCTGCCCTGTCCTCAAAGCAGGTTGTAATCAAACTGCAGAAAAAGAGCTGCAGAGCAGTTAGGTCTAAGCAGAGACACTGAAAATTCCCACAGTCCTCAGAACTATTTCACACTGATTCACAACTGTCTTTACTGCAGCTGCTGAGAACTCCAGCTGAGCTAATTAGTGTTTCCTGCAGCTGATCAATAGAAGAGGGAAAAAATGGTCATCCAGGTGACCCACAGCCCCTGTTATTCTTTCACGATGTTGTTTTTCTGGCCAAAGTAAAATAATGAAAAGCCAGTCAATTACAAATCCACCCCTCTGCCCCACTGAAGCTCATGCAAGGACACCATGGTTCAACGGTGGTTTGCCATTAGAAGCTGCAAAAATCCTGGAGAGCCAAGGAGAAGGGAATGCCCACTAATGGGGAAAATAGCCCCCGAACTTCATGAATCACCAGCGTTGCAATTTGCAAGATGGAAGTTTTGCCATTCACTGCAATGCACATTAAAGAGGGGCCGGGCTTCAGTCACCTAGTCGGCCATTTTGATGTTGGTGCCCATCTTCATGGTTACTCATGCAGATAAAACTTGCTTAGAATAACTATCCTTATTGGATTTAATTCACATTTTGAAGAATGTACCCAAATGCACACATTCCTTCATTCAAATGGATCAAAAGAAACTGATTTTAAAAAGAAACTGAAAAGAGAAGACAAAATTATTCACTATTATTTACTATTTAAATATTACTTAAAGACTGCCAAAGTGAATATTTCTATTTCAATGCAAATGTCCATTTTTTTTAAAAAAAATCAGTTTTTCCTGGGTAAACTCCAAGATGCCCATTTCTCTTTCAACACTAATGTCATTTATTCTTACGTTCCAGTTACTCCTGGGCGCCTTACGCATCGGCTTCATAGTTATCTATTTATCTCAGCCATTAATCAGTGGATTCACTACCGCTGCTGCAATACATGTTTTTGTGTCTCAACTGAAGTTTATTTTTCAACTACAAGTCGAGCCATATAATAAACCATTGGGACTCATATGGGTAAGTGTTGCAAACCCAGAACCTTTATTTCTCAGGGCATTTCTCTTGCTCATTGTTATGAATTGTTGTTTTTCAAGTAATCACAAGATAAGCTCTTGGGTACAGTATTCAAATGCTTTTTACAGTGTAAAACTATTGTATTCATCCATGCATTTTCTTTATGAATTGAAATCTACAGTATTTATTAATGTATGATAATTGTAAAAGGCAATTTTTCCTCTGAGGAGCTTAATTGGAATACATTTTGCTCAACTATGGCTTTACCTCACTAATACTTACCTGGCAGAGGAGAGACCATGATCACTAAACTCAATGTTGTTTGGCTCAAAATCAATGTGAATATTTCACAGAGGAATGGGAATCTACATGCTGTCTTCTGTGATTATAATCAAGCTATTATCATCATGATTACTATGTGGATAATACAGCTAGCCTTAGAGGAATGTTGTAATTCCGAAGCTGTGTTCACACATACCACTAAGCCATGATTTGTTTCAATCATTAATAAGCCACCAATGAGCCAGAGTCAGTCTTGCAGTCAAAGTATGCCTTATTTAGCCAATTCTGTTTTTCCTCTTTTCAGCTGCTCTTGGCTTCCACTTCATGGCTGGTTAGAGGCTTGGATGAAACAAAAAAACAAACCAGGAATAAGCCAGGCAGTCATAAACAATTCACTTGTCTCCTATTAGGTGAAACCAACAAACCATGATCAGTGCCCTGCCATAAGGCATGATTTTCTACTGATTCTATTTTCAAGTCACTTTGTGCTAAAAATAATCAATTTTCTTTGCTGTTTAACAAAGGAACATCTGCATGTATTGAAACACAATTTATCATGTTTCTTCTTCATTTGCAACCACATCATACTAATACCCAGTTCCTTCTTCCCTTTTAACAGACACTTAAAAGTATATTTGAGCAAATCACCAACACCAACATTGCGGACTTCGTCACTGCACTTATTATCTTAGTCATTGTGACTGTGGTCAAGGAACTGAATGATCGTTACAAAGCCAAGCTCCCAATACCTATTCCTATTGAAGTCATCGTGGTAAGAGTTCCTCCATCTCTTTTGGAGGCCAAAGTAGACTGTTGCAAATATTTTTTTTTCTAGAAAACTGTGTGTTCTGGGTTGTGCTGCCAACTGTATCTAACATTGTCCAAATAGAGGCATCACTGGGTGGGGAATCAAAAAACATCAAGATGGCAGGCACAATCACTTGATTGAAGCGTCACTTTTTTTTTTTACATGCAACTCATGAAGCACATAAGAAAGGCTTCAATTGCACAGTCATAGCCACCATCTTGACTTCTTTGATCTCCTTGTGGAAGAAAAAAAATCCAGAGTCCTGTCAGTTTCCACAGCTGGTGCTAAGCTGTAAAAGTATAAATAAATTGTTTAATGAAAAGCCTCCACTTATCTAACTTTATAGAACATAGGAAGCTCAAAATCTTTGTGAATCCCCCTCGAAAAAGTCTCAAGTTTTGATCACTGATCAAGAATCCAATGGGATGCCAAACCTTTCCCTATTTCAGTGAAGTACCTTGCTGCTGTTTGTAGCTGCTCTAGCATCCTTCGGGCTAAAGAATGAGTTTAAATATTGTATTTTTTTTAAAAATGACTTCAAGGTAAAGTTTTTGCTCTAGGTCAGTGTTTCTCAACCTTGGCAACTTGCTGGCTGGGGAATTCTGGGAGTTGAAGTCCATGCATCTTAAAATTGCCAAGGCTGAGAAACACTGACCGAGGTACAATTACAGCAAATATTCAATAATTGAGCTATCCTGTTGGGACTGCCAGCTTAAGGGATACCACTAGAGAGCAGCAAATATTTTTGTATATCTTTCCTGTCATCTAGTGGTCATTCAGATCCTTGTGCACTAGATACTATAGCCATGGCCTTAATGAACCCAAGTTGTATTTTCCTCAGTATAGAAAAATTAGTTTCTTCCTCATTTGGGGGAATTCTCAATTTCCAAAGAACACTAAAAGGAAATGATTCTGTGGGAGGTGCTATTAAAAACATCTCCATCAATCCAAACCCACAAATCTGGGCTCAGGTTTCAGAGGTTCCTCAGGTGTAAAGACAATGAAACCTTGATGGCTTTGCTCCATCATTAATGGTGAAATGACAAACTCAAATTAAGTAGGCGTTCAGTCTTTTTTTAAGAGACTGTAGCCAATACAGTAAGATTAAGATAAATATTGAAACAGTTCTTTGAAACCTTGTGAAGCTTTTTTTCTGTTGGGCTTCTTTTCAGACAGTCATAGCAGCTGGGGTATCTTATGCCTTTGATTTCAAAGAGAAATTCCAGGTAGATACTGTTGGGAACGTAGAGATTGGGTAAGTAGACACTATTTGTATATATGAATGGCAGTAGATAGCTTTTGGATTGTTTTCCCTTCCTAGTAAAGTTTAGCTATACCACAATTACAATTTAGAGCCTCCAAAGTCCAATTTAAATGCATTGTAAATGGAATCCAGCCTATGGGCCATACACTTAAGAATGCATTGGAACAACGGATCATCTGTGAGGGGTTGGAGACTGACGGCTCTGTTTTACAGTGGCCTGTTCTGTCCTTATCAGGCAGATTGCATCAGATGTAGTGAGGGAGGAGAAGTGAATTCCTCTGTCACAGCTGTGTCCATAGGGTATGTGTGTCAAACTGGCAAGACGCTGGACATGGCATCATAATACAAGCTTCTTTGGTACAGGTGTAGATGTCGCACCTGCATTCCAAAGGGACAGGGCTTGGATCACAACGTTCCATCTGCCATTTTGCTGATTTTGAAACCCCCGGCTGACACCCCTGAGTCACTCCCTTGAAGGATCTTGTAGAGACTGATTCTCTTCCCCCTGATGGTGCAATCAAAGCACAGGCAGTGCTTTGATTGCACCATTGCAGCCACCAACTTGACTTTTTTTACCATGCCCTGTGGAACTCCTGGATCCATAAATGCAGGGACAAAGTATCAGCTTACTGGATCCAAAAGTGTGTTTTTCTAACCTAACCATCTGTTCTGAGTCAACCGGTGTTAGGAAAACTACACATGGTCTCAATTTTGAAGTCCTTCTCCGACTTCACTTTAGGTTTCAGGCTCCGGTTTCACCAGATATGAAGTACTTTGAACGTTGCTTGGGAGACAGCTTCTCCATTGCCATTGTCGGCTTTGCTGTTGCCTTTTCAGTGGCTAAAGTTTATTCCATTAAGCATGATTACACCATAGATGCCAACCAGGTAAGCAAGCAACACCCAAGAAATTAGGGGGAATTCTCAATTAATTGCCCATGGAAGCATGTGTAAAATATGCATGACCTGGGATATACATATAAGTATTACCTTGTGGTGTGTGTGTGTTTTAAAGGAATTAATTGCCTTTGGAATAAGCAACATCTTTGGGGGGGTGTTCAAAGGATTTGCTGCAAGCACTTCGCTGTCAAGGTCTGGAGTACAAGAGAGTACAGGAGGCAAGACCCAGGTATCTGGAGATTCAAGGTTTTGAAATAACTGAATTAATCCAGAGCTGTTTTAGAGAAGGTGTATTAACAATGGGATTTTGTCCTGCAGGTTGCTGGACTCCTGTCAGCTATTATTGTCATGATTGCTATCCTGGCCATTGGCTATCTCTTGGAACCACTGCAAAAGGTACCAACTTTGGGGATAGTGAGTGTAAGCACTGACACTTTTAGTTCCAGTAAAAACCCATCTCATGCACAAGAGTGAAATGCAGATTTTAGGTTTAATGAAACATCTGTACAGAGCAAGAGGAAAAGCCACAACTGAGAAAGGAGCACCAAACGGCTTCACTAAAAGTCTCTACAGTCCACCACCACCACCCTTCATCACAGATCCATCCCTATCTATCTCCCAACGGTCAGTTTTTTTTCCAGGCACAAATGTCTCCACTGGTGTGACCCTGATTGCAGGCAATTAGCTCAAATAGCAATTTGCATTCCTGCCAGCCACCTCTCCCCCTCCTTTCTTGATACGCAGTAACTTATCATGGCAGGTACACACAATCAAACAATGCAACCATCCTTGGACTGGGAGAGGGGGAGCCTGACAGTGAGCTTGGGTTGCTACAGGTGGAATTCTTTTCTGTAAAAGGTTCACTGGTGGAAAAGTGAAAAGGTTCACTGGTGGAAAAGTGAATCATAACCAGTGGAAGCTGCAATTGTTAACTAATTAGCAGGTGTACATGCAAGAGGGGGCCACAAAGCAGGCTTTTAAAAAATTGTAGGAATAAGGAATAGAACCAATATAATCTTCCACTGGGAGAGGAGAGATGGGCTGGTGAAAGATGCTACTACCATCCCAGATCTAATAAAGTTGCTACTTCAGGTAATGGTTCCTTCAAAGGCCTTTGTTAATTCCTTCTACAACCTGACCCCAAGACTTACCCAACAGGCCTTGATGCCAACCTGGAACAATTCAGTTTCATTGTCCAGGTAGCACCACTCGAAAGCTAAACTCCAATCTATGATAGGAGACATTGAAAGAGGACAGCCATGTTAGTCTGTGACAGCAAAAAATTATGAAGAATCTGGTAGGACTTTTCTGATTTCTGTTAGAAGGCTGCAGCTCATAAAAATTTATTTTAGTGGAAGAAGGGCTACCAGACTTCTTCTGATCTATGATAGGAAGCTCTTATACTGAAATATCAGGATTAAGCTGAGCCAAAGAGGCATCTTTGGATGGATGGATGTTTGGGATTGCCAGAATAACATCATCATTCTCACCATTACCACAATAATAGTAATATGTGACTTTAGAAGGAGCCACCTCTTTTATAGAAAGGATTGAGGGAATACAAGGAAGAGAAGCAATCACCTCCCATCAGGAGAAAGAAATGCATAGAAATGACTGAAAATCAAAATGGTGCCCCTGTTCTTGATAACAATTTCATGGAGTTGGTCAGTCGGTGTCTTTGCCTGTAGAAAAAGGTGTCTATTAAGTCTTATCAGGTGTCTTCAATCACAGCATTGAATTTGATAGCAAATGCTAGACTTCCTGTGGAAAAATTTCTTTGTAACCCCCTCCCTAAAATAAAACACTTTGCCAGTACATATGTATATGCATGTGTTTATGTGTATGTGGAGAAAAAGGGAGGGAGGGAGGGAGGGAGGGAGGGAGGGCAAGAAAGGGAGAAAGAGAGATGAGAGCAGTTAAAAATATATATATCTACCAACATGGGACTGGACAAACATGGCAGATTAAAATCCACAACTGTAGAGAGTAAGGAAGATGACCTTGACAGAGATATGCAAGCTCCATTGACAAGGCAACAAGGGGTAAAACACGTTTTAGATCCAGAACATCCAGATAATGTTGAGAAGCAGCTCAGACAGGCGCCTCCCTAATTTACTGAACTGTAAGGAGGAGGAGGAGTATAACACAACCAGACTTGCCAGTTTCTGTTATTAAAGCCAGTCTCAAATAAAAAGCTATTTTTAGCTTTCCCGTGGAGCTGATTTCTTGGTCTGGTCTACCTAGCGGGCTGACAATAACCTTCAATGAAGAGGCCTTCATTTTGCAGTGGACTGATCATCATTGTCATTATCACGCACACACACACGAAGGAAGGAAGGAAGGAAGGAAGGAAGGAAGGAAGGAAGGAAGGAAGGAAGGAAGGAAGTCTTTGCTTTACCAATTTTCACCCAGTGTATACGCTTCACACCACACTGCATATGCATTCTTCAACAGACTGAAGTGTGATAATTTAGCAACTCATAAATTAGAAGGAACAGAACAGGAGTTACTCTGAGACGCATCTCTCTCTTGTATTGCATTTTCCCCCTGTCTGTCTTTAAATGTGTACATTATTCTTTCACTGACAGTCAGTCCTTGCAGCTTTGGTTCTTGGCAATTTGAAGGGGATGCTGATGCAGTTCAAAGAGATCGGAGTTTTGTGGAAAAAGGACAAGTATGACTGTGTAAGTGACTCCTCGCACAGCTGTGGAAATAGTGATTCAAACCCTAAACCATTTCATTGGACATGTCTGAAAGGGAGAGCTGAAGCAGGGGAATTTGTCTGCAGTTTTGGTCTGCTTTGGTGAGGTTGGTGGTTCCTCCACTCTGCTTCTATCTTCCCAAAAAGTTTGTAAATCTGTAAAAGGAGTGTCTCAATCAAATCCCATGCATTAGTCAACCAACCACGCCAACGTTAACTAACGCAATTAAGTGCTTTTATTCGTAATTGGAATGCATATTTGTATATTTTGGTAAAAGTATAAATAAGAGCCATGGACCCAAAAGAGGCCAAAGGAGAGCCATGGAGCTAAATAAACAAATAAGACAGAATGTCATGGAGGCCAAGGCTATTTTCAAGCACAGTCACAGAGCTCGACCACTGAAAATGCACATTTGTTTATTCATGTTGATGGGATGTCTAATGCTGTATATAGATTTATTCCTTGGCATTTCCAGACAGAGCTGGAAAAGGTATCATGTCTGAAAATCTGCAAAACCACTGCAAATCAGAGTTCAAAAAATTAAGCTAACTAGACCAATGTCTGACTTGGTACAAGGCAGTGTCTAAAGTTCCTTACACTCCTAAATTCCTTACATGCTTACTCAAAAAGCCACTATGTCTGCATGTCAGACATTGATATTGTCTTCCTTCTCTCTATCTGCAATAATTTTTACATACATACATACATACATATACACATATATATGTCATCCCTGCTGATTCTAGCATGGCTTCTCATACCCTATTGTTGGTAAGGATCATAAGTTATTTGCTGATAATTTCTCCTTTTGCTTTTAGTTCAGTGTTTCTCAGCCTTAGCAACTTTAAGATGTGTGGAGTTCAGTTCCCAGAATTCCCCAGTCAGCATGGGGAATCCACACATCTTAAAGTTGCTAAGGTTGAGAATCACTGTTCTAGTCAAATATATCAATAGCATCTCCTTTAATTTTATTTTTTGTCAGCTTATCTGGATTGTGACCTTCCTGGCTGCCTTTCTACTGGGGCTGGATCTTGGTTTAGTGGCTGGACTTGGATTTGAGCTCCTGACTGTTATATTCCGGGTCCAATTGTAAGTAAATATTTATTTCATCTCAACTTCCTGAAGCGGTTTAAAGATATAAAGTCATTTCAAATGGAATGAAATAATTTATCAACAACATTATGGTCTGTTTCCTGCCACAAATACACTACAGGCAATATACAAATCAATCCATGTGCCATATTTCCCTACTTTCTACTTGGAATGTTGCTATAGTGTCTCTAAGGAACCATCCCTGATGTTGTTATCAAGTGGTACCAAGCCTGCAATCCTTTGCACTTGGTAATATAGTCCCTGAAGACCTACAAATGCTGAAGATGCAGAGACTGTTAGAGATTGCTTGCAGAATGTCAATTATTACCAAGATTTAACAATTGTAGATATATTTGCTTGGAGGTAGCACTACTGTGTCCAGCAGAGATTATTTCCAAATTCTGAACAAGATTATAGTTTAAGGGATAATACAGATATAAGCAAAGATCCACATTATTGTTATTGTTATTGTTATTCATTTGATCCCATTTATACTGCATTAGTCAGCTCATCTGAGCTTTTACCTCTTCTTTTTTCAGTCCAAAATGCACACTTTTGGCTAAAATTGGAAGGAGTGACATCTACAGAAACAGAAAAGACTACTCTGATGTAAGAATTAAGTTTTGTATTGCAGCAATTAATGTGCACAGGCTTTTTGTGGTAGGATGCCTTAAATTAATAGGTAATGTTTTGCTGCCTAGATATATGAGCCAGAAGGAGTGAAAATTTTCAGGTGCCCATCTCCAATCTTCTTTGCTAATGTTGATTTCTTCAAGGACAAATTGACTGCCGCGGTAAGCATTTCATAGGCCATAATCTTAACAAAAAATATTTCCCATAGCACAGGTAATTTTTAAACCATATAAATAAATGTCTTTTTATTTCATGAGCCTTTGGGAAATGTCAAAAAAAAATCTAGTTTCTTTTTCCTCTCAATTGCTCATTTGTGAATTTTTGCTAAGAGACAATAAATAAATGTCTCTCAGACTTCATGAACCTTTGGAAAATGTAAAAAAAATTCTAGTTTGTTTTTTCTTAAGAACTTTTTCAATTGTTCATTTGTGACTTTTTGCTAAGAGGTAGAAATTCAGCTTCAGCATTGCAGTTCTATCTGCTGTTCATCAGCTCTATAATACAGGTTTATTTCCCAGCATTGCCCTACAACTTAAGTCCCTTTTTCACTATGAAATTATCTCCCAGGGTCCTGTGTCAGTTGGTCCAGAAAAACAAAGCAAACAGTTTAATACAGATAGCAATCTCTAAGAAGCTTATATCCCTCCCTCACCCTTTTCCTGGTTGTGATCCAGATATTCCTAGTTGTCATCAGGTTTATGGAAGTTGAAGTACAGTTGCATGCCACAAATTGTACATTTCAATGAATCTCTAAGCTTTTTTTCCTTCCTTCCTTCCTTCCTTCCTTCCTTCCTTCCTTCCTTCCTTCCTTCCTTCCTTCCTTCCTTCCTTCCTTCCTTCCTTGAATCTGTAAGCAATGCCCCATAAATAATAAGTAGACATTTAAATTCACAGGAAGATGTGTTTAATTTTATACCACATATGCCTATTCACACAGGGATTGATAAAAGCATACAATTTGACCAGAAGGGCCTAAATTTTGGTATACAACAATACAAGAATTATGCAACAATCTAATATTATGCAGGGCTTAAAACACTTTACAGTGTGAAAAAAGGGACAGAAATTGGTGAAAGCAAGCAACAGTGAAAATGTACAAAATTCTGGAAAAAGATTGAGCTGGAATAAGACTGAATAAGTTTGACTTTTATCACAAGTCAAGCAATGGGGCTTTAGAAGATCCCTAGTATATATCCCATTAATCTGAATATCATTACTTGTGATAGAAAAAAAGGGATAATAATATTTTAAATTAAACTAAATTAAATTCCTGAAAACTATGTAATCTACCTTTATTTGACTGTTCTAATATCAGCATATTGCAGAAGATTTTTTAAAACTGGCAATGTTTTTCATGCAAGAGTGATAATAGTATATTAGGAGTGAGTATAAGACTGCCAAGAGGGAGAAGGCATATGGAAAATGGGTCAAAGAGGTCTAAGATTATTATACAATTAAATGTATAACTAGAATCTATTTTTAAACCAAGTCCATGTTCTCCACTTGAAAAGATATTTAGAACTTACCAGGATAATGATAAAAAAAAAATCAAATGCCTGCTAAAACAATATTTCCATATTTCAGGTTGGTTTTAAACCACTGAGGGTATTACGGAAACGTAACAAAGCTCTAAGGAAAATAAAGAAGATGTTATTGAAAGGAGAGCTTCAGGAAACTCCAGTAAGAATCCTTAATTATTTAAATGGCAGCATAAACCTGTAACAGACTTCTCTTTTTCACATGCATCCCTTTTACATACAAAGAAGCAGCTTATCTTAAATTTCAGTGCTGGTTGGTCAAGTGTTCTGATTTCTCTTTTCATGGCTAATAAGCATTCTGAACATTGTCTTTCTTTTTTCATTCAGAAAGGTTTTCTTTGTACCGTTACTAGTATGACAGATTCAGATGAAGAGCTGGACAACAACAGGGTTGAAGAGCTGTATCAGCCCCTAGATACCAAAGATTTGCCAATTCAGATAGACTGGAACGCAAGCCTACCTCCCAACATCAGTGTTCCAAGAATTGACATTCACAGCATCATCCTCGATTTCTCAGCAGTATCATTCCTTGATGTTTCAGCTATGAGAATCATTGGAGAGGTAAGACTGTCTTCCTCATAATATATACTTCATTGTAAGAAGGGGAGCAGAACAGAGAAAACCATCTTTTGAGGGTTAGGAATCAGTGAGTAGTTCATCCCAGTGAGCATAAGTGAAGTCAAGCGAAGACCTGAACTTGTTTCTCCCAAATCCTAGCCTTTCTAATCTCCAGACCACACAGAGATAAAATAAAATTCAGATCATGTGTTTATACAATTCTGTATCGCTGCTTAAGTAGGCTAAAAAAGCTAACGTTGTGAAACACAGCGTTCGTGACTAAGAGAACAATCAATTATTACAATTATTACAATTATTATATTTCTAATCCCCATCGCTGTTGTAGTACTTTCAAATATCTAAATCACTGCAGCTGTATTCCTTCATTAATCCTTGTGTCAGGTCTGTAGGCAAAGCCAGTATTATTCCCTATATGCAGCTGTGGGGAAAAAGAGCACTGGGATTGATGGAGGTGGGCCGTAAGCTCATGACGGAGGCCAGATCTGAACAGAGAATTTCTTTCTTCACACTCTCAGCTACACAGCTGAGAAGATGAATCTGGGCCACTAGTCCACCTTTCCAAGGGACCGGAACTGCAACTTCCAAGGACCGTGGTGTTTTCCTCGACTCATATAACTGCCACAAAGAATTCAGGAATGTTACAATGTAAAGAATAATTGACAAGAGGACAAGAGAAGAGCTATGTTAGAAACTTGTAGAATATATTTTGTCCTGCTGTGACCGATTTGGAGTGAAAAAACATATTGCTGCTAATTCCATGGAAGCAGCATCTGCCAATGGGGTTGAAGCGAGGTAAATACTCATCTGCTGTTACTGCTAATCATACTGATGGCAGAGGGACTGCAGCAGTGCTGTGCTGGCAGTTGTGGGTGGCAGCACCTAGCTGAGCTTGACTGATCTCAAAAGCTAAGAAGGATTAGCTCTGATTGATACTTGGATGGGAGAAACATTCCAGGGGTTGTGGGCCAGACTGGGAAATCAAAGGACATCACAGAAGAAAGCAGTGGCAAAGATTTCCATAATGCTACCAACAGAACTTCATAGGTACCATCACCAAGAGTTGTGTGCCGCCTGAAGGCCTCTTAACCATTTTAGCAGCGGTAGAGTTGTCCTTCTCAGCTACTTTTTAAAGGAAAACTGTATGAATCCTATTGCCAACTGACTGTGTACAAGGAATGCAAGGGTCTCCTTTGCTGCAAATACGGTATGTGGAAAAAAATGGTATGTTTTGTATTGGTATAGTGTAAGACACGGAAATCCTACATTCCCACATACAAGGGTACCTCAGTATGCAGAATTTCTCTGACTCTGAAACAATCCCAGATCCATCACTCTTGTTCTTAGAAGGCTATTCCTTTAAGTTATTGTGTATGCCTTTGTCTACCTAGCGTTAAATACCACCCATTTCTCTTTTAACAGACTTTGAGAGAATTCATCCGGGTTGATGTCGAAGTCTACATTGTAGGCGCACACGGTAAGCTGACCCTGTTCCATTCATGACTTTAAAAGAGCAATGACGGTCTCAAAATGTGCGTCTCACATAGGCTGTAGCCTAGTCTCCAATCTGAAATACATTTTTTTTAAAAATGGATCTTACCAAGTATTTAAAATGGTTTTTTATTACAAGAAAGGATGGAAGGTTTATAAATTAAAAAATTGAAACTAAACAACATAATTTGAAAAACAATGCTTCTATTTATATTAGTTCCAGTTCTAGCTCTAGTTGTAGTTCTAGTTCTAGCTCCAGCATAGGCTCCAGCTCTGGCTCTAGTTCTGGCTTTAGTTCTAGTTCTAGTTCTGGGTCTTGCTCTGGTTCTAGTTCTGGTCAGTTCCATTTCCAGTTCTAGCTCTGGTTCTAGTTCCAGTTCTAGTTCTAGTTCTAGTTCCAGTTCCAGTTCCAGCTCCAGTTGCAGTTGCAGTTCTAGTTCCAGCTCTGGTTCTAGTTCTAGTTCTAGTTTCAGTTCTAACTTTGGTTCCAGTTCCAGTTCCAGCTCCAGTTGCAGTTGCATTTCCAGCTCTGGTTCTAGTTCTAGTTCTAGTTCTAATTCCAGTTCCAGTTCCAGTTCTAGCTCTGGTTCTAGTTCCAGCTCCAGTTGCAGTTCTAGTTCCAGCTCTTGTTCTAGTTCTAGTTTCAGTTCTAGCTTTGGTTCTAGTTCTAGTTCCAGTTCCAGTTCCATCTCTGATTCTAGTTCTAGTTCTAATTTCAGTTCTAGCTTTGGTTCCAGTTCCAGTTCTAGTTCCAGCTCTGGTTCTAGTTCTAGTTTCAGTTCTAGCTTTGGTTTTAGTTCAAGTTCCAGTTCCAGTTCCAGTTCCAGTTCCAGTTCCTATACCAGTTCTACCTCTGGTTCCAGTTCTAGCTCAGGTTCCAGTTCCAGTTCCAGTTCTAGTTCCAGTACTGGTTCTGGTTCTGGTTCTGGTTCTGGTTCTGGTTCTAGTTCCAGTTCCAGTTCCAGTTCCAGTTCCAGTTCCAGCTCTGGTTCTAGTTTCAGTTCAAGGTCTAGTTCCAGTACTGGTTCCATCTCTGGTTCTGGTTCTGGTTCTGGTTCTGGTTCTGGTTCTGGTTCTGGTTCTGGTTCTGGTTCTAGTTCTTGCCCTGGTTCATGCTGCCTGGGGAATTCTGGGAGGTTGAGAAACCCTACTCTAGGGACTGTTCTTTTTGTTTTGTTTTGTCTCCGATAATTCCAGTGTTAGTCTCAGTTCCTCTGAGGTTTGTGACATGAAAAAGCAAGGCAACCCATAGGTGCTCATGGATAGTAAGAAGCTCAGCCATCCCTCTCACTGGGTAGACTGACATGGAGTGAGTAGCAGTATTGTGTTCCTATATTTAAAATAAGGGTCTCAGATACCTTAAAATATCTACAGAAACAGGAGGAGGAAGAGTCACAGCCAGCTGTATTTTCAGACTGGTAAGATTCTGTTACTATAACCTTACAATAAAGGTGGTGTTAGCCCATTCCTTCTGTTACCTGACCATTGCCTTGGCTGCAGCTCTTCCTCCTCCTGCTTCTGAAGATATTCCCCCAGACCAGTAGGAATTTACTTTTATTTAATAATTTATCAACATTAAATTGCCTTTCCATTCCTAAGATGTCCAAGACAGCTGAGAAATAAAACTAAATCTAAACAATAGGTAAGTCCCCAAGTGGATAAAAAGATCAAGATGGCAGCAGGCATGACTGTATGATTGAACCCTTGCCCCTCTCTTATTGACATTTTTACCTCCCTACGGATGCCCCTGTAAAATAATACTATACATGGATGTGTATTTTAAAAAAGCTGCTTTAAAAAAGTAATAATTGCACTCATGATGTTAGACACTGCATTCCTGCAAATGAGATACTGAATCTGAAAGGAAGTATGTGGAACAAAATTAAATGATACTGTTTAAGGACTAGTTGCACCATTTTTTAGGCCTGTAATTCTGTTTCTCTCTCCCCCACATCTCTCTTTTTCCCTTCCCTTTTTTTCTTTTCCAATCCACCCCCCACAAAGATGGCCTTCTGGAGAAGCTACAACAATGTGGATTTTTCAATGATGAAATTAAGCCATCCATATTTTTTCTGACCATTCACGATGCAATTTTATATATATTGGTGAAGAAGGATATTGTAACCTGCTCATCAAAACTCAAAGCCATTAAGGTGAGGATATACAGTATATACATGCAATTATTGTACTTTTAAGCAGAACTTAAAACCATGCATATCCAGAATATAAGGGAAAAAATATAATTTAAGATCTGGGGATCTGGGGTGACTGGAACTTTGCAACCAAGAATTATCAACCTGTTGTGGTTTCTGTTTTCCACCTGGGCTTCCAGCATCTTATTGTCTTCCTCTAGAACCACTAGTATGTATCTACTGTTAGTTTGGAGGGAAATAGCATTAATATTGGCATTAAGCTAATGTTTCTCAACATTGGAACTTTAAGTCGTGTGGACTTCAACTCCCAGAATTCCCCAGCCAGCTGTGCATGGGGAATTCTGGGAGTTGAAGTCCACACATCTCAAAGTTGCCAAGGTTGAGAAACACTGCATTAAGCTATTGTCAAGGCCCAGATAGCTGGCAAAATAGAGAGGGCCATGCAGATTTCAGAAAGGCACCTTTAGTGCTACTTGGGATTAAAAGCATAACCTTGAAAATTGTAAGAGTAAATTCTCAGGCAGCATTATAGCAAGCCAATTAAAGCAGCAGGGTCTCCTTGAAATATCTCCTTCTCATGGCCCTGATCTCCGGGATGAGTTGCCTCTTCTCACACCCACTGAATTATTCCTTCACTGCCTGCTTCCCACAGATTTCTACAACCCTCTTTTTCCGTACAGAAGATGGACCAATACGGGAGTGTCTGCAGGGTATGATCAAAAAAGTCTAGATGGTGGCCACAATGGTATGACTGAAGTTCCACCCCTTTTTCATGTGGCTGCCATCTTAGCTTTTCTAGACCATAATCTACAGACACCCCTGGACCAATAACTTCATGTAATTTATTCTGGAAATGTAGGTAATCCAGCTGAGACTGCTGGAAGACTGACTAACTACAAATCAACAGAGATTTTTAAATTTTAAAAAAATCCATTGTTACCAGCAGAACATTTATTCCATTACAGGAAAATGAAAACAAAGATCACTACATAATTAACACAAATGGAGGACTGCGCAATCGGGAGCTAACGGTAAGGCCCTCTTCCCCATCTCAAGTGTGATCAATAAAGTTGAGGGCCGACTGGAGTGTGGAAGAAGCTCTCCTAGAGGGCATGAGGGGACTGAATTTTGATGGGGAGGAAAGCAGACAAGAAGCACTTCTAATTACAAACGCTTTCCTTTTTTTTTTTGGAATACACTGGTGCAAATGCCCTATTTCCCATTACTAAGTCTGTTTCTTCTGGATCCAGCTCACTTCTGGTGACCACCTAGGCCCAACATTGTTTTTGGCAACTTGCTGTTGCTTTCTTCCTATTCTATCCAATAGTCCTGGGATTTCCTAGGAATTTCCCAGCCAAGTACCAACCTGGGCTGACCCGCTTAAGCTTTTTTGGCATGAGCTGCTAACCTACTGAGCTCTTTCCTACTATAGTAGGATTAAACCAGGTTGGGCAACTCAAAACCCCAGCCTAACCCCAGGATCCGTACCACTGAAATGAAGCAGCACATTACTGACTTGGGGGAAGCAGTTTCTCTGCTCCTCTCCCCCTCCCCCAATGAATGCTCAAATAGTGTCATGAATACTGATGGTGAGCAGGAGGGGGCCCCTATGCAGGGGGGAAAACGCATACATAGTACTGAGGAGTTGAGCAGCCATTCAAAGAGACACAGAACAGACCCACCTTGACTTTGGGGTTTATCTGTCTGGGTTTTCCCACGCTTCTTCAGTTTGTTAGGATTTTCTGTCTAATGTAGCAGTAATAAAGCACTAGAGACCTATTCCTTGTCTCAGCATGGTTCCTGGCTGTTAGGACAAATAGCTATGTTAAGTTTCTGGTAGTGCTAAAAGAAAGACAGTTTGGTGTAGTGGTAAAGGTGTTGGACTAGAAACCAGGAGATTGTGAGTTCTAGTCCTTCCTTGGGCATGTAAGATGGCTGGGTGTCTTTGGGCCAGACAGTCTCTCTCAGCCCAACCTACTCCCAATAGGAAGTAGGAGTATTATGCACACCGCCTTGAATTGTATGAATAAAGGAGGGATATACATCTAATAATAAAAAATTTTTTAATGGCTAGCTTGGCCTAAAAAATACCCACCAGCACCCCAATTTAAGCCTCAATGTCAGTCCCTGACTTTATTCACTTGAAATATCTTAAATGTTGTTTGGATCGATATATAGTTTGTTTCCTTCTTTCAATCCCACAGGAATCATCAGAAACAAAACTGTAGAAGCACAATTGGCAAAGAACCATAGCGGAGTATGAAATTGTTGAGAAAATGAAGGAAGCGTTGGCTCTCTAGCAGGTCTCCGCATTGAGTGATGTCAGAGTTGAAGCCCTGTCCCCCCTGCAGGTGCACAAGTCACACACATATACACACACATGCCTGTACAAAAGGGGGTGGAGCTTCAACTGGATGCCATGCCTGCCATCCGGCAGATTTTGATCCCTCCATGGATGCTCTGGCATCATAGGCAACCATTTTTGCCTTGGAAAGCACTTTCTTAACCAGTTTATATGTGTATACGAATGTGTATATAAAATATTATGTTATATGAAAATCCTGATCTCAAACAGTACTGAAGTATCAATCTTCAGTACCAAAAGATTAAATATCAATTTCAATATAGTTCCATATGCATATACATGTAAATAATGTAATTCCATTTATAGGTTAAAAATTGTACATTCCCATGTTGTAAATATGATACTTTGAAACGTTTTTCATTTTTTTTGGTACCTTAAGTTTTATTATGTAAATATTCTTTGCATAAAAGACTTTTTAAGCTACAACTATAAACAAAAGGCTATAGTTTACTGGGGGGGGCGGTTGAGTGAATGTAAAAACACTAAAAATAAAATAATCTTTTAAAAAAGGATTAAGGACTACAGATGTAGTCCTACATCAGCCAAAAAGATGCTTTGGGGCAGACCTGAGGAGCTGTGTCTTTTCCTGGACTTGTGTGATAATCCCAGGATGCTGGAAAAAATATGTCTTTGAGTTAAGGTTACATTGAAGGGTACATCAAGGTGCTTCAGTCAGTGTAGCCTGTAAAGGTATAGAGTCTTTAAGGAGATGCTGACGGGCCCAGCATGGACTCCTGTGCCCATTCTGAAGAACTGATTCACATTTCTAGTGGAGACTCCAGAGGAGACGTCTTGTGCTCATCCTGGTGTCTCCAGGTTCAGGTTGCCTATCTCTAACCCAGTGTTTCTCAACCTTAGCAACTTTAAGACGTGTGGACTTCAACTCCCAGAATTCCCTTGCTGGCTGGGGAATTCTGGGAGTTGAAGTCCACACGTCTTAAAGTTGCTAAGGTTGAGAAACACTGCTCTAACCTAGCCATTAGCTTCCATAGAGACAGAAGGATCTGTTCTATAGCCAGTGAAGTCAATTGACATAACTCAATTCCCAGGTTGTTTTTTTTAATCCAGAGTGTGTGAATCCCGCCAAAAGACGCTAAAAACACAGGCTAGGAGGAGGGTCCCAGCCAGTAATTGGCAATTACCAGCAGAAAACAGACTGCGCTGGCTGGCCGGTTTCTTGCTACCAAGCAAGGAACAAGATATGCTTCTGAGATATCTGAGTATGTATGATGATGATCTAACAGAAGCCCTGCCCCACATTGTCAGAGGCAGTAGAGGAGGGGCTTAGGAGTGATGTCAGTGTGGGGGCGGGGCTTGCCATAACTTGTCCCACTATGCTGCAGATACCCCTGGATCATCTGAATACCCTGGGTTGCAGAGACAGTTGGTGAAGGAGCATGTACTTTGCTAGCTCTTTGACACTGGAGAAGACGGTAGCTTTTGGGTACCTGATCACACAGACCTATCCATTTAATCCAAGAAGTCCTTCGTGCCACCTTATCATCTCTAAAAGCGTGATCTATTTTACAGGCAGTAAATTAGCGGTTACCAAAACTAGCACTGTCCAATTCTCCAACTACGCAGTTCTTGCCCCAAGTCTTCTGTTTCCGTTGCCACATGCTGATGACCGCTTAGGAATCCGTCACCCCACCACGTTTGGGCTTATTTTTATTGAACCAATAACAATGGAATAAAGATTATTCATCCCCCCAACTCCCAATGCCCATCAGTGATAACCTTAGACTTTAAATAACTCATTATCACTAATCAAAAAGATAGGTGTCATTTACCACTGTAAGAGAACTACACAAAATCTGTCCTAAAACACCAGGAACAAATAGCAGTTTTCTGCATGGCCAGCAACAAAATTCAGTTTCCACTGACAATGGAGCAAGAATAAAATCTGCAAACCACAGAACTAGAAAACATGCATTTATTTGACCAGTGTGGCAAAACAGGTAAGATAATGGATTAGGAATGCAAGATCCAGGTTCACCTTCAGACATGAACACCAGCTGTGACTCTGGGCCAGTCACGTTCTCCCAAGCCCGACTATCTTCACTGATTAAAAATTAAAATGAAAGCATAGCTCCATGCAAGCTATCTTGAACTTGTATGGAAAAAGCGAATATAAATCTTAACTAATTTATAGGCTACCTTTCTGGTGCTCACACACTCCTGATGGGCCAACTGCATTCACAAACTACGAAAGAGAAGTGCAATTTTGGAAAATAAGACTGCCAGCCTTCCTCCCATTTTCCTTTCACCTTCTTTGAAATAAGCCTTTCCCCTTTTAACTCCTAAAGATTACGTTTACTTCTACTGCAGCTGAAGACTATCAAAAATGCCCCCAAAGGCCTGCTAATCCGTTCAAACCCAATTTAAAATCCTCTTTATTCTTAACAATGTTAAGAATACCTTAACATGTTAAGAATACAATGTTAACATAACATCAATCCACTCTGATGCCTATCTAAAAATTAAGACAAATTTGTATTGAGAGTTTTTCCATTTTAAAACAGTGATTAAAAGATTGGCCATTCTATATGTAGGCAGCACAAGAAAGGACATGTTAAATGTTAAAAACCTTACATTATTCAGAATCAAAGCAATGAACACAGACATTCTTCATAACTCTAGGTTTAGTGGAACTTGATCCCTAGTGCTTACCTCTTTATAGTATTTTTAAAATCAGAATTGTGCATGAAATCTAAAAATTGGCATGATCTACGCGAGTCAATTTGCTGCACTTCACTTCTCATACTGGAACAAACCTGTTTGCTACCCACAAGAGTATTCACCCAACCACAACCGACATTTGTTATGCTTGATATTTAATACAATTTTTGCAGGCATATTTCATGTTTTAAAAGTGTATGCTGCATTATATGCATCTGTATTTAACAGATGGCGTGGTCCTTCATAAAATTTCTCCCAGGAAATAGCAGTACTTAAGTAGAGTTGGGATAGGTGATCCTACCACCTCCTCAAACATTTACAATGCAATCCTATGCATCACAGGTTCTCAAAAGTTTGCACTACCACCCTTCCCCAAAGATACATGAATCTTCGTGACCCTCTCCATTAATAAAATTTGATAATAAATGTGCTGTGATTTGTGGCTGGTTTTGACTCATAGGAGCAGCCATCTGTAAACATTAACTCCAGATTTTGCTCTCTGCTTTAGCACTCCTATTTGACCCGCACAAGCCTGAACAGCTTTCAAACGAAAAATAATTTAGGTGTTTTTCACCAAGCTTTGAGAATCCATGTTATATACATTTACTGAGAAGACAATCCTATGGAATTCAGTGAGCTTTACTCTCAGGAGCTTATATATAAAATTTTGCTTAAGTGCTCTGTGAAATATAAACCTTGCAATTCTCGACATGCATTGAACTAACGTGATGGACTGCTTTAACTACACTTCACCCTTATTTCTGGAAGCAATCACAGCCCTCTCAACAGACAATGTCATTTTTCTGGCTTGAAGAAAGAAAAAATAGCAAATCATTTCTCCTTACTCCTCAGTCCACCCCAAACAAAAATGTTAATCTCATGTAAAAAAGCAAACGGTTTTGGACAATATTTTAAATTTAATTGTACACTGGTTGACAAAAAAAAGGTATCACAAACAAAACTATCAGATTTAACAAAAATACTTTAAAGTGGTACAGTAAGTGTTCAGTTGTTGGGAGGCCTTATAAATGTTCACCTCTGGGACAATTTGGTCAGACTATGGATACTAAGTCTTTAAAACATTGCTGTCAACTAGAGCCACTCAGCTTACAAGGTACCAGATGTCAAGAATCCTACAATCAAAGTTTTCTTTTTAAAAAAGAATTATTTAAGCTTTAAATCCCCAGAGAGCTTTACAGTCAGAAGTTTATTATTTTTCCAATAAACAAAGCAAAACAGAAAAGAGAGTTCCTCAAACAGTCAGATTCATTAAAAGGCTGCTGCTGCTTAGAATGTTATCCTTCTATTGTATTTTAGTTCAAATCGCTACTGGTATCATTGATAGTATGGCCTGTATCTGGCTTGGTCGGGATGATGCGGTCCAGGAAGTGGTGCTTGAGAAGGCGGACCTTGCATTCTTGGTGGTGGTGGTGGCCCTCTTGGAGCTGGCCATATGCCTGGGCTCATTCCCCCTGGCTGAGTGAAGGGAGGACTGAGAGTTCCTTGGTCTTCACTGAATTTTGGCAAAGCATTGGGGTTGTAATGGTGGGGAGGGGGTGCGCTTACATTGACGGGGGGGCCACCATGCTGAGGTGGTGGCGGCCCAGGAGGAGGATGATTCATATATGGTGGAAGCTGTGCAATAAGGTGTCCAGGGGGAGGGGTTATGGGTGGGGGAGCAGAGGTCATTGGGGGAGGTGGTGCTTGACTGTACACCAGATGAGTACCTGCAGCCTGGGGAGGATGCTGCATTGGGTGACTTATTGGTGGAGGTGGGGGAGGGGGAGGTGCATAATGTTGCTGGGGGGGCATAATATGATGCGGGTGGGATACCACTGGTTGGGCCTGATATTCAGGATGATGGTGAGCAGGTGCTGGGGCGGGTGGAGGTGGTTCTCGAGTACCAGAGTTTGAATCATCCTGGATGGGGACAGTGATAAGATTGCTGTGCTTTCTTGTTGAAATGCGAAAGGTGTCTTGGCTGACCGGACGAGGGGGAGGCGGAGCCATGGACATCTCCGCCGGGGACGCCCGAATGTCTTCGTGGGGCTGGTTGTAATGCTCGTGTGGCACGTGCTGCAATGGCGGCGGTGGCATCAGGATGTGCTGCTTTGGTGGCATGTGGCTCAGGTGATGCTTATCGGGTGGCATTATGAACCGCTCAGGGATTTCAGCAGGAGGAGGAGCGATCGGAGGATGAACAGGTTCTAGCGGAGGGCGCGCGACCGGCTTGCCAGCTCTCATATGACGGTGGTTGATGTGAGCCTGTAAGTCCCTCTGAGATAAGTATGTTCTCTTGCACCCTTGCACAATACTACACATGAAGAGAGACCCGCGTACACACTGCTCAATTCGCTGCACTGGCTCATTACAGCTAGATTAGAAAAAGAAACAAGAATGGGATTTATGGACACTACAGTTAATACAAACAATCAGAGGGTACAATATATTCTTTACGTGCAATTGTTTTCTTCTGTGCTGGCTCTTGGTCCTGGACTAGAGCTTTGCACCCAGAGCTGCTGGAGAGGCAGAAAGGTAATAAATGAAGGACTTAACCTACTATTCCATAATGCCATTGGGCCTAATGCACCCCAGGCTGATTATTGTATTCTGGTCATTTATCTGCTGTAACTTGAACAGTAGAAGTCTTACTGCTACCAGCTGATTGTAAAACAAGAATTTCTTTGCACGTGGCCAGCGCCATCCTAACACAAAGTAAATGTGATCTAATCACAAAAATATTCTTTCTTCTTGGCCCCAAAAGAGACCTGATTCATGTTGACAGGTTGCTCTCTTAAGGAGAGAATGCGTCAGATGGAATCGAGCCATGTGCACTAATGATCAGGAAAGAAGGACAGACTATCACCCACCCACAAAAGTGCCACTCTAGAAAGCTTACCCTGGACACATCTTGTCACCTTTCTTCTCGTGTAAAAGAGCACACTCATAGCAGAAAACATGTTTGCAGGGTATCTAAAAAACAAAAACTACATTTAAGAAAACACTGCAGGCAAATATCTTAATTGCTTAAATAAAAAAATCAGCACTTTGCTAAATCTGCACTTTTAAACAGGGTAGTATGGTATTTTCTATTCCCATTTTCATTTTGATTTTACATCCGAATAGAAAAACATTAAGACTGTTTAGCTACTGAAAAGCAATGAATAAATATGAAATACCAGAACAAACCAAAAAAAGGACTGGAAGTAAAATGTTTACACCTGAATTGTTCAAAGAACTAGAACACTGAAAATATATTTATACAGAGCTTAACTAAATCTCTCTCCCCCTCTGCTGGACATTCAAAGGTTATACCAAATCTCTTAGTTAAAATGCATATACAGTGAATGGCAGAGACAGGGCTGGATGGACTATACATGTGTGTGTGTGTGTGTGCGTGCGCGCGCTCTCTTTGGGTGATTTTGATCTTAATCTATAACCTGGCAGGGAAAAGAACTACAAATCTGAGATAAATAAACCAACCAACAATTCTATATACTCCTCTCTAAAGCAAAATACATCAAAAGGTTTGCAAAATATTTCATTTCAAAATACTTGAAGCATAAATTTCATGAAATGCCCCAGCTTGAGCATGAAAATGATGTTCACATGTGAAACAAGGCTGGCTTATGCATTTTTGAAGCATTTCAAGCTTGTAACACTCGGAGCTTGAAATGTTCCCAGAATGCCTGAGCCAGGCAGTTATCTGAATTTTCATGCTTGACACATTTCGAAACAAAATGGTTTGCACGTCCCGAATCAAAAGTCTGAAAAGCCAGAAGTGCTTTTTCCCGGCAACTGCAAACTGCAATGCTGGACAGATCAGTGCCTTTCCTTCAGCTAAACCAACATAACAGAGATAAGCAATCTTTTGGTGATCAAGGGTAGCCCTTAATCTTCCTTGGTGGGGGCAGGGCTACAGTGGGCAGGGCAATGGTGTGACATGGTTGGGGATATGTCACTCACAAGGACATTGCCAGAATTTTCTTTTTTCCTTTGGGGGTGGGAGAAAGGTGGAGTCTCAATATTTTATTCTCTACATTAACTCAAATTCAGGATTTCTGCATTTCTCTCCTCAAAGTGTTAGGGAACCATGCCACTGATTTTCAGTTATCGTAACTGGTGGGAACTCCAGAGGCTACCAAAAAAGGGGTACTGAAAAGCCACAAGGGGTCCTGAGGCTTCAGGTTGCCCACCCCATTATTTAAAACCAACACAAAAAAGTTTGTGTTGACTTTCAACTCATACAATCTCCTGTTTAACAGGGCTCTGATGCAGAAACAATAGAGCACCATTTTTCGAAAGGAAAAGACCATTCTCTGTATCAGGACTGTTATGGAAGGAATTAAATGCTTTCACTTACCATGCGTCCATACATTTTAATGGGTAGCCCACATTTGTCACAGAAATGGACTGGGGTGTCATCCTTCTCTCCAAGTAAATTTATCTATCAAAATACAAACACCATGTTTCATTAGCTGACGACCACCCTGTACTCCCATACTTATTGAATGCATCTTTACAAAGCCTGATTTTTTTAAAGTTTTAGTATGATTTTATTAGATCACTACTGCACATTTAATAACAACATGCTAGTTGCTATACAATTTCTATTTTAAAAAAAGGTAGAAAACTCCTGTTTAAAATAAACATTTGAATTTTTGTAGACAAGCTAACATATATTTAATATTGAGTCAATTCCCATACCTTGAAATCCCAGAAGAGGTGCCCAGGGAACCTTCGTTGATTACTAAACACATCAGCGCCTTTGCATTCATACCGTTCTTCTTCATTGTAGTCAAACTCTTATGGAAAACAAGCCCAAACAAAAAAATTCAGCATTAGCTCTCACCTTAATAGGTAAAATTCTAGTCTAAGAATCAGAATTTCGCAATCTAAATGCAATTCAGTTGCATAAATATAAGTAAGCATTTCACAGCTTATTCAGAAAAATATACCAAAACAACAAGACTGTTTTCTCTGTGATCAAGATACATGCTTGGATACTTTGGGCACACAATGAAGTTCATTAAACTTTCACAATTGTTTACCTTTGTTCATTAAAGTATTAGTAATTAAGCATCAAGTGTGTGTGTGCGTACTATGGTAATAAAATCCAGAACCCACAAATATATTTTTCTTACATTCTTCAAAACACTTTTTGTCATGCCCTCAGCTAAGGGTTGACATTGGTAATAATGGTTCAGGAAGTTTCATCCAGTTCCACCAATACAGACATTTGTATGTCATATATTAGACAGCTCTCCGTTGGCTGCAATAAGCTTCTGGCCTCCAGAATACAAGCCTATTCCCTTGGGACCAAGGTGGTGGAGACAGAGACGATCAGAGCACCAAAAGGAAGGGTAACTAAGACTACCTGGGATGTGACAACTTCATTCTATTCCCAGGATAGCAGTTCCTTTGCTGCCAGGGAGAAGAAAGATCTTGGGCAGGGAGATTTCATTTTGAAGTTTAGGAAGATGTTCCTAAAGGACGGATACAACTCTTGGGTGATTAACCAATATTCTCTAACACCAAGGATACTCTTCCAGGGACAGAGGATTCTTGCTTAGGTGATTGGATCACTAAAAACACAGACAGATGGGGATTGTGGCAGGCATGAAAATTACATGGTGACTTGTCTGCTCATGAAAAGACCATGGACATCACAGGCCCTCAGATATAAATTGCTAGATTGTGTGGGTAGGAAAGAGTCGTCATGGTCCATGTTCCCATCAATAATAATGGAAATGATAGGAGACAAAGAGGCCATGAAAAAGGTTAATGACAACAACATTTGAAAGAAGAAGGTATATAAATACAGGTAATCCTTGTTTAGCGACTACAATTAGAACTGGCAACTTGGTCGTTAAGTGAAGCAGTCGCTAAATGAAACCACAACTGTGCTTATGATCTTACTTCAGCTTTCCTTGGCTTACAGACCTGCAAAGGTCATAAATGTGAGGACTAGTCGCGAAGTTACTTTGTCATCACCATCATACTGTGAACGGTCGCTAAATGAGTCAGTTGAGAGGACTACCTGTATCTATGTGAATGCTAGCTAAGATACTAGAAACAGAATGGTTTGCTTTTAAAGAACACACATATAGCAGAAACCTGATGGAACATAATCAGTGGGATATGACTTTTCTTGGATATAAACTCTACAGAAAGGACAGGGAACAGTGCACCAGAGGAGGTATTGTTCTTTATACAAACAAAGGTTGTAAATCTAATATGCTAGAAAATACTGAAAGACTGAAATCCTCCACAGAATCGTAATATCACCCACCTGATCAAAATGCTACAGGTGATCTTACCTTGAACTGGTGAAATTGTCAAAAGCTGCCCAAAGGCTTACAAAATAGGCAGCAGACAAATAATGCTACATAAACAAACAAACGGTGTGCAAAAGTGAAGCTGCTATAAGCATGGAGAACTGCAATTACTCTCACATAAACTGGATACCTGTGTCCTGAAGCTGCAGCAAAGAAACCAAATTAAATAACTGTGCCTCAGAATAGTCAGTTTTAGGTTCAAGCAGAGGGGGGGGGAGCAACTCTAGATCAAATTCTGAGTGGAGACCATGATCTGGGGTGAGACATTGGTGTTGTGAAACCAACAGGAGACAGTGACCATAATGCTATTACACTTTGTATACATGCAAATGGAAAACTGCCAACGGGGTCCAACAATCACATTTGACTATATAACAAGAAGCTTATAAAAATGAATGAAGATACTAACTCAGAGTGCAACAACTGTGAGCAAGGTATATTCCATCCTAGGGTTAAATAAGAAAGGGACTGGAAAAAAAAATGCCCACACTGTAATGCCCTTCTGCAATTCTGTGGTGTGTCTGCATCTGGAATAGTGTCTCAGTCATTGACTGTTCTGGCTGCCCCATACCAGAGCTGGGAAAAGAGCAGAAGAGGGCAGCCAAAGTTATCAGGGGGTCCAACCGTCTTCCCTGCAAAAAAAAGCTAGAATGCTTAGGACTCTTTAGCTTGGAACAAAGCAATTAAAGGGGGATCTGACTGGGGCGTACACAATCATGCATGGCAATGGAGAAAGTGGGCACGATTTTTCTCCCTCTCTGAATAATACTGGGATCAGGAATCATTCAATGATTGGAAGGAGATTTAGCACAGACAAAACAAAGTACTGCTGTACACAGCACACACCTTATGTGGAATTTGTTACTGTAAGAGCTGGTGACAGCCAGTAACTTGCACAGCTTTAAAAAGAAATTACAAAATGTCATGGAAGACAGTCGGTCTATCGAGAGCTATTTGTCCTGAGGATTCCATGCTATCTCTGGGGTGGGGACATCACACATCCGGATGTCACTTACAGAGGAAGAAAGGCAAGAGAGGCTTATGTCTCTGTCTCCTACTTCTAGGTACCCCAGAGGCATCCAGCTTGCCCCCGTAAGAAACCAAAATGCTGAACTGAGGTGGGCTTGCCGTCAGCCTGATTCAGCAGAGCTGTTTTTATGACAAGAACAGCCATATCTAAGAGAGCATTCCACTATAAAGACACCACATGAAAGGGAATACTCAAGCTAGCTTAATGCCAGCCTCAAATGTAAAAGAAACGGGAAGCGGTCTATTCCATTTTTTCCAAGAATGGAAAAAACAAACACAATATACATACATGGATAGAGAGGGGCTTCTACTCATCCTTTGGACCCTTGGTGTTTGTTTTTAGCACCCTCTCTATTCAGGAAAACTGAACGAACAGCAGAAATTGAAGAGACATTCTGGAATTACAATATAATGTTGCACAAATCAGTTTACCTTCTTCACCAGCCTTTGAAGGTACCCTATTCATATTTCTTGTAGGACGAGGTGGTGTGGGTTTTGCTTTGTTGGTCTGTTTGGAGATGAGCTTTATAGGGATACGCCGACGAACATCAAGACCACCCAAAGCTCCAGAACTATTTGTGCCTTGCAAGTCATTGTCTGTATGAAAAAACAATAAATGAACACAATATGATATGCCAGTTTCCATTTCGACAGGTCTGAGATACCACTGAACCTCTTCACCGTTGCTTAATGGACACTGTGGAAGAAATAAAGTATTTAAAAATTAAGTTTTAGCAATGTTAGGTAAGGTTTCTAAAAAATGCCACTAATTCAATAAGAGCATGCTTAGAGCTAAAATATTTTTTTTTAAAAAATGAAATCAAGCCAAAAACACAGGAATGGGAATAAATAAATGAATATATCTGTGGTAAGTAAAATACAATTCTTTCAGCATTGACATGGTACCCCCAAGGAAAATGTGACCAATTTTGATCACAGTCAAATTACTGAGGATTGGCTTATTTTATCTGAGAGTTAAGATAATTTGATAGGTTTGAAACCTGTCATCTTAATCTAATTATTACACACCTCTTTCTTCTCAATAGGGTTGCAATATTATCATCTATCTGTTCACTGAAGGAAGCAAGAGAACATGCATTAAACTGATCCACCGCAAAGGAAGGAATTTAAGAAAAGATTCCTGCATCTGGACATTTGCCTAGATGTCTCTACCTTGTTCAGGCGACTTATATTTTAATACTTTCCTTTAATTTCAAAACAAACTTAGGCAGTTAAGTCTCCTCTCACACATCTACCTTCACTGTGACATCTTTGGCTTAATCCAGTTGTCCTCATCTCCAACCGAGATAAAACTTGAAGTACTTGCAACCTCATTTTCTCTAATTCATGCTCAGCTGCTCTGTCCCCTTTTCCTGTTTGCCCTCTCCTTTTGTTGGCAAGCACACTGAAGAATTTTAGATTGTAAGTTACTTGAAGACAGAAGGCATTATTTCATTGTATGTTGCAGTTAAGCGCCACTTTTTCACCTATTGGTTTCTATACTGTACAAAATAGTATACAGAACTAATTATTATCCTTTCCCACCCACATAAAATACATAGCCAGGTGAGCAAGTTTCAGGGCCATTTGGAAGCCGGTCTGTTGCTTTACTAGCAAAAAGAATGCAATGGTACTTTTTTACCATGTTATCAAAATTATTCATGTTCAAGATATATCAGTTATAAAAGTCTATTTTGGCATTAACATAGCCCAAACTGCAAAAGAAAGTTAAGCCTTAAAACTAACACTAAATTATGTATGGGAAAGTATACTTTGTGTATCAAAACAACTGAGAATTTAATTCGTGTACATACTTCACATGTGTTGTCCAATCACAAGGGATTCTCACCCCATAGGATCTTTGAATTCCTAACATTTTCAAATGCATATTCTGCTCTTGAGCCGGTCCATCAGTAACAGCAGCAGTGCAGCAATACCTACGGCTGTACATACTGTATGTACTCATAACAGGTAACAGCTGGATAAAGAAAACTATTTAAATTATCACATACTTTAATATAGCAGCTTGTAAGAAGATACAAATTCTTCCTGAACAAGTTGAGATAGAAGGGTGGAATTTTAATCACTGATACATAGATGTCACAGAGCTGGAACATGAAATGCAACAAAGAACAGCCCCGTGGGCAAAAGTTCTCAGTGCTTATTCAAATGATCTTAAAACTGCCAAAATGGGTTTCCATCAATACATACTAAGAGCCTACCAGATAATTTAAGCCATCTGAAACCCTCTACTAAATCAATCCACTGACAGAATGTTTATACATGATCACATCACTGTTCAAATTAAGCGCAAATGGCTTCCTGCATTATCAATCCCCAATCCATATTGTCAACTTTATAATAGTGAAATGATTTCTGGGTAATACTACGTGCAACAAGGAACATATGCTGATGTTTCACTAGCAATTCGAAAAGTTTATTTGGAATAAGTCTGAAATTATTGTTATGTCCATTTCATATGGCCTGTTCAGTGGAGTGGAATGCTCACAACTAATCACCTAACCGCCACGTAGATGACAGTTGATAACGTTTATATTATTCTTCCTCACAACTACCAGTGGAAATGGGAAGAAGCTTTATTTTATCTTTTTATATTATTACTAGGCCATGTGACAACAGAAGTTCTCTGATTATGTTATAAATTTTAAAAAATGTGTCACAGCAAGAACAGCAGCAAAAGGGAAATGTTTAGTCTAATGATGCTTCTAAAAAAATCAAAACATGTATTACTGCATACCCTTGTATAATGCTTTAATTTTTTTAAGATACCACAGATTCTTGACTATTTTTGCTGCAGCAGACTAACATACCCATTTCACTGGAAACTATCAGAAGTCAACTACCAGAAAGCAGAGAAATGCAACCACAGGCTCACATCAACTTAAAACATAAATCAAAAGAAAAAGCCTTTGAGCTAAGCAATATTAAGACTGTAACACTGCTTAAAAGACCTCCCACTCCAGTGAAAAAGGCCTCTCCCTGGTGCCAGATTAGAAGAGGCACTAGGCAGGGAGTTTTTTGGGGGGGAGCTTTCATAACCCTGCCAAGTAAAGAATTGTATTGGAAAATCTCCCTCTCACAGTCATTTGCCATCCTTATCATGGTTTCCTCGGAGAGGGCCCTAAGAGCATGCAACTTGCTGACCACCTGACATGTTTGAATTACAGTTCTCAGGCATTATGGTCACTTATGGAAACTGTAGATCAAACTCATCTGATAGGAGCAGGCTGGGGAAAGCAGTTGCTGCTCTGTAATAAGGAAAAGGGGTGGTGGGATGTTATACTGGAGGTCTTTTGACACTGAGGAGCAGAATTCTGATGCTCTGAAACAAGGTTTCTCAACCAGGGTTCCGTGACACCCTAGGGTTCTGCGAGAGGTCACTAGGGGTTCCCTGGGAGATCATGATTTATTTAAAAAATTATTTCAAGTTCGGGCAACTCCACACTAAAGAGGTAAGTCTCATCCTTTATTTGTAGTTTAAGAACGCTGCTAATGCATATATACAGGTCTATTCATAAAACAAATAATTTTGTAACTTCTGGCCTATGTTTTGAGCCTGAATGTGCAGGGCTTCCCCAAGGCCTGAAAAATATTTCAAGGGTTCCTCCAGGGTCAAAAGGTTGAGAAAGGCTGCTCTAAAATCACAAACAAGACAGCGACCCAGGCTAAGGAAGGCAAGGAAATCCAAAGAGAGACTTTCCTTCAAACTTTCAGCACAAGGGACGGATCCGCAGAGCAGATGAGTCTCCTTAGAGTGGTGTTTCTCAACCGTGGCAACTTTAAGAGGTGTGGACTTCAACTCCCAGAATTCCCCAGCCAACAAGCTGGCTAGGGAATTCTGGGAGTTGAAGTCCACACCTCTTAAAAGTTGCCAGGTTGAAACACTCAGAGAACCGGGATGGCGCCACTGGCCTGTCGAAAACAGGGAGGCAGCAACCAGGCAGCCTGTGGAGAGCCCCTTTCGGGCCAGCGAAGGCTGGAAGGCGGACGGAAAGCCCAAAGGAAGCCGCGCGCGAAGCGATCGACGAGGAACCGCCGCTCAAACGGACGCGGCTGTTGCTACCCAGGAGGCGGCCCTGCGGGGCCCTCAGGCACGGCGAGAAGCAAAGGTAGAACCCAACGGTCCGGCTGTCCCTCCGATTCTTCCCAAGGAAGAGGCCGCCTGGGGCCGCCCAGAGCCAGGCCGCGGTAGGCCGTGCTCGGCTCCAGGGCTTCCCCGCCTGTGCGCGCAAGGCCGCCGCGCCCGAGCCCCCGCGCCATCCCCCCTCGAGCGCCGCGGCAGTCGGAAACGGGCGGCTGGGACGACGGAGCCCGACGGGGTCGGTAAAGGCAGCTCCCCAACGCTCCCGCTCACCATTGTGGTCCATGATTCGGCCTAGGGCACTCTGGGACCGGAAGTCGCAGCCGTCCACGGGATGGGCGGGGCCGGAAGCAGACGGCGCGGCAAGAGAGGGAGCGGGCGGGGGGAGAGGATAGACGCAGGTGTGGCAGCCGTTCTGGGGAGTCGACACTTCCGGGTTCCTTTTCGAGTATTTTGCTACGCCCGGGAGAAGAACGCTGCAGAGGGTGGCCCATAGAAGAAAACAAACTGGGAACCTGTGAGCAAAAAGCATACTTTTTAGATTGGATGTATTCGGGTAGCGATGAGCCCCGACTTCAGATAGGAGATGCCAAGTTGGGTGTATCTAACTCAGTGTTTCTCAACCTTAGCAACCTTAATATGTGTGGACTTCAACTCTCAGAATTCCCCACCCAGCATGCTGGCTGGGGAATTCTGGGAATTGAAGTCCACATATCTTAAACTTGCCAAGGCTGAGGAACACTTACCTAGAGAGAGAAAAAATGGAGGTTGTATGTATTCTGCCTTGGGTTCTTGGAAGGAAGGAGGGATGCATATATGCATAGTATTGCAGGTTGCAACTTGGAGGCGCTGCAGGGCTTGGCCGCGATTTTCAGCCAGGGAGTTGCAAAAAGCTCTTAAATCCATACAGGTCGTATGTAGAAGCTACATGTACACTTAAAAAAAAACTTACTCTCCCGTCTCTTCCACACGAGACCTCTCGATCTCAAAAAGCAAAATTCTGTCTTTTATTATTCGTTCATGAAAGCTTCATCGACCCCGGAGTACGGAGGGGTGAACAAATAAATGCCTACCAAGGGACTCGAAAGTCAAGGAAGCTCGTGTGAATCTAAATTATACGTTTACCGACCGATCAAAGCGGCAGCATGTAAACGGGAACGTCCATAGAAACATAAATGTAGAGCAAGCTATGACCTCTTCCTTGCACAATACTTCCGGCCTAACATAAAGTTCTGCCTGTGTATCATGAAGATGTCACATGGAGCATCTTCAGTATAGAGCTGCGAAGGAGGCAAGAACGACAGTTTCGAGGACGAAGTTCAGTTTTTGGCAGAAATTAAGGTTGTGCATCACTTTTCAGTTTCTAGTTTGGGGCAAATGTTTTGTCTCTCTTTTCTCCCTACGGCCTGGGCAGACTTCTGGGGGGCATAAGTAGCAAGGCAGCATCTTGCATTCACGTGTGTTGTTCACGTGTGAATGAGCTATGGATGCTGAAAGAAGATGACCGCAGAGGTTTTCCTACCGCCGCTGTTCTTCTTTTCTTTTTCGCAAAGCAGGACAAACGGCCAGGCTGGAATTGGAGGCTTCCAAGGACTAAACCACAGTCAGCTATGCAGTTCCTCCTGTGTTTCTGAACTAACCACCATTTGGTTCAGGAGCAAAGTGAAAGTTGATCCTTACTGTTTACATGGAAACTACTCTCAAATCTCAGATCACATTAGCTGATTGGAGATTTTTTTTTTTAATTTCTGGCACCTTCCTTGGGCAGAAACATGGATCCAAGGCATTATGGCTCACAGTTTTGATGCTCCCCCCCCCCCTGCTTTTTAATGCTACATGAAATTCTCCTGGGAAAGGTGGGAATGTGGGTAAAAATGATATTTAAAAATCTAGCACTGGATCAGGTCTGATTCCTTCCCACTCACATACACACAAACACCACCTTTGGCATCTCTCCAAACGCTTAGTTTCTTTCAAACTACTGTGACACTATACGGTCTGGCTAGCCCAGTGTTTCTCAACCTCTGCAACTTTAAGATGAGCGGACTTCAGCTCCCAGAATCCCCCAGCCAGCGCACTGACATTTGGGGCAGCAGTGACCATAGGTCCTTTATTATAAAGGACAGTCCTTTATTTCAGAAAGCTATCCTAAATTACATACATAATGTAATTTAATTACTTATCTGCTTGGTTTTGCTCTTGAATTTTCCTTTGTAAAAAAAAGTTACAAACATAAATGATTATTTTTTTTAATCCTTATGAATCTCTTTCAGATTTGCCCCTTTTTCAGGCCTGTCCTTTGTTTTTTTCCAAGAAAATATGGTCACTGTATGTAGAGATTTTGAGGCTGTTCATCAAAGGGCCATCAGAATCAAACGCAGGATTGTGAGCATTCAGTACACAATCAAGGAAACGATGATGGGACCGTGGGGAAATTGTTCATAAGTCCTCTTTTTTTGTTTTGTTTTGTAGATGCGGTCTGATAACATTGATAAGTCCAATCAGTCCAAACAAACAGGGCAGTCGCAGTCTCCACTAAAAAACCCAGTTGATTTGTTTCATTCTGAACAGGTCGTGAAAATATGTGCTCCTATGGTTAGATATTCAAAGTAAGTGCTATTTTCAGATTGGGCCCCATTTATATCTGTATGTTCAATCATCATTCCTGCATTAACCTAATAACAACTCTTTTGCTCCATCTGCAAGCCACAGTTTATTAAGGGTATCATCCTATAGTATCAAAGTTTTAAATAAAGGAATACTTCTTTGATATAAATGTCCCTGGGCTTTCAACCAGTTTATACAACCAACTCTGAGCAAGCCCCAGTATGAACCCTGGCATCCAGTGCTTTTCTTTACTGTTGCCAACTTCAAAAAGGTCAGAATGTTATCATTGCTTGGTACTGCTGGCCAATCAGAGAGTGCCTTCCCCATCCATATTTTTATTTTAGGTTGTGCGCATTATTTCCCCAAAAATCCAAGTGGCGGTGGTGGTCGTAAGCTGTTAAGCCACCAAGGCAATACCACCTCTTTTTCTTAAAACACTTGTGAGATAATAGCATCTTGGCAAGGTGTACAACAGTTGAATCTCTACAGAGAGGGAGGAAATAGTAGGTTCAACCCAAGTGTTAGGAAGGGCAAGTTGAAGTAGAGTACATACCATTGGAAATCCCTAAGCTCTCCATAGCTCTGGCATTCAGAAAGTGAAATAAAGTTGGAACTGAGCTTGTATTAACCTTCTAATTTCACATTCTTTAAAGTACTCTTCCACTGATTTACAGGTTCAGAATATGTTTGTTATCTCAAAGCTTGCATAAATAGTATCAACAAATTCTTACGAAAATGTGTTAATGGATTTTATAGTTTAGATCAGGGGTTCCTAAACTTTTTTGCCATCACACCTCCCTTTAGTGTAATCTTAATGGACACACCTCCCCTAAAAATCCAAACATCAAAATGAATACCAATGAACAATGAAAACAATACAGTGAAACTCTGAGAAAGGTGGATTTATTGTAACAGTGTAACTAAAAGGTTCTTCACACCTCCCCTGGACTCTGTCTGCACCTCCCCAGGTACACCTCACAGCTTGGGAAACCCTGGTTTAGGTTATTCCTCCAAAGCTTCTAAAAGTTATGGAACTTCAGAAGCAGCAGTAACAAACATCCAAATAACATTGCATAAGTAAACTGGATTAGCTGAAGAACAGAGATGTGGGTGTGGGTTTATACCAGTGCATCACCTACTTGGGAGCAGCGTAAAGGCCTTGTGTGAAAGTGCCTAGTCATATAAAGATAGCTGCAGTGATGATAGATTCTTCCTCAAGTGGGAATGTGGTTGTCATCTAGCTATGTCCCAGGCATGATGGATTAATTTGCTTTGAGGCACAAATGGCTGGTGGATTGGCTGAACACAACTGCAAAACTAATCTATGAATAATTCACCGAAAGTCCATGGGCTACCATCTATTGAATTATACAGATAGGTAATTGTACTGAATTATTCTACAAGGTGTGGTGTGAAAGTGGCTTTACGTAATGAAACGATCAAGAAGCAAGTTAACCTTTTCTGTTAAAGAAATAAGGTTTTTGAAACGGGTAGCTTCAGGATCCCTCATGGTCAAAATGGTGAAAGCGGTGTTGTACAGGCATGACACAAGGTACGCCCCTTTTATACTTTGACACAATGGCACAATGCTGCTTCCGTCATTCCCCTCCCAAGGATGCCACCACTTTGAAAGCTATTTCAATACTTTTTCTGTTAATATATAAAATGACCCAACTGCATGCAATGTTTTTCAGAATAAAATACCAGATCTAGAGGCTAATTTGAAAAAACACTCCTTTGGTAAATTAAACATTTGCTTATCTCAGATGTTTCTTTTTTTGTAGACTGTCTTTCAGAACTTTAGTCAGGAAATACAACTGTGATTTATGCTACACCCCAATGATAATTGCAGCTGATTTTGTCAGATCTGTGAAAGCCCGGCACAGTGAATTTACAACAAACCGAGGTAGAGTGTTCGCATTCTGTTAGGTTTCTGCAGCTTTTAAAATCCTTTTTAATGCTCATTTAGTTCTCTTCCAAATATCTTTTAAAAATCTATACAAAACTGTATTTAGAGTTCAGGAAGACCTTGAGTAGAAGGAAGAGACTGTTCGTTGCACAGAGATATTAAATATTATGTTTGGTTTTGGCCTGATGTGTTGTTAGAATTGAGAGCCAGTTTGGTGCAGTGGTTAAGGCAGCAGGCTAGAAACCAGGAGACTGTGAGTTCTAGTCCCACCTAAGGCACAAAGCCAGCTGGGTGACCTTGGACCAGTCACTTTCTCTCAGCCCTAGGAAGGAGACAATGGCAAACCACTTCTGAAAAATCTTGCCAAGAAAACTTCAGGGACTTGTCCAGGCAGTCTCCGAGAATCAGACACAATTGAATGGATTTAAAAAATTGTTAGAATCAAGCCAACAGTGATTTCTTCAGTAATGGAACAAACCAGGGTTTAGTGTGATAGAGGAATCCATTCACAGCCTGCAGTCCTGTGCACTAACCCTTCTTCAATCTGTTACCCTCCAACTATCTTGAGTTTGAAATTGTTCTTCTGTCTACTTTTTAAAGTTAAATTATCCTTGGATCAAGGACTTATTCATTAGATCTGAGGCACACTTTTTTCTCCAGGAGCTCCAAGAAGTATGCATATATCTACAACAAGAGCCCTGGGAGATAGTTGGGGCTGCAAATAACTTCTAGTCCAAGGTATCCAGTGATTTCAACAGCTGATTATGGATTCAACCAGGCTCTCCCTAGCTGGAGTTTAGTGCTAGCCAATACACCATATTGATTCCCTCATTGATGTATCTGGAGTGCATCTTGTTTCATAAATATCAGTGGGTTTTTTTCATTTATTACATTACAGGTGATCATCCTTTGATTGTTCAGTTTGCTGCTAAAGAAGCACAAGTTTTAGCAGATGCAGCTGGCCTTGTTAGTCCATTTGCAGATGGCGTAGATTTAAACTGTGGTTGTCCACAAAGGTAAGGGACCTGAGACAGTATATGGAAACAATGTGTGCTGTCTCTTTCTCTCTCTCTCTCTCTCTCTCTCTCACACACACACTTGCTATCTTTCAAGGGGAAATCCTCCCAACAAGATTCAAATAAACAGAACATGAAAATACAACTGAAACGATATAAAGTGCAGAACATTTCAAATAAAACACATACTTTATTCAAAATGTATACATACGTATCCCCCATGTGTTTGACCAGTGTCTAAAATGGTGTTTTTCAACCTTGGGAGCTTCAACTCCTAGATTTCTGGGAGTTGAAGTCCACAAATCTTAAAGTTGCCAAGGTTGAAAAACACTGGTCTAAAAGGTCCTTTTGATAACGCCTTTAACTTAATACATTTAAGTGGACCTCCGAGTTTGATTGTAAAGCCCATGCATGTTTATATAGCTGTAGGAAGTCCTTCAGATAGTGTGGCTATGAATCATTTGGGTTATTGCTCCATCATTAAGACCATTTGTTTATAAGGATAATATTTAGTACAAGAAAGCCACTTTGGTCTAGTGGTTAAGGTGCTGGGCTAGAAACCAGGAGACTGAGAGTTCTAGTCCCGCCTGAGGCATGAAAGCCAGCTGGGTGACCTTGGGCCAGTCCCTCTCTCTCAGCCCAACTCACTCACAGGGTGGTTGTTGTGCAGAAAATAGGAGGAGGAAGGAGTATTAGGTATGTTCCCCGCCTTGAGTTATTTATAAAAATAATAAAGGTGGGATAGAAAATAAATAAATAAATACAACATGGCAGGGCATATGTTGCATATCCACATGAGTACAGAAAAGTATAAGTAGCATGTATTATACAATCTTTGACCGCATCATGGGGAAACTGACATTCATTTTTCTGGAATTACAAAGAACACTTGTTAGACAATTTAATTCAGGCTTCCTGAAAATCTCACTTTTAACCATATATTCAAGATGGTTTCCTTAAAGAATGAATTCTTTAAAATGTATATATATATATATATATGGAAAAATAATTATAAATCCTGTTACAGAGGACTTATTCTTCATTTTTTTCTTCCAGGTGGGCTATGGCAGAAGGGTATGGTGCTTGCTTAATAAACAAACCAGAACTGGTACAAGAGATGGTGAGATTAGTAAGAAATCAAGTGGGAAAACCCACGTTTTCAGTATCTATTAAGATACGGTAAGTCCTTTATAGATATATGTGTGAATGTATTTTATTTATTGCCTATATAAAAATGTATTATGAATAATCAGTTAAGAAGCTTTCCTTATTCCCGAACAATATGATTTAGTGAAAAATCAAGGAATTTGTATTATTCAGGAATAATAGTGCAATATAATTAAAGGAATATATTCATTTTCTAAACATTTGGTTTGTTATGTGTCCAGCACAACAATGTGATTCATGAAATTATGTAAACATACTACTTGATATACTCATTCTAAATACATTTTGCTGATGACACAGCCTTTAGGATCTTTGAGGATCCTAAGTCCTTAATCCTTGAGGATTAAGACCAATGTTGGTGGCCTAGGCCAAGGTCAAGAGGAAAATAGTTGAATTTATAGCCCACTGAAAGCAAGCAACCTTTAGATACAATTAGCTCAAATTCCATGGATTTGGGTGCAACTAATTTCCTTTGGATTAGAGCCAAAACATGACAATCCCAGTCCTTATAGACAACACTGGGTGGGTATTAGTAATACTGAAGTATGTGTTTTTAAAGGATGTAAAAGTGTGTGTGTGTGTAGTTGCGTGTATGAACACACATACTTCTACACACACACACATATATACACACAAATGTAGACAATATGTAGATAGATACATGTCTCTCCCTCCCTCCCTCCCTCCCTCCCTTGATTCTTAACCCTTCGCTATATTTTCATGCTGAATTATCTTCTGAATTATGATATTTCTCTTGCATGGAATGGAAGGATTCATGATGATCTAAAGAGAACTGTAGACCTCTGCCAAAAGGCAGAAGCAGCTGGAGTATCCTGGATTACTGTACATGGGAGAAATGTAGAAGAAAGACATCAGCCGGTACATTACGATGCAATTAAAATAATTAAAGACAGCATATCAATACCAGTGGTAGCTAATGGTGATATGAAATCTCTAAAAGATGTGGAGGCGATTCATCAAGTAACAGGAGCTGATGGTGAGAACAAACCTTGGTTCTTCTGAGATTTTTTTCTCCCATGTTTGTTTCCAGAAACGGGTAATGTACATGCATGTTTTATGACGGGCATTAAATGTGAGTTGGTAACAGATAATTACCTTGGTCAGCTTTTTATTGACATTTTTTCTTGCCATAGATTCTGACAAAGCAGACTACAGGTAATCCTCGCTTAACAACCATTTGTTTAGTGACAGTTTGGACTTACAACGGTGCTGAAAAAAATGACTTACAACATGTCCTCACACTTACGACAGTTGCAGCATCCCTGCAGTCATGTGATCATGATTTGGGCACTTGGCAACTAGTTTGCATTTATGACTGTCGCACCGTTGTGTGGTCACATGATCGTCATTTTCTACCTTCCCAGCAGGTTTCTGCATGATTTGCTTAACAACCACATGGTTCGTTTAACACCTGCAGTGATTTGCTTAACGACCCCTGCGAAAAAGGTTGTAAAATCGGATCAGATTCACTTAATGACCACTTCGCGTAGCAACCAAAATTCCAGTCCCAATTGTGGTTGTTAAGCAAGGACTACCTGTACTGCTATTAAGGGCTTATACCAGCTCACAAGAAAAAGCTTTTCAAAATTTATTTATTTATTTATTGCATTTCTATCCTGCTGCAATTTAAGTCAACTCTCCAAAAGTCACTCCAATCATTTATCCTTTTTTTTTTAAATATAATTTTTATTGAAGAAATTTTTAACACGATAAATACAATACAAATACTAGAAAAGAAACAAAATAAGAAAGAATAGTGAATAAATAAGAAAGAAAATAGAAATAGAAATAGAAATAGGAAAAAGAAAGAAAAGAAAAGGATTATAAACCAGTGGCTTCCAATTTTTTTGACAGCGGTTATAAATGCATTTATATTCTACCCTCTCTCTCTAAAGTTTATTTATTTTATTTATTTATTATTCAAATTTTGCTATTGCCCATCTCCCCCAAAAGAGGGATTCTGGGCAGTTTACAATAAAATTAATACTATAATAATAAGCGATTAAAATCCTATAAAAATAAAGCAATTCACAGATATAAAATACAATATAAATAAATATAAAATCCAAGAGACTATAAAAATTCTAATCTGGTGGGAGGGGCTCTAAGACACGAGCCACCCCCACAAATGGCTACCCACCTTCCCGCCCCTAATAAACGAAGTTGTTGATCTTTCTCAAATCAAACTAGTTAACTTTGCCATCTCTGCTAGTTCTGTTATCTTCACCAACCATTTCTTCCTTGAGGGTATTTCAGAGTCTTTCCATTTTTGTAAATATAATATTTTTAAATATAATAGTCTTGCAGCAGTAATCATATATAAGAATAATCTTCTATGGTTCTTTTTTAATTGATTGTCCATTTATCCCAGAAAGAAAAGTTCTGGTTTCAGTTAAATGTTGATCTTTAAAATTCTTTGTATCATTATATGTATTTGAACCAAGAAATTTCTGGCTTGTCAGTCATTTCTCCTTGTTTGTTTGTTTGTTTATCAAATTTTGTCACTGCCCATCTCCCTCAAAAGAGGGACTCTTTTAATAGAGAAAAATGACAGGATAAGCCATTCTTGTTTCGATATGAATGGACCTAGGATTCCTCCTATTATGAATGACTCCCACTGAATGGAATGAGAAGCAGACCAATAGAATCTGTCTGCTCACATCTGTAAGTCGAGGTCTTTTAGACTGGCGATGCTTACAGTACTTGAGAATCTAAAATAGCGATAGGGAATTCTGAGTAAACTTGGGTAGAAATAGCTGTGACACAGTTGTTTACATGCAGAATAAATACATTAAATCTGTAGACTATAATACTTAAGGATCTTTATTCCAAGAATATCTGAAAAACAAGATCATCTAGTAGAAAGGAAAGATGTATAGGCATCCATACCTAATGATGACAACAACATGACAGAACAGGCCTTGTGATGTCATGACATAAGCTCATGTTATACAGAGCAAGCTCATATTCTACAAAATACATTTCACGGTATTAAGTGAGCTTACTCATAAGCGGATGTTAATAGAATAGACTAAAATTTAGCCAATCTACCCACCTCCATTTATCTTCTGAATCTTCCAGAATTCTGCCTTTCTGCTTGCAGTGTTTTCAATATTTCCATTACTCACTTCCTCTATCTCCCACTCAGTGAATAACCAGCATCTTGAAATGTTTTAATAAATAAGTGAAGAAATTATGACACTCTTAGGTGGGTTATGCAACTTCTACAGATCTCTAGCTCTTTGAAATGTACATCACCTTCAAGGCAGGGGGGAGCAACCTCTTCACATTTTGTGGTCTCCAAATCCCCCTCTAACTGCAGTTGTCCAAACTTGGCAGTATAATTTTTTGCAAACCGTAAGCCTGTGGAATATCTTGCTGAGGAAAGAGATCAGGTTGGCCGTGTGATAGTTTTCTTCAAATACTTTAACGGATGTCACATCCAGGAGGTCAAGACCTGCATAGGTAGAAAGAAAGGAAAAAACAAGTGGCAAAGAATGGATTCAGGAGATTTTTTTTTTTAAAATTGAAATCTCTTTATTTTGTAGAAACAAGAAGATGGAACAGCTTTAATAATATGTTAAAGGAGAGAGCTAGTTGTTTATTTTTATTTTTATTATTAATATTTGTGCCTTTGAGTCAGTGTTGACTCCTGGTGACTGCCTGGACAAGTCCCTGCAGTTTTCTTGGCAAGGTTTTTTGAATTGGTTTGCTATTGCCTCCTTCCTAGGGCAGAGAGAGAGTGACTGGCCCAAGGTCACCCAGCTGGCTTTCATGCCTAAGGTGGCACTAGAACTCACATCTCCTGGTTTCTAGCCCAGTGCCTTAACCACTACACCAAACTGGCTGTTCAGTTCTTTATTACTACAGAGGTTTTCTTTTTCCTTTTTTAAAGTTTTAGTTACAGTAATTTCTCTCTCTCTCTCTCTCTCTCTCTCTCTCTCTCTCTCTCTCTCTCTCACACACACACACACACACACACACACACACACACACACAGAGTATTATCACAGTTCTGTCATTTGTATTTTTAATTTCACAAATAAAATAAAATAGAAGGCAGATTCCAGCTGAAGGTTAGACCTTTAGCCTACCAAGAGCACTTGGACAGTGGAACCAGCTGCCAGAGAAGTAGGAAGCTTCCTTTCCTAAGGAGTCATCTATCAGGGATGCTTTAATGGAGGTTCCTGCACTAACCAGGGGGTGGGACTTAGCGGCCAGATGCCCTTCTTCAACTCTGTGATTCTGTGTACTGTAAATTCTGATGCAGACTTAAGCTTAAAAATGAAGAAAAACAAAGCTATCTAAAAGAAAAAACATGGTCCTACCACTTTGCATCATCACCCCTCCTTTTCTGGTCCCACCCTACCCCTAAAATGGTATAACTATGGCCACCAACTATGGATACCAAAAAGTTATCCACTCCAGCTTTAAAAGAGATAAAATCCATCTTAATAGTTTTTGAAATGTATTTCTTTTCCTTTCATAGGCGTTATGGTTGCTAGAGGGCTCTTAGCAAATCCAGCTCTGTTTGCAGGATATGAAGAGACACCTCTGCAGTGTGTCCAGGACTGGGTGGACATAGCCCTTGACCATGGGACTCCTTTCACATGCTTCCATCATCATTTAATGTACATGTTAGAAAAGGTTACTTCAAAACAAGAAAAGAAGATATTTAATGTTTTATCAAGTACATCTGCTGTTTTGGACTACCTTAGAGATAATTATGGTATTCAGTAGCTTTCTAAATATATTTAATCATAAGAAGACCAAACTTCTCTTATTTTAAAATTGTGTAATATATATCTTTTTTCCTACTCAGTGATTTCAGTGTGTGTATTCGCAGGTTTTAGCATCTTGTGAATAAAAGCAACAATAGTCCATAGGTATATTCAGTCCTCATCAGCAAACTATACTTTATGGTATGTGCAAGCTGTGAACCATAATTTCAAGTTGGTGTGTTTTGATTGAGCCCAGCTGGTATGGTTGTAATGTATGAAGGTGCTTATTACAATTGGATATAATTCACCAGTTCCTCCTCCCCCAGTATCCTGCATTCCTTTTAGCAGAGATTAGTATCTACAAACTGATTACAAACTTCCCTACTAATCATTCAGATAACGAGCATTCCTTGGGAGGAATGTACATTTGGTATACATTTGAACAATCATAGCTTGTCCCAACACCTTGGTCAACTTGATTTAATAGCCAAAAGTGTTGTTTCATAACCCGTAAGTAATACCTGAGTAGGTAATTATATGGAAAGTAGTAACATCATGTCTTAGAACTTCATTGGATTCAGTGCAACAAAAGGATATTAATTCTTTTTTCTTTGGTGCAATTTTTGATCTTGGAGGAATGTGTTGTTAAAAATGAATAAATATTGATTAAATTGGCCATAAGTGCCAATTTATTTTAAAGCATCTATATTTGAAAGGAAAGGATATGAACTCTTTTGTGGTACTTGACGTAATAAAAGATTCAGAACCTGTATTAAGAATTGTCATAAGTAGAAAGTGTACTTTAAAAGACTAGCTAATCCAATGATGGAGAAAACAAAAGTTATGGAAATATTGGAGTTCTGAATACCGCACAATAGTTCTGCCAATTGAAATGACAATTAAATGCTACAAGAAGTTTTTAAGCATTAACTACTTTTGGTAGTAAATCTTTCAGATTTTTAACACAGTCAGAATATGTTACTCATTCCGGAAAATATTACTAAATAAAGCATATTTCCTATTTATTTAAAAAAATGAAAAGCATGCATCAATTTAAGCAGGGTTCTGTATGGTCTAAACAACAATTGTATAATGAAATATTAATGCAGTCCTAATATTGAATATTTTAATCTGAAGATGAAATAATAATTGTATATTTAACGTCAGGAATTTTATTTTTTTAATTATTCCAATTGTGCCATGGATTTAATTTCTGTTACATCATTTATTGCATTACCTTAATATTCATTATCGCCTTCCTTCTTCCTCCATATTTAACAGATCAAGTTTTGTCATATTTTACTAAGTGTAAAAAGGGATTTTGTTCTATTTAGTACTATGTTACTTGGGGATGCTGTGTGATTCAGTACACAAACCATAGATGGTTTTCGGGGGGGGTTTCTCGCTCTGTATTTTTAAGTTGGAGGGTGAAACTTCAGCCTCCCAATTATTATTACTTTTCTTCAGTATCTACTGTAAGCAGCAGTGTATTACAAGAGCCCTTGAATACTGGGGAAAAAAATCAACATGGGAGATCTTTACTTTGTCGATGCATATCGTGAATGTTGAATGCTAGGGAAAGTCACCTGATTTATATAGGTAAAATCCATGTCTTTTTATTCTGGACTGTCTAGTACAGAATGATAGCTGGCCCTCATTTTATACTGTCAATCATTAAGACTACCTTTTAAAGTCTTTCCCTGTGGAAAGATCACAGGCTTACCACTTGCAGCTGAATGTCCTTAACGCAGCCTGGAAAAAGATGCAGCTGTTTTAATTTTGTGCTTTGGGTGCTGTCTGGGCTTTGCAAAGCATCTCTTCTGAAGGATTTGCACAGCCTCACAGCGCAACCAATTGAAGTGTTCTGCAAAATGTTGGGTCATGTTAAAGAAGAAATCATCTGTATAAGCAACCTTTAATGCCTGTTACAAGATCTGTTCCTGTTTACTTTTGATTTTTAATCATCACTACTAGGAATCCAATGCCAATGATTAAAATTATATTCTGTCATGAAAATGCTGTTGTAGGGAAACGCATTTCAAAAGCAAAATCTTACTACAAATTCCTTATTCAACTTCTAATGTCATTAACAGGGCTAGAATTAGGCTGCAGTTTCCTTGTGGCATGACTGAGATTTTGCTGTCTTAATTTCTGGCTGAAGCAAGTCTACTGGGGAACTTCCTTAGTTCATCTCACCTTGCTGGATAGGTTCTCTTCCAACCTAAGAAGACGAATTAATGACAGTTTGTTATACTGGGGTCTTGCTTTGTGACTTGATGAAACCCTGGCTGAACTAAAGCAGGGGATTTGGCTTCTAGATATCCAAAATGACAGAGCCAAAGGCTCCCATCGCCTTTATAGCACATTCACTCCTCCTCCTTGGTCTGTCCCTAGATATTTCTATAACGTCTTATATGCTCCACATAGGAGACTATTTACTTCGGACCAAATTGGGGCGCTCTCTATTAGGGCAACACTCAGTAGATATGTAAGCCTCCCATATGATAGCCAAACAGACTTGGAAGTAGAAACTGTCTTACATGTGCTATTAAAATGTCCATTGCCCACCTAATGACAATCAAGTTTAATACTTCCAACTGTTAATAACTCTAATTGCCATTGTGACCAGGAGGCTGTTATTCTTCTCCTGGGTGGCCATGCTTCAGAAGCCTCTAAGAAGGTTGCAAAATTCTTATCAATACCTACAGCTGTTAGAAACCATCTGGTTCCTTCCTCATGCTGTCAACTGTTAGCTGCTAATGGTTTTAGGATTTTCTTGCAATTTTAAAGTTTCCTTTTATAGTCATTGTATTGTGTACTGGACTTTTATTGTGTTTGGTCTTGGACTGTAAATAAAATTTGATTGATTGATTGATTGATTTCAAAAGCTGGTAGATCAGAAGCAGGCAACTAGGAGCCAGTGTGGTGGTGTGGTGAAGCTGGTGGGCCAGGAACAGAGGAACCAAGGATCTAGTCCACCCTGAGCCATGAAGGCTCCCTGGGTAGCTTTGGCCCATCTCTTTCTCAGCCCAGCCTACCTCACAGGGTTGCTATGGGGAAAAATAGGAGGAAGCACTACAGTATATATGCTGCTTTGAGCTCCTGCCCAAAAGGTGGGATATAAACGTAACAAATAAATAAACCTCCTTGTAAAGTAAGACATTCCTTGGAAATCAGCGAGTGGAAATTTTGAGGCTGCCTGCTACACACATTTGCCTTTGATCATGCTATGGTGAATATGGTAGACTTCTGAAGAAATATAAAGATGTATAAACATCAGGCAGAAGCCTATCCGTAAGCCTTTATTCTGCAGTTGCAATTTTATCCATCCTTGCAAAAAAAATATATATAATTTCACAAGACTTGCTGTTATTTATTTCAGATTTCTCTCACTGCCCATTAAATAAACTTGCATGACATTGTACTACATTGTAAACCTATATCCATTCAAAATGGCTTCACACATATGCCATGGCTCTTAATCTTGGAATAGTCCTGTTGGATGTGTAATTTAAGGCAGGGGTCCTGATGTAACATTTCCATATGTGTTTCTGGGAGGAGGAATTACAACTAGTGTATATGAAACATCCAGTTGATTAAAACATGAATCAGCTTGTGGATAGAGAGAGATAATTAATAAAGGTGCACCAGAAATAGTTTAGTTTTAATTGCATCACTCCAGGCTTACTAGTTTAGGAATGACTTGTATAGCTGTTGTTGCTGCCCTACATATTCTCATTAAGAAACTCTGATTTCAAGCTACCAGTGATCATCCTTGCCAATTGGACAACACCAAGGTATGTGACCCCAGTCCAGTAAGAGAAATACTCCCTAAGTATTCTAGAAAGAAGTACCAGGGAGAACAGGTGGATAGAAAGCTATGGGGGTGCTGTAGCCATAGAATGATAGGGGGAGAAATAGTGGGGAAGTGAAAATCTGTCATAAGGTTATCAATATATTTGACTCTGTAAACCAGCTCAGGTAAAATCAATTTAAAACTATCTCACAGAACCATGTTTTGGATGGTGATTCTGTGCTTCCCAGCATATTCCAATACTAAAGTGAAAGTCGTCAATAGTTTTACAAATATATTTAAGTAAATCAAATACTTGCTCATGGTTGGAATAACTATTAGTGCAAGTTTAATTTGATGCTTTGCTAGAAATTTGCAAAAATGTGCCATTGGTGGTGGTTGTTTATCATGATGATGCCCCTTTTTTAACTCTAATATGTAAGCTGCCTAGAGTTTCCTATGTGACTAAGGCAGCAAAAATATTAAATAAATACAGATATAAAATGGGAAAAATTAAAGCAGTAGTGAAGTTGTTGTTAGCTTCTTAAAGGTAGAAGCAAAGCTTTCCTCAAGGTGACCTTGACTCCTGGTGATTTTGTGGACATATCCATGTTTTTATAGCAAGCGGTTTGCCTTCTGAGATGTTTTTCAACTTTGATCCAGCTTACCTTTTGGGATAAGTCAAGGTCAACTAGTTTCAAATACAGAAAAACAGGTTCCTTGGATGTTAAATATTCAGCAATTGTCTGAAACAGTAAAAATAAAAACCTTTATTTCAACAGCATGGATAGATTCACCCAGCATACAAAATGTGATCAATACATAAATAATACATATGTAATCCTTACAATATTATAATATGACCCCACATTTTTTCACCACCATTGAAAATTGATATGCGTCCCTGCCCATTTCCTCATATCTGAAACATAATCATTCTATAATAGCTGGTAAAAATATAATTTTTCAGAGATGGACTACTGTAATTTTTGAGACAATCCCAATTTTGCCACTGGTTCAAATCTAGCTCTATACCCTGCTTAGCTTTTTGAGATTGGCCGAAGGGAGATGGCTGCTACCACCTAGCTAAGGAAGGAGAACAGGCTAAATTTGAATTCAAGTAGGAGATACTGTTTTAAATGTACTTCCTAGCAAGAACATTACGGGTTTACAGGGAGAGATTATGTCTTAGCTAATAGTGGAGTAGTTTGGAGATCCAATAAGCAGGAAAAAAATTCTGACAAGTTGATCTAACCCAGTGTTTTTCAATCTTGGCAGCAATAAAATGTGTGCACTTCAACTCCCAGAATTCCCCAGCCAGCATGGGAGGAAGTTGCCAAGGTGGAAAAACATTGATCTAACCAGCTTTGTCAAACTATTGAACAGTGGCACTCATTTCACATGCCAGTAAGGTAATGCTCAAGATCCTGCAAGGTAGACTTCAGCAATTTATGGAGCAAGAATTGCCAGATGTACAAGCTGGGTTTAGAAAAGGCAGAGGAACTAGGGACCAAATTGCCAATATCCGCTGGATAATGGAAAAAGCCAGGGAGTTTCAGAAAAACATCTATTTCTGTTTTATTGACTATTCTAAAGCCTTTGACTGTGTGGACCATAACAAATTGTGGCAAGTTCTTAGCGGTATGGGGATACCAAGTCATCTTGTATGACTCCTGAAGAATCTGTATAACCACCAAGTAGCAACAGTAAGAACAGACCACGGAACAACGGAGTGGTTTAAGATTGGGAAAGGAGTACGGCAGGGCTGTATACTCTCACCCTACCTATTCAACTTGTACGCAGAACACATCATGCGACATGCTGGCCTTGAGGAATCCAAGGCTGGAGTTAAAATCGCTGGAAGAAACATTAACAATCTCAGATATGCAGATGATACCACTTTGATGGCTGAAAGCGAAGAGGAACTGAGGAGCCTTATGATGAAGGTGAAAGAAGAAAGTGCAAAAGCTGGCCTGCAGCTAAACCTCAAACAAAACCAAGATTATGGCAACCAGCTTGATTGATAACTGGCAAATAGAGGGAGAAAATGTAGAAGCAGTGAAAGACTTTGTATTTCTAGGTGCAAAGATTACTGCAGATGCTGACTGCAGTTGGGAAATCAGAAGACGTTTAATCCTTGGGAGAAGAGCAATGACAAATCTCGATAAAATAATTAAGAGCACAGACACCACACTGACAACAAAGGTCCGCATAGTTAAAGCAATAGTGTTCCCCGTAGTAACATATGGCTGTGAGAGCTGGACCATAAGGAAGACTGAGAGAAGGAAGGTAGATGCTTTGGAACTGTGATGTTGGAGGAAAATTCTGAGAGTGCCTTGGACTGCAAGAAGATCCAACCAGTCCATCCTCCAGGAAATAAAGCCAGACTGCTCACTTGAGGGAATGATATTAAAGGCAAAACTGAAATACTTTGGCCACATAATGAGAAGACAGGACACCCTGGAGAAGATGCTGATGCTAGGGAGAGTGGAAGGCAAAAGGAAAAGGGGCCGACCATGGGCAATATGGATAGATGATATTCTAGAGGTGACAGACTCGTCCCTGGGGGAGCTGGGGGTGTTGACCACCGACAGGAAGCTCTGGCGTGGGCTGGTCCATGAAGTCACGAAGAGTCGGAAGCAACTGAATGAATAAACAACCAGCTTTTGAAGTTGTCTAATCCTATAATTTACTCCAAAAAGGCAACTCCTTAGTACATCCACAGTCCAAAAGTGCTTAGTTCCTCTCTCCCCGATGTTAATCTCTATGGAGAGAAGCAAGCAGCAGCAGCAGCAGCAGCCTTCAAACTGACAACCCAGAGCCCCGCCCCCCCCGGAGTTGTAATCCACCAGATTACCCGAGATCCCTCCCAATTCCACGTGCAGAAAACACCCCTCTCCTTAGCCAGGAGCGCTGTGGCCAGGTATCCCCCTAGCCAAGCCGTGGCTGACCGAGTTACCGCACGAGCGGGGTTTGTGCCGCACGCTAACCACCCAGCCCCAGTTCGCCAGCCACGTGGGCTGAGTTCACACACACACACCGTGCGCGAAGCCCAAACCGAAGCACCCTCTGGGGGAGCGGAAGGCAGTCTCTCTCCTCCCTCCGGCCGGAGGGCGCCTTTGCAGCTGCCCGGGCCCTGGCTGGAAGGCTAGCATCCCCACAGCGAGGGCTGGACGGCGCTTCCGAGCAGGCGGGAGGCCGCGGCTTTTCTGCTCTCCCTCCCTCGCCTGCCCGGGTAACGGCCCCGTGGGCGCCTGGCTGCCCCGCGGACCCGGCTCCCGCGCCCCTCCTCGCAGCTCCCGCCGAACAGGGAGCTCGCGCAGGGACCGGCTAGGCGGGCCTGTCTGCGGAGGACTTTCCCCGGGCCGCCTCGGAGGAAAGCTTGGGCCCGCCGGAAGGCGAGCCGACGAGGAAGCGCCCGGGGTCCGTGCGCCTTCCGACGCTTCCCCGAGGGAGCCGCGGGAGAAGCGGAGCTGGTCTCGGGGCGGCGTCAGAGGCAGGGAAAGGGCTTCGCTCCTCCGGGTGTAGCCCCGCCATGTTCCCGCTGGGCGGCGGCTCCGGCCGAGTTGGGGTCTTCGGCCTTGTGCTCCCCGCGGGCTGGGCTGGGAGTTGGGGGGCTGCTGGGGGGTCCTGGCGGAGGGGGAGCAACCTCGGGGTTATTCCGTCCGTGGTGGCCCCTTTCCCCGCCGAGAAGGAGCTAACCGGGCTTCCCTCCGCAGCAGGTCCCCCGCTCAGAGGTGCCATGACTTTCCAGTGGAGCGCTGTGGCCGGGTTTCTTTACGGCGAAATCGCCCTACTGCTCTTGCTCTGCGTGCCGCTCATTTCGCCGGTGAGGTAAGGGCTCCCGGGGGCCTGCTTTTCAGGAAACAATAAACATGTCAAGCTGCGCATCCTACAGTTTTCCTGGCCCCATTGGAAGCCGGATAGAGACAGGCTCGTTTACTGCAAACTCAATTTTGGAGGGAAAGCAGAGAAGCCGTTGATGTGGGTTTGTTGACCGGTCCTTTTAAAATGGTGGCCTGATGTTTGTCTTCTCTGCTGCAGTAGCTGTGACTTATTAATTTGCTGCTACAACGGCCCACACTTCTAGCTTTTCACAAGTGCAACAGGTACATTGAGGCTCCCCAAAGCAATAAATAATTAGTTCATTGTATAGTTGCACACGAATAAGGCACACACTTTTTTGTCTTTGCATTTTCTGTTTCCTTCATACCTATGTATTTTAAAAACAGTTACGTTTCAGGTCTCCACTGCTTAATGAATTTGTATGACGGGAAGCTCCAATTTGGTAATTGGGTCACCCTCAATCTTTGTTCCATTTGTAATAGACAGAAATATCCAAATGTAGGTTTGGGGCAAAATTAATTGAAAAATGATAGCATGAATTGGCTGTAGTTTTCGAGTTAGTGGTCACCATTGCTTTTCAGTAAGTTAAACTGCAGCTGAATTTCCCCTGGCTAACGCGCGCGCGCACACACACTTCTCTATTCCCAAGATCAAATGTCTTCTTCCTCTGAATTTCCCCTCCTCTAACAAACAAGTTGTCAGTGGTTGTCCATTGCATCTTTCATAGTTATTACATCTCTGCAAAGTCTACCTTGGCATAACCTATTTGTAATATTTTATGGTTATTTATGACCCCACTGATACTGGAACAATGACCTATATACCTTGTGAAAATAAAAATGTTCGTGTTTGAAACTCCCTACGTTATTGGTCTAGCGGTTAGACCAATGGGCTAGAAACCAGGAGACTGTGGGTTCTAGTCCCGCCTTAGGCATGAAAGCCGACTGGGTGACTTTGGGCCAGTCACTCTCTCTCAGCCCAACCCATCTCACAGGATTGTTGTGGGGAAAATGGGAGGAGGAAGGAGTATTAGGTATGTTCCCGCCTTGAGTTATTTATAAAAATAATAAAGGTAGGATAGAAAATAAAATATAATCAGGGCCTCCAGAATTTTATAACAGTTATCAAGGACAGCACATTTTATTTGTGTTAATTTATACAGGTTTTTAGGCAAAGCAGGCCAAAAAAGCAGGCATCTGCTTTATAAGTTTTACAGTAGCTAAATCTGACTGATTTAGATCAAAAAGGTTCTCTTAAGCCTCCTAAGTATAATATATAAAGAAGAAAGGTTGATGAATAACCCCTTACAAATATCAAAATTTCAGTGATTCTTCCCAGTAATCTTGGTGCTCTAGGCCACATATGTTTGTGAAACAAATCTAAATGTATTGTTGAGGCTTGCTCCAATTAATCGTGCATAAATTACATGCTTACACACATCTGGAAACCAGCTGTTTGAACACAACTGCCTTGAGTTAACATTAGGAATTCAAAGATGAGTATTTGGTAATACAGTATGTCTGTCCTGTACCAACAGGATAGCTGATGTTATTATTTAAATAAACAGGAATTTTTCAGAATAAAGCTTTAAGAAGAACTAGAAGTGGTACATGAATATTATTAAATCTGGAAACTAAAGATACCTGGTTACATTACAGTAGCTACAAGTAGGGTTGATGGGACTGAATCTGAATTTCACAGGGTACTATCACAGCAGCTGATGTAGACAGAGTTACCTCAATAAAATTTCTCACTTTTCTACAACACTTGAACACACAGCTCCCACCCTCCAGAATTTGAATCCAATAATGCTATTTATTTATTTAATTTTACTCAATTGAAAAGCTACCTCAATTGCCAGAGCAACTCTAGGTGCTGTATAATACATTTAAAATATTAAAACAAGACAAAACACTGAACCAATAATAAAACCAGTATTAACTGCCCTACTAAGGAAGGAAAATACAATAAATACCAAGGAAGTGATAGCTCAGTATCAGTGCGAGGACACAAACCGTCCTGCTCCAGGGCCCACTGAAAAAGCCAATGTTTTGGGGGCTTTCCTAAATTACAGCAAGGCTGCTTATGTGTGAACTTCAAAAATGTGTGGGTTGCTATTCCAAAGGATGGGTGGCCATATTTCACAAGATGGCACAGTTTTATTGATGGGACCTGGCACATGTCAGCCCTACTAGATCTAGTAGGATGGGCAGGCATAACTGGAAAAAGGTAGTCCAAGTCCTGAACTTTTTCATGTACATTTTTATATCAGTCCTTCCCATATTATCAGCAAGTGCATGAAAAATAATTCAGGCAATTTTGTGATACATATGAAAATGCTTACATAATGGGTTGTTCATATATTAATTCTTTGAAATGTGATTTTGTTTTATAGATGGAATAAGATTTTTATTATCCCCATATGGAATAAAATTGCAAACTATTGGAACAAGGCATTCCTTACTATTATAGTTATATTAATTGTTTTATTTCTTGGTAAGTAGAAAATCAATTTTGCATGTGGCCATTCATATGAAAAGGATGTGAAACAAATGAACAAATAAAGTGTGGAGATTGTATTTATTGCCTAAAGATTGATTTTGTTGCAGATGGAAGAAACGTAGGCAATATATCTTACAAAATCAATTGAACAAGAGGCAAGCAATGTTTTCTTATTATCAGATAGCAAAACTTAATTAAGATTGGCATAGAACATCTAATGGAACATTTATGGCAAGAAGTTTTTTTTTAAGAATCAGCAGGTGGCACTATTTCTTTCTAGTTACTTTTGAATTATGAGAAAAACAGCCAGATAATTTCTAGAAATGGATTTCTTTAGGACAATTTTTCTTAGTCTAGTGTTGCTAGAAATTTGGATTGCAAGTCTCACCAGCTGCTGCTAGCATGCTCAGTAGCAAGGTATTAAGAGAGGAGTTTTCCATAATGTGTGGAGAGCACCAGGTTGGGAAAGGCTACTTTAGAGGAATTGTACACTGCTTTTTGCTAACGTTGATTTATTTTTGTTTGAGGGCAATTTTAAAGCTATTGCTAAATATTGTGTTGATTTTTAGTTACGAGTTTGGACACATGTTTCATTGCTGTTGGATATATGTTACTGCTGACATGTTTGTGTTGCTTAGCCTTTATTATAAAAATTCATTTATTTAAAGTAACTATAAAAAGAATTTAATGTTAAAATGTCTAAGGGAAGTTATGCACTTTATATTTCATTTTAGAAGCTATTAATTTTAATGCATAAATATAAATCTATTTTCTGAGGCCTGATTATTAAAATATGGTATGTACTTAGTGTAGATATGCATTGAACTAGTAGGTAACATGAGATAATAGAAAGCAAGTGTGATCATTATGTGTGCATATATATTTTTATGTTCACAGATGCAGTAAGAGAAGTTAGGAAGTACTCAAATGTTCATTTAAATGAAGACTCCACACATTCTTCGTCCCACAGTGCATTTGATCACATTCATATGAAACTTTTTAGATCACAACGAAATCTTTATATATCAGGATTTTCCCTTTTTCTTTGGCTGTAAGTATAAGAACGGCATAGGTCAACATTTTCTAAAAGCATAAGTATATGAGATGGGTAAGTGAGAGTAAAATAAAGAACAGCAGATGTTCATGGATATACTAACACATATTAATAAAATTGATTATATTAAAAGAAAAATGTCTCTTTTAATCCAAAAAAACCCCGTTTTTTGAACTGGTACAGTCTTCTTAGAATACTGCACTATTTCAGAAGGCAATGATAGAACAATTGGTTGAAAAGACTGCCCATCCTATATTCTCTGTATGGGAGACTTGCCATTAAATTTCTTGAAGGCATGTAAATTCTTATGCTGCTTTCAAGTAAAGTAATTCCACATGGGTTTCTGATGGACCGTCCAATATAAAGGTTTTGAGAAGTATGAGTGGTATAGGCAAGGAATGCTGTTTTTACTGTATTTTATACTTCAGTCCACATTTTTTAATATATTGGATTTTTTCCCTATGGATTGAGCATACTTTGAATTCAACAGCCATTTTATCTGTATAGCAGCAATGTATCACCACTTCTGATATAATGTGGGTGGTGTAGGATTGCTCTCAGTATGATTTGATACCACCATGGTGAAATGCAAACTTTATTGCAATAAAGATAGTTTCACCAATAAGGCAGAGGTAAGAGTGTCAACAAAAGTGATGCATGAGAATGACATTCCCACAAATCAGAACAAACCACAACTTCTGGGATTCACGTAGCCTCTAGTGCTGCCTCAGATCAAAACAACTTTTGCTTTTAAACAAAATAAAGATATAAAACAGATGCATTAAGCCTCCATGAGGCTTAACATTCCTATCTGGCACCTTAAAACCCTTCATATTTTCATTTCCTGCAAATGGATCAAACTTGTCCAGCATTCTTCTTGATGTTATCACTGGCTCATAGGGCATCCCTCACAGATCAAAACCAAAAATGAAGGAATTAACATTTTAAAATGTGCTGGTGCTAGCCACAAACATTGCCCACCTCATTCTAAACTTAGTGGCAAATGCATTGTAATCCATCTGGAACCCTCTCTAATGTTTAAGATGCAGCAAATAACTTCTGAAAGATTTGAACAATTCAGGATTCTACATGGCAGTAAAGTCTGACATCTAATTAAAAAAACCCTAAAATACTGTCTTTTAATTTAAAATCAGAATAAAGTCAATTTTAAAGTCATAAAAAGTGAAACATTTCCCTAGCTTAATTTAGTAAAAACTTATGAAAACGATTATCAGTTGATGTTTTGGCTGTGCTGATGAATTAGTGGCTTTTTTGTTTCCCAAAGTGTACTGAGACGTACTGTTTCCCTTATCACTTTATTGGCAAAAGAGATGGAAGCTGAGGTTGCTCTGAAAACGGAAGTAGCAAACAGCAATGAAGTTGCCCGGAAGTGCTTGGAAGAGAACGAAAAACTGCAGCAAGTAGGTTTCCTGGATAACTGGTTTTGTTTCTGTATTAAGTATGTTTCTGGGCCTGATTAAGACTTTGTCATCTTAGATTCTATTGGGAAACTTGCTTCGTTTATCTCACCTTGCTGGATAGGTTCTGTTCCATCCTAAGAAGACAAATTAATAATGATTTGGCATATTGCAGTCTCACCCTGTAGGCACACTTGCTGTGGGACGTAATAACTAAAGAACTAAAGAGGATTTGGGATCTAGATATCCAAAATGACAAAGCCAAAGTCTCCCATCCTTTTTATAGCACAGTTCTTCCTCCTTCCTGGACTATCCCTAGATATTTCTTTTAACATCTTCTATGCTCCACGTAAGAGCTGGTTTGGTGTAGTGGTCAAGGCACCAGGCTAGAAATGGGGAGACCATGAGTTCTAGTTTCATCTTAGGCACAAGGCCAGCTGGGTGACCTTGGGCCAGTTCTTTTCTTTTCTCTCAGCCCTAGGAAGAAGCAGGTGAGGGCCAACCCCTTGCCAAGAAAACTGCAGGAACTACTCCAGGCAGTCGCCAGAAGCCATCAGTCAACACTGACGTGATGTCACACAGACACATGCGCCACATAGAATATTTACTTTGGCCCAAATTGGGGCACTACCTATTAGGACAACAACTGGTAGCTATATAAGCCTCCCATATGATAGCTGAACTTGTTTCTGTCCAGTCTCAGAGGGAGAATCTGTCTCACATTTGCTATTAAAATGTCCATTGTACACCCAAAGAAGACAAGTTTAATACTTCCTATTGTTAACAACTCTGCCATTGTGATCAGGAGGCCTTTACCCTTCTCCTGGATGACCACTCTTCAGAAACCTCTAAGAAGGTTGCAAAATTCTTACCAGTAGCTACAACTGTTGGAAGCCATCTGGTTTTTTCCTCATGTTATTAATTGTTAGCTGCTAATTGCTTTAGGATTTTCTCACAATTCTTAAAATTCCTTTTTATAGTTCTTGTACTGCTGGTCTTTTACCATAAACTGTGTTTGGTCTTGGACCATAAACAATTTTTGATTGATTGATTAAGTTTCTGTATTATGACTGGAATCCAGAGAATAACTGTGAGGGTACAGGAATGCTTTGTGGAATTTCTGACCTGGAGTAGCAATCCAGTCTTCATGTTCAGGTCAGCTTTCAATTTTAAACAAAAGAGAAACTGGCCCATCTTTTCCAAAATAGCTACGTAATTAAATCTGTGTTCATCCCCTTATTTAAATTAATAAAAGGACCACATACATTTGTTTTCCTATAGCAGAGAAAGATACAGGTAGTCCTTACTTAACGACCACTTGTTCAGCAACTGTTCAAACAGTTGAACAAGTGATACTTATGACTGGTCCTCATAAGGAGCTGTTGCAACATCCCCACAGTCATGTGATCTCAATCCGGGCACTTGGCAGCCGGCTCACAATTATGCCACAGCATCCCACGGTCACATGATCGCCATTTCCAGCCTTCACTGCTGGCTTTCAACAAGCAAAGTCAATAGGGAAGCCAGCAGGTACTCACGAATGGTGAGCACAAGACATTGCGCTTAATGATGGCATGTGATTTGTTTAACAACAGTAACCAGAAGTGCCAGAACTGCTGTCACTAAGCAGCACGGTCACATGACATCATGCTGTATGATCACGTCACTTAGCCACAGAAATTCTGGTCCCAATTACAGTAATTAACTGAGGGCTACCTGTTCTCTGGACTGACTTGTTCCCACTCACAGAAGATAGACCAGATTTTCTTTTAGTTCTTCCCTTCAGGAGAATTTCTGCACTCCTAGTTCCGTTCCAGTTTAATTTCAGATTACAAGACACTGCAGAACAACAGTTTCTGCTTCTGTCTTTCTTTCCCTTGTTTCAGTTGTTGTAGTCTCAAAGGGGGTTGGTAACCCAGTGCTGTCCCTAGGCATGTCAGAGGACCTTTCCAATGGAGGACACAAGTGTAAATAGGGGAGTGTTCTTCAAGTATCACTGTGTTCTTTGTGAGCTTTAATTTCCCATGCCAGTTAAAAAGGTTCAAAACCTTGAAAGCAAGCCCAAACTGGAAGTGTTCCCAGTAGTGAAGAGGTCTGTAGCAATTCTTGAAGCTTTCAGTAAGGTTACCTGAATGTGCTGCAAAAGGAGGCTATTCCTATTCAAAGCCCTATTGTGTTGCCCCATATAATCCATCTTGGATATCCTGTTAGAGGGGTGAGCCAGTGAACTGTGGGAGATCATCTGGTGACATGACTGTATCACCAACAGGGATACATTTGGGGCTAATTCCCCCCTCCCCATTTTTCCTGATATGGGAGGATTAATGGGAATGGGAGCAATGTGATCCCTTCCCCACCATTAAACCCCTCTAGTTTGCTATATTTTGGGTGCCTTTTCATGTGTTAAGCTTGGGGATGGGAGTATTTATCTCCCTGGAGCTTCTTCTATTCCCACTTAAAAAATATGAAAACTCCAAAGACAACCAAAAAGCAGTGAATTTGGAGGGGAGGTTAAGGATGGAAATTGGAAGCTTGTCAGAGAAAAAGAGAAAAAAGTTGTTCAGCCAAAATTTGGCCTTTTTTCCTGCAAAACTTAGCAGTGTGTTCTCAGGATGGTTGGAGGTAGCAAGACTGTTATAGGGCTGTCTGCATTCTGTGAATTGTCCACCTCTTCCACCAGAGTTTCATAACAGCTTCATTTGTAGACTCTCTGTCATGGCCCTTGTGTCTTGAGTTCCTTGGAAGACCTTAGAAGACCTCATAAGACTTAATGCCCTTGTTCTATCAGCCATGCCTGTTTTTACAGGGCCTCCATCCTTTGGTAGAAGCACTTATTGTAAATTGATACCAACAAGAAAGTCAAAATTAGACATTTATGTAAGATGCCAGCCTTGGCTACAGATGTTATCTCCAGTGTCATGGTTTGGTTAATGTGCTTGGTAGAGTGAATTATTTAAACTAAAGACAGCTCCAAGATAATTAAGTGTCTTTTTCCACTGTCCCACTGAATGTGAGCAGGTGCAGGAATGTGCTAAACTTGAAATAAAACAGAACTGTGTTGTTGTTGGTTTTTTGGCAGTCATTGAAGAAAATTAAAAATTCTGGTGAACATTCGTCTGGGGTAACAAATGAAAAGCTAGTCCAAGAAGTGCAACAGTTAAAAGCAGAATTAAAGAAAAGTACAGAAGGTATTTTTAAAAACTACGATATTGCTTAAGGAAATATACTTTGCATAGAATCACAGATGCAAAACATTTTGTTCCCTGTCACATAGGATGCAAAATACATTGCTCCCTCTGATGTAGCAAATAGGTTGCAACCTGCTTCTGTTATTTAACAAAAACATGTGCAGCTATAGCTAAAAGAAGGATTGTAAACAGGCCTTTAGTGAGGGTGAATGAAGCCCCCTTGGTTTGTGTGGGTGTGCTTCTTTTTTTCATTCTAGTTTGGTTTCTGTCATCTTGCTATCTTTTACCGGTAGTCCTCGACCATTTGTTCAGTGACTGTTCGAAGTTATGACACTGCTGAATGAATGGTGGTTATGACCAGTCCTTGGAGTTCCAGCTGTCCCAGCACCCCTGCAGTCACAGGATTGCAATCTGGGAGCTTGGCAGCCAGCTTGCACTTAAACCACTTGCAGGGCCCTGCGATCATGTGATTTGCGACCTTCCCTGCCAGCTTCCACAGAAAGTCAGTGAGGTAGATCGCAAGTCACTGGGGTAAGTCTCCCCCATCCGTGCACTCTCCCTTAGCCGCACTGCGCTTGCGCAAGCTATTCACACCTTCCCTGAGCCTGGGCACACCTCCCTTGCACCTTCATGCATCTCTGTGCACCCTCCCCAAGCCTCGCTGCACTCCCTTGCTCCCTCCCCCACCTGGCAGCAGCTGCTCCAAGCCTCACTGCACTCCCACCGCACCTCTCAGGCCACCTGTGCACCCTCCCCCACCCGGCAGCAGCCGCCTGCCAGCCTGCCTGTGAGCCACCTGGGACTTGCAACTTCCTGCCAACTTCCCCATTGACTTTGGTTGTTGCAGTGGGGTCCTTGCCTAACAATCACCCCGATTCAGTTAACAATGGCAATTGGGACTGCAGGGATTGCTGTGACTAAGTGATGTGGTCCTGCTTTACGACCGCATCATTTAGCAATGGAAATTCTAGCCCCAATTGCTGTTGTAACTGGAGGACTACCTGTATTCCTTATTGTTCTGTCTTGGTGTATTTTTTAAAATGCTTTTACTTGTGAGACACCCAGAGTCATTGGGAGTTGGGCAGCATGTAGATATAATAAATAAATAAATTTTGGCAAGTAGATAGAAGCCCTAAAATGTAATATTAAAACATAGTTTACCTATCTGTTGAGATGTTTAGAAGCTACTTCTCAATAAAGGACTGCACAGCTGGTTATGGTTGTGCCATGCAAGAAATGGAAAATCAACAGTGCAGAATTATTAGGGGCATGGTGATAAATTCTATGGTCAGGACCTTATTCTGGTATGATAGTTTTGCAATGGATAGGATACATTTTTATTTATTTGTTTATTTATTAAATTTGTACATCACCCATCTCACTATAAAAGTGACTCTGGGCTGTTTACAAATAACATGGATAGAAATTCTTTGAGTTTGCTTCAAGAGAACCAAAATCAAGACTATGATAACACAATCCTTTTATTAGCTTCCTTGTTCAACTTACGTTGTCTTTAATAAAATAGCACTGAGATACAGAGAGAATTTTCCTGACTCTGCATGCTCTTTCTGGATCTAGCAAGATTTATGAAACTTCTTGGGTGTTCACTGGCTGAAATGAATAATATTGCTTGACCTTGTGAAGATCAGGCAACTAAAATGTATTAAATCTTTGGCTACATAGAGGGCATTATGTTTTCTGAAGGCAAACACTAATGTTCAAATTAAATCTCAAAACAGTTGTCAAAAGTCAGTATAACTATCAAACAGAATAAAGCCTTAAGCCAGTAGAGTTTTCCAAACATTAACATTTCAAACTCTAGCAATGGAAGCAAGAATCCTCTAAAAAGAATTAACTGCAAGATACTGATAACAGAAATTTGAGCATAGAATATGGAGCGTTGGCAAGGTGTAGTTGAAAAAATGATGAAGGACGTTTGAGAAATGGAAAGTGATTTTTCAGAAATCACTCTTTGATGTAAATTGGGCTTTTGGAAAGTTTAGGCAAAGAAACATCATGATCCAGTAAATCTATATTAAGGTTATTGAATTAAGTTTGATTTTGTACATTAAGGAGCTATGAACTATTTACAAGACTAGCTTTGTTTAAAGCAGGTCTAATATTTTGTTCTTCAGTATTTTGTGACATACTTGTTGTGAATGGTAAAGATTATAGTTTTGTTCTATCAAAGTTTTGTTCTATCAGTACAATTCTGTAGATCAAATATTCATTATCTATATTCATTCTGTTCTTTTCAGTAATAGTATATTAGAACTGCATAGCAAAGAGCTGCCTGTGTATGATTGAAAAAAATGCTTACTTCATGGGCAAAAGTATTATTGTGGACGAAGAACTGAAAAGGGGAATGCAACGTATAACACCTTGAACTCTTGAAGAAGAGGGGGAATATAATATTAATATATCAGATTCAATTTGAATTTGAATGTTGAATATATCTCTCAGTTTTTTCCCCCTTTATCCAGGATGGGAATAATATTAGGCATATTATATGGAAAGTATTATTGACAAATGTATGCATTAGAACTGCTTAGTAGCAGTAATTATAATCATTTTCACAGACCTCTAGGTGCACATGGAAACTTACAGAAGTTTTGATCACACACCTCCAAGGTATAAGGGATTCTCAGAAAGATTATAAGATTTGGAATGAGGAAGGGAAAGTAAAGTTTACACAATGTTTGCCAGTTCTTATAAACAGACATGGTTTGTATACAAAATAAACATAATAAAAACATTGTTCTTGAGATGAACTTCTTCCTATACAGCTTCCTGTGGTAGTTTAGATAGTTATGAAACAATTTAATGTACAATTTTTTAACAACAAAATTGTTTTTGTAGTCAAAATCTGAAAATAGTTTTAGAAAATTCAAAAGAAAATTAATCCATAAATGCCTTTAGTTTGTAAGTGCTATTTTCGGTTAGGAAGATGTCATATTTGAAATTATAGCTTGGCCCAGACATGGAAATTAAAAGTTTTTGTTTGTTTGTTTTTGTTTTCACCTTCCTTCTAAATGTTAATATTATTAATTTACTTCTCTAAGGCACAAACAGATTGGGTTAGATTGTGGCTTCTTCTGAGATGTCCCACGGTGCCAATAAACAAGAATCATAGAAAACCTGGATCATTTTGCTCTTAAAATATCCTAGGTGTAGAGGTTTAAATCACCAAGGAGATAATTGCACATGTACATCAGATCATATCTCATATTTTAGCATTCTCTTATTCCCAAGGGTCAGAAATTAGCCACTTCTCTTTGTAAAGTTCCAGTTCATGTGTCTGTGTCCATATGACTTAACATAAGACCTTTTTTTAAGTCTCACCATACTTTCTTTTGTTCTGAGGTTATGATTGTGAATCCTTTATGAAGGATGAAGATAGACTAGTAGGCATTGAAGCAACATTTACAGTAGGAGAGAGATAAATCGGTCAGTGCAACAGCTTCTAAGTAGGCTAGAAGGACATTGAAAAAGACATTAAGTGGGTACTGTATATAACTGGCTTGAAAATTGTACCAGTCCTAGCTCCTCCTCTTCTCAATATTTTCATTAATGATTTGGAATCAGACATGAAGGGAATGTATCAAATTTGAGGATTAAAAAAATTGTGGCATAGCTGATAGCCAGAGAAAAGAATTAAAATTCAAAATAAACTTGATAGTTGGAGAAGTAAGCCAAGAGTAGCAGAATGAATGTTAACATTGACATATGCAGAGTTCTTCACTTAGAAAACAGAAGTAAACAGTGATTAGAACAGTGCTCTTCAAATATCTTAAATGAAGTCTCATAAAAGAAGGTCAGGATGTGTTCTCTTACTCCAGACACAACAACAATAACAAGCACCACTTGAACACCATCGGCATTGACAAAATCACCATCAGTCAATTGCAAAAGGTAGCTTTACTTGGAACAGCTTACATCCTGTGACGATACCTTTAATATTATTAAACAACAACGTCTGCCTACTCCAGGTCCTTGGGAAGGACTCAATAGGTGGACAAAAATCCCAAATCCAGGCTAAACATCTGGCTGACTGACCAACCATAATTTATTAAATTTAAATGCAACCTACTCTCAGTAACTCTGGGTAGTTCACGTTAAAACATTTTTTTAGAATAACAGATTTAAGTTACAGGCAGATTCTAACTGAACGTTAGGGGAAAAAACCCTAATTAAACAGTAAAACCAGAGCGGTGGTGGGTTTTCTTTCATTGGATGTGTTCAAAGTGGAGGCTGGACAGCCATCTGGGATACATAGCAATCTTTTTAGCAGCAAGAAAATATCAGATATAGCCAACTCATATGCAGCCTTCTACCACCTTTGTGTGAACTTCCACAGATTAAATAACTGCAGGGGAGGAGTTAACCTGAATTAATAGTTTCAAAGCACTTCTATTTCAATTTCAACGTTTTGGTTGGTGTTGCTGCTGGAAAAAAGATGGTAGAAATTCTATTTGAAATATTGCCTTTATGCTCTGCAGGGATCATTTTACTTGGGGAAAAGAGGAGTGTGGTATTTTTAAAAATGCTGTTTATTGGAATATTAAAGCGATCAGTAAGCTGGGGCTACTTTCTGTGTAACTCATATGGATGCTCGTCCACTTCAGAACATGATCTTCACAGTCACAGCACAAAGCTAAAGATCTTTTGTACACTGGACTGTGACATTCTTCTGCTTAGAAGACCTCACCCATCCTGCCATATTTTTGTCAAAACAGAATAACAATGTAGTGAATGTGCAACTATCTCTGGATATCTTGGTTATGTTTAGAGATAGGTTTGTTTTTAGTTACAACCAAAGGGTTTTGCTTGTCCTCCATACAGTAATTAGTTAACTGTAGGATCAAGTTACCAAAAAGAACTGTTTTGCAATCTAATGTTATGGCACTTTCTTTAACATAAATAATTTTTTTAATAGTAAATTACTGTCAAGATTAATAACATCCTCTGGAAAATCTTAAATTGTTGTGTAGTGAATCTTTATTAACAGAATTTGAATACAAGAGACATTTGCTTCCATAACCAAATAATGTTATCAAAGTAGCCTGGACAATTCATGTAAATTATGTCATTTACATAAATGTATGTAACCTGTGTAATCATATGATTACACAATTGATGTAATTATGTCATTTGTATAATTACACAGTGACCCAAATTAACGTAAACAAAGTCATTTATAGCTGATTGGGTTTATCATATATTGTTCCCCCAAATGGTCTATTAAACAGAGTTTATGCATTTTGAAATAAGCCTTCACAAATACAGTTTAGCACTTCCTAGTGTGTACTATTATATAAATATATAATTATTAAAAAATTTATACTCTCCTCTCCATTTCTTTTTCTCAGTCTGTGAAACTGCCTTCCTGCGTGCAACAGTTTTCCAATTTCTTTGAAATGGCTCTGGCCTTTCAATAAAATCCATTATTTGTCAAATATTCTTTGTTTATTCCTGAGCAATTAGAATTACTCAAACTTCATCTTTCGCCATCTGTCGGAAAGCCCTTGCCAGTTTCATTCTCATAAAAGAATAAAATTCTATTTTTGAAAATTGTATCCTTTAACGTACAGAGGTTCTGTAAAAATGTGGTTACTTGTGCTGAATAATACCATGCCTATGTCTTACAGCTCTCCAAAAAACAGCAAATGAAATTACTGCCGTTAAGAGGCAGTCTGAAGAGCTTAAAAAAGAATATGATCTCCTTTTAAAAGAACATGAAAAACTACAGGTAGGAAGCAGAGGCATCCAATTTGCTCAAGCAGAACTTTTTAAAATCAGACAACAACACTGTGTGTGATCCAAGGCAACGTTCATAAAGACATTTTTAATTCAGTTTATGATTCAACATACTCTTTCAGAATAATGGGAACACAGTTACTTAATGTATTTAGGACACTTGTTGGAATGAAGCCTATTCTGTCTGTTTAAAACGAGAGTAGCTTCATTAATATTTCAGTAACATGGTGTACCTAGCATAGTAATGTGGAGGAGAAGGAAAAAGGGAAAACTCTCAGAGCTACTGAATTTGCTTTCTTAAAAAACACCTCAGATAAAAAATACTGGATTCAGTGCAGCGTGAAATACAGAAATGAGAAATGCATCTTAATAAATGGCTGAAACCCTTTTGAGATAGGGAAAATTCATCCACAGTGAATTTTCATCTTTCCGTGATACGCAATTATGATGTATGTGCTCAGTCTTCATTATCAGACTTTACCTCTAAAGCTCAAGTTTTGCTTTTTCTCCCTTTAGTATTCATTAGAATGCATTGAAACCAGGTGTATTATAAAGCTCTTCTCCGTCTGGGTGATTTTCCCAGGAAGCAAAAACAGTATCACCCTGATACTTTAGTAAACTGATTAAACCTATAGTCATTTTGCAATGAAAATTACCATACACAAAATTATACTCATACTTTTTTTCATATGTCTACCTGTTTGTCTTTACAGCACCAAACAAATGAAGATGCTAATAAGAAAGACCGTTAAAGCATAGCAAGGACGTCTGCATCAAACTGAATTGTTTGTTTGCTTTGGTTTTAATTTACAGGTATATATGGAAAAACTTTTTTTTAAGAGAAATTTACTGCATTCATTGCTGAACACCACGATTTAACATTTGCCAGATAATTTTGTTTTGCAGCAATGTTTTTGCTAAATCTACTTGAGCCATGCCGAAAGGGCAATGATTCCGTGTCACAAACTCTGGTTACAAAATACAGATGAGTTCATATGGTGGATTGCTGTTCACGTCTACACCTCTTTGGGTGCGAGGAATGATTGATTTCTTTGCATCTAATCCAATAAGTGGTATATTGAAAACACTGGGTTATCATTTTAATTGTCCAAGGATGATATAAATCATTTACATTTTTAAATGTTCTTACCCTCTGAAACTAAAAAAAAGAGGGTTTAAATACTAAGTGTTGCTTCAATGTGGAAAGTGCTTTATACATTACTTGAAGCATAAAAGTGTGATGAATTAATCCACCTTGCTAGGAGTGATCAAGAATGTCATCAAATTTGGTCAGTTTAACAATTAGCATAGTGATGTTACTTACATAACCATACGGGTGAAATTAGACAATCGGTAAAAATACTGAAATTGGTTCAAAGCATCCTTGCCCAGCCAGGTGTCTTCCAGGTATGCCGAGACCACAGTTCCTCAGATTACCAGCTGATACAACCATTTTGGGAGTTCCTGTCCAAACACATCTGGTGGATGTCAGATTGGAGAAGGATGTTTGATCACTGTGTACTTTGTTTTTTTATATTGGAAGAGATACATAAGTTTTATTCCAGTCTGTAATTTTTCACTTACATCTGTTGAAGAGTTTGCATAGGTATTTGCCAGTATCTCCTGTTTTACAATGGATGATGCTTTTGAAAAGCATGTATGCAATGTTTACCAAGCTGTGCATTTTCTGTGATTAATTATACCATACTTATGGTAGGTTGGATTCAGGCATGTTCCTCCAAAAACATGGAACCCGGATACAGCAGAGGCTTTACATTAAAGAGAAGGGAGCAGTCCCTAGTACCACTTCTGATGCCTCTACAGAGGATCCCTTAACTTTCCTGAGCAGCTTTACAAAGGGAGTTTGGAAAAGAAATTGATGAAAGGTGTTTTCTCATTCCCTTCCACTATCAGAGTGGAACTCTGCTGAATGCAAGCCTGAATCCAGCTCATTGCATTCATTATTTCCATCTGAATGGGTTGCCTTTTCCACATTTGTGTCACTGTTTTATTTGAATGTTCATTTCTTAATAAAGAGACGTTTGAGCTCTGTTTGGTCTTCATAAAGGAACAATACTTGTAACCCTGAAATAATTGTATTGGAAATGGGTTGGACAAAATTAGTTGGATGCAGACAGTACATTTGCCTGGAACAGACTTGTAAAAAAGTGGTATTTATTTTAAAATAAAATATTTAGAACTGTAACAATAGTTGCTGCTGAATATCTACATGACATGCTGTAAGAGAACAGACTGAATGGGATGAAAGAAATACTCTGCTAATCCAGAATATACTGTTGGTAACAGGATGTCAAATCTGCTGTTCTTTATTGGGATGGGAACCAATTACGGTTCCAAAAACATTCATTTGCAAGCCTCGTCAGCTTTAAGAAAATTATTTTAATTTTGTCTGGGATTGCGTTGCATCCTATAGTACTAAATTGTGAATTTTATATTAAGTAAGAATGCTGGGAAGTACCAAAGTAGGTAGAATACATTGAATGAAAAAAAGTGTCACCATATTATGAGATAAATTACATTTAATGCAAGTTACCTTATGAACAATGTCTATTCTGCCCTTTGAACTAATCTAGTGCAGCAGATTGCTTTGGAAATGTACTCAAGAGTGGAGAAATCTGCAGAATTCTGTCAGAAGATGCCAAGTTACTCAGCTCTTGACAATGCCAACTAAGTTAACATTTTCCTGGATGCTTATTTTTCAAAATACTTTCGGGGGCAGTTTCCTCTTACAGGAAGGGCAATTCACCAGAATATAAGGCCTAATTAAATAGGAAAGGCACAAGCAACCACCAAAGGAGAAATTCTGGTGCAGTGTCACGCTCCTATTTGGTTGTTTCATAAAATGTTTCATAAGGTACAATTCAGCCTGTTTCAGGGACTAGTTCCTGATTACTAGTAAGATGCGGATATAATCTCTATATGGTATTATACCACAGAAATCAAATAATTTGATATTGCTAGAATTTGAGAAAAAATGGTAATGTTTCTTGCATTGGGAAGTATGAACTTTGATTTGCTAAAGTATCATATCCCTGTAATGTGATGATATGGGTAGCATAAAGGTTGTAAAATAAATTGTGTGAAAGGTCATCTGTAAAGCTGTCAACTGAAAATTACTAAACTGAACAATAAGGCAATAAATTGGCAATAGCTTTTCCATGCAGTATACATTTAGTAAAATGGCACTGGTAATGCTTTGCTTATGATCACTAACAACTCATACTACTCTCAAGTTACTCTTTTCACAAAAACCTAAAGTAGTTGGGATTACATAGTTGTTATGAAGAAGCAAGAAAGGTAAAGGACCTGTATGGATTTTGTTGAGTAAAATTATCCCCATTACATGGGTCATTCAGTTTAGTCAAACAGTGGCCTGACCAGGCGTTTCCACTTGCACACAAACGTAAAGGCCGCATGTGCTTAATTCTCTAGTAACTTAAGAATTGTAGAAAAAGCTCCATGATGGTGGGAAATGGTAATGTTATCTCCCAGGAAAGCTTTCTGAGAATGTAAGTTTTCAAGGAACTAGTTACTAGTTTCCATTCCGTTCATGTTTAAAACTGTTGAATGAGTAGCTTCAGAAATTGAAATGGATTTACATATCAAAACAAACAATGGGAAGTTGAGTGAAATGCATCATGAAAATGACACTCTCCTGCCTGTAACATTGTTTTAGGGGGTCGCCAAAGGTTTAATGCAAAGCCCATGCATGCATACTCAACATTTGTTCACTCCAGTATTGTCTGTGCCTGCCTGTGGGGAGTATGCATTGCATCAGACTTTCTGCTTGAGTATGGGATCAAGGGAACTTCGATTTCCTTGATTTAAGACCTATGCCGGGAATTGGAGGAGGAGGATGGGGAACGAGCTGTTAAAGTCCTCCAGGATCTCTTAGCAGCTTTCAGTATCATTCATCATGGCATCTTTTTGCACTATCTGGCAAACCTATTTAAGTTGAAGTCCACACATCTTAAAGTTGCCAAGGTTGGGAAACACTGGTCTAGACCACTGGCCTAGGATTCCATCTTTCATATCTGTATGAAACAAGTGGATGAGAACTTTGCAATGAGATGCCACAGGCATACTAATAACACTCAGCTTTAATAATCCTTGCTACGTTGATTCCAAGAAAGCAGTTGCTTCCCTTGATCATTCTGTAGATTCAATAATGGGATGGATGAGGGTGAGTTAAATTCATACCTGGATGTGCTTCTGGTCAGTAAAAATACCCTAAGCTCTGGAAGTACATGTTACAGGTGGAGTTGCACTCTTAGTGAAAGAGCTAGTCTGCAAGTGCTCCTTGACCCACAGTTGATTCTGGATCTCCAAGTGCAACAGTGGGAAAGTGTGCATTTGCACAACTATACCTGGCAACAGTTCCCCATGCCTTGGTTTCATCACAGATTATTATGATATGCATTGTGCAGGACTCACATAAGAGGATGTTTTGGAGGTTTCAGTCTGCAAACTGCTGAACAATACCAGGAATATATTATGCCCATTTTAAAGACAATTTTGAAGCACAGTTCAACACTGGTTTTAAACACTATAACACTAAACAGCTTACAGCTAGCTTACAGCTAGGGGTGTTCACAAGGAAGATTTTGTAAAAAATCACATTAAAAAAGGTAAGGGCTTCAATTGTATGGTTGTGGCTGCTATCTTGACTTTTTTGACCCCCCCATCCCAGACACTGCTTAGTGATCATCAAATGTGTGAATCCACACAAGACTCCCTTTAATATGCGTCCATGTGTGTATACAGGCATGCACACGTTCAGACACACACTTCTTTTCAAATGTGACCTTCTCTAATGGGGATTAATCCTATGAAGTAGCTCCACATCCATTGGACCGGTGGGGAGGCAAGAAGATCTCGTTTGACCTGGTCTTCAAGAATAATGGGGACTTCAGAATTTGATGCTGTGCTTTTTTTTTTTTCCACTCAAAAAAAATAGAAATTATGGCTGGCTGCTTTTGTTTGTATTCTGCTGCTGGCTTTGCTTTGACTTTTTATTTTTGCTGTGACTACGGTAGCCAAAGGGTGAAAGGGGACCAAGGCTCTCCGGAGCTTTGAGGAGATCTGCCTCTGCTTCCAACTGGGAAAGGCGGGGAGGGGAGCATACAAACGCCCCTTCCTTAGGGCAGCTGGTCCTTCATCTAGGCACCAGACTTCCCAGGGAGTAAGGATGAGGCTCGTCCTCGCCAGTTCTCAGTTCCGTGCCCTCCCGCGTCCCCCCAGCCCCCACACGCTCCATCCCCGGACGGCGGCACCGACGGCCCTGCAAGGCGCGGGGAGAGGGACGGCCGGGGAAGGAAGGGCAGCGAGTGCAAGTCCGAGCGGGGAGCGGGGGAGGGAGGAGGTGGAGGGCAAGGCAGTGCTCTCAGCGGCAGCCGGACGGCTCTGTTTGCCTGTAAATAAAGGCGAAGCGTCCGGGGCTGAGATGGTCGTATAAATGCTGCTGCGTCGGGGTCACCCGCCTGGCCGAAAGCTGGGACTCCGGGGACGGGCGAAGAAGGTAAAGACCCGGGAGTGACCCCTCCGTGCCCCAGGCGGCAGGCGGGGAGAAGTTGCCTTTGCGAGTCGGGCTGCAGCGCCTGCCGCCCTGCTGAGGAGAAGCCGGGCGCGCTTCAGACCTCGGACAGCGCTAGCGGGGACCCAGGACCCTCATCCGGCGCTGCCTCCGCGGCCTTGGCCGGGCTGGCGGGGACTCCGCGGCAGGGGAAGGCGAAGGGACTGGCTGCGCGACCAAGGGGCGATCTCGGGACGGACCGCGCCCGCCCGCGGCTCCCGGGGTGCGCCTTCCCTCACCGGGGGGGGGGGATCCGGAGCGGCCCTCCTCCCCCTGCCCGCGCACAGGAGAAACACCCTCAGGGTGCTCCAGTTGACTCTCCCCCCCCCCCCGCCCCCAGCCCCCTTTCCCCGTCCTTTAAGGAAACCGGGCTTTCCCCAACTCTCCGAGGGAGAGAAAATCGCCCGGTTGGGAAACTTCTCCTTCTGCCGCTGCTCTGTCGGGGCGGTCGCCTGGCTGCTTCGCCTGCTTGGCGTGCAAAGACCGTCGGGCCGCGGAGAGAAAGAGAGCCGGCCCAGGTGGTTGGTGGGAAGAAGCTGGCAGCAGATGCTCTCGCCCTAGGCTGCGAAAGTCCAAGTGTAGGCTTGGCTCGGAGGGCATGTTGTACTTGATGGCTGGCTGCCTTGGCGGGGTGGAGGCGGTGTGCTTTGGGAAAGCCGGCCGCCCCCTTCATTGTTTTTGCAGCAGGCACGGGAAGGCCATGGCCGCAAGCGGCGGGGCAGAGGGAGGCCTCCCGGATCTCGGTCGCTACGTGGTGACTCGACCCATCTACAGTGAGTCCACCTTCCAGGAGGAGAATGAGAGGAAGCTGGTGGTGCCCAAAACACTCAGGGAGCGTGTCCAGAAAACCTGCAGGTAACTGGCCTATGTGCCTAGCCCTTTGGGGAATGGTTCATCCAAGCAGGGGTGAACCAGGGGAGGGGAGCCAGAACATTTCACTATTTTGGCAAGTGAACATTTTGTCTCTGGAGCCCTTGGTGCTCTCTGAGCTTGGTTATTTGCTTGCAGACGTTTCATCGCCCAACGAGGTAACATCATCAGTGCACTGATGCACTGCACTGCAGAATGCACTGATGTTGTCAGCTAGTCAGGTAATGAGGCGTCTGCAAGCAAACAACCAAGCTCAGAGAGCACCAAGGGCTCCACAGTTCAACCCTGAGCTGCAGATATTCTCTTCTATTTTGTCTTTGGCAGCTGTTCAAGAAAAAAAGCCTTCCTGGTCACCAAGACCATCTTCCCAATTCTGGAATGGCTGCCCAAGTACAGGATTAAGGAATGGCTCCTCAGTGATATAATTTCTGGCATCAGTACAGGACTTGTGGCCACTTTACAAGGTAAGAGAGGTGCACACCTTCAGCCTCAGGAAATAAACAGGACTGGGCTGGGGACATAAGCTGAATGGCACTGGGGCTATTCTAGGTCCCTCTCTCTTCATTTAAGAGCCCCCCCCCAACACTATTGTTTCAGAAAAGTTTGAATCAGTTTACAATTAAGCTGATGGACATTTCTCTAGCATTGAAGGTTGCTCAGATTTACTTAGATGTCTTTTCATATTCGCAACCCTAAACTTTGTAGGATTTCAGCTTATTTCTTATCTATCTATTTATCTGAGTCCATTTAGATGCCACATGTTCCAAACCAACTCTGGTTTACTTCTCAGTAAACATTACCTGCTGAATGTTTACACATTATATGCTACCTAGATGTACATGCAGCAAATCTCAGATGTGAAATACAAATGTAGATTGCATATTAAGAACAGTACATTTTCAATAATTCGTTATGATTGATTTTTAAATAGTTCATTATACGATTTAAGGTTTTTAAAAAATTTCTATACTATCAGGTTTGGCATATGCATTACTGGTTGCAGTTCCAATTGGATATGGCCTCTATTCTGCATTTTTCCCCATCCTGACTTACTTCTTCTTAGGAACATCAAGACACATCTCAGTTGGTAATTGAATAATTTTTATTTTAATAGCAGACATATATTCCTTTGAGAATGCAAATTTTTATTTGAATTTATGAATGTTTTGGTGCATTCCGTTTGCTATAATAGACCTTTATGTGATGGTATGTTTGGGCTGCATTTAAATTCTCCATGCTTCTCCATGTTTTTCCATACTTAATTGTTGGAAATAACATCCACATATGATATGTATACTGGGATACTCTCTACTTTTACTATTGGTAGAACTTACCTATTATTAGCAGGAGCTACTCATATAGAATTTGTTGTGTGGTTAAATCCGTAAGCACCACAATAATAATGGGGAAACTCAGACTAAGTGCTTTAAAACTTAGTCTAAGTCCCCACCTGAGCAAAAAGGTGATATATCAATTGAATATACAAACAAATAAGATTCTATTATTATGATTCAAGTGAATGCACACCTGGAAACATAATGTAGAAAATTACTACTTACTAGAGCTATCAACTTTAAATTAGAATAAGAAGCTGAAAAGCACTATTTCAGTAACCACACTACCATTTCAGGAACTGTACCTGCCTTGTGGAACAGTGTTCCTCCTGAGATCCATGTGGCCCTGACCCAGTTGTTTTTTGTAAAGATGTAAAAACTGGCTCCTCTAAGAGGCCCCAGGGTAGGATGTAGCAATCAAGATGTCTCCTGATGGTAGTTGGTTGGGAATAAGTTTGTTCAGTTACCCTTCCCCAATGCACACCCTGTATTCTTCTGTTGATGTCATTATTTTTATTTGTTAATTTTTACCTTATATTTTAATTCTATCCTATAAACTGCCGAGAATCATTTCATGACTGGTAACATAAAAGTTGCTTAGATAGATTAGATAGATAGATAGATAGATAGATAGATAGATAGATAGATAGATAGACAGACAGACAGACAGACAGACAGACAGACAGACAGACAGATAGACAGATAGACAGATAGACAGATAGACAGATAGACAGACGGAGATAGGATAGGTAGATTGATAGATTGATAGATTGATAGATTGATAGATTGATAGATTGATAGATTGATAGATTGATAGATTGATGATAGATGATAGATGATAGAGATAGGATAGGTAGAAGATTGATAGATAGATGATAGATAGATGATAGAAAGATAGATAGATAGATAGATAGATAGATAGATAGATAGATAGATAGATAGATAACATTTCTCATGCAGTAGCTATACTTTTTACCAGCAGATTCCTGTTTTATTCCTGATGGGTGCTGATGTTGTGCTGAATATTTTTATTGTGTTTCTGCCTTGTTCCATTCTCAGTCATTGTTAAACATATCAGGTTAGAGAAAAGGGTAGGTGCGTCAAGTAACTGGACTGGTAGAAGCATCTTTTTTCACCTGCTTTCCATGGAATCCCCAGGAATCAGCATCCAAATACATACACAAAGGCAGAGCATTAAGGACCCTACTGGATATAGTCAACTGTCATGTGGGAAACAAGTCTCTATAAAGATGGCATATGCCTCTTCTGTGTGGGTAGTTGCAACTGCAGATGATGCCTCTATAGTTACATATACCTAAAGGTAGAACCAAGCCATCGTTAATTATTGGTGCATTTATTTATTTGTTAGCTTTATATCCCACCTTTTATATAGCAACTCAATGCTCCTTCCTCCTCTTTGCCCCCACAACAGCAACCCTGTGAGGGAGGTTGGGCTGAGAGAACCATTGTCTCAAACCTGGAAAGCTTCCATGGCTGATAATGGAGTAGAACCTGGGTTCTGCTCTTATCCAATACCTTAGCCCAGTGTTTCTCAGCCTTGGCAACTTTAAGATGTGTGGACTTCAACTCCCAGAATTCCCCAGCCAGCCATGCTGGCTGGGGAATTCTGGGAGTTGAAGTCCACACATCTTAAAGTTGCCAAGGCTGAGAAACACTACCTTAGCCACTGTCCCACACTGGTTCCCATATATAGATTTTAAATATATATGTCCATATAATTCCTCTCAACAGGACCTTTCCCTGTGGTCAGTTTAATGGTGGGCTCAGTAGTACTGAGCATGGCACCAGATGAAAAATTCCTCATGGTTAACAGTAACATGACGGGGATGAATGGAACTACCTCTGTAGACATCGCCTCTAGAGACGCACAGCGTGTACTCATTTCCAGCACTGTCACCTTTTTGGTTGGCATTATCCAGGTAATAAGACCAGATGAAGCTGCCTCAGAATATTGCTGCTTACTCACTATATAACCGGGGGAAAATGCTCTTTTTTGTTTAAAGTTTTAATTTTTGCATAATCTGTTCATAGTTTTGCATAATCTGATAACACGCTGTTAAATGTGACTATACAGTTGTGTTTGGGAATTAAACTTTACATATTGGAATGTGTGTTATGCAATGCCACATGGCTTTTTTCTTTTTCTTGCATTAAAATATGATCGTTTCTAATCTCTTTCAGTTAGAAGAGAAAAACCTTCCTTTTGTAACATCTATTTGATTTTTTAAAAAGAGTCCTCTTCAGATCCATCCAGATGTTTCCTATTTATGGGAGAGAGTCCTGTGAACATTTGAAAACAGGATGGAAAGGAGATAAATATGTTGCATTTTTAAAGTCTAGATATGGGAACCAGTTTAAATATTGAGTGGAATGAAGTGGTAAAGCCTCTTCTGCATTACATCACTTCTGGTTGCAAATGGGGAATCAGCAGGGGGAGATCTCAATTGACATGAGGTTCCACAGTGGGAAAGTTTCTTGTAATCTCTTGACAGTGAAGGGGAAGGAACAAGGAAATGGTGGGCGTGCTATAAAAGAAATGTGAATACTTTCTATAAAAGCGGGAAATCCTGATTACTTTCAAAGACAATAGTTCTAAGCCTGCTTCTGAAAGCCTGCTTCTCAGTAGCCCTTGTGGATTGTCACAACTGGTAACATCCCTTTCTTGAACAAGGTGCTCAAACAGATTGTCAGTGTTCAGCTCCAAGAACTTTTAGATTCAACTGTTATTCATCCAGAGATGAGTTCAAGTTGTAGATAGAAGTACTAAGTTCTTCTCTGAATATAGCTCACTTGATCTCCTAGTTTTTAACAATACAATCATTGCATTTGGTCAATATGAAACTGTTGCTATCATAATATGGTTTTGCATCCCAGATTAATAATGGTTTACTATCATAATAATGGTTTTGCATCCCAGACTGCTCTAGAGTTGCCCCTATTTTGACATGAAGCTGCTGGATGAGGTTTCCAGAGATGCAAAATGAAACCAATTAAGCTATTTCTCCTTTAAATCTGATAGATGTGCTGAACCAGACCTTAGAATCTATAATAATCTGAATGAGGGCCAATAGGCTGAAGCTCAACCTAGATAACATAGAAATATTGGTTGGGTAACACTAATCATCTAATCAGGATGTAGAGGTCAACCTTTTCATGATAAGTCTGCACTCCTAATAAAGGATGAGATCTGCAATCTGAAAATGCTTCTAGAGTCATATTTGCCACTGGAAGCTCTAGTGATAATGTTAGTTTACAGCAGTGTTTCTCAACCTTGGCAACTTTAAGATGTGTGGACTTCAACTCCCAGAATTCCCCAGCCAATATGGGAAATTCTGGGAGTTGAAATCCACACATCTTAAAGTTGCCAAGGCTGAGAAACACTGGTTTACATCATCATCCCCCATCAGATTCTTCTTGGCCAACTCTATTTTTATTTATTTCTTTGTCTTATTTGCATTGTTTTTATTTTAATCATAAGAAGCCTGAAGATTATTTATACTGAAGGGTGGGATTACAGTCTATTAAATTAATACATAGATAAATAAACTTAGCTGAAATTTATTCATTTCAGTAAAAGGAAAAAAAAGGAAGCTCAGAAAAATTAAGAATCTTGTCCTGTGGCATTGGGCTATAGGACTTACATTCTTACTTTTTTCATTGTTTGCTATACTTATTATTTTGCAACTGTTCAGAAAATTATTTTCTTTTTTTTCCCTTTTCCCAGCTAGTGTTTGGAGCACTTCAGATTGGTTTCATTGTAAGGTATCTTGCTGATCCACTGGTTGGGGGCTTTACAACTGCAGCTGCTTTTCAAGTATTTGTTTCACAATTAAAAATAGTGTTAAACGTTTCAACCAAAAACTACAACGGGGTCCTTTCCATAATCTATGTAAGTATCGCTTACTAAACTGAACTTCATTACCTAACATATGGTCCTTTGCTTTCCCCAACTTGTCAATCTTTTGGTCTACAGTGTGCTGATGTATAACAGATCTTTGAGTGGCTGATGTCTACACTTACATTTTGGTGGGGTAGAAGGGTAGAATTGGATGGAGTAAGATAACACAGCCTAGGAGGACCATGTCACACATATGGGCTAGGATTTCCTGTTTTCTTGGATTTGGGTGTGAGTTTGGTAGTTTCTTTTGTGGTCATTGTCTTACCATATTAGGCTTATTTTAGAGCATAAGCTTCAGGCCCTAAGTTTCCTGCCTCAAAATTAGTGAAACTTTGCTGATGATTTTTAGCAATTGTTGGAAGGAGCTCTGGATGTTCTTTTCAGCCATGGAACCTTGAGTTGTCCTTCTGTGGTCTACAAGCCTATAATCACCAGCCAATACAGATACTGACTATTCTGGCTGAAAATGATGGAATTGCACCCAACATATATAAAGGGTACTAGGTTGGCAAAGCTGCTTCTAAACATTATTTTACCATCTAATCCAAACTCATTGTAACAAGTGAATAATAGAATAAGGGGACTACAATGTATAGTTCATCGTGCACAGCGGTAGAAGCACAAAATCCACAAAACAGCTGGGTAAATTTATCATTTTAGTAGTGCTGAGTGGGGGAAAGAATGTCCATGAAACAGGTGACTGATATTACAGAACTTGATCAGTTGTTTAAATCACATGTTTTATCCCAAGGCACAGCAAAATTCTGGGATCATTATTCTTTTTTCCTTGAGACTAAGGAAAAAATTCAAATATTTAAGTATTTATAATTCATGCTTCTGGACATTCATGTCCATCCCAAGGCAGCAAATAAAATATAAGCATGATAATGCAATAATGTAACATTATTATAAAACATTAAAACATATAGAGACATGATAGTACATAAAGTGGCATTTATAACATTCGTAAGTGTCATTTTAAATATTATATTCAGATAGGGTTAGAATTATTAGAACACTATCTAATGTATTATTTGTAATATGGAAAATACACATGTGTATTATTTATATACAAGTAAGATCTACAACCAAATGTTGTAATGCCCAATGCTCCAAGGCTTAGTCAATAATTTATGTCTTCTTTTAAGGCATTTGGTTTCCTCATCCATCTATAGTCTGTCAACAGTTATCCACTGATATGCTTAGGACCTGCTACAGGAAGTCCTCATTAGCGACAGCCTCGTTTAGTGACTGTTCGTAGTTATGATGGTGATAAAAATGTAACTCTGTGACCAATCCTCACATTTACAACCTTCACAGGTCTGTAAAGCAAAGGAAAACTGAAGTAAAATCATAAACACAGTTGCAGTTTCACTTAGTGACAGCTTCACTTAATGACCAAGGTTCCAGTCCCAATTGTGGTTGCTAAATGAGGACTACCTGTATGCTGTTTGTGGAAGATTTCTTTCCCTTATTGCCTCTCTCCCCCTCCAAAAAAGATTTTCCTTATTCTGCAAATCTTGGGATTCTCCTGAACATCCTTATACGAACCCTCAGTTTGGTTACACAGCCTGTTAGTATAAGAGGAGCTTTCAAGAATAATCTGCAGCAAAATGTTGTGGTGTGGAATGCTCCAGTTTAGAATTCCAACCAGGCTGCTAACCAAATTCTAACCAGGATATCCTTTTAGCCACCATTTTCTGCCCACTGAACATCCATGGTCCTCATTAAGCTGTTCTGTAGTTCTCCTTCCCATTAAGGCTTTCTGTAAATATCTAATGCGTGTTTGGTGCCATCATGGAATTCAGAATAAGTTTGCTGTTAAAAAGAAAAAAATACTGATTATGAAAAGCATTTCTATACTGCTTCTCATTTTAGATAAAATATCTCAAAGTAGTTTACAAAGGCCATAAAACTATTCAAGAATAAAACAAAGTAAAATAATTTTAAAAACTGAATAAAAACAAGTTAAAAAAAGAACAGAAGATCAAACATATGGGGTAAATTAATCTGATAAAGAGAACTGAAGCAGATTTTTAATATATCTGTTAAAGCAAGAGATACATCGCTCTAGAATACCAGTTCGATGGCCATGCAGTTTCCCCTGAAAAACCTCTCATGAAGCACAGCCAACTGTTTTTGGAGGCAATCTATTCAATCTATTCCATCAGTGTGTACTATTAAGAAGTTCCTCCTATAGAACTATTTCTGTAATTCAGGTTTGCTAACTTGGGCCCTACCTACTTGAGCAATCAGAGCAAATAATTCTCATCCTAATGAGAGTCTTATTTTTATGTTCTCTCTCTAGACACTTATAGAAATATTCGAAAACATTAGAACCACCAATATTGCTGATTTCGTTGCGGGACTGCTGACTATCGTTATTTGTATGGCCGTCAAAGAAATTAATGACCACTTCAGACACAAGATTCCTATTCCTATTCCTATAGAAGTGATTGTGGTAAGCCAACAGCTTTGAGAAACTCAAGAGGTTAAACTGGCAGGAGAACCAGATTAGACTTCTGTGATACTTTTTGTTGTTTCTTTTGACTCCAGACAATAGTTGCCACTGGCATTTCATATGGGGTTGACCTGGAGAAGAAATACAATGCAGGGATTGTGAAAACTATTCCTACTGGGTAAGTGCAGATTATTTATTTTCTAACATTAAAATCAAGGGGTAAGTGCAACTACATTCTGAGTTTTGAGTTTACAGAGAAAACTTAAAAAGGACCACAGAGGGGAGAACAATGAATCTCCAGTTGTCTCCAAGCCCTGCCCCTTCTGTATGTGTGTTGTGATGTTGCAGGCACATATGAATGGGGCAGAGCTTGGACCCTGATGGCAAGACGCTGCTTTCACCATTTTGACAAAAGTGCTGGATCCTGAGGATGTCTCTAGCTCATGCCAACTAATAAGTTGCTGGCCGAATGGGCGTAGTAGGGTATTCACCCATTTGTGGGGTGGGGAGAAGAAGACTACTATCATACTTGTACTGTCTCTGTATGAATACTTTGTACATAATAAATGCAGACTTGAGATAAAACAGGAGGATATAGAGTTGCATAGTTATTGTGCAGTTATATAGTAATTTTGGATAATCAAGCATATGCATTGCTGTAATGGTTTTTCATTTTGGAAATGATTCTTTTTCATGTATTTCATGATTTCCCAAAATAAAGAACACATTGATTTGTTTTTTGCAGCAAAAACAGATAGAATATATAAACATATTTACTATGTATATAGATATATAGACATATTTACGGTGATATATATATATATATATATATATATATATATATATATATTGCAGCATAAAATATTTATGTGCATTTATTGCCTTGTATTCTGAAGTAAGAAAATAACCCCCCCAAAAAATTCCCAATTCATTTATGGTGATGGTATTGAAGAGTGCCTGTAAAAAACCATACATATACACTTACCAATATGCACTTCTCTCCTGGTTCTTTTCCTCTTTAGTTTTTTGCCTCCTGAGCCTCCAGCTGTGAACATGTTTGGAGAAATGCTGGCCTCTGCATTTTCCATTGCTATTGTTGCTTATGCTATAGCTGTCTCTGTGGGAAAAGTATATGCAACCAAGTATGACTATACTATCGATGGAAATCAGGTATGTAGAACTGTACAGTATTTCTGAAAAACGGTCAAATATAAGCTAAGTTTTCTTTAATGAACTAAATAAATGAACTTGCATGTGTAGCCTTAATGTTGGATCTGAAGTTAGTAGCTGGTACAGAAGAATGGGAGAATTAATATAGTCACCCTTTAAAACAGAATAATTTTATACCATTTAAGAGCAAGAACTCATGAAGAGAGAATAAGCATAATGGGTTTCAATGACAATGTTGAGCTCATCCCTTCTTCATAATATATAGTTACGGAAATATGTGGCATGATGTCATTGTGAGGTTTGATTGTAGGCAAAATTCATCAGCTAAATTGGGCTATAAAAGTAGTCTCCCTCCAGTCAAGCTTGTGTTTTGTGACTACACTATGTAGATAAGTCCATGGAGTTTTCTTGACAATAAAATGGAACTAGTCTGCAATTACCTTTTTTCAGGATGTTTTTCAACTTCCCATTTTGCCAACAGCTCTGGGATTCCCTACTTGTCTCCCATCCAAAACTCAGTTATCCTTTGAAATTCATGCTTCTCTAAATTAGGGAATATCTGTGCAAAATGCACATATTCATGAAAACAAATTATAAATATGCATTCTACTAGGAACAATAGTTGCTAAAACTGTGTATCTTATGTACAATTGCAGATATATGTACAGTTGTTTGAAAAATATGCACGGAAGTACATATGCATTTTAGCACAAACTTTGAAAAACACTCACATGCAGCAAACTTGACATATTTACAAAAAAGTGAATTTAGGAGAAACCAAAACTTAAAGATTTGGGAATGCCTAGTGTTTGCAATAAGCCTTTCTTATGACTGAAATGTAGCTGAATAGCACATGCTGCTATTTTTATTGTAAAGGATGTTCAACCCTCAACTAGTTAATTTAAAGCAAAATAGTATACAAGTTTCCTAAATACTTTTATTGGAAAGGAAGATGCTGCAGGTAAACATATTGACGTCGGTCTTTTTGTTAAATTAGAAATAAAGTCTCCCAACACAGTACTAATGTGCTTGGTTTGTTTTTAGTTTAGCTTGTTGTGAACACAGCTATTGTGGCATGTAAATTATGGCTTATACCTTAGAATGAACCTTGCCAACTGGTGTATTCAGTGAATTATGGTTAAACAAATCACAATTTAGCACAGTAAATGAATGCAGTTGCGAAGAAAATGAAGAAATGATCAGATTTGCAGAACATGCTACATCAATGATCTTCCATTTGTAACCTTCCATCTTTTCCCAATGCTTCTGCTATCTTTTTCATTTCCACATAAATGTATTTTTTATAGAGAAAGTTGGAATATCTATACACCATATTTTTGTACTGGTAATGTGCCTATCTTGAAGCAAAATTAAGGACTGTACTATTTTTGAGTAGATGCTCAGCCCATCGCCTTTTTTTAGGGGAATAAATTGAAGAGAAGGACAACAGGTTTGTGGTTTTCAGTTACACCATCAGAGTTTGGAAACCTTTGTCTGTCTACTACAGTGTATTTCAAACTTGGCAACTTTGAGATGTATGGACTTCAACTCCCAGAATTCCCCAGCCAGCTTTGAGGAACTGGGATAGAATGAGGATATCTGGAGCTGGTTGTGGGGCATCTCAAGGGGATGATTGAGGCACCAGGTTTTTGTTTTTTGATTTTATAGTTTTATGGTTTATGATTTTATTGTTATTGGTTTTATTGTTGTGAGCTGCCTGGAGTTGTGTTTAAGATCGGGGGCTATACAAATCTAAAATAAAATAAAATAAAATAATAACACAACACAACACAACACAACATAAAAAACTTTTCCAGCCAGGAATTCCCCAGCCAATTTGAGGAACTTTAAGATTTGTGGACTTCAACTCCCAGAATTCCCCACACATCTTAAAGTTGCCAGGGTTGAAAAACAAGGTTGAAAAACACTAGTCTATTGCAACTCATTCTGAGCCGTACCAGAAGACCTGAATCTACTTTGTCCATCCCTGTTCTAAGAAAATATTTCCATATATGATGGACTTTTTTTGTTTTGGCTTTACACACTCTTTATTTATTCCAGTTTTCTAATCTTCTAGGAATTTATTGCCTTTGGAATCAGCAACATTTTTTCAGGAGCCTTTTCTTGTTTTGCTGCTACCACCGCACTGTCTCGCACTGCAGTCCAAGAAAGTACTGGTGGAAAAACTCAGGTATTTCAGATGGCCCAGAGGGAGGGCATTTCTACTGCTTATTTCTGATTTGGTGGAGCAATTTTTGAACAAGTCATCTTCTTACTGATCCTAGTTGCATAGTAGTTTAACATAACATAAAGGAAGTGAAGGCCGTACTAGAGAGAAGACTTTGGAATTGTTGATATAATTTATTCTTATGCAGTAAAGTAAGAATATACAACACTGTTTTTCAAACTTGGCAACTTTAAGAAATGTGGATTTCAATGCCCAGAATTCCCCAGCCACAACTTAAGCCTCAGAAAAATGCAAATAAGCTAGGCCAGGACAAGAACCAAATTTGTTTTAGTTTAAATTAATTAAATGCAGTTAATATGACTGTCCTCCCATGTTTTCCCATTCTGATTTTCCTTTGCAGCCGCCTGCATTTCCTCTGAATATGCTTCCCACAAACTCTGGAGCAGATTGGAGAATATGCAGAGAGCTGAATACTGTCCTACAGTATCCAGGAGTTTCCATTCTGCTGGTGGAAAGTCTTGCAATCTTTAAATACAGTCCTAAATTCACATTGGATACAATAGATGATTGGGAATTATTTTTGTGCAAAGATGCATAAGTTAACAGTTCTAGTCCCATTTGGTCTCTTTGCTTTACAATCTACTTATCATGACCGGGACTCAAATTTTTCAATACTCTAATAGTCCTTAAACTAGTAAATGCTGGCAGAATTTGCAATTTTAAACACTATTGTTTCACCAGCACTGGAAAACAATTGGGATGCTCTGTGCAAATGCAATAAGCAATGAGATAAATTATTAATTTGCTATAAGGAGGTGGATGTAATAGGCTAAGGACAGGGGTGTCCATGGGGAGGGGGTAAAAAAAAGATGGCAGCTGCAACAGCATATAAATGGGAGTGGAGCTCTAACTGCATGATCATGGCTGCTATTCTTCACTTTTTTGATCCCCAACACCCCACCCCACAGATGTCCCTGGCTAAGGGGAAAAAACTAAGCCACCAGAAATTGGGTCAAAACCAAGCTAAGCATATTTGAGGAAAAGCAAAATGATATTCCACTAGTTATTGATTATTATGATCAACAGCCAGGTAGGAAGGTAGATAGATATAAAGCTGTTCATATTATGAGGTCCTATACAGGGACTTAAGAAAAGTTAAAATCCTAGGAAATATTGAATTCAGCATAGGTGGTATTTGAATGAATTAAAGGTGAAGCTACGTAACTCTTAGGGCAAATTTTGGCTCAGTAATTACTTGTAGTTTTGTACTCATGTTGGATGCATAGATGTTGCATTAATCATGTGTTTCACCAAAGACTTGAGTGTGGACAGTTGAGTAAAAAAATTCGGGGTCTTTCAAATCATTAGGTTGCAGGGACAACACTGAATATGGACCTTGGCTTCTGAATGAATGATCAGAGCATCACTTTCATGTTCAACTGTGACTAGTTATTAGTTAGGAAGGAAATCATGGCAGTTAGGAAGAATATTGTTAGAGATTTGAACTTTGGGACCTTTCACAGTAATGAAGGCATTGTCAGCCCTTTGAGGAAGGCCAGTTCAAGAGGCTTTATTATAGTAGGGTATAATAACAGAATCTTGAAAGCCTGTCCAAGGTTCTCTTTTGGACTGACAAATTAAGGTGGGATTATTTTGAGTTCCTCATACATGTTTCAACCTCTAGACTATTTAATTGCTTCTCCAAGTCTCTCCTTAACAGATCGTTCATACAAGGTTATCTCTAAATTCCTTTACAATGGTCAAGCGAACACACAGAGTCTTTATTAACTTGCAAAAACTTTATTGTTATTGCTTAAGTGTGCGCGCACACACGCACACACACACACTTGCTCTGCTACAAAACTGGCCAGGTGATGCATAGGAGTTGGGGAAGACAGGAGCACTACATTGATGATAGTTGAATTCATGAATTGGGCATCTTCTGACCAGGTCCTGTCCAACTTTCTCTTTTATCCTTTGTCATCCATTATTCATACCATCTCAGCTTCCCTTTTGTTGACTTATTAGGTTGCTGGGTCAAACCTAACCTGCTGCATGGCAGTTAACTTTCTTATCGCTGGTTGCTGTTCCAGAGTTGACTTCCTTGTCCCTTCAACTTGCTTGCTCCTGTAGACATACGCATTCTTCTCCTAGGTCTACTATTGGTAATTCTGCTCTATCTCCCTCTCCCAACATTTTAATTCCTGTAACATATTAAAGAGACATGTGTAGATCTGACATCTTCATTGGTATATGAATATGAACCTTAATTTTAAAAATATCAATTTTTGAAATGGGATTTTTATCACATTTCCTTGTATAGCAGTGTTCCGCAACCATGGCAACTTGAAGATGTGTGGACTTCATCTCCCAGAATTCCCTAGCCAGCCTTGCTACACTGTTGTATAGCAACAAAAATAATTTCTGATTCTGTTGGAATGTTATTTTGAAAACTCACAGTCTGTACTGAAAATAGGTCACTAAAAGTGTTTAAGCTGGCCACTTTGCATAAATATCCCTAAAAAAACCTTATTTCCTTGTTGTTTTAAAATACTTTATTTTCAGGTTGCTGGCATAATCTCAGCTGGAATTGTATTAATTGCTATTGTAGCTTTGGGGAAACTGCTGGAACCTCTGCAAAAGGTATTTTATTCTGGTGCATTTCACCACTGATTTAATGTTTTGTGTTCCTGATAAACAGAAATCCCTCTTTTCCTACATCATACAGCTTAGCTACTGTTGTGAGGATAAAATAGAGGGAGATCCCTAAATTAGCTGCCTCGAGCACTTGAAGGAAAGGCAGCATCTATATCTATACAGGTAGTCCTCACTTAACAACCATTCATTTAGTGATGGTTCAGACTTAAGACAGTGCTGAAAAAACCAACTTATGACCAGTCCTCACACATACGACCATCTCAGCATCCTTGCATCACATGATCATGATTTGGGCGCTTGGCAACCAGTTCACATTTATGTCTGTTGCAGTGTCCCATGGTCACGTGATCACCATTTTCGACCTTCCTGGATGGATTCTGGCAAGCAAAATCAACGGGGAACCACATGGTTTGCTTAATGACCACATGGTTCACTTAACGCCTGCAGTGAGTTGCTTAATGACTGCTGCAAAAAATGTCATAAAATTGGGTTGGATTTGCTTAATGACCGCTTCGCTTAGCAACCAAAATGGAAGTCCCAATTGTGGTCATTAAGCGAGGACTACCTGTATTTATCTATCCACAGGACAGGTAAAAAAAAGTCAAGATGGTGACCACAGCCATGCATTCAAAACCCTGGCATTTTTTATTTCTGTCCAATGCCCATAAACAAGGGTCGGTCTTTGATTCCACAGATGCAACCACCATCTTGACTTTTTTGACCACCCCCCAAGACACCCCTGCATATATCTTCTTTGGTATCTCTCTCTTTTTACCTGAACAATAAGGCTAATGTTTCTTTCTCTCTTTGTAGTCTGTTCTGGCAGCTGTGGTCATTGCGAACTTAAAAGGGATGTTCATGCAAGTATGCGATGTCCCCCGTTTGTGGAGGCAGAGCAAGGCAGATGCTGTGAGTCCAATTCCTGTTTTGTTCACAAAAAGCTGCAAATTGTTGGTCACACTTGAACTGATCTCTTCTGTATTTAACCAGCCGCCTTTCATTTCATTTAATAATTAATCTTTAACTCATGTCACTGGGGAAAAAAATAAACCCAAAACAAAGAGCTAGACTTGTTGGATATTACAGTGGATTTCTGACCATTGAAGATCTCAGGGACAGTTTTGTTATGCGACTTGTAACTCTCTCTAACTAATTCCTCTTTTATGAAATAGCCTTCCAGTGTTCCTACATAGGCCTTGTTTTCACTGAGGAAGTTTAGATAATATATAGGTTATATAGGTAGTCCTCACTTAATGACCACAATAGGGACTGGAAAAGTGGTTGTTAAGCAGTGTAGTCATTAAGTGAGTCACCATGTGACTGGATCTGATTTTATGACCATTTTTACAATGGCTGTTAAGTGAATCGCCACATCCTTAAGCGAATCACAGGTAGTTAAGCGAATCACCACAGTCCTTAAGCAAATCCAGTTTCCCCAATGGAGTTTTTTGCTGCCAAAAAGGTTGTAAATCGTGATCACGTGACTGCAGGACGCTGTAACTGGTCGTAAATGCAAGCCAGCTGCCAAGTGCCTGAATTGTGATCACATGACTGCGAGGGTAGTGTGACATTTTGCAATTGTTGTAACTGTGAGTACAGGTCGTAAAGCACTTTTTCTGGTTGTAACTTCTGACCATCATTAAACGAATGGTCATTAAGCGAGGACTACCTATAATAGTTCAAAAGGATGACTGCACAAACATTTATAAATTGTACATATAGAAAACTGGCATTTTAGGAAGACAGTAAGAGTATGGTCCTTTCCTCTAACAGATATTTGTTGGTTACTGGAAGGAGCACAGCTAGTGTGGATCCTCCGGTGTGAGCTTTCCAACCACGTCCCCGTGTAATCTATGTTGGACAGCCACTCTTCAACCATTATGGGGAGGTGCTAACCTCCTCACATGCAAGAACGTAGGATTAAATGAACATGAGGCTAAGACAAACATTTAGGTTGAAGTAGACCACCTACTGAAATTGATATTGGGTGATTTAACTTCTCCATTTATTTCTTTTCCAGATGATCTGGGTTTTCACATGTATTGCTTCCATCATCCTGGGACTGGATTTAGGATTACTTGCTGGTTTGATATTTGCACTGCTAACAGTTGTACTGAGAGTCCAGTTGTGAGTATAATATAAAAAATAATTGTTACCCAAGATAAAAAAAAAGTGCAAATCACTCAACAGACTGCTATTTTTCAAGCATGAATGGCTACAGTCACTGGATTACGTTGCTTAAAATGTTGTGATGAAATTGTAATTTGTTCTTATGGTGAAATAAAAACAAAGGGTTAACTGGGCAATCCCTTACAAGGAAGTCAACCCTAAAGTTAAGACAATCTGTAGGTGATTTCAGAAATAATGACAACAGCAACAACGCTAAAGAACTAAAGACTTCCCTTAAAAAGGCAGTCTTTGTCTCCATTTCAGATTAAAAATGATGTGCTTCTTTAGCCTTATGAACACTAGTGAGATTTTTAATTTAGCTGCTACTGATCCATTCAGCAAAGTGGAGGTTATTCTATTGTTTCTTTGGAAAAAGCTTCTGTTTTGGTCTTAGGGTGGGGAGTTGTGGTTTGCTTCCACACTTGCAAAGAAGTATTTGCATATAGAAAACTAATATGAGAGCACATTATCAGTATTTTTACCACTTTTTTTTAATGAGGCAGCATCCAAGCACCTATCTAGGTTATCATTTGATTTTGCTATCTCTATAAACCGGGATTAAAAGCTCAAGAAATAGATGGATACTTCTTCCTGCATCTGTAGAATTTTTTTGCTTTCATCGAAAAGATTAAAGCAGCATCTCACCTTAAGCGCCATCTTTTTGGAATGTGTGTGTGATGTCACAGGTGCTACAAAAGGGGCAGGGTCTTTATCATAGCAACATCCTGCCTTCACTTGGCTCCTCCGGAGGATGCTGCTATACGTTTAGCTTTCATTATGATTTCTAAGACAAATATATTGTTTGGGCTTTAATTCTGAAGCCCTTCAAGGGTCCTCTCACTTCCATCATGGCTGGCCTTAAGATATGACAATGGAGAAGGCTGCAAAGAAGAAACAGTTCCAAGTACTTGTATACCATAAAGTCAGTTCTAGGATCAAGCTGATAATCAGATTAATCCCCTGTCAACTAGACTTTTGTTATTTATTTCTCAAATTAGATGATAAATTAGGGGCGTGGTGGCGCTGCGGGTTAAACCGCTGAGATGTCGATCGGAAGGTCGGCGGTTCGAAACCGCGCGGCGGGGTGAGCTCCCGTTGCTCGTCCCAGCTCCTGCTCACCTAGCAGTTCGAAAACATGCAAATGTGAGTAGATCAATAGGTACCGCTTCGGCGTTCCGAGTCGTCATGCTGGCCACATGACCCGGAAGTGTCTATGACAACGCCGGCTCTAAGGCTTAGAAACGGAGATGAGCACCACCCCCTAGAGTCGGACACGACTGGACTTTACGTCAAGGGAAACCTTTACCTTTACCTAGATGATAAATTATGGCTCAGCTACCACTGCTTTTTTTATTTATTTCACAAATCAGGTGATAAATTGTGGCTCAGCTATCACTGCTTGCAATGAATTGTTCTGTATATTACGTTCGTTTAATATTTAAATCTGTATGTTGATCAATTTTTTATTTTGTTTTGTCAGTCCTTCCTGGGGTAGCCTTGGCAATATTCCTGGCACAGACCTATATAAGAACATCAAAGAATACAAAAATGTAAGGCTGTCTAGCAAACTAATATTTCATACACTTAGAGGAAAAAAAGTTAAATTGCTTTAAGATTTATTTCAGAGTTGATTGAAATGCAGTCCGCGTGACAAAATGATTGGAAGATCTATTTCTGGTGTCCCATAATGAATCAAAAAAGTTACAGTGGCCGATAGAGAATTAATTATAATATGAAGCATATTTATTTATTTTATTTATTATTCACATTTCTATCACCGCCCATCTCTCCTCAAAAGGGGGGCATATCAAGTAAAATCAATTCATTTCTGTGTGTATCTGCTACTTCAATATATTAACTGCACAAGCTGAATTCCTGTTAGATCAATTCTGTGGCTTTCCGACCATAGCCCTGTAAAGACTATTTTTAAGAAAGAGATCACAGCATTTTTCCTCTTAACCACTGTAGGAGAACCTACAGAAGTTGCAGAACTACAATTTCCAGCATTCCTCTTCATAGGCCAAATTGTCTTGGCTGCTGGGAATCATATTTCAGCAACATCTGGAATGCCAAAGGCTGCTTGTTCCTGCTTTTAGACAATAATATTAGGAAAGAGAAGTCTTGATAGAGGGGGTCGATGGTAGAGTTAAAAATCCTAAGGAAAAAGAAGAATATTTTCTTTTGTTAGAGATGGATTAGGCATGGGGAAAGTGCATAATCTTTACAGATCTAAAACAATGCTGTATATACATTGTCTTACGTATATTATACACACACACGTGTGTGTGTTTGTGTGTGTGTGTTGAAGGGGTATATGCTATCAAAGAGCATGTAATCCCTCTTTGGCCACTACTTCAGAAAATACAAGCAGTTAAAATATATAGAATCCATACCTTTGCAATATGAGGTACTTTATATCTATGAACAATATTAATTATTGGTTGGTTTATTTATTTTTTTAATTCACAACTAATAGCTAACAGTTTCACTGAGTGAATTAATGTCCATATCCTCCCTTGCCTGCAGATCCTGTTCAACTTTCAGAAACAGAGGTTGCTGCTCTGCCCAAAAGCCATCTCTGTTCCTGTAGGAACTCACGGGAATATAAACAAAACAATTGGCAAGTCCAGGAGTAATTTTAATGGGAAAGGCATGTCAGCAATCGAATATAGGTGTAATGAGGGAGGCGAAGCGAAATGGTTGCTAACAGAAATGGTTACTAAGCAAACACATTTATTTGTTTATTTATGGTTCAAGATCAAGTCACAGAATTTAAAATATAGCACACCACACCATTGATACATACATGTGTAAACAATACATACATACATAAGAGGAAGAAGCCCTATAAAATTAACAATTCATTGAATGCACCAAACGGTTTCTATAAACTAAGGCTATAAATAAAAATTTTGCTACTGCCTTTGAAACATCTGGGTATTTATCATTTAGTAGGAATACCTCAACCTCCTCATCATGAGTGGAGTTTATCAGATTCAAGAGTGGGTGTATTAGCTCTCATCACCAATGAGAGTGCAGTGGGCACTTTAAAAGGATGTGTGAAGCAGACTCAACCTCTGTGGTTGAGCAAATACATACTTGATCTTCATATGGAAAGTTGGCGTATCGATCAGCTGTCACCCTAGTAGAGAGAGCATCTATATGGGCTAGGGAGAAGACCCTTCTTTGTCGCAAGTACAGAATCTTCTAGAAGTAATTGGGGAGTGTCCAGGGGGAGAGAGCAATTCATCTACATGAGAAATGGGACAGTTTGGCTCTGTCCACCTGAATGTCTAAGTCCCATACCCTTCTGCTTAAGTTCTACCAGGGTTTTTTCTAGGCCAAAAGCAAGTAGGGCTTGCCTGTAATGAAGGAAATACTTACTTTCACAACAGGTTGTTGAACCCGAAGGAGTGAAGATTCTCAAATTTTCAAGTCCCATTTTTTATGCTAATATTGATGGCCTAAGAAGCAGTCTCAAATCTACTGTGAGTAGTGTGATATTTTCAAATGTTTGCTGTTTATGCTTATCAAAATATCAATACAGTCTTCAGTCTGAAAGCATAGCAGGGGGTAAATTTGCTGAAATGAGACAGACCTGGATGTGGCTGGTAACTGGCTGAGAGACTGCTTAAGAATGCATGTTTTCTTCCTTAAATTATGTGATGGAAGAGAGTCAGCATATAAATATCACTATTTGCCATCTTGAATTTTATATTATTTGTTTTACATTTTTATATTTATATATGCCACTTTTATATTTATATATAATATATATTTATATTTATATTGTATTGTTTTAATGACATTTTATTCTTCTATTTTTAATTGTCTGTAAACCATCCAGAGTCGTTATAATATGAGTTGGGTGGTAAAGAAAGATGACAAATTATATATATATATATATATATATATATAAATAAAATTGAGGTCCATTATTTTTAATGGATTTCTGCCAAGATGTTTCTTTTCCTGCCATATGTAAAACGATTAATACAAAATTACTAAATTCTACTCTTTGTAGGTGGGATTTGATGCTGTGCGGGTGTACAACAAAAGGCTCAAGGCTCTGAGAAAAATACAGAAACTAATCAAGAAAGGAAAATTAAAAGCAACAAAAGTAAAGTGTCAATCTTTGTTCTTCACTCAGTTGTTTTAAAAGAATTTTATGATAGGCAATAGATTTGAAATTTTTTTACTATACATATGATTTGTTTTTCTATTTTATTTTAAATTACTGGTAGGCACAAAAACCTAATTAGCAAGTGAGTCTCAAGATTCTTGTGAATCCCCAAAGTACTTAATCCGCACTGCTAGTTTGTTAGTGTCTCTCTCTCTCTCTCTCTCTCTGCAAGTGTACATCTCACTATTAATGTTATTACACGTAGTCCTCGCTTAACAATCATTCATTTAGTGACAGTTCAGAGTTATGACAGTGCTGGAAAAAATGACTTACGACCAGTCCTCACACTTAGGACCATTACACTGTCCCTGCAGTCACGTGATCACGATTTGGGTGCTTGGCAACTGGTTCACATTTATGACCGTCACAGCATCCCATGGTCATGTGATTGCTATTTTCAACCTTCCCAGCTGGCTTCTGGCAAGCAAAATCAATGGGGAACCGTGTGATTTGCTTAACAACCACATGGTTCGCTTAATGCCCACAGTGATCCGCTTAACGATTGCTGCAAAAAAGGTTGTAAAATCGGGCTGGATTCACTTAATGACCACTTAGCTCAGCAACCGAAATTCTGGTTCCAATTGTGGTTGTTAAGGGAGGACTACCTGTATACAGTAATTTCATGTGCAAAAGAAAGTATTTACAAAATACAGTATAAAAACAATATAAAAACCATATTCAGTAAAAAAGGGGAAAGGAAACAAAAAGCAGACAAGATAATCTAACACAGTGAGAATGGATGAATAGGGCATATAGCAACAGTATTTGAGGGAAATGGATTCCTGCATTAAAAAACTGGGAGGTTTTCTGAAAAAAATGGCTTGCATCTCTGTCTCACACGTCTTTGGAAAAAATTGACAGGTTAAATAATGAAAGCGAGGGGATACAGAGCTTGAAGGACTTTGAAGGGAAAAATGCATCAGAGCTAGAGCATCTAGGCCAGGCAATAAGGTTGACTACAGAGAAGATTCAAGGATTAGAGAATAATTAGTACCAAATTAACTTGTAACCAAAGCAAGACCTGGAGAATGACTTGAAAGTGTATGTGGGTGACCAGAGTCAGCAGGAGCAGAGTTGTGGGCAGAACCTTTGTTGAGCTGAGAAGTATTTAGCTGGAAGAAGGTGGATAATCAAATGTGCTCGTTCAACAATTAAATCTGGGTACAGAGAAATTACTGCAGCTGTGAAATTTGCAACAAGAGTGTGCTTATCTCATTGTGCAGATGGCATAATGAAATTCGGAATAAATGGTCAACTTTGGCTTCCTGAGAATCCAAAGTTTTGTTTTAAGTTATGCATATTTTTATAACTTTCTATGGGCGCAGAATACGGTTTTCTGTTTTCCCAAACAAAAACATCTCCTTTTAAAGGCTACTGTAGTTCTTTTATGCAAGCATTTGTATGTTCCTAAACACACAGGTTGGCATTTAAACAACTGGGCATCAATTTGATTCCCTGGAAAGTTTGTGTATACATCATCATGTCTCATGTAAAGAACATATGAAATATTAGCTTTGCCATGAATTGATTAGAAATATTTTGTTATGGAGGAAATCTGTATATATATACCTTTGTAAATAAGGACTGTGCTGAACATGTCTTCATCTTCTGATTAGAATGGCATTATCAGTAATTCTGGTACTGTAAATGAGGCTTTTGAATCTGATGAAGATCCAGAAGACCCTGCAGAGCTGGACATCCCAACCAAAGAAGTGGAAATCCAGGTGGATTGGAATTCCGAACTTCCCGTCAAAGTCAGTGTCCCTCAAGTGCCACTCCACAGCCTAATTTTTGACTTTGGAGCTGTATCTTTCATGGATGTAGTAGCAGTCAGAGTAATGAAAACAGTAAGAATATGTTCTCATTTTTCTCGTCTACCTATTGTTAAAATTATAATATTTAAAATTACAGAAATGCTAATCATTCTGTAACTCTTACATGGCTTCTACAAGCTACAATATGTGTGTACAGGTAGGTCTCAATTAGTGCAGTTGATGAATCCCACGAAAGGGTTGCATTATTTGAATCTGCACTATTCGAAGTGATATTACTATGGAAAAGAGGGTAACTGGTTCCAGCTCAACAGAAATAGGCAATTAAAATTTTAAACCTAATTTTTATATGTTTATTAATGAAATGTGTATCTGCTATCTCCTATATTCTGCTTTAGTTCTTCAAAATGAGCCTCTTCTCTTTTGAGCTTTCCTTGAACACAACCTTCCGGTTCTCCATTTTGCACACACGAGGGTTAGTGTCTAAAACCCCAACAGTAACTGTGCACACACTAGCCTCAACTGGGCACCCACTAGCCTTGCACTAACTGAATTTTGGCTCGCATTAAACCCAACCTGGTATCAATTTATAATTCGCACTAAATCAAATACCTCACTATTCAAACTTACACTAATCATGACCTACCTGTGTAATAAGCTTTAAGCCTTGATTTGGCTTTCTATAACTATTCTGAAATTTATGAGACAAACTACCTGTGATTCCATTGTGCAAATAGGCTTACAATGTATGTTTATTAAAAAAGTAAATGTAAGGACTACAATCCTAATCGGAACCATGAGGGGTGTAAACTGTTTTAATCCTCCTTTAACCCTCCGAAAGGAGGATCCTACTTTCTTTATGGATCTACCTGCAAAAAAGGTTCTTTTTATGCTAATAGAAGGTATTCCAATGCAAATAATAAATGTGAAACCCACATTTAGATAGTGATCACACTGGAGGAATTACAGATAAATTTCTCTGCCAAGATAATCTGGATTGATGCTGTTTACTTTTAAGTGGTTTTATGTCTATTTTGATCCCCAGGTGCTTTTATCTGTTAGGAATCCTGTTTAATTCTAAATTTTCAGTCGTGACCTGGAATACAGTATTAAGGTTTTTATGATTTCTCCGATGTGATTTATTTGCCACACTTCCCAATTTCCTTTCAATCTCTAACCTAAAGAAACTCTTGCCCCTCATTACATCCAAAGTTGTCATTCATCCATGCTTAAAAGTTTATCTGATTTGATAAAAGTTTATCTAATTTGATACAGAAGTAATCATTTCAGATTAGACCCTTAAATCTGCACTTTTATCTTTTATCAATGCCACCTTTAAATCTAGTGTACAAAATGGCACTGTATACTAGATTTACAAGCTGAGACCTGAGTCAGGAAATTTAATTCTGAAAACACACTCCAGTGTTCCCCAAATGTCTTTAAAGCTCTCTTTAAGATAACCCACATCTTTTTTTTTCAGATTGTCAAAGAGTTCAAGAGAATTGATGTGTCAGTATACATCGCGTCCCACCTAGGTAAATAGAAATCTATACATTATTAATAGGCTGCATTTGTTATAGGGAACAGAGTGCAGGGAGCAGTGTGGAGGAAACGCTTTGAATGCAGAATCCTTGGCTTTCTATACTCCTTAGTTAAAAAAAGAAATAATAAATAGCAAGGCTTAGAAAATCCTCCAGCTGAGAGCGTGGAGAACAAGCTGACCTTGACTAGTCTCAGAAACTAAGCAGGATCAAACCTGGTTAATATTTGGATGGGAGAAGACTAGAGATCTCTTCAAGAAAAGAGACCATTAAGAAATCCCAGGGCTGTAGACTAGAGTGGGAAGTTTAAAAAAAAGACTCCCAGAATCTGGTGATTCCAAATCATTTCCAAATAGTCAAGAAACATTGAACTATCCATGTAATCATCAGGTTGATTCTAGGCAATATTTACCTTTTTAGAAGGATCAAAAGGTGAACTTGGTATAAAGACATGGAAACCGGAATGTTTTCAGCAAAACCAGCAAGGATTTTGTGAGAATTATTTTAAAGGAAAGCATGTATACTGAGAACAAATAGAAAACTTTTGCTGAAGGGTGGCTAACTGTTGCAACACAAATCCACAGAAGTTTGAAAGGGGACATCTCTCAGTCTGCAAGTCAAGCTAGACATGGCATCAGGAGAAGCAACCATGCGAAGGAAAGAAATCCATTTGGGACTGTGAGGGAGGGGAGAATATAACTCCTTCTAGCTGACCCATGCTATTTTCTTAATGAAAACTACACACACCTCATCAACTATTTGTTCCATGTATATCAATACGTTTTGGTATTGATATACATGGAATAATTTATTCCATTTATCCAATGGAACAGCTCTGCGGGTTAATTTATAAAACAGCATGGAAATACAGTCCTGGATTAACCCTGGGCAAACTGTGCCATAATCTGACTGGGACTCAGTTAATATTTTTGCAATTAATATTTTTGAGAGTAATATAGTAATGATCTCCTACTACAATCCCTAACTACATTCTCAGCCCTTTAATTTTTAGATCCAGTGAGTTACCAACAGTGCAGAATTCACGATAAACCTCCCTGTTCAAGTTATGGAAGTCTCCCATATATTCTGTACTTTAATTTAGCCCCCATTTTCTTATGTGCTGTAATCTATATTTCTTCTTATAAATTACAATTTTATAAATTGTGTTACAGTATTTTGAAATAAGCTTAATATGGCATACCCAGGGAAGTTTAAAAAACTTTTTAAAAGAGTTTTTTAAAGTTTCTTTTTAAGAAAAGAGACTTTTTCATGGGATTACTATTTACAGTTTAACAAATTAATGTAGCATTTTAGAAGTTTATTTTATTTATTTATTCTGTTAGTGGGGGGAGACACCTGAATTTTACGATGATTTTGTATATACAGTTTTAACAGGCCTGAATATGTAAACTGATTGTTATCTCTATGTGTTTGTAACATTTTATTATATGTTTTCTCTGCAGACCACATTATTAAAACATTGGAATGCTGTGCCTTTTTTGATGATGACATTCAAAAAGAATTATTTTTCCTGACTGTTCATGATGCTGTACTCCACATACAGAGTCAAGTCATGTATAGAGATGCCCAAGACCCTATAGCTGAAAAGGTAGGGCCTGTACATATTTTTATTTCTATATATATATATATTGATAGTGCATTTTATTTACACACAGGCAAATGTATTTTCACATAAGTCCTGATTGTTTTCATCCTGGTTTGCAATATTTGATAGAAAAGGATATACTCTGTTATCTCTGTCTATGGGGAAACAATGTTAACAATGGATACTTAAATATAATTTAAATAACTTTCAAAAAAATAACACTGTGCAGATTCAAGTACCATTGAGCCAGTTTGGTCTAGTGGTTAAGGCAATGGGCTAAAAACCAGGAGACTGTGAATTCTAGTCCGGCCTTAGGCATGAAAGCCGGCTGGGTGACCTTGGGCCAGTCACTCTCCCTCAGCCCAACCCACCTTGTTGTTGTGGGGAAAATAGGAGGAAGAAGGAGTAAGAGGGATGTTCCCTGCCTTGAGTTATTTGTAAAAATAATAAAGGCGAGATAGAAAATAAATAAATAAATTTTACTGAAGTTTTAATTTACCTTTTCTATTATAATGAAACAATTATAATTTCAGAGAATTATATTTAATTGTTTAACAGAACAATATTATCCACTCTATTAATTAATTCGCTATCTGTCATATTGATAACTCTTCGTTCTTTTGGCCCAGATATCATTGATGCAGGAGTCAAAGGAACCAATAGAATTCACAGAAACCAACCAGAATGAAGAGCTTGATGTTCAAGAAGAGGTATTGTTTAATTTCAAATAAAGAATCAGAATTTTTATCATTTCTAGGATAAAATAGTCATACAATGTACAGACTGTTTAGTGTATACACTGAATGACTATTAATCTTCTTCCAGACCATAGGTACTTTGCTCCCAAACCTCCCAGCAATTTATTATTGTTTTTCACTGATGAGAGTTGGACTCCTAATATTGCCAAGTATTTAGAAATGTCAATATTCTAGATACAGTGTATCAATAATATGATAGTTGCTAACTGCATCATTTTAATTTTTGGTGGTGGGGGGAAATATACCACATAACTGGGCTCTCGCACTTTTTTCTCTACTTCTGAAGTTTAATTCTTCAGTAAAGTTGTCAACTTGTTAGGTAGGGGGGTCTACGGGTAGCTTCAAGTGTGCGATCAAAGCCCTGCCCATTTTTGACAAGCAGCACACACACACACCCGCCCTTGCAGACACTCTTGGCAGCTGTTAGTGAAAATTACTCTTGCCTTATAGTGTCTTTAAAATAGCTTATTCCTCTTAATGGACATAATCTTCCAGGAATCTCTATGTATTTTTTTATTCACTATAATGCTACTATCTGGGGAGAAGTTACCACCGATTCTGCACTGCCTATAGCAGGGACCTCCAACTTTTTGGATTGGGCGCACATTTTGAATTTTGGAAGGAAGAATTGGCTGCCATTGCATTGCAGAGCTTGCACATTGATTAAACAGTTTATCCATTGGTGGTGTGGGCAGTCTCAGAACAAAAATTCAGGTAGGTCAGGGAGCATAAGAATATCAAGCCAGGGGCGTGTGCAGGGTATGGTCAAAGAAGTTCAGATGCTGGCCATGATGGTGTGATCTGCAGAATATGTGGAGTTCCCATTGTATAGTTGTAGCTGCCACCTTGCCGTTTTTGACTCCAGCCTGTGGACACTCCTGATCAACGCAAAGGCCTTGGGGTACTGCAGCAAGATGGGGGCCCCAAGCCTATAGTTTTGAAGCAACTGAGATGTCTGACATGGTAATAGGCTTCTCTTAACACAGCATTTGCTGCATCTTCCATAAACCATTTTCTAGAGTTCTTTGGGAAAAGTCAAGCCAATTAACCTGGTATACGTAATATGGCTACATTGGTAATCAATATCTATTTATAGTTCAGAGCTTTAACTTCAAATTTAGAATTTCAATCCTATTTCTTTCCCTTTCCTTTTTCTTTTAACTAGGCTATGCGCAGACTTGCTTCATAAAGGGCGGCTTCATACTTGTCAACTCCAAGGCAAGCATACATCAATATTTCAAGCGGTTCATCATGGGACACTCTCCAGTGCACTAGAAGAAAATATTTATATTATTCAAGAGACTTCAATGTTTCTCTGCATCCTATAATTTATTTAAATTATTTGTCAACCTGTTCAGAATCAAATTGCTTTGGAATTGGATTGCAAAATCATAAAAACTATAGCAGTCCTAGCTATTGCACTGGGTGCCCATACATAATGATATTTGTGTGTTATTGCTATTTTGATGTAGAGAAGCAGATGGCCGTACAGAAATTTTGTTTTCATGTAACATCAAGCAGGAGGTGCTTATCTCAGGGGTACCATAGTTGCTGCTTACTCAGCTGGAACAATGTTTGTGACTAACAAATAATGCAATAATCTTGAAGCACAAAACTGGCCTCAGAAGCTAACATAAAATATATCAAATGCATTTAATCACTTACTTCAAAGGAAATCTGAAGGTTAGTTTAAATTTCTGATTTTTTTTTCCTGCAGGGTTTAAATCAAGGGTGACCAATTTTTGTTTGAAAAGTATACTCCTAGAAAAATCCAAAGGATAACACATGGCAAGATGCGTGGCAACTTCAAGATGTCTGGACGTCAACTCCCAAAATTCCCCAGCACACACATCTTAAAAGTTGTCAAGGTTGAGAAACACTGGCATACTATATTGGGGAGCAGGAATTGTGCAATAAGAGGCATGACTTTTTTTTACTGTAAATAGGGTCTCATTGTTATGCCCAATTCCCTTTTGCATTTGACACTTTTTGCAGCAATACTACTGTCTAACTGTGATTTCACTTCTGAAGCACTACCTTTTACAATCATTAATCAATCCAAAGGGTAGATATTCAGGAACATCTCAAATTCTTGCTTATGCTACCCTGGAAATTGCTGATTATTTATTTGGAGCAAAACATCATTTCATTCCTTACAATAAACCATTACATATTTCAAACCTAGTGAGTAAGTATCTAAAGCTGAGTCTCAACTGCACAGCATCATCATAATGCAAAATGTTATACTAGTTCTTAATGTAGATATGCCAGTTAAAAACTAAATAATTGGACAGGGGTGTCTGCAGGGGGGAGTGAAAAAATAAAGATAGTGTCTGTGACCTCATAATCAAAGCTCTGCTCCTTTTATTTGTGCATTGTGCATGTGACAGATATAAGGGATGGGACTTTGTTTGGTTGTGATCTTCTTGATTTTTTTACTCCTTCCCTGCAGATGCCTCTGGAATTGGATATTGATTTGGGAGTATTATTTTAAAGTATATATGTACTAAGGAAAAATATTTGAGAAGAAACAAATTTTCTTTGGGGGTGGGGAACATTTCCATACTTACCCATTTCATAAAAGATTTATAAATAAAAATTTGCAAAATCCATCATACGTCTGTCTTCTTTTTTCGCCAATAAGTTTCCTGTAAAACTTTTTTGTACAGAAGTATATGTGAATATTATTATTTTATATAATTCAAAGGTCCTATTGGGCAAAAAGGCTAGTGATTGTGATTTAATTCTGCCTCTATTTTAAAGGATGCTCTGAAACCATACATGAATAAATGGTCACACTTTCTGCTCAATCTCCTTGTCCTGGCTGTTGAAAGTCATTATTTATATCTGTATTTAAGAGACTCCAGTCGGCCCTCAACTTTATTGATCACACTTGAGATGGGGAAGAGGGCCTTACCGTTAGCTCCCGATTGCGCAGTCCTCCATTTGTGTTAATTATGTAGTGATCTTTGTTTTGTTTTTCCTGTAATGGAATAAACGTTCTGCTGGTAACAATGGATTTTTTTAAAATTTAAAAATCTCTGTTGATTTGTAGTCAGTCAGTCTTCCAGCAATCTCAGATGGATTACCTACATTTCCAGAATAAGTTACATGAAGTTATTGGTCCAGGGGTGTCCATAGATTATGGTCTAGAAAAGCTAAGATGGCAGCCACGTGAAAAAGGGGTGGAACTTCAACCACACCATTGTGGCCACCATCTGGACTTTTTGACCATACCCTGCAGACACTCCCGTATTGGTCTATCTTCTGTAGGGAAAAAGAGGGTTGTAGAAATCTGTGGGAAGCAGGCAGTGAAGGAATAATTCAGTGGGTGTGAGAAGAGGCAACTCAGCCCGGAGATGAGGGCCATGAGAAGGAGATATTTCAAGGAGACCCTGCTGCTTTAATTGGCTTGCTATAATGCTGCCTGGGAATTTACTCTTACAATTTTCAAGGTTATGCTTTTAATCCCAAGTAGCACTAAAGGTGCCTTTCTGAAATCTGCATGGTCCTCTCTATTTTGCCAGCTATCTGGGCCTTGACAATAGCTTAATGCAGTGTTTCTCAACCTTGGCAACTTTGAGATGTGTGGACTTCAACTCCCAGAATTCCCCAGCCAGAAAGGAATGGGGGCGTGAGAAGCATCTCAGAAGGGACCCTCCCTAGTTCCCTGGAAAGTAATGTGCTTTCAGACTTGCAAGACTGATTAACCCTTCGAGTTAATCTAGAGAAGAAACCAGGACCATGAGTACTAACACAACCTTTATTGTAAAGTTATAGTAACAGAATCTTACCAGTCTTCTGGTTTCTAGCCCATTGCCTTAACCACTAGAACCAGAACCAGAGCTGGAGTTAGAACTAGATCTAGAACCAGAACTAGATCTAGAACCAGAACCAGAGCTAGAACTAGAACCAGAGCAACAGCCGGAGCTGGAAATAGAGCCAGAACTGGAAATAGAGCCGGAACTGGAACTAGAACTAGAACTGGAGCCAAAGTTGGAACTGGAACTAGAACTGGAACCAGAGCTAGAAAATACCTCAAGGTGGTGAACATCTCTATTGCTCATTCCTCCTCCTATTTTCCCCACAACAGCAACCCTGTGAGCTGAGTTGGGCTGAGAGAGAATGACTGGCCCAAGGTCACCCAGCCGGCTTTCATGCCTAAGGCAGGACTAGAATTCACAGTCTCATGGTTTCTAGTCCATTGCCTTAACCACTAGAACCAGAGCCGGAACCAGAACCAGAGCTGTAACTAGAACCATCGGGAACTAGAACTAGAGCTGGAACTGGAATTGGAACTCGAACTGGGACTGGGACTGGAACCAGAGCTAGAACTGGAACTAGAACCAGAGCTAGAACTGGAACTAGAACCAGAGCTAGAATTAGAACTGGAACTAGAACCAGAGCTAGAACTGGAAATGGAACTGACCAGAACTAGAACCAGAGCTAGAACTGGAAATGGAACTGACCAGAACTAGAACCAGAGCAAGACCCAGAACTAGAACTAGAACTAAAGCCAGAACTAGAGCCAGAGCTGGAGCCTATGCCGGAGCTAGAACTAGAACTACAACCAGAGCTAGAACTGGAACTAATATAAATAGAAGCATTGTTTTTCAAATTATGTTGTTTACTTTCAATTTTTTAATTTATAAACCTTCCATCCTTTCTTGTAATAAAAAACCATTTTAAATACTTGGTAAGATCCATTTTTTAAAAAAATGTATTTCAGATTGGAGACTAGGCTACAGCCTATGTGAGACGCACATTTTGAGACCGTCATTGCTCTTTTAAAGTCATGAATGGAACAGGGTCAGCTTACCATGTGCGCCTACAATGTAGACTTCGACATCAACCCGGATGAATTCTCTCAAAGTCTGTTAAAAGAGAAATGGGTGGTATTTAACGCTAGGTAGACAAAGGCATACACAATAACTTAAAGGAATAGCCTTCTAAGAACAAGAGTGATGGATCTGGGATTGTTTCAGAGTCAGAGAAATTCTGCATACTGAGGTACCATTGTATGTGGGAATGTAGGATTTCCGTGTCTTACACTATACCAATACAAAACATACCATTTTTTTCCACATACCGTATTTGCAGCAAAGGAGACCCTTGCATTCCTTGTACACAGTCAGTTGGCAATAGGATTCATTCAGTTTTCCTTTAAAAAGTAGCTGAGAAGGACAACTCTACCGCTGCTAAAATGGTTAAGAGGCCTTCAGGCGGCACACAACTCTTGGTGATGGTACCTATGAAGTTCTGTTGGTAGCATTATGGAAATCTTTGCCACTGCTTTCTTCTGTGATGTCTTTTGATTTCCCAGTCTGGCCCACAACCCCTGGAATGTTTCTCCCATCCAAGTATCAATCAGAGCTAATCCTTCTTAGCTTTTGAGATCAGTCAAGCTCAGCTAGGTGCTGCCACCCACAACTGCCAGCACAGCACTGCTGCAGTCCCTCTGCTATCAGTATGATTAGCAGTAACAGCAGATGAGTATTTACCTCGCTTCAACCCCATTGGCAGATGCTGCTTCCATGGAATTAGCAGCAATATGTTTTTTCACTCCAAATCGGTCACAGCAGGACAAAATATATTCTACAAGTTTCTAACATAGCTCTTCTCTTGTCCTCTTGTCAATTATTCTTTACATTGTAACATTCCTGAATTCTTTGTGGCAGTTATATGAGTCGAGGAAAACACCATGGTCCTTGGAAGTTGCAGTTCCGGCCCCTTGGAAAGGTGGACTAGTGGCCCAGATTCATCTTCTCAGCTGTGTAGCTGAGAGTGTGAAGAAAGAAATTCTCTGTTCAGATCTGGCCTCCGTCATGAGCTTACGGCCCACCTCCATCAATCCCAGTGCTCTTTTCCCCCACAGCTGCATATAGGGAATAATACTGGCTTTGCCTACAGACCTGACACAAGGATTAATGAAGGAATACAGCTGCAGTGATTTAGATATTTGAAAGTACTACAACAGCGATGGGGATTAGAAATATAATAATTGTAACAATTGTAATAATTGATTGTTCTCTTAGTCACGAACGCTGTGTTTCACAAAGTTAGCTTTTTTAGCCTACTTAAGCAGCGATACAGAATTGTATAAACACATGATCCGAATTTTATTTTATCTCTGTGTGGTCTGGAGATTAGAAAGGCTAGGATTTGGGAGAAACAAGTTCAGGTCTTCACTTGACTTCACTTATGCTCACTGGGATGAACTACTCACTGATTCCTAACCCTCAAAAGATGGTTTTCTCTGTTCTGCTCCCCTTCTTACAATGAGGTATATATCATAAGGAAGGCAGTCTTACCTCTCCAATGATTCTCATAGCTGAAACATCAAGGAATGATACTGCTGAGAAATCGAGGATGATGCTGTGAATGTCAATTCTTGGAACACTGATGTTGGGAGGTAGGCTTGCGTTCCAGTCTATCTGTATTGGCAAATCTTTGGTATCTAGGGGCTGATACAGCTCTTCAACCCTGTTGTTGTCCAGCTCTTCATCTGAATCTGTCATACTAGTAATGGTACAAAGAAAATCTTTCTGAACATTGTCTTTCTTTTTTCATTCAGAAAGATTGTCTGTATGTATGTAATGTCTGTAAACAAATTTACTCAAACTCACTCAAAACTACACACATCAATTTATATGATATAATAAGAGGGGAAAAATAGGTACAGTACACACATTAAAGGTGTTATTACAGTATAATACTGATAGAAAGATAAACCAAGTTGGCAATACTTTTGCTTCCTGATTTTTTGGGGGGTGTTTTTTTTTCTTTTTTGTCTTCAAGTCATCCTTGACTCTTAGCAACTGCCTGGACTAGTCCCTGCAGTTTTCTTGGCAAGGTTTTTCAGAAGTGATTTGCCATTGCCTCCTTCCTAGGGCTGAAAGAAGGTGACTGGCCCAAGGTCACCCAACTGGCCTCGTGCCTAAGGCGAGACTAGAACTCACGGTCTCCCAATTTCTAGTCTGGTGCCTTAGCCACCACACCAAACTGGCCCTCAGTGTATTGCTAAGCTATTTCATAAAATAGAATTCTTTCGGTGTGCAAAAAGTATTCAATAAAATGCTACATACATACAATTTATAATAAATCCTGCTGAAAAGAATAAAAACTCTCTTTTATAAACTTGTTTCAGGTGCATATATTGTGTATAGTTAGGTGTGATGGAACTTGATAACACATAAACATGATGGTTGTTCTTGAGAGGTCCTTCTCAGACATCTAGAAATAAATATATTATCATTCCTTAGTGCCTTGGGTTGCATATTTTAGCTATAAAGCCAACTTAACCCACCTCACAGGGTTGTTGTTCTGGGAAAAATAGGAGGCAGGACTATTGTGTAATATGTGTGCATGTATGTATGTATATCTTAAGTTGGCTTTAGTATTATTATATTAGTTTAGTCTGCCATACACACACACACACACACACATATGGCAGGCTAAAAAATATAATAATAATATTATTCTTGTTATTAACAACTTTGGCAAGTCAATAATAATTATTAAATCTGGTAAGTTCCAGACACATGTACTTCAACTTCCAGAATTCTCTGCAATGGTCATGCTGGTTTGGGAATTCTGAGAGTTAAAGTTCACATACTTGGAAATCAACTAGGTCAAAACGCTCAGTTAGCCTTTTGAATTGCTTTAATAATTGTTTTTTATTAGATGATTTCGGCTGTCTAGTGTATAATTGTGGTGTTGATTGTACTTTTCATTGCATTTAATTTATTTCCCTTCCGTTCCCTTCCCTTCTCTTCTCTCACGAACGCTCCAGATTGCGATGCTTGCCCGTATCCAAGGCAACAAGAACGCCGCCAGAACGCGGGCTGCGGGGCAACAGCCGTGGGAAAGGAACTCTAATTCCCAGGATGCAATTCGACATGAAGTGGCGCCATTTTTTAAAAGGAACCTAGATTTAAGAATGATTGATCTTGAGATAGCTGCCATAAAGACCCTTATCTGTACAGTTTGCTTACTAGATTTACCAGATTTGGGCAGCAAAAATCCAAAGGACCATTAGATGACAGCAAAGAGCTACCAACCCTCTGAATCTTTGTCATCTAGCGGTTTTGCGTGGCCCAACCCTTTAGCAGTTCGAAAACATGCAAATGTGAGTAGATTAATAGGTACCGCTTCGGCGGGCAGGTAACGGCGTTCCGTTCAGTCATGCCGGCCACATGACCACGGAAGTGTCTACGGACAAACGCCGGCTCTTCGGCTTGAAACGGAGATGAGCACCAACCCCTAGAGTCGGACACGACTGGACTTAATGTCAAGGGAAACCTTTAACCCTTTTATAAACTGAACAGGGAAGTGAAAAAGCATCCCGGAGTAAGGCAAGGCAGACTATTCTCGTTCTTAGTCTTTCACCCGGAATCGAAGGAGATTTTATTAATACAGGCTCAACTGAAACGTTATCTTCATGGAGCCAGAAAAGTATAGAGTGATGCACAAATGGAATGCCTGGAGCTCATAGAAATTGGGCGTCTATTCCTAACCCTGATCTTACCTAAACGGCATTCTCTTCTTTGTCATTTTATAATTAAGTGGTCTTGGAAATTAGAGGGGAAATAGGTTCAGCTTTAGGGAGACCCCCAGAAAGGACTGCGATCGCCAGGAATTCTTGGCTAGTAGACATGTATGTCTTTACTTTTGAATCTCTATGGTCAAAGGCTAAACGCACAGAGCGAGCGACGCCCGCGGGGCCGTCGCTCTTTTATGTCGTAACTGCGGTGCCAGCATGGAAGGTTTGAGAAGTGCTCCCGAGGTGGGGACGGCAGCCCCTTCAGAACCAGGTCCTGGGGAGCTGCTGGGAGACGGTGAGGGAGAAACGTGAAGGCCGAAGGAAAGGTCCTGCCCTGGTTGTTAGCGTGCTCTTAACTCTCTTTACCCCCAATAAAGACCCCTTGGGTTCACGAGCATTAACTACCTGCGGGGGGGGAGGGGGTCTGCAAAACCACCTGAGCATCGCTAGGCGGCAGCAGAGACTCCGTGCGGTCCCTCTACTGCCACCTCAGGGTGGTATTTTTTCGCAGCTCCTATAAGTTAACCCGCTTATAGGATTGCACCTCCGTTTTTCATGTTCCTGATTCACCACTGGGGAAAGCCACTTTGAGCCCCTCCTGATTTGTAGAGAGTAAAGAAGATGTCCTTGGCCCGAGAGACAAGGCGAGAAGCACGACTCAAACCCAAAACAATCTGAAGGGAGGAGGAAATGACACAGACAGACACGCCTTAGTTTCACAGGGATATTGAGGGGTGTGCTGGGAGTAAAGCACAGTCAGACTTGCAAGATGCTGTTACAACAGTCCATCTTAATAAAAATAGTTTTAGACTTTCCCTGGAGTTGGTTTCTCAGTCTGGTTTACATCATGGGACTGACATGATTCTGGGGATAGAGCTTTGCCTGAATGTTCATTTTGGCTGTTGGTATCATTAGATCAGCTAGAGAAGCTCCCATTACTTATAAAGCTCTGTTCTATTAACATCTTGCTTCAGATGTGGTCTGAGTGCGTGACAACTAACAGAAGTTCCCAGACATGGAATTGTTGAGCTACAAGACATATGTCTGGGACTCTTGGTCTTAAGGCTTTGATTCTGTGTAAGTTTGTTCTGTGTAGAGCAGACTCAAGAATGACTGTTGATTCTCTCTAAGTGGACAAAAGAAAGCCAAGTTTTCTTCTTCATTTGCTTCTGTGTCTCTTTCAGAATGTTATGCAGACTTTTTGCGGGAAGACTTTGATGTAAAGGCATATACATCTCAATCGATTCATCAAGCTGTTATTGCTGAACAATTAGCAAAGCTTGCTCAAGGGATCAGCCAGTTAGATAAAGAGCTCCACTTGCAGGTAAGTACCATGTGTATTACCAATTAAAGATAAACATGAAATAAAATTATCATAGAGTATTCGCTTTCAACAAGAAAATCATTACTAAAATTTCTTTTAGTATGTCTGCTAATGGACATGCCCTCTATACTGGGTGAGGAATTCTGGGAGTTGAAGTCCAGACGCCATAAAGTTGCTGAGGTTGAGAAATACTGCTTTAGAATACACCTACTCATACTAATTTGATTCTACCTGTGCATCAGTAGCCTCCAAGAATGTTCTGTCAGTGGGGCACAGGCAATAGTTTGTTGGCTTGTAAGGAAGTCTCTACATAAGAAATCCTAGCTTGCATGGTCAAAGTGTGCCACAACTGACTAATACTATCTTTACAGTTAGCAGGGAATGCTGCATGTAGCATGACCGTGACTAAAGCTGTTGATTTAGTCTATATCTACTCTAACTTACCAGTTAGGTTAGATCAGTGTTTCTCAACCTCAGCAACTTTAAGCTGTCTTAAAGTTCAGGGCTGGCTGGGGAATTCTGGGAGTTGAAGTCCACACAGTTTAAAGTTGCTGAGATTGAGAAACACTGGGTTAGGTTAAATAATCCTGAAAACAAGTCCTGCAATAAATAAATAAGTCCTAATTAATTTGTGGTACATTAAGATAGGGCCTCTGTGAGTTGTTTGAATTTCTTTCTCAGATGAGAAATGGGCAAACTTTAGAGGTAAGGCTGAAAATCCATGTCTTCATTTGCCCTGTTTTCAACAACTCAATTTTCTTTCTCAGATTCTGTGAATACCCTGCCAATCACGTTCTCTCAACCCAAAGTACATCACAGGTGGTTGTTATATAGAAAAATGAGGAGGAAATGCTATATGAATCATATTTAGCTCCTAAAAGAAAGGCAAGATGTAAACCTAATAAAGAATTAAACTTGTGTTAGATTTGTGTTACAGATTTGCACCATGTGTTAACCCTGCCATTATTTACTTAAATTCTCAAAAGACCTTAGAAGAAAACCTTCATCCAAGGTATTGAGTGAAGTTAGTAGTTCTGAGATAACAGGAAATTTTTTTACAGATCAGTAGCTGCTTAAACAAGTGAAGATGGGCAAGGCCCAACCACAGTTAAAATCAACAATTAAGATCAAACAAAATTACACAAACACTCTAAATCCAATGTAAACCATAAGAATAACACTTATACAAGAATAAAATCCTACACCTGTAACTGGACACCCTGCCATCTGACTTAACGACCAGGATGCAGAGAGTTGGAAACAAAAGGTAGTTTTGACAAAGGATTAACTCAAACCGTGGATTTCCAAAGATCTGTACTGAGACTGAGAGCCAGTTTGGTGTAGTGGTTAAGGCTCCAGGCTAGAAACAGGAGACTGTGAGTTCTAGTTCCGCCTTAGGCATGAAAACTGCTGGGTGGCATTGGGCCAGCCACTCTCTCTCAGCCCTAGGAAGGAGGCAATGGCAAACCACTTCCAAAAAACCTTGCCAAGAAAACTGCAGGGACTTGTCCAGGCAGTCTCTGAGACACGATTGAGTGGATTAAAATATATATATATTGAGACTAGTTGTCAAGCCCAGCCCAAGAACAGTCCATTCAAACTCCAGTTCTTTATTTGCTCACACCGTATAGACAGAATCTTGCCAGACTAAAGCTACTCTACCTAACCTAAGGGGAAATAACCTGGGAATGCTGTAGGGCAGGGCTATCCTGAACCTCTTCGTTTTCCCACCATTGCCTCCTGGACTGTGCCTCCGCTTATCCCCTCCACCTCCTTGGAATGTGCTCCCTCCTTCCGGAGAACCCGCGGCACCGCCGAAACCCACTACACTAGTGCATATTAACTTATTATTCCTACATTATCTAAATTATGGATGAACAGTGAGGTTCACAACTTGCTGACAATTCCAGATTAATAGACCTCTCTATGGGTGTTCCATAAACATTAGATTGGCCATTTTGAGCCTGAAAAGTGAAATGCAAATCCATGGTCTAATCTTGCATGGTATATTCTTAAACCATGCTTTAGTATCAGGTTAGCATCAGTTCATTTTGGATGAAATATTAAGATCGATATACAGCTGCCAGGAGGTCTTATATTTAGCACTGCAGATGCAAATCCTGGACAGAATCATAGGAATCCTTCCACAAATTCTGCAAACATTGCATTTTGAGTTTGTGCCACTCAGACATCAGATTCCATCCTGTCTGTCTGTCTGTCTGTCTGTCTGTCTATCAGGTTTTTATACTTGCTCATCTCAGAAACACGAATCTGGGCAGTGTACAATAAAACAAACAAAAGCAAGTCTAAAATAACAGTTAAAAATAATTCAGCATAAACATAAATAATACTGCAGGAGAATGGAATTCTACACACAATACAACCACTTGTATTTCCATGGGATCCCCAAGCCTGCTGGAAAAACCATGGTTTGAGAGAGACCAATAGGGTCTTTTTAAATACTTTTTAAATCTAAATTACTTTTTGGGCTATGATTGATATTTTCACTTTATAGGTAGTTGCAAGGCATGAGGACTTGCTGGCACAAGCAACTGGCATAGAATCTTTGGAAGGTAAGCGATTTTCATTTGTCACAAAATTTACTGAGGGCCTTTGAATGTGCTTAAGTGTAGACCTTCTAATAAGTGCGCATCAGTCTTATGTTCTAAATCTCCGGAGAGGTATTTTTAGGAATGCCGTCTAGGGAGTTGGTAAATAAAAAATGATAGAACTCACAGTGGAGAAAAGGAATGTAGAGTAAACACATATATCTCCAATCATTCCTCATAAACTGTATCTTAAACACTAGATCATGTGGTTTTCAGGTGGTTTTATTTTGTATTAATGCACAACAAAGTCAGATTCCAAAACAAATTCCAGAGATCTTATTTTTATACATTTATGTTCCCATAGGGTATATTTATTTTTTTATTTGTCTGAATTTATATCGGAGACTAAAACAAGCATACCAGAAAACAACAAAACCAGTTATAAATATCAAGATGTCTGCAAAAAGCTGTATATTTAAAACTATCGAGATTCTGCAGATTGCTGTACAATTGAGTGTCTAGTAGCAATAATATTTGCAATCACCTTGGTGACTGGTCTAGAAATGTTTAGAGCAGTGTTTCTCAACCTTAGCAACTTTGAGATATGTAGACTTCAGATGGAACTGGGCCACTTAGCTGAAAAGGTATCTCATCTTTAATCCTGAAATATTAGATGTGGCTATTTCAGTGTCTTACATATTTATAAGCCATGTTTAGTGAAAAACATGTTTCAAATTTAGTCAGTGTTAAGGGGATTTATGATACCTTTTTTTGAGCTGTTTATACTGAGGCTGGGCAATGTCTGAGAAGGTGGAGATACGTAGTTCAGAGCTGGCACATTGCGTTCTCCAAGGTTTCTTCTGCGGTTGCAAATGTTTCATTACCCTATTGGGTGTCATTCTTAGTGCGGGATGAAGATTCTATGTAGTAGGATAGGGAAACATCTGCAACACAAGCTCAGGGCACTCTAGCAGTGCAAAATGTTGGAGAAGCTGGGGGCTGCAACTCTGCCTCCTGACATTCTGGAGGGCTGTAGGAGAGCATCTGTTAAGATGATACAGGTAGTCCTCGTTTAGCGACCACAATTGGGACTGGCAACTTGGTCGTTAAGTGAAGTGGTTGCTAAGTGAAACTGCGACTGTGCTTATGATCTTACTTCAGCTTTCCTATGCGTTACAGACCTGCAAAGGTTATAAATGCAAGGATTGGTCATAGTTACTTTTTCATCACCGTCATAACAGCGAATGGTTACTAAATGAGGCAGTTGCTAAATGAAGACTACCTGTACTATCCCCAGAAAGATATTAGCATTTATTCAGGGTTTAATCAGTCCCCATTCTTAACCAGAATGCCCCTAAATTGACAATTTCAGATGAGGGGGAGTTTAAAGGTAGGAATGGGAATGATTTACCTCCTAGTGGCTTCCTATTCTCACCGTAAAATCCCAAAGAAGCGTGCTGCTGAAATCAGTGTGTAACTCTGGAAGTGCTAGAAGCTGCATGCAGGCTGCAGAGTTGCCCATCCCAGCTTTACACCTTAGTTTAAAGTACCTTAAATACAGTATATGATTTCAGAAAGCAAATTTAAACTGTCCTGAGCCAGTTTCCTTTAAAGTCAGACTGTCGTGTTTTATTTATTTATTTATTTATTAAATTTTTACGCCGCCCAGTGACTGGGTGGTTTACAAGTTATTTAAAACATGAAAACAAGAAGAACCAAAAAAAGGGTAGAGATGGCAGAATGACAAACCAGGTGGAAAGAAAAGAAAGCAACCCAGGTCAAAAGGGGGCTTCGGCCATCCTCACCAAAGGCCTGGCTGAAGAGCCAGGTCTTCAGGCCCCTTCAAAGCCCCAGCAGGGTAATGTACAATATGACGTACTTAGTTATATTGCCAGCAGGTGGAGCAGTTCTTAATCTATTTTCTGCAGATAACTTTGCTGGCTACATAGAAACGTAGTTGCATAGAACACAACAGAGACGTACAAAAATATGTGCAAGCAATCTATAATACAGATATGGGTAATAGAATTTTTAGTGAGAAAGTGCTTGCAGCACATGAACTAATAAATATAATTACATTCCTCCTCCTCCAGTGCCGTACTGTAAATGCAATACTGTAAGCCACTTTGTTTCATAGAGAAGTGAGATATAATTCAGATCCAGAGAGGAAAAAGTGCTTTGGAGGGGATGTGGGAGCATAGTAGCCCTCTGGTCCCTGGAAAATCCACATTTGAGTTGAGGCAGCCAAGGGTATGATTATCTTGTTGCACCTGTCTGTGCCTCCTTAACTCAAACGCAAGATTTCCTGGACCTATCAAGCTACATGCAAGTTCAGAAACAAATATGGCTTCTTTAAGGAGGCTCCAGGAAACGCAGTGAATGTACCCATGTTCTCTCCATGGATACATTTTTCTCTTTGGGACTGAATATTTGCATGTCACTAGTGGAGAACATACTGTGAACCCAGCAGGTGATACCATTATTTGAAAGGTTCTCATTGATACCAAAATCCAAATAAGGTTTTGGAAGATCCCTGGAATTACTGTTAGTACCATAATGGGATACAGTCAGGCCAGCTAGACATAAATTCCTTTTGATACTGTAGGTTGGAATTGGAGCAGAATAAGACAAGTGCTTTATTGTCATTGATTAAAAAAAAATCCAGTGATGATTTTCTGGTAAAAAGATTTTCTCATTCAGATGCTATGAAATACATTATTGGGAACTCTGCTCCTGCCTTGAATGCTGCTTCTCTTCAGTATTTAGTTTTCTGTTGCTTGCTGGTTGGTAAAATACTCCAGAGATAATGGCGGTCTGTTGTCTACCATCTCTGCTGCTTCATCATTGCCCTGGCCTAGACATGTACCCTACTGATATGTTCAAATGATACTCCATCTTCTGGAAATAAATATTAAGATCAGAAATTGATTTGGAATCTTTTCCATGCAGACGATGTGTTTCAGCAATTCAGTCCCCAAATGGCTGAATTATGACCTTAGAGGAACAAATGTGTGTTCTTTCTGTAACACTCTCCTTATATCTATTAAAAATGCTTTAAGTGCTTTTCTACTGGGCTGATATGTGATTTAGGAGTAGTTCCAAACTGCAAACCTAATCCTTCAGGGGTGCAGCCCCATTGAATAACCATTGACTACTGGAATCTCTGTTTTGTCTAGAATTAGCTTAGTTAGTTGGTTTATTCCATTTGATGCTGTCCACATCCAGTCCATAACTAGGCAAAGCTAATTATTCAATAGTCACCTTGTCATCACTTGGAAAAACAAGTGATCATTGTCATTACAATGCATTCCAAGCTGTAAATAGGGGATGACGTTACTCAATGGTTTCATAGTAATGTGTAAAAGTTAAAAAAAAATCAGTTCCTGAAGAACCAAAGATTGAATGAGGAACATTTTGGGGCTGATAGGTACATTTGAAGCTTTGAGAAGAGTGCTCTCACTAAATGACTGCTAGCGTGAACATGGCCAGTCAGGAAATATCAGCTTGCCGTTCTCTTTTTCTGGACATATGAGTACACTTCCCAACAAGGCACTTATTAAACATTTTCTAAGAATATGTATAGGACTCAGAAACACTTTCAGAAATAAAAGTTCATGCTTTGCAGTGTGCCGGCTCATGTATTTTATTATTCATAAACATAATGTAAAAGTAAAATCAGGCATTGCAGGAACCCTGACAGGGGTCAAGAGAGGTGTGTAGGGTATCTTCCAATAATCTGAACTGATGAACAATAATCTGCCATTAGGAAATATTCAGGCAAATAAGGCCAGAATTATGGTAACGCAGTGTTGTGGAGTGCTGTAGTAGCTAAATGCTGCAAGATATCCTGGTTAATGATACTGAATGCCTCTGAGAGATGCTGGAGAATCAGGAGGGGGTTGCTCTTTCCATCTGATTATTAGTATGGGTTATTCACCAAGATTTTTTTTAATCATATGGCATAGCAGTTTGGTGTTCATGCTGCATTTTTTTCTTGCAGGGAAATCCTTGTGAGGTCCAGCAGCCAGATGTGTAGACTATTTAGCCGTGACAAGTCATGTTGCCCGGGGTGCACCACGAGGAGGCTAGTCTGAGTTGCACTGAGTTGGGCTGAGAAAGAGTGACTGGCCCAAGGTCACCCAGCCGGCTTTCATGCCTAAGGCGGGACTAGAACTCACAGACTCCTGGTTTCTAGCCCAGCAGCTTAACCACTAGACCAGACTGGCTCTCCTATTCACCAAGATGGCTATAGCTGTTTTAGCCTCCAAATGGAGCCTGGGCTCAGTTTTCGCATTTAAAATTTGAACCGCCTTAATGATTATAAACTGGTTGCAAACCTAATACATATACTTTCCATTCTGTGAAATAATGCTTCCTTTATGTATAAGTGACTAAGCATTGACAAATGTGTGGGTTGACACATTCTTATGGCCTCATTCTCATATGCTGAGCCTTCTTGGGTCCATATATAGAATTGGACTCCTACAGACATATGACTTTATACTTGAGATGGCATCTCTGTAGTCTGAAAGATGTGTGAAAATGTAATTATTATAGCCTCTTCGGGAGAAAAATACCGAGAGGGTCTTTTGACAACAGAATGCCATAGATATGATAGTATTTCCCTGTTTTGCTTGATTTTTTTTTTCATTTGGAAGGATATTTATGCACTGTTATTAGCTTGGAAATCTGTTCTTATGTAATTAACTGTGTTTCCCCTAAGATTTTTTTTTTAAGTAATACAGAACCAAAGTTTTGCCAAATTCTGCTACTATGTGTATATCCAGATGCTTTATACACATTTAAGAAATTAAAGCACCTGGATATGCACATAATAGCAGTATAGAGGCCAGGTAGTTCATCATTATGCTATTGGGTTGTACCATTGTGGCCACTCTGATTACAGTTAGGCTCTATGGATGAGTGGTTATTACCTGGAGGATTGAAATGCATGTCCCATTTAATAGCAGAAGACCCTCCTCTTGGCTTAGTCTGGGGAATTCTGGGAGTCCACACATCTTAAAGTTGCCAAGGTTGAGAAACACTAGTCTAAAGGCTTATAAAGTCTAGCATTTTGTTCCCAAGGCAGTCAGGTTAATGCCTACAGCAGTGTTTTTCAATCCTGGCAACTTTAAATGGATTTCAGCTCCCAGAATTCCCCAGCCAGCACTGGCCTACAGGAAACCAAACATGAGCATAGTCCACTGACATTTTTTAAATATCCTTTCACCTAGTAACTGGTTGAGGATTGCTATTGGCATTCAAGGCTTTTCTGTTAATGGAGAGCTTTAAAAATTCTGTGGTTCTGTAGGATTATCCCTCCATGCTTTAGATTTTGAGCTGTAGGTTTTGAACAGACCAACTGCATGGGATTTAGCTTCTGCTGGGCCCTTGTTTCTGATTCAGTTTCTGAATATTTTTGCTTATATAAATGAAATAACACCATAATGCTTGGATTCTTAATTCATTAGTGTTTTACCTTGATATTCAGCTGCAAGGACTGAGATACTGGTAAAAATTATGAGTAAATTTAGAAGGTATTTCACTGCTAGGCTGTAAACTTTTATCATTTTTACAATGAATTTAGTGATTTTATTTTCAGAATATATTTACAGTTGGATTTTTATGATTAAGTCTAATCAGCCTGCTATTATATTTGGTTGCATCACCTGAAATGGGGATTTTTGCAATACAGAAACAATTCTGGGTGGTCTGACTGTTGAATATAAGTGTAGTGGGTCATAGCAGTACCGTAGAAAGATTAATATTTTGTGCATCCCTTGAATCAGATACCATACATATTTTCATCTTAGCTCATTTGATTGATTCTTCCCCCCACCCAAGAATGGATTCTACAGCCCTGCTTTGTCTGTCAAAGTTGTACCCGCACGCTGCCAGCAAAGCCTTGTAAATGCAGCATAATAGCTATTAATAGTACTAACTGTCAGCAGACCAAGTGTTCTTGACTAACTGGATTCATATTTTAGCCTGCTGTAGCAGCCCATTGTCTTGCGTTATTGATAGTTTTGGATTGAGATGGGGGGCGGTTTTGATTCAGATGCCCAGTCCATCACAAATGTCCTTGTAATGTTGACCCAGTCGCAGGGAAATGGATGTGGATTTATTCTTCATAGCTCCTAAGTGCAGGACAAGAATCAACAGGTAGAAGCTTTACAGAGGGAATTAAGGAGGAATTTCCTGGCCATGAGAACTTTTGAACAGTAGAACAGCCTGCCTCCTGGAGTTGTGGGGGCTCCATCATTGGAGATTTTCAAGCAAAGGTTGAGCAGCTATTTGAGATTCCTGTCCTGGGTAGGGGATTGCACCTCCAAGGTCCTTTCCAACCCTGTGTTTTTGTAATTCTCTACATCACCATTTCTTCATCTGATATCCACACATTGTCCCTATAAGCCATCACTCTCCACATGGCCATTCCCACCACCTGTCCTTGAAGAGAGAAGTAGGGGGGGCTGGTGAATGATAATCCAGAGTCAAGTCTTTCAGCTTGATTCTTCTCTTTCCCTGCCTCCCCCATCCCTTGGGAAAGGCTCCTCAATTTCTTTTGTTAGCTTTAAAATAATACTGTGGGGGTTTTTTTTTAACAGATTTTATATTGCTTGTAAGCTGCTTTGCAAGATTTTTATCCTTAAAGGCAGGATACAAATAATGGTTATAAGTAGAAATGCAGTGCTAGCAGTGTGATTAAAACCTTAGTCCTATAAATCTTTTAAGTTTGACATTGAGCTCCGTAAGACTTCTGTACATTCATTGGATTACTTTGTACTGCTAAATATTCTTAGAGGTCCCATTGATTAGAATGAGATTTGAGCAAATGTGTAGGTTAATGTATAAATGTGAGAAAAATAAAGCCCCTTGTACACTGAAAATATTAGGCTCATTATTAACTATTAAAACATTTTAAGATAGTATTACTTTCTGAAATTTCCTAGCTTATTTTAAGCTCTTTCCCTTAACTGGAAAAAAAAAGCAGCCTTTATCTCACGTGAAGTAGTTATTTTGGTCTGTTCCTCTGTCTTTCGTGCAGGTGTTCTTGAAATGATGCAGACCAGAATTAGTGCCCTGCAAAGTACTGTTGACAGGTATGCCATCTGTGTAATGTTGTTGGAAGTTTTAAATTCATGTGTATTACCCTGATTTCTGAAACATGCCTCATTTTCCATTAGAATCAAAGCCAAAATTATTGATCCCTACAACCGAATCGTATCCCGCACTGCACAGTTAGCAAGGCTTCAGGTAAGTTATTCTCTCTTCTTGTTCTCCAGAAATACATTTCTTTTGACTGCAAAATAGCATTTCAAAGAGCTGTATAACAATTGTGAGAGGAACAGATATGAGCGTTTTTTTTAGAACAGTGTTTGCAACTTCAATATTTGAGCGAATTAAAGATGGGCAGAGATAACCGGATGGTCTTCTGGTTGGATATACAGGGTTGCTATAGTTACTTGTCGGAATGGGAAACACTCCCAGAATAAATAATTAAAATTATTGCATAAGAATGGTGAACACTTCAAAAATCCTTACAAAGAAAAAAGTAAATACAAGCAGAAAGGAATTTTTCATTACAAAATTTGTAAAGCACATTTACACATTTTTCAGAGCCTTTCCCCCCTGAGTTGTTTTCTTCATTGCCTTTCAAAGTAATATTGGGAAGGCTTCCCTCATTTTAGATCTGCCCAATTGCACCCTTAGTTTAGAATTTGGTTCTTTGTCCTCTCTTCCCAGGAATTAAAAAATGCCATTTCCTGGGATTGATGGAAACCAAATAGAAAACAGTATATAGCATTATGGACATCCACTAAGAAACCTTTTTTTTAACCTGACATAATCTTGAAAATGCTGTTTGTCAATCATCATTAATTTTTGACAATTTTTTTTCAAAAAATCCCAGATACCTCAGAATTAATGTCCTGTTCTCTCCAGTTTCATATATTCAAATGCTATTTTATTGTGATTCATGGACATAATTCTCACTTTTTCAGCCTTAGCAGTAGACAGTGCTTTTCTTCCCATGTTAAAGAGTAGGGAAAGTGGACTTTATAAAAAGAAGCATTATTTCTTTATGTATCTTAGTTATACTGTATTTCCTTTTAGCACTATAGGTCCTCTTGATACCTTCACGAAGATAGCCTTAAGATGATAATTGTGATTAAATGGTACAAAATTAGCAAACCATAACATTTCAAGTTTGTGTAGCAAGCTTAACCCAATTGTATTTTACATGTATCCGTTCAACTGTGTCAAACATTGTCAGAGCTCTAACAATAGCTTTGTCCTAATATTTCATTTCTGCTTGGCCTCCTCCTTGACATCTGTTTGCTTGCTAAGAACTTCTGAAAGCCGTAATATATATTCCCCTCCACAACTGCAGCAGCCTTACTGTTTAACGATTAAGAGCTTGTGTCATTAATCCCATCCTAGGCTGCATCTAAAATGACTTAAAATAAAATTATGGGGTTTCCTTTCACAGATTGGCATTTACTTCCCTTTCTAATGGCCTACTTAGGCGTGCTCCTGAGAGATTATATTAACTGAAATGTCTGAAAAGTATATTATAAAATGTAGAAAACTATGATGAAATTGGAGGAGTATTTTTCACTAAGCAATTTTAGATGAAAAATGGTGCTCCATTTCCTTCGTGTTCTTTCATTTGCCAGATTGTTTGTTCGGCTGTTGATATGTCAAGCTCGTAATGCCAGGACTGCTGATTTTCTTTAAGTGCCAAAATCCTCATATGATCCAGTGGCCTACATAGAATCAGGAGCAACTAAAATGCTTCGTTTAGAAGCATTTTATAGCTGGAATCTTTAAATTGCCTGCATTTCAAAGTGCTGTCCCTTGGATCTATGAGAATGTGAATGTGACAGATACAAAGGCATGTAGGAAAGATCAACCAACTTCATTCACTTACTTGTAGAATTCACACCCTGCACCCACCTTGGAAAATATATAGAATGTAATTCTTATGTAGTTCAGTACTGCTTACTAAAAGAGTCTATGAAAATAGATGTTTGGTCATCTTCACTGATTACATGCTTTCTTCTCATAACTTCAGTTTTTCCATTCCTATATCTACCTCACGTGCGCTGTATATTTCCACATCCTATGCAAGCTCAGCTACTGAATTTTAAATTACATATAAATGAACAGAATGGTTTGCTTTAAATAATGGATTAAAATCATGATGTTAATTACCATGGAGGAAAATTCCCCTCCTAATAATTGCATATTTATTTCATTCAGTGGTGTAACAATTCAAATGTACTGGTTTGGAACTAAATCGAGCCCTAATGGTACCAAGGAACGTAATCCAAATCCTAGGGTTGTATAGTCCACAAGTCTTTATCACTGAGTGGGTTTAGAACAGCAATTATGCAGTGAATGATTTATGCTGGTTGTTCTATACACATAATTAAAGTCATTAAGCAAGTTCATTTAGCTGAAGATTTAATTGCATAAAACTAGTTGGTGAAAAGGATGCTACTTCTCCCTGACATACATTTGAAAGTCACACTATGCTAGTAAGGGATGAACAAGCTTTTGGTTTGAAAGTATTACTGCAAGGAATAGATTGGAAGCATCCACTTTTTTTGACCTTTGGTGTTTGTTATTTAATCTCAACAGTTTAATCTTGAAATTGTGTGTTACAAACACAAAATAAGATCAGATTGAGATTTCTGATCCTGACCAGTTTGGATGAACCAATCCTGGTTGGGATGAATTAGAAAACTGATTAGTGAAGAATGAACTGCTGCTAGTCTCCTTGGGACTGAGCTGGAGCAGGAAAGGAAAGAGAGCTGTTTTATATACGTACCTATACCACTAAATTCTGGTTTAACACTGCATCTTAACTACAACTAAATGTTCCTGTTACTGGATCGTATTTATACTGTTACACTTCAAATGCGTTACAGGTCTACCCTAGTTCATTGTTACAGAGAAGAGTACACTTAATTCATTGTTTTTGATACAGAGATCGCTGGAGTCAGTTGTAAGAGATCATGAGTATATACTACTATGTTTTAGTAGTACACTGAGATATAATGTAAATCAGGTTATTTTTACATAGCATGGTATAGCTATGTGGTAATCTGTATGGAAGACTCTAGTATGTGTAAATTATGCCAATTTGTAAAATTAGGCATGCTTAATTTGTTTTCTAAATTCTCCTTTGGCATCCATTAAAATTGATTATAAATGATGTTAGGCCAGTCATATTCCTTTTTGAAGTTGATAGCAAAACTGGAAAGTTTTAATAGGGAAGAACAACAGCCATTATCCTCTATAGTAGTGTTTTTCAAACTTGGCAACTTTAAGATGCGTTCCCCAACCAGTGTGAAAAACACTGTTATAGAGTTCTCTCTGTGGGCATCTGCCTGGGGGGAAGGGCAGTCATGACATACAAGCTATGATGTCATTGCACAAACTGATTTATGCCATTTGCATCCTTTGCATTATGATGTCCTGATACATGTGATGTCATTGTGGCTGCTAGTAAATGCTTGTGATGGTTTCATTGTGGATTTATGACTAAATGTTGTTCCATCCTTGTAGGGTGGCTAGCAGTTATAAGCTTTTGTGGGGTATTTTACCAACAGTATATGCTAGATAATATCAAGTCATGAACTGAACTACAGTGTCATCAAGCTTGTATTATAAGTCCAGAAAATAATGGAGTGTTTACACAGCAGGTACTTAATGCTGAATAATAATCATATTGAATGCATTCTTAAGCAATGTTTCCTCTCAAGGCTGCTTGTGACTTGCTGCGGAGAATAATACGCATCTTGTATCTCAGCAAAAGACTTCAAGGGCAGCTGCAGGGAGGAAGCAGAGAGATAACGAAAGCTGCTCAGAGTCTCAATGAGCTTGGTAAGTCTACTGGGTCATTTTTAATAGTGTTCTGTTTGCTAATTTGAAGCGCTTTCTTCAGAAAAAATTTTCAGTGATTTGTGGTGGACTTTCTGTTCTTAGAAATGATGGATTGAATGATTCTTTTGAAGTAAGCCGCACTTTGGAAGAAGAAGAAAAAAACCCTCTTGTAGTATCTTTCTCAGACTCCTTGTGGGAGAAAAGAAACTAGTCAGATCAGTTTCAGATATTGTTGATTTTGTTGGCATGCTCTACTCGGTAACAGTTGATGGAGGTCTGCTCTGTGTGTTTCTGCCTCATGTAATGCTACAGCTGCCTCGGTACTGTGGCCATATTATGACGGGGATCCCAAATGCTCTGTTCACATGCTCCCACATAATTTTTTGGGTGCATAGGAGTTCCCTGATTTTTGTTTCTGGTTGCAGCCACTTGGTGTTCCCAGCTCTCAGAGGGAGATTTATGGAATGTGGAATTTTGATAAAGCTGACAAGTCTTTACTTTGCTCAAGTCCCAAAGGTGTAAGGCAATATATACCAGAAACTGAAGAATATTCTCTGTATACTCTTCATGAAGATGCTGTTGAAACAAAATGAATTCATTTAAATCAAGTTGGGGTTAGATAATAGTTTAAGCCATTATTTGAAGCTCTGATGTGTTAGATGATTGAGAAATTTTTCTGAAGTATTGATACAGAGTGATACCAAACCTCATTCTTATTTTCTGTTTTCTGACAAATGCCACATATCCTTCCTCCTTTCAAATGCTGTGCATTCATACATTCAGTAAGACACTAGTAAACAGAAGAGGAGAACTGCTAAGTTTATACTGTGAGCTATTTAGTAAACAGAATCTGCAGTGAAATTAATAATGAACAGTGGATACCACATAACATTTGCTGTCTTAGTTGTATTCTTTGAGTAGTTCTATACCTGACTGGTGTAATGACCCCAAAAGATTTATTGTCAATTAATGTATTTAACATCATATGAGTGTTCAGTTAATAAGGAGTTAGGCAAATGTTTAATTAATAAGGAGTTAGGCAAATATAGTAGGGAGAAATTAAACCAAATGTAATGTATTATTTATATGTTATTACATTATTGAGTGGAAAACTCTGGGGCTTTTCTGCTAGACTTTACCGCTAGGCTAAGGCCAAGAGGTATGGGAAAAGATACTTGTGCAGCCCTCCAGCTTTCATTTGTTGACAAGAAGGGTCAGAAGTAAGCATTCTGCTAGGAAGGCAGAGTTTTTGCCCAAATAATTACCTGTGATTAAGACCAAAACACTGGAAACAAAGGAATGAACAAAAGGTGTAAAGGTAGTCCTTGGCTTAAAATGGCAATTGGGACCAGAATTGCTGTGGCTAAGTGACGTGATGTCATGTGACCGTGCTGCTTAACAGTGGCAATTCCAGCTGTCCCGGTTGCTGTTGTTAAGCGAGGACTGTGTGGGTTGTTAACTGAGGACCTCACATGACCGTGACTTCCAACTTCCTGCTGGCTTCTCCATAGACTTTGCTTGTGGGAAGCCAGCAGGGAACATTGGAAATTGTGATCATGTGACCACAGGGACGCTGCGATGGCCAGAATTCCGAGGACCTGTCGTAAGTCCCCCTCGTTCAGCACCGTCGTTACTTTGAACAGTTGCTGAATGAATGGTCGCAAGTCAAGGACTACCTGTAAATGGCTGCAGACACTGTTGCTGCGAAGTGTGAAGATTAGCTTAGCACTGCTTTGGAGGAGCTGTTTGCCTGATCAATTTAACTCTTTGTAATGCCTAAATAGTTTCTCTCCCTACTTTGCTTTCCCCTCCAGCTACCTCTTCTCATTTCTCCATCCACTTTTGTTCCCCGCTTTCTCCTCCCTCCCAGTGAAGCTTTTCCTTCCCCTGAACTCATTTCCGTTTCCCTCCCCCCCCCTTTTTTTTTGTGCTTTTTGTGCTGGATTGTTGGAGAGGAACTTGTGCATGTGTGGGTGCGCATGTGTGGGTGCATGCACATGCTTTCATGTTTCTAAGAGTTATTTGGATGTGTGAGAGAGAATAGTTGGCATGTGCAGATGGGGAACAATGACTTTTGTAAACAGGGTACAGGATATTTTATAGCCATTTTAATTATTCATTTAATTAATGTAATTGCATTTGATTGAATATGGATTATAGTGCTTTTTACAGTTTGGTACTCATCTCAAGACATTCCCTGCCAATGGTGGGGCAGGGTTAAGGCTGGGGTTTTTGTGCCTTTTTCTCCTCCATGTTAATATTCTGTACAAATACTATTAGTATACTATACAGAATGCTGTCACTATTTTGCACAAATGAGAGACAGAGTTGTTGAATACATTTAGAAGCTGTGTCACTTATATTTATCTTAGGGAATCTTGAACTATTTTTGGTCAAGTTGACTTTGATATGGGAGAGGAAACATGCATGGAGAGTCATCTTTGTCAATTTCTCAGCTACCTTGGCCTTCATTTTAACAGTGGGTTATTGATGTAGTTTCATTGGAAGCTGGCAGCTCATGTTGATAAGAATTGCAAGTATCTTTTTATCACTCTGCAGATTCTCAGAGAAAACAGTTTTTGAAAGACCTTCAAGCAGAAGTTAATGTGTCTGAGGTAGTTGCAGGGTATGGTGTCAAACTGTAAACTTTAAAACTTGAGTTTAATGAGAAAGAAAATGGGCTCTGCATTTTCAACAAATCAAATAATTGCCTTAAATCAAGTTAGTTCTAGTGTAATAAGTTTATCTAATTCCAGTGAATGATGAATGAAGTAATATTTAAGACTGTAAGATGCACATTTCTTGCTTGTTCTTATTTGTCTTGTGCACAAAAAAATCCTCAAAATATATTTGACAGGCTTTCAGGAAAAAGTTGCTCCTCATGGTATAACTTTATATAAATTAATATTTAATTTTCCTTTAGAAGTCTTTACAATTGCTTTACCTATTCTAAATAATTAGTTGTTTAGTCTCCGCTCTGTTGAGAGAGAATCCTTAATGGGATTAGGGTGTCTAGTTTTAGCTTTCAAGTTGTCTTAAAACAAACTTGTAATTTTGCCTTCATTAGAATAGAATTTATTTTTGAATATGAACTTTTGAAAATGGAACCTAGTGCACTACTGTTCATATGCTGAGATGTCTCAACTGAAACTTTTAAATTGCTTTATATAGGAAGAATTATCCTTTTTTTGTGACATAACAATATCTAACGTATTACACTGAATCTAAATGAGGTACATTCTCCAGCTGGATTCTCTCAAATCAGATAGATGCTGAAGTGTGTAATGTGAGACTTTCCTTAAATGGCTTAACTTGCTAAGTTTAGTGAAAAGAATAATCTCTTCTGTCTCTCCTTCCTTGTGACAAACATAAAATGAATCTTCTGGGGGTCTTTTTACCATATCCTGCAGATACCCCTTGATGGCAGCATTATTGTTGTTATTATTATTATTTAGGATTATCCTCTAGTCATTCTGAAACTGTGTCTGATCAGATGTGCTTGATGGTTGAAAAATCCTTTTCACAGTAGATACAAAACAAATGACTTGATAAAAACCATCGGATTCTTCTTTAAGACCTCTGCCCATGTTGGCTGGAAACACATATGGAAGACCACTTCCTATTTATGTGGTTACAAAGACAATAAGAAGCATGCTTCAATTTGGTAAATTAATTGGTTCCTTTTGGTCGTAGGGCTTTCTTGGCTATGAACCCACGATCCTCTTATGCTCTGATTGCAAAGTGAAATAGTTTTCCTTTTGGCTGATGTGTAAACATGGCTGAATCTCTAATGGCTTATGCCAGGGTTATCAACAAAGAAGACTTTTCTCTAAGTTAGGAGTCCTGTTGCCATCAGTATGAACATGGATCTTGTGGGATCCTTTTTTCCCTCCATGAGAGCAAGGGGGACAATGATCAGTGATGGCTGCATGAAATGTAGCTTATCAAAGTATCAGAATTTCAGGATGTGCCAAGGGACAAAAAGAAACAGATTAGCTGCTTTTATGAGTGTGCTATTGATTTTGTTCCTGGCACAGATTTTCTTAGGAAAGATTAACACAGAACTGGAATTGACAGCCTTCAAAGTTTTCTAATGGAGCATCTGTGGAACGGCTTCATACAACCACTGATTTCTTTGACTGTATCCTTTGCATTATTTGATGTTTAAAAAAATTGGAAAATTGGGGTTTTTTTAAACACTACCTTGCATTGAGCAGGTTTACAGAATGAAAGTGGTATCTATTATCTATTATGATCTCCTTTTTAATAGACCACTTGTGCCACGTCACTGTTTACACAGGTTGGACTGGGGGAGGGGGCATATAATCTGATATACATCAGGGCAAGAAATGAGTGAAAGTCATCCTATCAGACCTAGCCCTTATGGTGTTCAGACTATGCAATGCCCTGGCAGTCTTTCAACAGTTTGTGAACAGTATCTGCAGGGATTTATTAGATCTTTGTCTAACTGTTTATCTGTATGATTTGCTGATATACTCCATTGACTTGCATCAACATGAGAGACTGATGTTACACGTAAAACTGATGTTACAAAGGATCCATAAATGTCATCTGTAAGCCAATTTAGAAAAATGCACTTTTAATCTATCATTGGTAGACTTTCTTGAACATTTTGCTTCTCTCTTTGATGGGAATTCTGATAGATTTGGTCAGGGTAGTATTGGCCTGGCACACCCCATTCATAGTAAACTTCTCACGCCACTGCACAAACTCATGAGACCCTCTGTGATAGAACATCTAACAGACCCTGGAAACACAGAGGAGGAAGCAGGACAGTCATAGCAAAGGTTCCTGAAGCCAGGGAAGGGAGAAAATGTGGGAAAGAGACTCAGAATAACTTCACTTTAATTACACTAGGTATAAGTTGATCTGGGGAATTGCTTTGGCAGGCTTTCAAGTTCCTGCTGGCCATAAAGATTATTCCAGAAATCAAAGTGGTTCTTGTTTCATGAGTTTTCCACCCTCAAAAGGCTGGACACCTGGAAGACTGTCTCCGTGGGTGTTCATCTTTGAACTGCCTGACTCATAGGATTACACCACTGTTCTAGCAATATTGGACTGTTTTTTTTTTATTATGGTCTTATCCCCTATTTGAATCTGCCAGCTGCTGATGAAGCTGTTCAACTCTTTCTAAGTGAAATCTGTCAATTCTGTGGATTGCCTTATTGTGTCATCTCTGACTTAGGTTCAAAATTTACAGTGCAGTTCATAATAGATAATACTGTTAGAAACTTTGGTGATGGAGTTACATCTTACCATTGCTTGCCATCCTCAGTCTGAAAGTCAGAGTGAACCATGTCACCACAGAATAATATTTGCTGTATTATGTGACATATCAGCAGGAAGTTGGGTTGACCAGCTGTCCTTCACTGAGTGCAATATTCAACATGTCTCTACATAAGAGATAGGTTTTTAAGCTGACAATCAGAGGCTTTGGCAGCTGTCTCAAACCCAAAGTGATTGTTTTCCAAGCATGATTCTCACAACATTTTCTTTAGCAAGACTTAATGTGGTAGATAAAATGGGGTTATAAGAATTCCAGCGACTAAACTACTTTTTATTCAGAACCAATGTATTAATTAGAGTGAAACTTTCTGAACCTCTTTCTAACAATGTTCTGATGACCTGGCAAGGAAGCAGTTCCCTTCACTGATAACAGGAAGGTCTGTAGTTGGATTTTACATCACTCTGCAGATTTTACATTACTTTTGAATTTCTATCAGTCTGGGAGCCAACTTTTACATTAATTTGTGCTTATTCCTTGCCTTGGTGCCTGCTGTTGAACAGCTGTATAAGAACTGTGCTCTGTTCATGCTGTCATAAGGAATCAATTTACACAATCAAAGCAATATTGCATGTCCTATGCAAACTATGCATATATGTATATGTATATGTATACACATACAGTGTGTGTGCGTGTGCGCGCACGCATATATATATAAGGGTTGTAGAAAAGGGGTTGTCCATCAGGAACTTACCTTATCCTGAATCGATGTCAGAAGATGAGCCTAGTATTCATAGGATGTCTCAGAGTCATAGCTCAAATTAACCTTATCTTTGGACCTTCTGTATACATCCTGTCTTCCGTTGTTCTCTGCTACTGTCGGAACTTCCTCTCTAACCTTTGGAATGCCTACTTCTTTTCCTCATATGATCAAAGGACGGGGAAATATGAGATGGCACATATCATTGACTTGTGGCTTCAAAATCAGATTTTAGCATTTGAGTGAGAGGAAGGGATATTGTCAAAACAGGAATCCTGGGAGGATACCATAGATGTTCATGCCTGCATATTCTTTTGTCACTATTGTGTCCATTGCTGATACCTGACTAAACAATATAGTGTTTGAACAAGGAGTGAAAGAAGTTTTCAGTGTCCATCTCTGATTGAGAGGAGACGAGTAGAAGGAGTGAAGGTCAAGTGCCATAGCTTGCCAATCACCTAAAGATTAAGCCATGGTCTACAACTTAATCTTTACCTTAGTAGATTCTGAGCCAGGTTTATAAAACCTAAATCCTAAAGAACAACACCACCATCCAGTGAACAGATGTGCAAAACTGCAAGGCTGGCTCTTTGGGAGTAAGACTGACAAGCTGTGGCTTAATCATGTGATTAATCATGTATCTGAGTGCAGCTTGGCAGCCTAGAACATAAATAGCTATGTATCTTACTAAGCATATTGTTAGAATATTTGTAAGCTTTCTTGTTATCATTCCATGCCCTAGTCTTAGAATGACTGGAACTTTTGATTTCTGATCCTCTGCCAGTCACATCTCCAGCCAGATTTCCCCCATTTAACCAAGTACCATCAGCTGCTACTTGAGATGCTCTTGCTTATTCCTTGTGGATTGATTATGCTGTAGATTAGAGATGCCGGATAGTACCCCTCACTTTACCCAGAACAGGCATATTTTGTGATATTATAATTTAAAAACATTTGTAAGAAACAAAAATTTATCTTTTTTGAGTTGGCTTTGAGTTGTTTTGACTGATCTGTACTTGTAAGATATCAATTTCAGTGTATCAATTATCCGGACCATAATGTAGATAATTTTAAATGGTCATTTGAATTTGAATTTTTATTAGTCTCAGTTTGGTTACCTGTCTGATAACCTAGCATAGATAAGTAACTTTCAGACCAGTGGATGTATACTTGAAATTTTAAGAATTTCATAGCTGTCACAGGAAGGGTTAACACATCATGGAATGGCTGCTGTTATGGTCATGACCAATTACAAAATAATCTTTTACCAGAAGGCAAACTGGTAAGGTTCTTCTCCATCACCCCAGTTTAACCTTTCCCCCCTTTTTTCTGGACTGAAGAATTATTTCCAAATGAAACAATCATTCAGAATGTCTCAATACATTCCATAGTGATATCAGAGTAAATCAGGCATTGGCATGAAGCAGGAAATGAAATGAACTTCTTTTTAGCAGGTGCCAGATGATCTTCCAGTTGGACTGTTCATACATCTCTGATTATTGAGACAACACTTAAACAAAGTACATTTCATCCAGGAATGCCTGAAATGTTGAGTGTTTGTTGACCTCCTACTTGGAGAGTATCCTAATAATGCATGTACAGAAGCCTCATGAAGGAGGCCTGGTGATTTCCTCTTAAGAAAAGCTGCATTCCCTTTCCCCATCTTGACTGGGAGCTTTGAGAACCAAGGATCTAAACCTGCACGATTCTGGCAGTCTGAAAGAACTGATCAGGTTCTACAGAATGCAATTTCTGTAACCATGTTGTGTGCTTTAAGATGAATACAGATGGGTGTTGTAATAAAATACCATTTCAGATGCTAACCCTGCCCAGTACATAAAAGTAAGAGTTATATCTTGATAATGTAAAGAGTAGGATAATCATTAGTAGGATGTTGTATAGGTCCTTTTCTTTCATAAAAGTTACATGGCAAACAGATTTTGTTCCGTGAACAAGAGGCAGCTTTTTTGACAGATGAGCATGTATTATTTAAAATGGATGAGGAAACCCTGCAGTAGAAATTAATTGTTTGGATAGGCTCAGTATGCCTAACAATTCTGGGCAAAATAATCCTCATCTGGTAGTTTGATCCCACAGTACTTTAGAATGGACTTGACAGGTGGCGGGGAGGGGGCGGGATATGGCAAAATTAGTATAATTTTGTCTGAGCAAAATTTTTTGTGGAGCACAGAAGACATCTTTAAAATGTGGAATGATTTTGGAAAAGTCGGATATGATAAATATGGAAAAGTAGCCAAACAACCTTGGCATTTCTTGTTCTTTTGGACTGAGGTTTTTGATTTGGGAAAACACTTCTGGCCATCAACTTCAATTTGCTTAGAAATGTGAACAAGCACTTTAGCAGTATATAAGATCAATATTTCTAGATTGGAACATGGATGTATATGCACTTGAAGGATCCTTTAAAACACACAAGCAGTAGATAAATTCATTCATGTACCCAAACAGAAATTTAGAAAGAATTCAAAATAGTTACAATTTAGAAAATTCTTATTGTACAATAGCTTTTAACTCATTAAAATCAAACTTCTCTCAGGCTGATTCTCATATAAACACCCCCCCCACACCAAACCTCATTATATTCTTCTGATGAAAACTCTTTGTAAAGGCATTTGTTGTGGCTCAAAATAATAGAGTATCTTGAACTTACAAAGCTGGTAGTGATCACTTGGGTACTGGGGGCGCATAGCTATAATTTTAAGCTTCTAATTGTAGTTGAGAAAAGGTTTTCAATTCATCGTCAGAAACCTATACACTGTGCCAGAATAAGGCAGTTAATAAAATTTAAAAGCCTTACTGATGTGCACAGTTTCTGTGGAACAAACTTTAAAAACAAAGCTTTAAATATTTACAGCGAAATAAGCATTTTTTAAAGTGAACACTATTTTAAGGCTTTTCTTTTTAGAAAATATTTACTTAAATGTATATTAGAGGACAGAGGATTGACAAAATATAACCATGATTTTACGCTAACAAACTGCCATGCAACACACATCTTGAATAATGAGGAAATAAATATACATGTCTAGTCTGTCTAATGCATGTCAAACAATTACAGCCTGGCTTATATTTTCTTCCCTTTTTAAATCTCTATATTTGGCAGCAGTGATTTATTCTTGATGTTTCCTCTTAAATAATCCAGTGGATACAGAAATCTAGTCTGTGACAACTTGAGGTACTAAACACTTCTGTCTTGCTTCATTGTCTTCAAAAGTGATGGCCTTGTTTCTCTTAGGCTCAATCCATGAGTTGTGTATAACAGCACTATTTGGAATTGGGTCCGCCTCCACAATTGAAACAACTCGTTTTTTCATTTTACTTTTCAGAACTTTCTGAAATTTCTGTCTGGTGAAGGCATACAGTAGAGGGTGAAAGATGGTAGTTCCATATGCCATGACTAGAAAACACAGTCTCAACTTTACCAAAAGGTCACTTGGGCCCAAACATAAAATGATAGTGTTTAAAACTGTGATTGGTGTCCAACAGAGAAGAAAAGTTGAAATGATTAACAGCGACATTCGGAAGACTCTCTTCTGTCTTTCCCGTCGTTCACGATGCCGCTTTACAGCCCGCCGTAGAGCAATTATAACAGAAACAGAAGTCCTAACACCAAAGACTACATTTCTCCCTCCGCTGCCTTGTGATGCGTCAGTCGTTTCCTGTTGTGTAGCCAAGGAAATGGTCTTCTTTTTGGCTTTCTTCTTCTGTCCTGTGGAAAATCTTGTGCCTATTCGGATATTAAGCGCCTGCAGTATTTTGCTGTATGTAATAAGCATCACTACGACAGTGAAGAAGAAGATGGGAATTTGTACCAAAAGATGATAGTACATGCCCAGTTCTGTGTGGTATTCATTGGCACTGACACACAGAAGCGTCTTATTTTCCCAAGTGTTGGCACTGTGAAAACTGAAGAAGTTTACTTCAATAAATGGAATCAAGAATGAGAAAAAAGAAACAATCCAGATTGATGTCATGAGTATTACAGCCCTTCCCATAGTCAAGATCCGATTTGCAGGTTTCACAGAGATATCGTATCGGTCCAAAGTGATTGCAAAGACGTTGATTGCAGTGGAAACGCTGGCAAAGGACACACAAGCCTCATGGAAGCAGCAGATCAGTGCAGAATTATTCTCCAGCGGGAGCAGAAGAATAACGATGGTCAGAGGAATACATCCCACACAAATTATTACATCAAGAACATGAAGGTTCATTGTAATAATATTACTGACAGAGTTGATTAAATTGGATTTCATACAATAAAGTACTAATACAGTGAGGTTGCTGCCAAGTCCTAGAACAATTTCTAGCATCAGAAATCCAGTGAGAGAAACTTGAAAGCTTAATGGGTAAGACAGTGGCTGGTACATATTGGGGTCAACGTCACTGATTGCATCTCGAACTGTAATGTTAGATTCAGACGGCATGTTGGCTTCTGGGAAGGAAGAGAAACACATCCTTTTCTTCGAAGTTTGTTTTGCTCTGAAAGAAGAGAGAGAAGATATGAAGCTGTTTGATTTGGGACACACTTTTTTTTTTGCTTATCTGCAGAACAATAATTTATTTAGTTCCACCAGCAGATATACATTGTTACTTGGTTTCAGGAATTAGAGGTTGTACAAAAGAAATACTACTTCTTTTTAAAAAAAAACACGATAAGGACAACATTTGTGGTGCACATTAAATGCATGCTTAGCTTTGGATTACGAAGGAGGTGGTTATACATGTGCAAGAAATAAAGATTCTTCTTTTTTCCTCTGGATGAAAACTGTATCATGATTTTTAAAATTGCCTGGAACCCTTTTGATTAAAAATCAGGGTAAAATGTTTAAATAAATGCTTTTATAAAATGCTGTAATTTTTAAAATTGGAATTATAACCATAAGCCTTCCTTTTCATTAATAGCTCCATTTTCTCCAGTACTGGGAAATTACCTGCTTTTAGTATACATTTTAGTGTATTACAATGCATATAATTGTAAATGTATGTGTGTATATAATGCTACAGTCAAGTATAAGTAATTTAAATAAGTGTTATAGATACCTGATGCATGGTCATTCTGTTTTATGTTATTGCTGTATAGTATAAATGTACTATATTCCTTAGTGTATTCCCTTCTAGGAGATTTTTAATTGCTAGCAGAGAGTGCTTTTATATTGTCAAATTATGGAGTTGCATGAAGCAAGAGAATGTAATCATAACGTATTTTGTTACCTAATTAGGCGAGAAGGCATGTTTACAATTGTGGGGCTATTGTTGACAGAGTGAAGTAGGTGAGATATATTTGTCTACTTGTTCTAAAGTATAATATAAAAGTCTAAATCATAATTTCACGAAATAATAATTGCAACTTTAGAGCTTATGCTATGACCACAGCCTCAGCATTTTATGATAACAGTATGAAATATTTCTATCAGATGCCTGACGATGTACTGCTACTGATCGGTTAACCTTTTCTAATACGCTCAGCATACTACTGGGGCAGTCTAATCCTTATTTACTTTTAGGTCCCACTAAAATGAGAGGGGCTTACTCCAAAAAAAGTGTGTGTAGGATTGCAGAATGAGAATTTAACTTACTTGCCATAGGCGTTTCGTGCCATCATTGTTCAAACAATAACATTAACATCTGTTCAGTTAAAATAAACCAAAGAAATTATAAATTTGAATTTGTTCATCTGAAATTATCACTAAATATTAAGAGGTCTTTCTTAAAGACAGCGATTTCTCACTGTTGTAACTTTGGATATGAAAATAAAGAGAAAATAGCCATGACCGTCACCCCTTAGTGAGGGCTTTGTCACAAGTACTTTCAGCAGCCACGCTAAATGCCCTGAGAATTACTTTCTTTTGCCCTGGTTAACAAGAAAGTGAGAAAGAGTCAGGTGGGTAAAGATGAAGCAAGCTCTAACTTAGCCTATCTTGCAAGAAGAAGCTGCAGGAGCATGCAGAGTGAAATCTTACAAAAATGGAATATTTTCCATGTGCCAACTCTTTAACAGAAGATTAAACATCAACTTGTATCAGTCAGACGTTCAGTTAAACAAAAGCAGGAATGTCATGGGAGGAGGGGATTAAAATGAAATGTATCTCCAGGACTCTGCTCTGTTCTTTGGTAAATGTTAAGCAGAGGTTGCGTGCAGAAGCTTCTGACCTACCTGATTTTGGTTGCCTCAAGGGCCTTGCAGCTCACTATAGCAGCTTGTCATAATTTCATACATGGTGTCGCTGATGGATTTTGACAGGCGTTTTCACTTGGCAACACAGAAATGACTGCGATCTGTTTCCTGCCTTGTAGAATATTTTAGTTTTCTTTCTGTTCCAGCACATCAGCAGCAGTTTAAAAAACACCACCAGCACAGAACACCCCCAAAGACTTAATTGCCTGGTAAAGTTCTACCGACCAGATTCTGGTGTAGACACGTTAATTTACTGTTTCAAGCAGCCAGTGGGGATAGCAGCACCTTTGAAAGTGGTTCATCGTTTGTTATCCTTGGGGGGGGAGGTGGGGTTGGCACCATTTTTTAAAAATTCCCTGAAGTAGCATAAAGCATAAATTGACACCACCTGATCGGCTTCAAAGATCTATTCTGATGTCCCCCCATAACAGTTTTAAATTGGTTTTGAGAGTCTTTCTGCTCACTAGACTGCAGTTAATGGTTGTATAACAGAAATCAATGCTGTAAATATTAATACAGGTTCTGCATTTTCCTTAAAAGCCATGGACCATGTCAGCTGGTATATCCTAATCGTAGTTTCCATAAACTTTAGTCCTTGTAAGCAAGTGACCCAAGTAACATGTTCAGAGATATTAAATTAATTTGGAATTGCTTTTAGCTTGCTGGTTTTCCTTTTGGGGAAATTTTATTTTACTGTTTCTTCATTCATCGGCTGTATGATTTTCCACTATAATTCCATTTGTAGGAGGTGTTCACAATGGTACGTTAGCAATAAGCCGTTATATTAATACTTCCATTTGAACAGGTACTGCTCCATATGCCATGTATGCTATTGCACTATCCATCATGCAAGGTGTAGTTTAGGTCTCCACGCCTTTGCTCTTTTGAAGTCTGTAGTAGAAGCATATCTTGAAACTTGTAGGACCAGTGCTATTAAGATTCCCAGGTAGCTGTCTTGTTCATGTGGTCGGCAACCAAGCTGAAGTGAATGATGAAAACCTTTGGGAGAAACAAAAAGTTAAAAATAGAGGTTCAAGACTAATTTGAAGAAAGGGATCAATGACAATATTATCTCCTACCACTCATGAATGCCATGTGAACAATACGCAGTGCCTTTTTGGGGGGTTGGGTGGGAAGTTTGCAACATTAAGAAGACTGAAGTATTTCCAAATATGGTTCATTCTCCCCCTCTACGGATCTCCTCGGTTTGATCCTTTAAATTGGATGTATTTAAAGATGGCATTGAAAACAGAGGATTGTAGCAGTAAGAAGGGTGTAATCGACTCTTAATGGATTTGTAATTACAGTGCTATGAAAGGTACCTTTTAACAAAACACTTGTGATCATGTAAAAGGCTCAGTAGCCTCACAGAATTTTTAACTAGCCTATTTTGCACATACCTTTTGAATTCCTTACTGTAAATAAACTTGCTTACGTTACACTTATTCAGACATACCTTCAGTAACTAAGCATTTACACCAACAAACAACCTTATTTTTCCTATCAAGCAGCTGAGGATTTGCCATCTAACCCACCTTCCACAAAGAACTAGCTGTTTATGGATGATTGGAATTTATTAGTGATACATGTGGTTGTCCAATAATTTTACGATGGCCTTGATGAAAGCCCCTTCTAACTGTCGTAAGAAATAGCAGCTAGAACTCAAGCTGCACTATCTCTGAAGAGCGTTTTGGCAAAAATAGAGTAATCTTCCTTATTTTCTACAGTCCCAAATGAAACAGGTATCTTGTAAAATTGACAATGGAATGTTAACATTATGGGTGTCATCAAACATAACAAGAAGTCAAGCCCGAATTTTAAGCTGAACCTGTAATCCTTCCCCCTCCACAAACCTCTTACCTTGGATGCTGCTGAGGCTCTGGATTGTAATAAGGAATGTACCTTACCTCTAGTGAGGACTGAGTGAATTCCCGAAGATGGTACAGCGGCTCCAGGTTGGAGGGATTCATTTTGGTGCTGTTTTGTTTTGTTTTTTTCACTTGTTAGCAGAGTACAGGGGAGGAGAGTAAAAAGCATCTGTCCGAAATATGGCCTTAGTGGAAATTGGTGTTGGTGCTGGGCTATTGTTTCAGCATTTTGTTCATGCCTACAGCACGTAAGGCTGTTCTTAGAGCCTGCTGCAGTCTCCCACTTCCTACCGTAGAATCAATAAGCATCTGCAAATGCATAATGAAAGTAATTTAACATACTGAAAGCTTCTCGTCTCCAGAGACGACACAGGCTCAGTCGTTTGGAAGAAGGGGCAGTTTTGCTGCTTAGAAAAGCTCATTCGGGAAGCTTGTGCAGAATGACAAGCTACCCCGTCTCTTCCCTTCACTGCAGAGAGATGCAGTGCATTTACTATTTTTGATTGGTCAGTGATGCTGGGCTTAAACTGTGCTTCATGAATATGGGAGTGAATTTTATTTCTTCTCTGTTTTAGAGGGGGAATTCTCCTTTAAAGGGCTTCCTAAAAAGGGATTGGTACACGATGCCTGGAGCATATTAAAAGATGGGTTTTGGCTTTATTGCTTTGTGCAGGATCTTTTTCTGGGCTGCAACAGGGCTGCGTGAGTGACACAAGATCCGCTCCAGTAAGGGGGAGCAGGTGGAATATGCACCCCTATTATATAGCATATATTTAAACAGTTGTATCGCTTCTACACTCAGTCTCTTTCAGGATCTTTGTTATGCAGATGCTTCTGATGGAAATTCACCCTCTGCAGTTGATGACAGTTTTAGCAAGTCAGGTCAGCTTTGGTGCCTCCTCTGAACAATTTATCTTCATAATTAAGAGTACAGAGTTAGATTTTTGTATGGAATGCTCATATGACATTTACACTATTAGTAAGAAAAAAGTCATTATTTTAATTAATATATCCTGTTAGTGGGAGAGTGGGTCCACAAACTTTGGTTTGCACTGAGAAATGCCTTGAACTTGAACTTTGTATGACTGTTTATTTCTCTTTTGGTAGGAGCCATTGAATGATGTACTTACGCCTGGATTCTCTTTTTTAATCTCTTACCTGTGCATATCTTTTTTCTTATTCCTTTTAATTTTTTTGCGTGTCCACTTAAACTATTTTCCTTATTTATCAATACAATACTTGATAATTTATATGCTCTGCAATGGTTGAGCAAATAATGCAAAGCACCCTTCTGGATCCATTCCTCAAAGCTGCGAGGCAACTGCTGAAAGGCTTGGTGTGGCTGCTTTGTGGTTCTAACCGAGACCTCCTGGGCACAGACGTTCTGCTGATGCAGCTGGGGAAATGTCTTGTTGAATGATTTGCAGAGCCCTAATTATCAATAAAGCAAGGAGTGGGACGTACATTTAGGTCTCAGTTGAATCAGGATATGCTGTTAGCTCTAGATGATGAATAATATTTGGCAGTTGCCTGTTTAAGAATCCATTAATCTAAAATTATGTCTTGTTAATAGTTGCTTGTCAATGACGGTTGCACTGTAATGAGCTCATTAGCAAAGCAGAAACATACTATCAGTTTTTAACTGGTGGTTGGATGGATGTGGACATGTTATTCTGATACACATGTAAGTAAGTGTCTTCTCTGGATTAAAGCCAGAACTGCTAGAAAAACAGATAATTTTGCAGGAGCTGTGTTGGTTACCAGTAGGATTCCGGGTACACTTCAAAGTGCTGCTCAGTATCTATAAAGCCCTTGATGGCTCATGTCCTTATCTATAAGACCATCTTTTCTGACAAGAGCCTGCTCATCCTATGCATTCCACCTGGGATAGTGTGTCTGTGGTTCCTTTTCTCTGAGAGGTCAGGGGAATGGAGTCATGGGGATAGGGTTGTTGTTGTTTTTTTTGTGTGGCCATCCTGACCCTATAGAAGACTCTCCCCCCAAATCTGGATGGCCCTCTCCTAGTCATCATTTTGGAGAAAGATGAAGACAGTCTCCTCCTGCTAGACTTCTGGGTAGGATGTTGCCCAGTAATTGTTTAATTTAATGTTGATCTTATGTTTATGGGTCATTTTTATGCCATTTTTATCTTTCTATGCTGTTTTATATTGATTACTGTGAACTTGCCATAGTCTGTGATTGAGACAGTATATAAATAATGTAAATAAATAGTTAAATATTAACTGCCCAAAAGATATCCCTTTTTTCAATAAGGTGAAATGAACTCAGGGACCACTCTTAATGTAGTGGTTAAAAGCAGCTGCTTGTTCATAAAATTATTTCATGTGGCCTTCGGTTTGGAACACTGGCTAAAGCATTGGTGGTGATGGTTGCTTTTCTTGGCACTTGTCCTGCATGGTTGTTTTTGCACTGCGCTGATTAGGGCTGAGAGGGTGTGACTGGCCCAAGATCACCCAGCCGGATTGCATGCCTAAGGGACAACTAGGACCTGGGTCTTCCTGCTCCCAGTCCAGCACCTTAATCACTACACTATACTACACTGGCTCTCAGTGAAAGCATTGGTAACCTGACCAAATATATACTTGCTGTCAATCATGTGTTTTCTAGATGAGATAACATGTTTTAGGCATTATATTTGGTTGACAGAGTACTTAGCAGTTATGAACAGTCTTGGAGCTTCTGAATATTTCTAAAGCCCAGTACAACTGCAGTGGCCGTAAGTGAGCATGTACCGTGCCCATTTTTCTGAATTGTGTTTTCATTAAAGGCATTTTGCCAGGTGAAAAAGAAATGTACTCTACTGACATGCATGATTATAGGTCTCTTAAAAATATTTAGTATCCATATTTTGATGAAATTGCCCCCAAGTAGCCTCTCTCTGTTGTCCAATCCCAGGTAACTTCTTGGTTTGCTGAGCCTGTGGGTGATGAAGTGATGGGAGCAATGCCTAGAGCGCGAGTGGTCAAGAAGTGGATCTGACTGAGCACAAGTATGTGCCCACATTCAGGCCTACTCCATGTCTTCTGGAAGCTGCTCAAAATACAGCCCTTTGAGAGAGCATTTGGGCCTAGATTCCATCTTGGTTGGGGTATAGTTTGGTTTGGATAATCTACTCCATGTTTTCATTAGTTTGTGGACCTTTTATTGTATACTTTTTATATATTGTACGTTGTTTCTTATGTATCTTATTTTTAAATTGCCAAGAGTCCTTGGAATTTGGTGAATCCAGGTTTAAATGCAGAAAAATGTATTTAAATGCCTAAAATAAAATATAACAGTTATAGATTATATTACAAAGGAAACCAATAATGTTCACATGCAATTATGCGAATATCAAATATGTAATATATGGACTTCTTTATTGATAGATTGATTCTTTATAAAGGCAAGCTAAATTTCAGTTTTAATTTTTTCCCATCAAGTTCATGGACTTCCAGAAATCTATCCATGGACCCCAGTTAAGAATTCTGCTCTAGACCTCTCACTGGGCAGCAGAAACAAGCTGAGAACTTTACTTCTATTTAATAAAATAAAGCAAAGCAAAGTGAAATAAATTTTGTCTTAGAGTTTCTGAGGACTGAAAGGGGCATTGGGTCACTCATCACACTAGACTAAGGTCCTCAAGCTTTTTAGAGGATAGGACAGCACTTGGCATGACAGGGTCATGTCCTAAAACATTGGTGGGACCCAGACCAAAAGTGAGTTTAATTCCATTTAACTTTCATGCAAGAAAAAAAAAGTATATAGCTATAAAGATTATTCCTCATGTATTTAATGATTTCTACATTCTGTTACATTAGACCAGTGTTTCTCAACCTTGGCCACTTGAAGATATGTGGACTTCAACTCCCAACATTTGCCAGCCAGCCATGGTGGCTGGCGAATTCTGGGAGTTGAAATCTACACATCATGTGGCCAAGGTTGAGAAACACTGCATTAGACAGTGTAATTTGGCCACAGGCTCTGGGTGGATGTAACCTGGGCTTTGAGTACCTGCCAGATGTGTCTTTCTCCACTAGCCAGAATAAGCAAGTATGGTATCCTGGTTTATTTCCAGGAGTTAAATCAGAGTGGAACCTTACAGTGGAAAACTATTAGGGACTAGCCCAAAGATAACAGTTTTTCTAGCCATTTTATTAACTAACAAATACCATCTGTGTGTGTGGCCTCTGCAATTATTTAGGTCTGTTTCATAAGGTGCTTCAATATAAACTAAAATTGGAGATAATTTTTTTGGTCCTTTCCTTTCTGTCCCCTGAGTTTCATAGCTGGGGTTCTTCATTTGGTGATCATGTTTCCTAAATGTTAACAGTTTTCCTGAAAGTGTCAGATGACATCCTGTATTTACTCTTAGCAAGCAGAATACCTGGTTTATGTGTTGTGTTGTGATAATTGCCCTTTCCCTCCAATTATTCTACATCTGATATCTTGTGATTACTCCTTTGGTAAATTCAGTGAGTTACTGACTAACAGATATATTCTTTCTGATCAACTTCTAGTATGTAATCTTCACAATATCGGCCAGAAGATTTAAATGAATATCTATGAGTTTCATCTAGTTCTTCATTTTGTTCTTCATATTGACTTGCTTCATTCAGAATCCAGACTGCGTTTGAACGTTAGCAGTGGTGTGTTGCTTGGTTTAGATTACAGTTTGTCCAGTTTGGATGCAACTGTAAATTGTACTTTGTTTTTAAATGGGAAATGGAGCATTGGGCTCATTTATGTAGTACAAAATCATCACCTGGCATTACCGCTGAGCCATTTTATTCTTGTCCCCTCTTGTCCCTTTTCATATGTGTAGGCAGCACCTCTTCTTTTTCTCCTCCAGGAGGATGGAGGACAAGTGGAGTAGCATCTCATACTTTTATTTACTTACTTACTTACTTACTTATTTAATTCAAATTTTGTTACTGCCCATCTCCCCCAAAAGAGGGGAGAACTGAAAATGTGTAGTTGGCCAAGCAGAGTGAGATCTTGTAATTTAATTCGCCTGCTTGATATTGAGAGGTGGGTGTGGAATTTTGTATATGCATGCATTTGCAGCACACTTTTTCAATGATTTCTTGTTCCTTTGCCCATTAAAAAATCAAAATCGATATTAGTATGCATATTGAAAGCAAGGTTCTGTATTTGAAACAGGAACTTGATGCTCAAGTGCTATATACATTTTAAAGGGACAATTCAATGTGACTTTTCAGCAGTCCTGAATCATTATTACTTTTCATTTCCAAAGTTGACCTTGAGTTGTAATACTGGCTCTTCACTTTTTTCAAGTCATGCATGATTGCCAAACCTCTATCATGGCCCAATTTAGTCATCTTTTTTTACAAAGACAAAATGTCTCTTAAGGACCTGTACAGTAGCCCAAGAAATTAGGACATTGGCATTCACATTTAATGTGTTTTTCTAATGAGATTTAATATAAAACTAACCTTTATTTCACAGATGTACATTGAACTGGTGTTTTAAATAAGCTATCCATCATGGAACCAAAGTTTATTGCTTCATGATTATCATTTCAGACTTAGGATAATATATATGAAGTCAGGATTTCCAATAGTAGTTTCAGGGTTGCGTTACTGTACATAAAAACTTATGTGAAAAAAGGGGGACTAAACCCCTGTTCTAGGCATACTATATATATATATAAGACATTTTAATGTGGGAGCTCCTTAGATCATGGGGTGGGGGGAGTTGCCACCAAGTTCTCTTAAGATGGGTCTGCTGAAAGACCTTTGCAGGACATAATCAGATGAAACTTCCGTGAAAGGAAAAGGTTTAATGTAGATATTTAATTATTCAGTAAAGGCTTGTTTTGCAATTTAATTTTTTCCCTTCTCATGTCTTAAACTGTCTCATTTCTCCTTTTCTTATCTGACCATTTTTAAGAATGATCTCAATTTTCTCACATAATACTAAGCTTGTTTTACCATGTTTTTTTGAATGAGGCTCAGTGACTATATTCATTCACCATGCTAAGCCAGAAGTCCTTGTTTATAAACTATACTGACTGTGTTTACACAATACAAAGGCCAGACGTTGTCGTTTAATGCTAATATGTCAAGCCACCCATGGTAATAAAATGAGATGATGTGAAGAATATTTTTCTGAATAAATTCCATGCTGGATGAATTTGTGAACTGTTGTGTTTCTAGGCAATATATAAATGCTATATCTCTATAGTGTGGCTTCCAGGGATTTAGGATACATATTTGTAAAACAGCATTATACTTCAAGGAGAAGACTTTGTTTTACAGGCTTCTGTGCCTGTTTTGTGTTCCCTATAAACATTTCCACTGACTATTGTTCTATTGCCACAAGTGAATTACTGAATACTACTGTTACTGAAGACATCTCCCAACTAGTATTTAGGTTTTCCAGTATTATATATTAACAGTTTCCGTTATTGCAGAATACATTTGGCCTCTGCAGATGTTCCCAACAAGTATAATGTGATTGGTGAATTTGCTAATAGTTATGAAACCACTTGATGTTTGGGATGATTATTTTTAAATATTAGAAATCTAGGTGAAAATAAAAATACAGGTGCAGCAATCTTTTGCCTTTCCCTGATGTATTTATGTGACCAGTGTGGCTTCAATACCAGCATATCTGAAACTCAGAAAAAAAAAATTGAATTACCCAACAGTGGAAGTAGATGTATATGCCATTTAATCTGCAGTGCATCATATTTGTGCTTTAATCCAATTAAAGAAAATTGTAACTCAGCAGTTGACAGCACCTGGTTGACTTGGGTTTGCAAGCTAAGCAAGGTCGTGCTTAGTTAGGACTTAGATACGGAAATATCTGGGCTGTAGGCTAGACTGAGTAGACAAAGTCATCTTGGAAGAAGCAAACCACCACTGTAGTGTTGTCAGGAAAACTGCATGGTTGTTTCACAGAGTCAGCAGAAGTCAAACAACTTGAGAGCACCCTTCCATTTAAACTCCTTTTGTATGAGCCTTGGTCATTATTAATTTTAGTTGGAATGGACCATAGGGTTCTATTGCAAAATAGATCAGAATGTTCCAGCATTATCTATATATACTATGAGAAACTGGCCCTTTGTGATAATCTTTTTTTGAAAATAGGAATTTTTATTAAAAATTACAATTGCAACAATACAAACTAATACAAACTAAAAATATAAAAGAATAAAAAGAAAAAAATAGAAAGAAAAAATAAATGAAAGAAAAAGATATAAAGAAATGACTTCCCCCTTCATCACAAGTATAAACAATTTTAGTAACTTATCACCTTTTCTTAAAATACAACAAATAATCTCTTCATCCTACATCCCATCTCTTATTTATATAACATCCTTAAAGCCTTGTCATTTCAGGCCTGATGTCAACAAAACTCCATTAAGGGTTACCAGAGATAACAACATGTCTATATTAACCTTGATCAAATAAACCAACTTTATGTTCCTTCCTTTTACTTTTAACAATCATACTCTCGAGTCTCTTCAAATAATGACCTAGAACTTGGGTTTCTTTTCAATTTGTCTTTGTCCCTTTTCACAAAATGCTTCAAAGCTTTAACAAGCCTCTTTTGTAAATCCGATATAGGAAAATTCTCCAGGTCACTCTTTTGGTTTGTTATTTGTATATCCCTTTTAATTATTAAAACCTCAGCTAGTTTCTTTTGTATGTCCAGTGTAGCATCTTTTTCCATATCATTCTTGTAGCCTGTCATTTTTAAATCCACTTTCAGATCAGTCTCAATTTTGTCCAGTAAAACTTGTTCCTCTTCCACAACATCTTTTAAACACTATCTATAGAGATAGACACTCTTAAAATTAACTTCTGGGTCCATTGTTCAAAAATATTATTCAGTATGTCCATTGTTAAAATACAGTAGACTCTCAGTTAACCCATGGGGATTGGTAGATGCCAGATAAATGTAGTTTCTGGTTGCTTGAGAGTTACTATTAAACCCTAATAACCACTAGATGGCAGCAGATACAGATTATTATTATTTTTTTTGCTGGTTGCTTGAGAGTGCCGGTTTTTTTTTTTTCTGGCTGCTAGAGAGTGCGGTTTGATTTTTCTGCTGGTTGCTTGAGAGTGCCGGTTTCTTGAGTTCTGGTTAACTGAGAGTCTACTGTATTTTGCTTCATTCTATATTAGTCAAATTTAAGGGTTCTTTAGTTGTAATCTTTAATTCCTTCTAGTTCCCTCTAGTGTCCAACCTTCAAAGTCCCATCCTATCATTTTTTTTTTAAAGAGTTCAAAAGAAAAGCATTTTCCCACAGGAAAGATTCTTATAATTAATTCCAAAATCTTATTTCCAATCCATCTGGACCCTTAGTCTGTTTGTAACTTTCCAGAATCAAAGTTCTAATCACCTTTTTGCTGTTTATTCCAAAAATAAAAAATAAAAATAAATTATCCTTAAACTTGTATTTAAAACTTCTTTCACTATGGATTGAAGGAAACCACCCAGTGTTTTCAGACTTGTTGATTCAAAGGTTCCTGATAGCTGAAAAGCAGTTGACAAGAAATTTCCAAAAGTGATTAGAAAAGGAAGTATGTGAACCCAGTGTCTTTTTAAAGGCACCAACTATGGTTTGAGCAAGATGGCTATTCCCTTGTCTCCCAGAGCTCTAAACCTGCCAAAGACCACTGTCTTGCTTGCCTTAAATGGGTGGCATATAACTGGGGCCATGTAATTGATAGATAGAAATACTAAGCTTTAAATTTTGCAAAGAAGTGGGATTTATTTCATCCTATGGATTCAGAGGAAGTAGATCAGGTGTTGGGCAGTATGAACTATGGACTGGACCATGCCCCATTTGGCTGTTTTTGGGAAGCCAGTGGGGGCAGAATTGGCTAGATCAGATAGGTGTTCAATGCCTCATTGGGAGAAAGTGTGATGCTGCCTGTCTTGAGAGAGGTGCCACCCTCTTGAAGAGGCTCTCCCTAGATCTGATTGTGTTGGAGAAATCTCATCTAGTCTCTAACCTCCCATTCATAGGAAAGGTTGTGAAGGAGATTTTCTTGTTCTTTTCATTTGGGGTTGGGAACATAGCATGGGACAGAAGGCCCTTTGGTCATATCATAGGTAAACTATGTTAGAGCCTGGATATGAGGAATACGCCCCTTCCTGGTCCTTTTAGATTTCTTTGTGGCCTTCAGTAACCACCAATCATGGTATCTTTCTGGGCTATCTGTGAAGGTTGGGAGTTGGGGGCACTGTGATAGGGTAGTTTCACTCCTTGAGTGGGTGGCTCCAGATAGTATTGGTGCAGGAAGCAAGATGCCACGGGGTGGCTCTCTCCACCCAATTATGTGAAATTCTTGTGAGAGATCATCTGTTGGTTCATGATGAAGTACAACCAGTACTCTTGTGATACCCAGACATACATTTCTACCCAGGCTGAGCTCATTCTGTGGTGACCTGGAGCATAGGGGCTGTAAGGAACTGGATGGGGACAAAGAAGCTGAAGTTGAATCCCAGCAAAACCAAGCTGCTGTTTGTCCAAAAAACATCTAGTATTCTATGTGCTGCAATGGTGACTCTATTTGGGGCAGCACTCCCACTGAAGTAGAAGCTCTGAGTTGGGTATGCTCCTAAACTCAAACCTACTAGACAGACTGTGGCTCTGGAGGCTTTGCTCATCTTTGGCTAGTGCACCAGTTGCAGTCTTTTCTGGAGAAGGAGGACTTAAAAGACAGTCTTTGGCCCTTGTCATGATCATTGCGTGACCATTGGCCTGCCTTTGAAGACTAGTCAGAAGGTGCAGCTGATACAAAATGCAATAGCTTGTTTGTTGACAGATGAGCGCCTCTTCTCATACATGACACAGGTGCTGTGGATCTGCATTGGCTACTGGTAGGCTTCCAGATTCAGTTCAGAGTGCTGGTTTTGCTCTAAAAATTTTATGTGGCTTGGCATCTGCTACCTGCATTACTGACTGTCTCAGGCTGAGTCTACTATGCAAGTCCTGAATAGGGATTTAGAGGGTTCTCCCCACAGGAGATTTGGTGGAGAGCAAGAGATTTCTGCTTTTCTGTTATGGTAACTAACATATGAAATAGTCTCCCCCTGGATTTTCAGGAAGGCTGTTAAAACTAAGCTGTTCAAAAGGGCCTGTGAGGGTTAAGACTATTGCATTTGGGACACCTAGTAATTATAAGATTTGTGTTTTTAGTAGTATACTTTTATTAATTAATTAATGATTGATTGATTAATAATTCATTAATCGTCCTTTTAATGAATTAATTATTGGTTGTTGTAAATGTTATTTTTAAGTGTAAACCACTGTAAGTCCTTTGGGAGTAGAGCAAATAGATAAAGCATTATTTGTGCAGAAGCTTCAATAAAATCCTTTTCTGGACTGAGTATGTGGCTATGTTGTGATTTTTCAAGACTAAGCATGTAGTTAAGTTATAATGCTTTTCTTTAATATCCTTGAGAATATATTTTATCATGTCTGTATGTATTCATTTTAAAGGGGTAGAAACCTGACACTCCAGAGATAATGAAATCATGTGTACTTGTGCTGTCTAGTTCTTCATTTTGGTTCCAAAAAGTTGCCTTGGAGTGTATAGGAGTGTGAATGCAGCATCTGGCAGTGTCTCATTAAAGCAGCCATGCCTTGAAGGTGTTCCCATACACTTCAAAACAACTTACTAGAATTGAATCTGAAGCATTACGTAGCTCTAATGTACATACAGATAGTCCTCGCTTAACAACCCTAATTGGGACCGGAATTTATATCGCTAAGCAAAGCTGTTGTTAGCCAAAACACTATGTGGCTGAGCTGCTTAGCAATGGCAGTTCCGATAGTCCTGGTTGCAGTCATTAGGTGAGGACTGTGCCGTCACTAGGTGAGGACCTCATGCTTCTCTTTCCCTGCGTGAATCGCCGGCTCCACCCCACTGCCTCCTCTCCAGCAAGGCCCGGCAAGCTCCCTTCCACAGACGAGGTTCTGCTGCCCTGCCATGCTTGCCTCCGCTTCAACTCCACCCACCTACCTACCTCCCCCATCTCTGCCCTTTTGGCCTCCCTGCACCCCCAGCCACCTCCCTTTGCCCCAGCTGACCTTCACCACTTTCTTCCTGCCGCTGCTGGCCTGGGAGCCAGGTGCTGGGCAAGGGCGCGGCCCTGGGGCGAGTGTGGCAGAGTGGCGGAGCCTTGTCTGCAGAAGGGAGCTTGCTGGGCCTGGCCAGGGAGGAGGAAGTGGAATGGGGCCGGCAGGGCAGGTGGTGGTTTCCTGGGCAAATGTGGCGGCAGGGGAAGTTGAAGTGCACAGTGTGGTTGTAAATGTGGGCCAATTGTGAAGTGCCCGAATTTTGATCATGTGACCACAGGATTGCTGCAATGGCTGTAACTTTGAGGACTACCACTTGTTCAGTACAGTTACAACTCTGAACGGTCACTGAACGAATGGTGATTAAGTGAGGACTACCTGTATATGATAATTTTGTTTGGTGAACAAAACCATGTATGAGATGGTCCTAAAAGATGTCTTACTTGATTTGCTTTTTGCCCCCTTTGTTCTGTTTAAACTTAATGTTGCAGTTCCATTTAGGAATCAGCAGTTGAACTGGATGCAGTCTTCCTCTTACTCCTAAATTCCCCAGCATCATTTTACCAAGTCCAATATTACATAAGACAGTTACCAAACTGGGTTAAAATGAATGCTCATAAATCCTTAATGATGGACTCAGGGGCATGATTTGTCTAGCAGTTGTTATGCTAGAGAGGAGAGAGTGAAGAGGAAGCATGTTGTAAGTATGGTGGGATCACAGGACTGATAGGGAAGATTTGATAATGAGTCCCTCCCTTGTTACAACCACAAGTTTTAAGGCAAACTAAAGACAAAATCTGTAAGATTTGTGTAGCACATATCTTATGAGATGCTAATTGAAAAATAAAATGGATTTGTTGCCTACATATTATCTTTCTTCGTTACCTTTATTCTTGGAAAGCAGCTAACAAAAAGCAATGGTCCTTCAGTTTTTGCAGAATAGAGGTTCACAGGAATATTTCCTGGTGCAACACAAATGCCTTTTGTCAACAGCTTTGGTTGCTCTGGGCCAGCAGAATTACTGGATCTAAAAATGGACATACAAGAGGAACTGACAGATTATGCCATTCGGACAACCATATAATTAGTTTCACTTAATAGTTGTAGATTGCTACACAGATGGACAACTAGTAGTGGTGGATTTCGCCCTTGAGAGTTGCAGCCTTTGGGAGAATCTATTATTTTACTACAGATCTGTTGGGTGGGGGGGAAGTAACAGTGTTAAATATAAAAGAATAACTTAATTGTTGTAAGTGCATTTAGTTTGCTGTTTAAATTTTATGTATTCTTTGTCTGCTTGACTTCAGATTACTGTAAAAATGGGCCCTTAGCAGGATAGTACAGATTCTTTAAAATGAAAATGGATAATTGAAGAATGCGTATATAGAAAGATACAGGAATAACAAACAAAGATGCATCAGTAAAAACAGAACAGAGCATTTGCAAGAGTAACAGCTGTGCCATGGCTTAGATTGAATTTGTGTTGGCAATACATTAGAAATAAATCTTCTAGCACATTGTACCTTAATGTAGTTTGCCTTTTCAAGATGAGTTCAGGACTTCCTAAAGGTTTTTCATTTCTCCTCTTGTTTTAGAATGTTGTATTTGCAATGGTAGCATTATAAATACTTAAAAATGCATCATAAATTATAAAAAGCATATTCTGTCCATACTGTTAAATGACAATCGTTGTGCATTACTAATATTCCAGGATACCCATTTATATATAGTCATGAGAGAGTATGGTTTGGTCTAATGTTGATTTGGATTAATGTTAAACCCATTATGAGAACAAGCATTCCATCTTCTTCCTACAATAGAGGAAAGTTTGTGTTTCCTTATATTTTTGAGCATAGTTTTGCTACATCATCAAAGCAGGACATCCTAGGGGTATACATAAAATGGATCATTCGGTTGGATTATTTTAGGTTGATTGCAATTTGCTGGAACATTCATGATTTATCAGAACAGAAGATGGGTGTACTGGCCACCTCATTTGCCTATAACTTGTATGATGACCAGGAAACAATTGTTAGAATGGAATATGGAGCAATTGTGCGCTACGGTTGTATACTGTCTCCTTATTTCACATACACAGAATATATGATGAGAATGCTGGACTAGAACAAATAGGAATTAAAATTGCTGAGAGAAACTTACATTAGATATGCTGATGTATTTTGATGGCTGGAAGCAAGAAAGACCGAAGGAATCTCTTGTTGAAGGTGAGAGAAGACAAGGCAAAAGCTGGTCTGCTGCTCAATATTAAAAACAAAGCAAACAAAACTAAGATTATGCTAGTGCCAACCCAATGCAAATAGGTGGAGAAGCTGAAGTAGTATCAGACTATCTTGCTAGGCTCAGAAATTCATACGAATGTTGACTGTTGCTGTGGCATAGAGTCATATCTGAAACTTGGGAGAAATACTATGACAGTTATAAAATTGTAGAGATGTCACATTAACCCCAGATATATATTGACATACATACATACATACATACGGCTTTCCCAGTTTTAACATATGGCTGTGAAACCTGGACCATATGAAAGACCAAACAAATGATTCAGTGTTAGATGAAGTAATACCAGACTGCTTGCTGGAAGCCCTAATAATTCAGCCAAAACTTAAATGCTTCGAATACATAATATAAAAGCAAGAGTCATTGGAGTCTGTCTTTTTTTCCCAAATGTCTTCAATTTCTTAAAGCATCACTCTGATGCTCCAAGGAATTGAAGACATTTGGGGAAAAAGACAAACTGAAGGAAGGTGGCCTGAAACTATCACTGAAGACACGGGCTTGGACTTACAGGAACTTGAAAGAGTAGTTGTTGACCGACAGTCTTGGTGTACTTGGTGTACTTAAATCAGGTAGGTCACAAGCTGTTGGAAGCAAATAAAACAACAACAAAAACAGTGTTGTCAAAGGTGTATCTTGAGCTTTGAAAAAACAGGTATTAGTAAACTTAGGATAAAGATAAGATCCCATGACGGGAGAAGCTACTGGGAAAAGAAGCTCAAGAAGAGGGCAAGTTGCTAAAGAAAGAAATATTACAAGCACAATTGCAAACAATTCTGTAGAGGAGGAAAAATAGATAATAGAAGAAACAGATGAGGTCACAGAAAAAGCTTAGTGAAGATCCAAAAGCAAAAACGGCTATGTGTAGAGAATGAGAAAAAGGCCAGGTAGAATTACAGAATTACAGAATAATGCAGACAGGTATTCTGTAACTGTGAAGCTACTGTCAGAAAAAGCTCAGAAAATGCTGAAGATAGCAAAGCATGCCAAGAATAACAAGAGGGCTTCCTTAGTTAACTTCAGAACGAAATGAAATGAAGTTAAAAAATGCGCCAGCTGTTCAGTGAAGGTACCAAAATGCTAACAAGTAACACTGAAAAGGCAAAGCTACTCCTTTTTCTCCAACAAAGAAAGTATGTGTTTCATCAGGAAATTGTGCAGAGGAAGAGGCAAGATTAAAACTTGGGATTGATGGAATCATGATCAGGAATATCTCTTTGAATTAATTTACATCTCCAGGACCAAATGAATTGTACTGTCACTCCCATCAAAGTAAAATTGGCTTCTAGTCCATTAATTCATGCAAATGGGAGAAAGAATGTAAAGCTTGATTTCACAATAAATAGGTTTTGCATTTGATTCACAGCAGTCATTGAAATTCTTTCCTGAGGGCTTTTTCAAATTTCCTACAATAATCAACTTCCTGGAGCTTTCGTGTTCCTTCAAAATCTATTCTTGCAGTTTCTTGACGAGCCAACTATTAGACATCTGACACCTTGGGTGCTGAAAGAACTAGGTGATAATCTGATTGAACACTTATGTATTAGCTTTTGAGAAATCCTGAAGAACTGGTGAAGTGCTAAATGACTGGGGAAGAGCAAATATCCCTGTTTTCAAAAACAAAAAGAGAAGATCTGCCCAGCAGTCAAGCTTACATCAATACTTGGGAAGATTCTGTGTTATAAAGAGATTGATCTATTAGCACCTTGGAAACAATATAGTAATTAGCAGAAGATATTAGCAGAACTAACGTCTTTGGACCATTAAACTGGTGCCTGTGGGAGAAATGAAAGATGTTAGTGAAAATAAAGATGTGAATCTTCCGGATGCTAGTCCTGCCACCTTAGTTATATGGATCTAAACATGGACAGTTAAAAGCAAATCTAAACAAACTTCATCTTTTCCTAATGTGTTCATGGAGTATACTGGGTGCCTCTCTACAAAACACTCTAAAGCAGTGTTTCTCAACCTTGGCATCTTTAAGATGCCAGAATTCTGGGTGTTGAAGTCCACATATCTTAAAGTTGGTCTAAAGAATATATCTTAAACGTATATCTTAAAGACTGGTCTAAAGAATGATACCATTAGACTGAAATGGAGTGAATAACCTACAACTGAAGATGAACTACATATTTACATCTTTTAATTGGGTAAGTTTCCTAATACATTATGGAGATGCTGTAGATATAATGTATCTTTACTTTAGCAGAACATATTTTTATTAATGATTTAGATGGTGGAGGGAATGCTTCTCAAAGATAAGAAAATTGGATGGGATAGCTAATATATTAAAAACAGATAATATGCAAAATGATATAGTACTTGCAGTTTAGAGAAGTGGGCTTTAAGTCACAGAATAAAATTCAACAGAGACAAGTGCAATGTCTTTTCTTTACTTGAGAAACAAAAAAATATGGGTTGGGAATATGTAATTTAGTAATGGTACTGATGGAAAAGGTCTTGGAATAGTGGTTGATTGTATCAGCCATTGGTGTGATGTGGCTGCAAAAAAGTCAAATGCAGCATCAACAGAAGAATAATTTCCAAATCATAGGAAATAATAGTTCCGCTTTATTCAGCTTTATCAGACCCCACCTTAAGTATTGTGTCCAGTTTTGCAGACCATGTTTGCAGAAGGAGTCAGGCAAATTGGTATATAATAGCAGGCTTCTAATAATGAAAGGATACCATCTAGAGGAAGGTCCTCTTCTTTCTCATTCCAGAGGGTAGGATTCAGGATAATGGATTTAAATTCCAGGAGGGCAGATTCTGATTGAATATATGGAAAAAATGTCCTAACAGTAACAGAAGACTTGCTCTTTGTCTTGCTATAGCAATGCCTATTAGAAGATACAGGGTCTGATCCATACATATTAATGTCTGTTGCTTTATTATGTATGTTGGCCATGGTTCAACTGTTTATATGTTATTTCTCTGGTCTTTGTTAAATAAATAAATAAATAGATAGTTTGATGGTGGAACCAAGGCTTCCCTTCCTTGGATGTATTTGGGTAGAGGCTAGATCAGTGTTTCTCAACCTTGGCAACTTGAAGATATGTGCGCTTCATCTCCCAGAATTCCCCAACCAGCAAGGCTGGCTGGGAATTCTGGGAGCTGAAGTTCACACATCTTCAAGCTGCCAACATTGAAAAACACTGGGCTAGATTGTCTAGATTGGGTAGAGGCTAGATTGTCTAGGATGCTTTAATTTGGATTTCTTTTCAGAGCAAGAGATTGGACTTGATGGCCTAATTGGGCACTTGCAACTTCATAATTTATGATTGTATTACTCACATAATTCCTTGTGTGATTGTTCGCTTTACTCAAAAAGTAGATTCAAGGACTTAAATATTTTCCCTTCCTTCTTTCCTGGTAGAGGAATAGAACACTGGAGATTAGCTGTGCCAAACCAGTGCACCAGTAATAGGATCCAGTGAATTCAGCAGGAATGATCACTCAGTAATCAGTGAAACAATGCAGAAAAACCAAGAGGAAGGACCATTTCATGAGAAGATAACTCTTCCTGTCACTGGTGAATTTTGGAAATTTAGGGTCAAGCCAGTTTCCTTGGCTCCAGTTTGGAGCAGTAATAGAGAGAGAGAGAAAATTCTGGCCTCTGTCGCTCTCTCTCTGTCTAAATATCTGTCCCCTTGGGGGAGGGGGGAAATTGCAGACAGCAAATGCCAACTGTGAATCAAAATGTGCTTTTTTGAAATCTTACCCAGCACAAATTTATGACACTCATTTAGAAAAGATGCTGTTTTCTCTTAGTCTCCTCTCACCTCCTCAAATCGTGATTTATGTCTGGTTTCCATACCAAAATTGCTTTTCTAAAGAGCAAGGGTATTATCAAAGGAAGGAGCCATGCTATGTCATGTTAGTTTTCAGTCTTGGAGTATTATGGGAAAACATTCATTGAAACAAGTATTATTCTGTTACAGTACAGTAGAGCAAGGCATGACCTTAGTGATTTATCTGAAAATGTTTATCCTTGCCAAAATAATAAATTATGCATCAGTTTGTAAGTTAATTTAGATCCTTGCTGTAGCCTAGCTTGTCTGTCATGATTGCTATGGGATTTTTTTCATTTAAAATTCTAAATAACTAGATCTTCACTTATTTTTCAAGGTGCCAGAAAAAGACTATTCATCCCTTATCTCTTTATGTACATGTGTATACTGACTATATACAATGCACATTGGTAAAGCAAATAGCTTTATTTGTCCATTGTTTGTTGATGCGTATGTTTACATAATCTTCTGCTGTTCCTGACTGAAATCACTACTTACCCCATATGCTCTTTTTTACCACCTGTTTTTCCCAAGCACCCATTGAATAAATAAGCTGATCCCACTTACTCATCAAAACAACTGAATTGCATTAATTAGCAGTTTTGGGCTAAAATCAAACTACTGCACTTAGACTTGCTTATGAGTAGCTCTTAAATCTCATTACTAATTTCATTACTTGTGCAGAATCCTCAGAACCCTGTGGATAGTACTTATTGTCCCACAGAATTCATGGTTATTATCTATATGAATAGCTTGCTCAAGACTGTATTTAAGTGGGCATCTTTTTTCTTAACAAAAAAAAATAATCTCTCTTGGAGAATATCAGAGATCAAATGTGAAAAGCATTTTCTTTTGGGGGGGAGTCTTTCTATTTTAAGTTTACTGCCATGGAATCGTGCTCTGCAGAGAATTCTAGGTCATGCTCAGAATAATTCACATAAAATTACAGTTGCAACTTTGGTTGTTGTTTCTTGTATAACAAGGATGACAGAAAGCAACAGTAAATTATCTTCTAGGTTTCTGCACATTATTCTATTTCCTCCCAAATTTAAGTTGCAGGATAATAAGATCTGTGCTATAATATGTATCTAAAACATGGACCTATCCATACCTTGGACCTTCCAAAATTGACAATATTGCCTTTTACTGTCATGTCATTTCAAGACAGGAAACAAGAAATAATTAATAATTACCACAAGAGGATTTTGTGAAAAAATTGAAAGGCACATTTATTACCTGATTCCAAGAACTGCTGACAATTGAAAAATACCAATCGAAGCAAGTATTTGCAGCTCAGGGTTGAACTGTGGAGTCCTTGGTGCTCTCTGAGCCTTGTTGTTTTCTTGCAGACGTTTCATTGCCAGACTAGGCAACATCTTCAGTGCAAAGAGGGAGTGGAACTTGCTCTCTTTTTATATACCGTGGCTTGTCCTGCTTGGCAATGAAACATCTGCAAGAAATCAACAAGGCTCAGAGAGCACCAGGGACTCCACAATTGAAAAATAACTGGAGATCTAAAAATTGTGAAATTCTTTGTATTTAGCATTCAATTTTTTTAATATAAAGGCAGATTTTTCCTAATTTTTATTTCATTAAATTTATTTATTTATATTTCAAATTTCATCACCGCCCATCTCACTCAAAGAGTGACTCTGGGCAGTTTACAATAAAACTAAGATGACTGCAGATTAAAATACAATAAAGACAATGTTGAATGCCTAGATTTTAAAGAGCTTTCATAGTATTTGAGATCTCATTTACTTTATTTTCTGTTTCAGTATGATTTTTCTTTGCAGAGCCAGTTTGGTGTAGTAGTTAAGGCATCAGGCTAGAAACCAGGAGACTGAGAGTTCTAGTCCCGCCTTAGGCACGAAGCCAGCTGGGTGACCTTGGGCCAATCACTTTCTCTCAGCCCTAGGAAAGAGGCAATGGCAAACCACTTCTGAAAAACCTTGCCAAGAAAACTGGAAGGACTTGTCCAGGCAGTCTCTGAGAATCAGACACAATTGAACGGGGGGGAAAAAAAGATTTTTCTTTAACTTTAAGCAGTAATTTTAGCCCAAAAAAGAATGTTTTTGTTTTTGTTTTTTGCATTAGAATAGTGGTATAATATCCTCTTGGTGAATATTCCTTCCTTCCTGTGAAATAGTGTGTTTAATGCATAGCAACATTAATTGAGTAGTATATTTGGAACTGAAATGAAAAGGAGAATTAGAATTTTCTCCACTAGCAGGTTGGCAGCATCAAGTGATAGATAATCCCATCATGCAGATAAATAAGAAAATAGTTTGATCATTCTCAAAACAGATGGGTGCCATTTTTTTGCTTCAATTCCAACTTAACTGTTTTTTCGTTCTATCTGTGCTCCCTGCTCCCTGAGTGAAGTAGCTTTTTGCTTCTGTATTACCTCATAATTTTTTACCACACTGGCCAATACTCATTTCAGTGCAATCTTGTATAGGTTTTTGAGAAGTAAGCCCCATGGGATCCATTGGAACATAGTCAAAAACAGTCCCATCAAAACTATGAGCGTACTGTTTGTGGAAAATATTGGGGATAGAAAATATGACTGTCCAGTGCCAGATTGTCAAACAGTGCAGTCTGTTTTCTGTATAAGCTATCCACGATAATATTAGGAACTGGTTGCTTTGTTTAAGAAATATTTCATGGGATTGTTAAATATCTCAGTTTTAATTACTATTTTATGCTGCGTTGATTCATTCCTCTATTCCAATTATTTACTTGTAATCCAGAATTAATGAAAAAAAAATGATTTATCTCTTTTAGAGCCCCAATTCCTCATCCAGTTCCTCACAAACAGCTAGCTGGCCTTAGCTGATCTAGAGAGATAAACAAGATCAGCCCCAGTTAGTATGTGGATGGGAACCGCTTAGGAATTGCGGAGTTGTAGGCTAAATTGGGAATTCAGAACATTCCGAAGGAAGGCAATGACAATCCACTTCAGTATATGCTAAGAAAACAACATAGATGTCCAAGTAAATCACAGGAGTTGAGTTCAACCCTAATTCTACTTTACCTTTTTTTCACTACTTCAATCTTAATAATTTCATTTGGAGATTTTCCTGATTTTAGTCCACTATTTTATGGTACCAGCAGAAAAAATATCTAAAAATGGTTTTAAGATAGTGTAGTATATCGATTGCAAGTCTGATATTACTTGTTTTCATACAAGTTTGCCTACTCTTATAAACTCCAATGAGAAAAGGATCAGTTTAGAAATCTTGAGCCTGGCCGATACTACAGGCAGTCCTCGTTTAGTGACCACAATTGGGACCAGCAACTAGGTTGTTAAGCAAAATGGTCACTAAGTGAAAAATCATGTGACCGTGACTGTGCTTACAATTGTACTTCAGCTTTCCTTTGCTTTACAGCATCAGAAGGATATGACCTCAAACAATCAGGTGAGCCCAAACAGTGGGGAAGTTTTCCAGAACTCGATTCACAAAGGAGTCAGGTAAAAGGGCAAATCTTATAGCCCTTTTCCCCCGCTTCCCTGTGCTTTGGAATGCTCACCCAGCACTGGGATAATCAGCAACAAAAGAATTGATGTTTGTATTTACATTCATTGGAGAGGAAGGGATTACAAGAGAGTAAGCGGGCACACAGTGGGGAATACACATCAAAAGAAATATGCTAGTGCCGGCTGCTTATCTAGCCCACTTGGGGCTGTGAGCCATCAGCCCCTTAGGAGGCAAACTAAAGCCTTTAGTGTTAAACTGATTAGGGTCTTGTCAATTTCAGGCAGCAGCTGCCAGCTGGCTAATTAAGGTCACAAAACTATGCTTGTTAACTTGGGGTTAGCACCTTTGAGGGAAGCCCTGCACTGGGAGAAAAGCAGCTCAGGAAGAGATTGCTTGTTTAAGCAGTCTCTCCACTCTGCAAGGAGGGGGGAAAAAACAAAAAAAAAACAGGTCAGGCACAGGACAACACATCTTAACTGATTGTAATGGCAAACACATGACTGAGAGAGAGACACTGTGAAGGTTGTAAATGTGGGCATTGGTCACAAAGTTACCGCTTCATCACCGTCATAAGTGCGAACAGTTGCTGTCCGAGGCAATTCCTAAACGAGGACTACCTGGATTTTAAATCTTTGTTTGGTTCTAAATATGTATATTAGTGTTATCCAACTTAAGCAGTATGAGTAGGTTTTTGTATTTTCTGCTTATAGCTTTATGGGTAGATTATATACAGCAGCCTCTTATAGTTTCTAGATACATTTCCTTGCTCTGCTTCAACATTTCTATGAATGGCGATAGAAAGATTGCTTCTCTAGTGGAGTTTCTCTAATATTTCTGCTCGGCAAGGAGCTTTGTTAAGTTCTAAATAATATCCACTTGCCACCTGCAGTTTGGCATAAAAGGCTTTGGTGGGGTGCTTTGTTTACCATTCTTTTTAAATGTTCTTGAGAGATTTGAGTGGGAACACAGAATGGGCAGGAGTTATTAGAGGTAATAGAGATCGTTAGATTATCAGGAGGAGGGAACAGCTGAAGTCAAAAATGATATACTGTATACAGTTCAGGGTCTGTGTACTGAACTTAGCTTTGTTTTATTACAATCGGTTATTTAGACTGCTACGTAGTCTGCTATTATTCAGTTTATTATTTTGTTCCATTCATCCCTCCGCCTCTTATTTTTAGGATGTATATCCCTTAAGCCAGGGGTTCTCAAGCAAATTTGGGCAGTTACTTGGCTGCCCAGAGTCACTGGTTTGAAATGGACAGCTATATAAATTGAATGAATGAATGAATAAATAAACAACATACGTTTTATTAATGGGAGGGTCACAAATTTATTTATTGTTTTAATGGGTTGTGGGATGGCAAAGTTTGAGAACGCTTCTGAAATTTTTTGCAGCTTATTTCCCTGTGTCTCCATTTTAATCCTTCAGAAGCATTATTGCCAAAAATGTAATGCCTATCTGGCATAAAATTGTTGCTAGATGGGATTATAGCTATAAGTGAAGTCAAAGAGGTAGGAGTTGACACTGGATTTGAAGATTCACATGGAATAAGTGAAACTACTTTAAATTAAGTCAGTCTGGTTCAGTGCCTCAGATAAGGGATTTTTTTTAGCCGTGTGGTGCCTGACATCTGATGTGTACAAAATATGTCTACCGAATATGGCATTGCAGATGTTCAGGCATGCCTGAATGACTCTGGTGTTCACCTTGACCCAAAATCATATTTATTCCATAAAATATATCTATATACCATCTTCAAATGAAATATAACAATGTAAAAACATATTAAAAATATAATACACAAACTAATTAAGACTCTACTTTGATCATGACTTTTATGGTGCTATATGATTTTGTATGACAATTATTGATGTTCACTTTTGTTCTTTATCTTGAAGAGTTACTTCAATAGTGGATTACAAATCTTTTACATAAAGAAATGCAGGCCCATACTGGGCTGTATCTCTTATAGACAGACTAGGTAGTTTAGGAAAACAGTAGAATCTGTTGAACTGTTCTATAAAGCGCAGTAGGAAATGCTTTATCATGGAGTTGCAGTTCAGTTAAATCAATTCACTTGTTTAACAGCAGTTAGTATTATGAACTGGTTAACCTGTAGAGCAGCAGTGATTTTTAAATTAATACCTCCTCCTATTAAATGGCTGGTTTTGACTTTGAATGTAGAATGTGGAAGATAACATTTCTTCCACATTGCACATTCAGTAGTTATTTCTTCTGGTTTTTTTCACAAATGTTTTAATAAATTAAAATGTTCTTTATCTGGAAGGATAAAGATCAGAAATGATCCCTTTTTCATAGGAAACCCTCCTAATAATTCAACTATATGGAACATTCCTTTGGTCACAGAAAAAAATTTAAATGGCTAAAGGTGATATCATGGCAGCTTTGCACTATTATAGAATTCTTAAATCTGATTTTCCTCACTTTTTCTAGAGATTGAATCTGTGATCCTGTATTTTGTACTCCGGAGATACCCAACAATTGAGAAATAGCTTTTCAAGGGCCATAGGATTGCAGAATTGATGAGGAAGGATGGTGAAGATTTGGAGTTAAAACTTGCACAAGTTGAAATGCTTTCTACTCATGCAGAGCCACCATTGGCTATAACAAATTGTTTGTATGTCATTGACAGCGTGGTCTTTCTGATTTTGCTTGACATTTCCCCTAGTCTTTGGCAGCTTGTCAGTGTATAAAACAAAAGTATATTTACCTTAAATGTTTGAGGAAAACCTAGACAGTTGCCAGATTAGAAAACATTTTTACAAAACTACTTGATGTATAGATATTTGCTTTAACTTCAGCAAAGTCTGTTGCATAATTAGCTTTGAAGCTTGCTTTAAAATAGTGAGAAGTTAAAACAGCAATTTTCCTAGAAGGTTTCACAATCTGTTTAGTGTTAGTGAAATGGGAAACTTGAAATTTTTTTACATGTACACACACAAGCATGCCTCATACAAAAATATCTCTGTAGGTCATGGTCTCTTGCTTTACTCTCTAATAATCTTGAAACTGAAAAGATTCATCAAGTTGTTTGAAAAATGTAATTGTTTTATTTATATGTCTCCTAGTTAATAAGGCATTATCAATAAACAATTCATTTGAAGATTGGTTTATGAATATTGTCAGACTTTGGTACTTGATACTGATACTAGACTGGGAGGGGCTTCAGTAAATACATCTCTGCTATTACCTCCCCATCCATCATTTTCCTTATTTTTTTTAAAGTATTATTAGCATTTCTAGAATTCTAGCTCTTCAATGCCTACGGAAGTTTTTTGCGTAGAACTGGACATAGTTGGTGCTGACACATCTCAAATAATCATGAACTGAAACACTTTATTTTAAGTCGGCTGTAGTCCAGACAAAAGCCATCCATTTGGAACTTGAGTAGAATTGTCTGTTGAAGAAGCTCTTCAACCCCATTTTTCCTCCTGGTAGAAAGCAAAGGATATTATGGATCATAATTAATAAATCTTCACTTGTAATTCAGAAACTTGCTTTTGTATCATCTCTGGGATGGTACTGTGACTAAATATTCTTACCAACCTCCCCCCCCCCCATATTCCATGAACCTTATTCTCAAAGTTGCATGGTAAAAAATAGGTGACACTGCTTGTGCATGGGCCAAGCCAGATATTTTCAGCTCCCTCTTAGGGAAAGAAAATAATTTAATGACTCTACACTGTGTGCACAATTATTAGGCAAGTGAGTATTTTGACCATATCATCATTTTTATGCATATTTTCCACCTCCAAGCTCTATAAACCTGAATGCTTATTGGATATAAGCATATCAGGTGATGTGTATTTGTGTAATGACAGAGGGTGTGGCCTAAGGAGATCAAAACCCTATATCAAGGTGTGCATAATTATTAGGCAGCTTCTTTTCCTCAGGCAAAATGGGCCAAAAAAGAGATTTAACTGACTCTGAAAAGTCAAAAATTGTAAAAAGTCTTTCAGAGGGATGCAGCACTCTTGAAATTGCTAAGATATTGGGGCGTGACTACAGAACCATCAAACGTTTTGTGCAAATAGTCAACAGGGTCACAAGAAACGTGTTGAGAAAAAAAGATGCAAATTAACTGCCAAAGATTTGAGAAGAATCAAACGTGAAGCTACCAGGAACCCATTATCCTCCAGTGCTTTCATATTCCAGAACTGCAACCTACCTGGAGTTCCCAGAAGTACAAGGTGTTCAGCGCTCAGAGACATGGCCAAGGTAAGGAAGGCTGAAACTCGACCACCACTGAACAAGACACATAAGTTGAAATGGCAAGACTGGGCCAAGAAATATCTGAAGACAGATTTTTCAAAGGTTTTATGGACTGATGAGATGAGAGTGACTTTGAGGGACCAGATGGATGGGCCCGTGGCTGGATCAGTAACGGGCACAGAGCTCCACTTCGACTCAGACGCCAGCAAGGTGGAGGTGGGGTACTGGTATGGGCTAGTATGATTAAAGATGAGCTAGTTGGACCTTTTCGGGTTGAAGATGGATTCGAAATCAACTCCCAAACCTACTGCCAGTTTTTAGAAGACACTTTCTTCAAGAAGTGGTACAGGAAACAGTCTGCATCTTTCAAGAAGACCATGATGTTTATGCAGGACAATGCTCCATCACATGCATCAAAGTACTCCACTGCGTGGCTAGCCAGTAAAGGCCTCAAAGATGAAAGAATAATGACATGGCCCCCTTCCTCACCTGACCTAAACCCTATTGAGAACTTGTGGGCCCTTCTCAAACGGGAGATTTACGGTGAAGGAAAACAGTGTCTGGGAGGCTGTGGTTGCTGCTGCACAAAAAGTTGATCATCAACAGATCAAGAAACTGACAGAGTCCATGAATGGAAGGCTTATGACTGTTATTGCAAAGAAGGGTGGCTATATTGGTCACTGATTTTTTGTTTGAAATGTCAGAAATGTTTATTTGTAAATTTTGAGTTGTTTATTATTCTCACTTTAACAGATGAAAATAAACGAGTGAGATGGGGGAATTTTTGTTTTTCATTTAGTTGCATAATAATTCTGCACACTAATAGTTGCCCAATAATTGTGCACACATAGATATGCTCCTAAGAAAGCCAAAACCTCACTTTTACTTTCTTAAATATTCAGGTTTGAGGTTTATTAACATTTTGGATTGACCGAGAGTACCGTAGTTGTTCAATAATGAAATTCATCCTCAAAAATACAACTTGCCTAATAATTGTGCACGCAGTGTATTTTTATCTGGTTATCCAAGCCCTGCTTGAGGGTTTAGATGTTTTTGTATACTCTTTGCTTCAAAGCCAGATCCATCAAATGCTGGTTAAAAGGAGTGCTTTTGTGGGAGTGTTGAATTATATTTGTAAGATTAAGTGACATACCTCTACTGACATTTTCTGGCTCAACTTTCCATTGGCTGCTTTATTGTGTTGTCTCTCACTCCCTGTTGGCAACATCCATTACTGTTGCTAGGATGTACTCCTAGATGATGGGGTATGATACAATTAGTCCATAATTCCAAGAGATAGCCAAGTGGGAATATAAGGAAGGAAATATTAGAACAAATATTTGTTATGGAATATAGTTCCCTATTGTCTCATCATGCATAGTTTAAGAGTTCCAGTGTAACTTTACTATATAAAAATTGGTGTTTGAAAACACTGTGTTTAAATATTCATTGTTAGTCCAGAAGCCATATTCTCAATAGATGTTCAGAAATGCTCCTAAAGTACATCTTTCTCCACTATTAAGTTTCCCAAAATATTATGTTCTATTTTTTCCCCTGGAACATACTCAGCATCTTTAAAAGAGGGAACAATAAAGGAATAAGCTTGAGTAAATCCAAGGTTGCCACTAACCCAGAGAAATGCCACATTTATTGTTCCTGTTTGCTTTTTGTTCAGTTATCAGCTAACCATAGGACAAGACTGAATGCTTGAATGAAGCAAAAAAAAACCAACCTTTTGCCATATACTATTTTTAAATGTTTAAATTTCAGCTATCTTCATATCACAGCACTAAGGCAAGGCTGTGTTTTTTAAGCAGCCTGTTTTACAATGGAGAGTGAGGTAGGCTTAAAACCCCTCTAGTACCATTTGGCTTGGAAAGGACATAAGCATATGAGAGTTGGTTGCAATCAGATGGTATCCAAATTGAATGAATAAATAGTATGTGGGAAGAATTTTTGGACATTCCAAATTCCCATCTGTCTTGGACCTCAAGAGCAACTCTGAAAGTTGAACTCTGATAGTTCTTATAATTTATATTTCTCCTTTCCCTATAGCTTTGCCACTTCTTGTTTGTTTATTATTATTACTAGAATAGAAAGACATTATTGGAATTAGAATTAGATTAGAATGCCTAGTCTCCAACAAAACGTTTAGTGTTGAAAACCAGAATGCCTATTTCTGTCCTAACAGCCAGGAACCACGCTGAGACAAGGAACTAGTCTCTAATGTTTTATTGCTTGTACATAACAGGAATCCTAACAAACTGAAGAAGCGTGGGAAAAACCCAGAAATATATAAACCCCAAAGGTTAAGGCGGTCCCGATCTGTGTCTCTTTGAATGGCTGCCCAATTCCTCAGTGCTACGCATGCACTTAACAGTCTGGATGGGAGCCCCTGCTCGCCATCCTTACTCATGACAATTTCAGAAGTATTAATTGCTTTTATTGATAATGTTCATATTCTGATGAAAACTACTTTATGAGTATAAAAATGATTTAAAACATGATCATTAACTTCCTAGCTAATTCAAGTGTGCCTTATAATTACATGCTCATATAAAAGAAAGCTATTATATGATTTTCATATAATACTCTAGCTGCATTCACTTCTTAAAGTAATATTTTCCAATTGATTGCTTTAAACCATAATCTGGGACTATAGATGAACACTGAGAAATTTGATTTTCTTATGCTTATTAGAGGTGGTTTCTGGAATTTGTGCCAATAAGCTTCATACAAATGCATTTTAAAGAGTAAGATAATGTAAAATGTCAAATTTTAACCCCACATCCATGAACTTAATGACAACTTGGATTTGGCATAAAATTTGAAGTGCAAAGTATTTTATGTGGCAACTAGGAATAATTGTTTCAATTCTTACTCTTTTATTTTATGCATTCAGTTATCAAAAGAATTTGCAGAAATAGAACAGTATTCAGCTAATTTCATGTGCCCCACCCCATTATTTAGTTCTCCAAAGAATACTAGTCTATTTTTTTTCCCCTCCAGACTAGTTCTCTGGGAATCTGAGAGGAAAAAAAGAAGGGGTAGAATGTCACAGAGAGAAAAAGTGGTATATAATCCTGCTGTATTTCATATTCCATTATGGTTTAAGGCATTGTTTCTCAACCTTGGCAACGTTAAGATGTGTGGACTTCTATTCCCAGAATTCCCCAGCCAGCATGGCTGGCTGGGGAATTCTGGGAACTGAAGTCCACACATCTTAACGTTGCCAAGGTTGAGAAACACTGGTTTAAGGTATAATTCATCTCTTCAGTTCCACCACCATTATTGTGGCCCCAACTGGCTTGCTGCAGATCTGTCGCCTGTCATAAATAAATTGCAGCCCACTTCTAGATCACTTTAACTATTTGAGTTTAAGGCGTGTGATCAAGCAGGCATTATGCTAGTGGCATATGTAGTGATATATATTATTTTTGTAGAAATCCTAAATGCTGCAATTTTCATATTGTGGCTCTAGAAATGTAGTATCTGTTTCGTTAAGGGTGACCCAAATTTTAAAAATTTTACTACCAGGTGAAATATGTAGTATTAATATTATTCACATGTTAGGAAAGTACAGATGGAGTAACCTATTTATTTAATGGAAAATGTGAAGAATGCTATCTGTTGTTAAGATGCAAAGTAGCTGTGATATGATCGGTGTTGGATATTTTAATATTGAATAATAATTTTTCTTGCCCCTTCTAGAATAACTCAAGACAGCACATGCCTGTGTACATGAAAATGTGACATTATATAGTACCTAGAAAGTTTAATTTGTTTCACTGTTATTTTCAGAATTGTGGTAATTATCAACATTCTATTCTTTTTTATAGATTACCTTTCTCACGGAATAGATCTTTCTGGAATTGAAGTAATTGAAAATGAACTGCTTTTTATTGCAAGAGCTCGACTTGAAGTGGAAAATCAGGCTAAACGGCTGCTTGAACAAGGAATAGAGACTCAGGTAAAATGTCTTTTTGTTTCTTCTCTAAAGCAGATGAAAGGGTCAGTATAATTAATGATGAAATGAATGTTGAAAAGTTACATCTGAATGTGATTATGTGGATGATAACATAAAATATGGTATGTTGATCTAACATTGGATAAGTTTAAGTGATGTCATGAGCACTGATGGCGAGCAGGAGAGGGCCCCTATCCAGGGGGGAAAACGCATGCGTAGTACTGAGGAGTTAAGCAGCCATTCAGAGACACAGATCAGACCTGCCTTGACTTTGGGGTTTATCTGTCTGGGTTTTCCCCACGCTTCTTCAGTTTGTTAGGATTTTCTGTCTAATGTAGCAGTAATAAAGCACTAGAGACCTATTCCTTGTCTCAGCATGGTTCCTGGCTGTTAGGACAAGTGCCCAACAAAGGCTACGTGTTTGGCTTCCAGTAAAATAATGGAGCTGGAAAACATGCATTCTTCTTACCTGACGTTTGAAGGGATCAGTGCCAGAATATGTTTTTCCCGTCCTCTTCCATGCTTGTCTCAAATCATCAGCAAAGTCAATCTAAATTAGGTCAAGTAGGAGGAAAGAGGGCACAGATATATTTCAGTCCAATTACCAGCTAACAAACAGTTGATCAATAGTTTGTGAACCTTTTTCAGGGGCAGCTACTATGGGTAGACTGCACCAAAATATTATTTGTGTTCAAAAGTAAAAAAAAAAATGCACATGTAGTTTGTTGAACCTGACTCAAAATCCTTGCATAGCAACTTACTTAGGTCTGCATGTGCTGTATTGCCGACCGGGCAACAATTACTCTATAATTATTTTGATCAGATCTTGTTGAATTGTGTCCATTATTTCAGTAGTAGTGAGTTTTTTTTTAATATGAGATTGTGTTGCTTGCCCGATGCCTCCCTCCTTTCTCATCCAGGAGTAGGACTGGCATAGCAACTAGTTGTTACAGTATAAGAGATCTGCATGTGTTCAAGAGAATTAATGAATCCAAATTTTCAAGAACATTTCTAGGAATATAGACTAGATTATGTCATATGCAAAGCAGTATATTTACAATAGCATAATCTATTTGTTCTGTTGACACAATAATCCTATATGCCATCCTTGATGCTAGAGATATTTCTTTTAAAAAGAGAATTGGGAATAAAAGATCCTCTACTTTTAAATTAGGCTATTATACTCCGATCTATTGCAAATCAAATATAGATTTATTTTTATGCTTAATTTCCTTTAATTCAAGGGTGATTCAAATAATTTATTACTATGAAACATGTCTATATGTGATGCAAGATACAGTAAGAGCTGTCCTTTAAGAACTAAAGTGTGGGATTAATTATTGTCCATGAAATATCCTGTTGCATTTTAAATCAGGCAGGTAATGTTTATTACTTATATTAGATTTTGCAATGCAGAATGTAGTGCTTTCCCTCTGTTACTATCCGAGCCTATGATAAACAACCTCCCATTTTCAATAAATTGATTGATTTGTAATTCTCTTCTATTCTGATGTTAATAGTCAAGTTTAATCATACGTAGAATATAAACCATCATGAATACAGTCCTGATTTTTTCTAAGTACATAATTTATTATGTAACCTGAACATACCTCTCCTCCACAATTAGCCAACTTTTTTGGCTACGAAGTGTATAAATATCTGCATCCTTTTCTTGTACTGTGTCTGACCTTGCTTCACAATTTTTCGCTTTCTATTAGATGTTGAAGGCAACTGATGAGTGAAGTCCTAGAAAATTAATTGTGGATCATTTGAACATTTGGCAATCCTATTAGCCTCTACCTCAAAATAATCAAGGAATTATTAGTGTTCCTGCTTGCTATGCATGACCAATGGCTTGCTTTCAATCAACTGAAGGGTTGTTTGGAAGAACTTTATTAATGTATAATTGTATCTGGAATGAAAGGAAGATGAAAGTGTCAGGATGAAATGTTGCTGGGTTTGCTTCTCAGATGTGTTGATGAATGTAGCAGTAGATGATTTAGGAGACAAATCTGCTCTTCGCTATAGTCCTAAAAAATGCAGACTGTTTGGGACTGGGAGAGAGAGGCTCTGAGTGATGGAGAAGAAATGTCAGATAATGATTATTTCCCATTTGATATGAAATATTTACATATTTATTAATTTATTGGGCTTACATGCCTCTCCAATTGCTGACAACTCTGAGCAGCATACATATCTATCATCCGTAAATCAGGTCAAAAAATAGCACAATTGCAAATGCAAAAATCAAAGCACATTTACATATATAAACACTAGAAGTATCTAGTGCACTAAACACTGCATTAGACAAATACTCCAAAGATAGAAGAAGCAACATTAAAATGCCTGCCTTTTGGAATAGCAGAGTTGTAATGGCCTTCCTAAAAACCAATAGAGTAGGAACTATTCATATGTTCAGGAGAATGCTTTTCCACCAAAGGGGGGCAGTGGTTGAGAAGACTCATTTCCTTGATCCTTGTTGATGATATTCCCTGAGAGAAGTAATATGGAGAGAGCCTACATTACCAGATCTTATTGAACAGGCAGGTACAATTTGAAATAGGCTGACTTGAAGATAACCAGATCTTGAGCCATATAAGGTTTTAAAGGTGACAACCAGCACCTTGAACTGCACCCAGAAGAAAGCAATCAGTGCAGCTCTTAAGGTAGTAGTGTTATAGGAGTGAATTGAGATGCACATATGACTTCTTGAGATGCTGCATTCTGGACCAGCTATGGTTCTGAATGCTCTTCCAGGATTGCAGTATGCAGCACATGATACTATAACCCAAGCAAGAGATTACTATGATATGAGTGGCTATGATGAGAGCCTCCCAATCCAGGCGGATCTTAATTAGCACACAAGATGGAGCTGTGCGAAGGCCCTCCTTGCTACAGTTGTCACTTACTCACTGAGTAGGAGCCATGAAAAGGAGGAACTCCACATTATGAGCCACTTCTATATGGGGTACCATGATCTCATCCAGATCCAAACAGAATTTCCCTGGAAGTAGATGGCCTTCAAATCCAAAGCCACTTGCTGGGATTGAACCTAAACTTGTCCCTCTCTAACTAAACCCTAACTGCTTCCAGGAGAAGCACCTTGTTGACATAACCTGTTTCAGACAGGATCAAGATGTAAATGTGAGTGTCATCTGCATGTTGAATGATACCTAAACCCATGTTAATTCATGACCTCATTGAAACAGCTTCATGTAGGTGTTAAACAGAAGTGGGGAGAGTGTCGACCCTGCAGTACGTCACAGTGGAGGAGCCTAGGACTCAAACTCTCCTCCCCCACCACCAACTGAAACTGTCACTTTAGGAAGGAGGAGAACCATTGCAAAACAGTGCCCCTGTTCCCCTCCCTCAGAAGTGGTCCCAAAGGATACCGTAATCAATGGTATGGAAGGCTGCTAAGATCACACTCCCCCTCTCCCAGTCTCACCAGAGATCATCCACGATATTTATATGATTGCTGATTAATCTTTTTAGAGTATTTCGCCATGCAAATTTAACCGAGGCAGATCCTAGAATGGGCGGTGCATTTTAAGGCGATTAAACAAAGTGTACTTCTGTGATCCTAATAGATGGCATTGTTTAATCGAAAGAACCCAGAGCACACCAACCCTGCAGGATCAAATTGGCCAGGCAGATGCTATGAGAGACAGGCCCTTTGCCATGTAGGGCTTCATAGGTAGCAACCAGCACCTTGAATTGCACCCAGAAGCAAACTGGCAACCAGTGCAGCTTGCAAAGCAAAGGTGTTACAAGGGCATACTGAGGCATGCCCACTACTCATGCTGTCACATTCTGGTCCAGTTGAAGCTTCTGGGTGGTCTTCAAGGGCAGCCCCATGCAAAGCATGTTGCAATAGTCAAGCCATGAGGGGACCAGGGCATGAATGACTGTCTGAAGGGTCTCCCAATCTTTTTTTTTTTGCTAGATCTGCTAATAAAGTTAACAAATGTTGATGTCTTGTCTGCAATGGACTGGATTCAGCCACAGCTTCTGGTGGCTGTTCACATATCCACACAGAAATCCAAACAAATCCTTTATGTTAGCTTGCTGATAAGAAGATGAGAGTACAGCAGAATTTAGTTTCCTGTGTTCTCCCAGGAGAAGGAAGGGCTATTGTAATAACTAGCATCAGAGGTGGTGTCTTGAATTGAATTGGAGAAGAATTGGGAAGGAGAACTTGGGGAAAGAACTTGATAGAAGTGGGTAATGTCTGCAACTAAGATGGATCTAGACAATAATAGTTGCTGAAGATTGATGATTTAAGGAAAGCTCATAAATCGTTAAGATGGACTGGAGATTTGATATGCTGAAATTTAAAATTCAAACTTTATTATAGCCAGAAACCAGCATAGAAGAATACAATATAAAAAGTTAAAAAAAAAAATATTATGATGAAAAGGGGGAAACATAAGATAACAGGGTACAGTCAAAACTGCCACAGTAAGTACTAAAAACCAACATAATAATAAAAAATAAAAGCTATAGGAATATATAATAGGCAAACTAATCCTGAATAGTGATAGAATGGATAAAATCAAGATAAAACTAGAACCATTACAAAATTATTCTATATAAAATATACTGGATGTTGCATAGAATAGAAAAATATCAGTGCATAAAAAGAAGTGAAACTAAAAAACCTGGCGGAAAATAAAGAACATACATGTAAAAAATTATTAATTATTCCAAAAAGTTATTACAGAGGAGCCTAGGAGGGAAAAAAACAGTCATTACAAACATTTTGGAGGAACTTCCTGATCTTACATGCTGCCTTACAAAATTTTGCCACATTATACATTATGATAGAGCTCTTGTCAGACAATAGGAAAGATGTGGAGTCCTTGGTGCTCTCTGAGCCTTGTTGTTTTCTTGCAGACGTTTCGTTGCCAGACTAGGCAACATCTTCAGTGCGAAGAGGGAGTGGGCCTTGCTCTCAATTTATATACCGTGGCTTGCCCTGCTTGTGTTGGTGGGGGTGCTGTTCTCTCCTTGGGAGTTCTTTGATTGGGCTGTTGTTTGCTGCTTGGTTGGTTGCCTGAGTTAATAGTTCCTTGATTAGGGTGTATTGCGCTGTTTGATGGTTCATCTGGTGTTAACCCTAGTGTTGAATTTTTGCATACCTGCGTGTTGATTGCTGGCAAGGGAGTGTACTGGTCTTTTGGCTTTTCTATTGTCTCTTTTGAATGGTATGTAAATGTTGTTTACCTCTATGTGTCTGTTGATGGCTGCTTGGTCTGAGTGCCAGGCTTCCAAGAATTCTCTGGCGTTTTTGGATTTGGCTTGGTTTAGGATGCTCACAGTTTCCCAGTTGAAACTATGGTTGAGTCTGTCCATGTGTTGTGAGATTAAGGAGTTCTCATCGTGTCTTCTGACTGCTAGTTGGTGTTCGTGGATGTCCTCTGCTAGTCTTCTGCCTGTCTGTGCTACATAGTGGCTGTTACAGTCTTTGCATTGTATGTTGTAAATAACTCCTGTTTTTTCTTCTTGGGCTATTGGGTCTTTTGGCTTGCTTAATATCTTTTGAAGAGTTTTAGTTGGTTTATGTGCTACGGTGATGCCATGTGGTTGTAACAGTCTGTTGGTGGTTTCTGAGATGTTTCTGATGTATGGTGATGTTATCCTTTTCATAGTTTCCATTGGTTGGGTTGTAGTGGGTTGGGTGGCGAGGCACTTTTTGATAAAGTTGAGTGGGTATCCATTTTGTTGGAAGATGCTGTGCAGATGTTCTTTTTCTTTTTTTCTGGTGGTCTGGGTTGCTGCAGTGTATAAGTGCTCATCTGAATAATGTTCTTACACAGCTTCTCTTGTGGGAGGTTGGATTGTTACTTTGGTAGTGCAGCACTTGGTTGGTGTGGGTAGCTTTCCTGTAGACTTGTGTTTCTAACTTACTGTCATTTCCTCTACTGATGAGGATGTCCAGGAATGGTAGTGAGTTGTTGTTTTCTTCCTCCCTTGTGAATTTTATTCCATTAAAGATGTTATTGATGGTTTTGTGGGTTTCTTCCAGTTGTTTCTTTTGTAATATGACAAAAGTGTCATCTACATACTGGATCCATACTTTGGGTTGTATGTGAGTGCTATTCTTTCCAGACGCTGCATTACGATCTCTATGCATTATGAGCATCCTAAACCAAGCCAAATCCAAAAACACCAGAGAATTCCTGGAAGCCTGGCACTCAGACCAAGCAGCCATCAACAGACACATAGAGGTAAACAACATTTACATACCATTCAAAAGAGACAATAGAAAAGCCAAAAGACCAGTACACTCCCTTGCCAGCGATCAACACCCCCACCAACACAAGCAGGGCAAGCCACGGTATATAAACTGAGAGCAAGGCCCACTCCCTCTTTGCACTGAAGATGTTGCCTAGTCTGGCAATGAAATGTCTGCAAGAAAACAACAAGGCTCAGAGAGCACCAAGGACTCCACAGTTCAACTCTGAGCTACAAATATTTGCTTCAATAGGAAAGATCCGTAGAAATGCTTGGGATGACCCATAATATAGATACTTTGTACATGGCTATATTATTGACAAGCAAGTAGCACATGCTTAGTTGTTTCTACCTCCCCATGCCCACAGGGCCATGATCAACACAAAATATCCCTTCATCTGAGTGTGATACTTTCCAGCCTCCTGCCATTTAGCTTTCATTAGGAACATGCTGTAGTCTTAGCTGTAAATAACATCGTTGTTATCCCATTGACTCATTTGCAGTTTTGGTCTTGTCAAAGGTTGAACCACGAGTTGTATGCCTTCACATCACTGACAATATTGACACATTGGGCTCAAGCCAAGTTCAACAATCTAGAAGCTCTTGTGCAGTGTTTTGTTCATATAAAGAATTTATTTGCCCTTATAGGATTATGAAAATTACACCTATTTCTTTTGTCAAACAAGAGAGATCTTAATTTGGCTCTACTGCTCAGCTGCTTATTGTCTTCTTAGACAAATGTTTCCATGAAAATAAATCATGTTACTGAATACTGAAATATAAAAACAGTGGTCACTAGCACTTGTTACTACTAGTGTAAAAACAGAGTAGAGAGCATTATACCTTTTAAACAACTAGTTAAGTGCTACTTAACTCCTTGGTGCCATTAGAAATTTCAGCAGCGGTCTAATCATTTGGAAGGAGTTCTTGGAACTTGCTGTTATTGACTTAATAATATTCAAGGTGATATTTTAATTAAAGAATGGTTACAGTTTAATAATAAAAACAGGTAATATGGCCTACCTGGCAAATACTTCGGGAATTAATTGTTTCAATTTGCTGGACGTTTCCTCGGTGTAGTTTCTATTGTTTATTTCAGACTTTTTTCTGAATAGAGGTTCTTCTATGTAAAAGCAATCAAGCAATGCCCTTCCCCTACAAAAGTGCTACAGTTCCACCTGTTTAATTGCTAGCCATCTATTAATTGTTTATTTATTTATTTATTTCGGCTAAACCTCTAAATGCAGAAGTATTCAAGATAAACTTTAGGCCTGTGTGTTTAACCACAGATACCCTAATCTGCCTCAGAAGGTTTTAGGGCAACATATAGGGAGTTACCTCATTCTGTCCCACATCCCCATGAAGGAGAGTTAAATTAAAATGGCAATCGTAGTGTGAGTAGAGATTTATACTCCAGTCTTGTTGCACAGAATAGAGATTTGTATACCAAATTCATTTAATGTTAGTTGTGTTTATTTATTTTATCAAAGGTTTAGAATCTCCCTACTCAACCAACTCTGGGCAGCTTACAGTAAGAACAGCCAATAGAAGACCCCCAATAAGATAGCAAGATTAAAATTACAAAAAAAAAAAAAGCCAGACTGAAACAATTCCTCATCCCAGTCCCTGAGGAAAGTGCTAGGTCTTCAAGGTTCTGCTAAAGGACAGCATGGTTGGGGCAATGTGGATCTTTGGAAGGATGCCCTTCTCTATCAGGGCAGGCACCATAATAGAGAAGACCCACGTCCTGGGGTCCATCAGGTGACACTGTTTCAAGGATAGGACTGACGTGTGCCAACTCTGCCAGGCAGAAACAGTGGGAGAAAGGCAGTTCCCCAAGGAACCAGGCCCCATGCCATGAAAAGGGTTTTAAGTCACAATCAGCTCCTTAAAATTGCACCCTGAAGCACATAGACAACCAATGCAGCTTGTGCAGGAGAGGTGTCACATGTGGTCATGAAACACTAGGAACAAACTGCAGCAGGCCGGGTATGGTGTGCTATTCTTTTTTAAATGAAATAATCGTTGCTATTTATTACAGTTGCATTGAGGAAAAGGTTTCTAGTTGACATAATGAACCTCACTAAATGAAGAAAAGAGAACTTTTCCTTTAATGTAACAATGCCATCCTCCATTCGCTGTCTTCTGCTTCTGGCCTAGGAAACAAAAAAATAATGTTTGAAGCATGTCTCTTCTTCGTCATCTGAAAAGAACTTCTATCCAATGGAATGGAAAGCAGCCAATACGTTCCTTTTTAGTACCTCCCACTAGATTACTGTTGGGGCTTTAGATGATTTCTGGGAAGTGATATAAGTTGATTTATTAACTAACTAAAACTGCAAAGAGGAATTCATTCATTCTTTCATTTTTCGAATTTTGCCACCGCCCATCTCCCCCCAGAAGAGGGACTCTGGGTGGTTTACAATAAAGCCGAAAAGTTAAAAACAGTAAAACCATAAATAATGTATAGAATATAAATACAAATACACAATTTGCATATAAAATAAAAAATAAAATCCAGATGGCAGCAACAGATCTAATTCAGTTTGTACATACGCGAGGAGCACTCTGAAGCGCCAGCCATCCCCAAGAGTAACTAGGCCCTTTCCCACCCCAAGCAAGGTGGCAAAACCAGGTCTTCAGGTTCTTCCCGAAGGCCAACAGAGATGGGACCTGCCTCACCTCCGGGGGGAGAATGTTCCAAAGGGCAGGAGCCACTGCAGAGAAGGCCCGCTTCCTGGACCCCGCCAAACAGAATTCTTTTCGTAGAATCCCTCTTGTAGAATTGCTGACTGAGCAAGAATTAAAGCAGCTCTATGTACTTTCTTGGGAAGGAAGAACTACATAGGTTGGCATGGGCGATTTAGACAAAGAATTTTGAATCTCTGCTAATCTTAAGAGAATTATATCAGTTTATAGGTAGTCCTTGACCTACGTCCATTCGTTTAGCAACTGTTCACAGTTATGATCGTGCTGAACAAATGGTAGTTATGACCAGTCCTCGGAGTTCTGACTGTCACAGCACCCCCACAGTCATGTGATCGTGATCTGGGTGCTTGGCAGCCAGTTCGCACTTGCAACTGGTTGCAGCATCCCGTGATCAGGTGATCACCATTTACAACCTTCCCTGCCGGCTTCCCCAGAAGGTCAATGGGGAAGCGAGCAGGGAAGGCCGCAAGTTGCTGGAGTAAGTCTCCTTCACCTGCACATCCTCCCCCAGCCCCTCTGCACTTGCGCCACGCTGGCCACTCACACCCTCTCATATCCTCCCCAACCCTCCCTCGCACTTTTGTGTACCCTCCCCAACCTACCCTCTCGCTTCCTCCCCCATCTGGCAGCAGCCACTTACCTGCCTGCCAGCCTGGGACTTGCAACGTCCTGCTGACTTTGGTTGTGGGAAGCCTGCAGAAAGTTGTCTCACCTAACGACCATGGGATTCACTTAATGATGGCAACCGGTATTGCAGGGATTGCCATTACTAAGTGATATGGTCATGCTTTACAGCTGCATCGCTTAGTGATGGAAATTTTGATCCCAATTGCTGTCTGAAGTTGAGGACTACCTGTATTTATGAATTCCCCCTTCCCCCTCCTACTCCAACTGTATACTTCTGAACTGGGAGGAGTAGCTGAGATTCTAGTAATCGGACTCTTTAATTTCCACCAACACATTGCACTGTTTCTGTTTCTAAAAGTGGCTAGATGCTGTTACTATTATCTTGTGTCCATGTATGTTTCTTCACTAAAACTTGAGTGACATCTAATGTGGCTTGCTGTGCATCTTTTATAACCTACACATTTGCTTTTGAGCTTTTTTTTATTATGATGAATATTGTCAAATGTCAGTTTCCTTAAAATAACTTGATAGTTTGTCAAGACTATGTCCCTTCCTATACGTAATGTGGAAATTTGAATCCTGGTGGCTCTAACCCATTCTCTTAAACTACATGGGATGTTTTGAGCTTTCCCCCCCCCTCTTTTAGGGGAAATACTGTGTGAATGATCTGTGTAGCACTAGTTGAGCCAAGTTGGAGTTATCAAACGTTTACACATCTGCACCACACACGTAGAGGAGTGTGTGAACATGCCCATTAAATTAAGTATTCTACACACAGCTAAAATTGTTAGCAAAAACATGCCGCCAGTCTGATCCTAATTATATGTATTCACAAATAAATTCTACTAAATTCAGTGAGAGCTGCTAGCAAAAAAATTATGCTAAGGCCTTTGATGCTACTGCTCTACAGGACCTACCTAGACATTGCAAAATGTCTTTGTTTCAGTCTGAAGGATTGTTTTGTTGAAGTTCCTGTTCTGTGAAAATAAGATACCGTAATATGGACATTAAAAAATAGACAGATATAATGTACTGCAATACTTACTTTCCAAGTTAGGGTTTAAAATAAGCCAGAGATTTCTCTGCAGTATAATCAGCTGATAGTGATACAACCTAGAATATCTTTTCAGTTTCCATAGGAACAGATGGCAGAACATTTGAATCTTTGAAATATAAGTGGAATACATTTCAGATGGTCTCGCTTACCAAGTTTTGTATTCTCAAAACATAAAAATATGGCATATTACATGAGGCATATTGCTGTTGATTTTAGTTATCCTTCATATAATCTGTATTGTAAGGTTAGCTACTTACGCATTTCTTAAGAAAAGGAATCCATCACTAAAGAAGATGACACCAGTTTTCATAAGATCCGCATAAAGAAATGTATGTGTGTAAACACAAATTCAAAAAATCACTATTTACGTAGAAACGCAATACTGCTCAAGATCTGTAGAGCAAACTTCAACCAGATGACTTATATTCCTGCTGTCTTGGCTGTCTACATGCTATTTTATTTTTGAAATAGTCACCTCACGTGGAGGGCAGTCCTACAAAGTATATGTAAGGGTCTCTTTCACAACCCGGCCTGCTTCATGTGGCCTGAACCACGTGGGATGATACAACTATTACTATTTTGACTGGGATGAATTGCTGCCACCTTCTTTTATTTCCCTCAACCAAGGAAATAGAAGTAAGGCAAAAGAAGGAAAGGACCTTCTCCTTTCTGCTAATGGAAAAAAAACCAAGAGTAACAACTCTCAAGACTCAAACTGGCATAAAAATGTCTGTTAAAATAATATTTGATTTATTAAGGCAGACAGCAACAAACACAGATGGTTGTTTGGCTAAGAGTAAAAGGATTAGCAATTAAAGAGCTTTTGTAAACAAAGGAAAAATAGGTAGGCTCATCCAAAGCAGAGATTGACCATTAGGATAAATAGCTTTGTAAGGACAAAGCTCTGAATGTATCCAAAATAAAATAACAGATTTTCTGTCTAAGTAATCAATGTATATAGAAGTTTCAGTGCATTGGATTTTGCGCTCTGAATCTTGAATCATAGGCATTGGCAGAATCCAGCCATCTCACCAAATTGATGAAATGAGCATCGTTGGCATCAAAACACACCCTCTTAGGTAAAACAGCACAGTGTAAGGGTCAGACCTTGCATCATGATGTTACAACATTCTTTTCATCATTTACCTTCCTTGCCTCCCTGTGAATATCCAGGGGAAGATACTCTCCTTATAAGTGGCAGAGGAGACCAGTCCACAGGCCAGCTATGGGTATGCTGTTGATTTAGTGGGAAGTTTTAGAGCTTCCCCAACCAGAGTTGCCTGATACATTGTCACTTCTGCATGTGTGTGTGTGTATTTGTTTTTGAAAATCTTTATTTCCTTTGTTTTCCTGTCATATCAGACAAAAATGATTGATAATTTAGTTTGTGGGGAAATATGGTTTTATAATATGAAAGGTGTAGAATGTGGTCTGCGTGCTGTCACAGCACATGAAATTTGAAAATGAAATGCACATAGTTCACTGATATTTTGTCAGAGGAACTGAATTAATTAAACAGTAATTATTTAGGTTTTTTGTTAATGTACGGTAGAATCAAATTGATAAAGAGAGACTGAGAACAATGACTACAGACATTTCTCATTGATCTGAAAAAGCTAAGCAAGGTTTAACCTTGTTAGTTCTTGGCTGAGAAACCATCAAATATTCCCAGGAATTGAGAATTTGAAAAAGTATTCTGAAAGAAAGTAATAATGAACTGCATTAGAGCTCCATCAAGCCCTCTGCTGACCACCATTGCCATGAAGACCTCCCCCCTTGCAGTTGGAGATCGTGTCTCCAATTTTCCACCATTCTCTCCTGGTACAGGAACATTCTCCATTGTGAATGTGCACCTCTATTCCATCATGCCCCCACCCCACCCCAATCTCAATGAAAGAGGTGGAGGAGTTTAGGGCAGGGTTCATTCAAGATTCATGGAGAAAGAGTCTTGAGTATTTGATTCATCTGGAAAGCTACCTGAGTGTTTGGGGAGGTGGCAGATACTGTAAGCTGAGAGCTGACAGGTAAGCTCAACAACTACTCAGTTTGAAGGCCATCAGGAACACAAAGAGTCTCTTAATTCTCAGGAACAACAGGAAGAACAAGCTACAGGTTTGAACTGCCATGGATATAAGAGGCTCTTAAACCTTTAAATTGCAGTGGGCAATCAGTAGTATTGTTTGGGTTATTTCTGACTTTCAATACAAATTCTTATTTAGCTGACCTGTGTCTGTGGGACTTGTGCTGGGTCCTAGATGAGTAAACAAGTTTAGCCATGTAGAGTCAAGAGGTCTGAGATTTGTTATGGAGTCTTGGAGGAACCTGACACACATTCTGAGAAATGCTGCACAAATAACATCAGGAGTTGCCCTTTGAAGCCAGACAGTATAGGCAGAAAGGTTTCATTCAAGATACAAGGATCCATACCAGGAATGTACTGTATGTTCCACAATGCTGAAGATCTTTAAAAAGCATCCTGATTGGAAAAGAATGAATGTGAACACCATTTTAGGCTAGTTGCTTTTATATCCTCACTAACACATTCAGTATTATAAAATATTAATTTCAACTTTTAAAAAGTTTAATATACAACACCTGTACTGCTACTATTGGTTGGGGAGCAAATGGATTCTTATATTTATCTGTACCTGTAAGACCTGAACTACAATAAGCTGTTGTGTGTAATAACAAAATATTTTTGGCTACAAAAAGGTCTAATGAGTCACATCAGCCTTCATTAATGTCCACAAGTTCACTTAGTAATGTTAAACTGGCTTGAAACATTGTCTGGTTGTAATAAAATATGATCCCTGTTAATGAGAATTAATTAGAATGTTTTTTTTAATCTTGTTATGTACGAATTTTATATATTCCCTAGAAGAACATGGTGATGGGCTCTTTTGAGTAAAAAAAAGAGAAAGCTACCATGAGCTTTAATGACTATAATGACTATTGGAAAATGTCAACCTTGACAAATATCGACCTTTATTTTAGAAAAACCTTTATTTGCTTTGAAATTGGTTAAACTTCAGGAAAAATAAATTGCCTGCGGTAGGTGCTAAATGAGAAATGAAGAAAAGTGAGGGTGCTTATCACTCTTCTTTAATAGCATTTCTCCTAGAATACATTGGAAAAGGTAGATATCACAGAATAGAAAAATCAGAGGTAAAAATAACTGCCAATATTTTTAGATCGTTTTCGTCACTGCATAATTAAATGACTCTTGGGCCCTGGCCTCTCTAACTGACCCATTCAAGAGCATGTCAAAACTGTTATAGCAATCCTCTTTAGAAGTCTTGAGATCTGATGCACAAAATTAACTGATAGCTATAAAAGTCTCAATATGTTTATACATTTCTCTTGTGAGATGGATCCTAAAATGGTTTTAAAAGAATGTAAAAAGGCCAGTTCTCCAACACAGAGCTTATAAACTTTATACAGAATGGAATTCAATTCTTCCAAAATACCCAAATTAAGAGATTTAGTGCCACCACAGTGCAAGAACACACTCAAGCAATGTTTCCTAGGAACAGGCAGGACACTTGGGTAGGCTGAAGACTTTGGTGATTGTATAAATAGGTGTGAATCCCATTTCCATCCAACACACTTTTATCTGGTTGAATCTCCACCCAAATGAGTCCTAAGAGACTTCAGGAAGGAGAGATAAATAATAAATTATTAGCTAAGCAGCATTATTTCTAGATTACAGGCTTGAATAAAGTCTGCATACTTTCAGAGCAAGCTACGAAGTTTTCAGGTGACAGGATCACTACTGCTTGGCTGTGAAGAGACCCGTAAGGGAGAAAGCACTGTGGTTGCTTTATGAATGTCTGATGGAAGAACTTCAGCTACTCTGTAGAGGGGAGGGAAGAAACGGGGAGTTTTGCTATGCTGCAGCAGCAGCCCCTTCCCTATCGTTCAAGATTGGTTATTTTAGGGGAGAGAGAAACGTTACAACCCATAGTCCTACTTTTTGGCTTAGCCCTAGATAAAGCAAACTTGTTATCCATAACCCCACACTAAAATTCCTGGTAAATTGGGACTCAGGCTTTGCCTGAGCTCCTATGCCAAAAGCTATGAAGATTTTTTTCAGTTTCAACTATAACTTCAGGGAAAATCCTTTTGTCAATTATTTGTTTAAGATTTCGGACTGACTTCAGTTTAATTATTGAAGATATCAAATATGTAAGTGTGAACTCCTACAGCTCCACAGTTACCTTCTAAATAAATACTGTGTTCTTTTGCCCATTTTGCCCAATGAGTTGATTCTTCAGTCATCCGAACTTCCTGCTGATATTTTTCAAGATTTCTTGTAGGTCTCTTTAAAAGGGGGGGGGAGAAGGGGGGCAGATCTTACAATTTAATATTTGAGTTATAGCAGATAGCATTCCTGCTGGTGGCAGTGGTAAGTTTTATTGGATCCTTTATAGCCCTAGCTGAGAGCAGTGGGACTTTTGATATTTTTTTATATGAAAAGTGGGTAAGGTGGATAAGAAGGAGGAATTACAGATAGGAGAATAAGGTCTTAGACACCTAGTGGATAGTGAATAGGTATCTGATACCCATTTCACCTTCAAGCTTACAGACCTACTCCTTTGTAAAGATTCAGTATGTATTATTATGGTCTATCCACAAAGACTAAAGAACTCAAGGATTTCTGAAAGTGCTTCAGGACTGAATAACGGGTATGGCTTATACTCCTGTGAAAGCCCTGCTAGTTTCTGTGGAATGAAGAAGTGACTCACTGTGTTTGGCTTCTTGGGATATACTTGAGCTAAAGATAGGAAGCCATCTAGGGATGGCTAGAACAAAAATGAAGTAGTTATTTTTTTCCTAATGGATTTAGTCAAAGTAAATACTCTGTATTTCACATGAACAATTTTCCCCTCATTACCATTGAATGCAGTGGAGCTTTTCCAAAAAGCCTGGTACCTCCTGCAAGGAGACTCACTGGGAGATACAAAAGACCTTTAGTAAAATGTTGTGATACTTCTGTCAGGCTCCCAGTTTTGTTACCATAGCAAATATAGATCAGATAAAGGAGGAATCTAAAATGAAGACACCATTTGATTCCATTTTGTGGAATGGTTATTTGTGAACCAAATGTGACTATCTAGTGGTCAAAGTTCCCTGGAATTTGACTCCAACTGAGGCAAGGCACTGAAAATATAGATGCTAGAAATTAAGTTAAACCTAAAGCTGTGTATCTTGATTAAGCTAAAATCTGTTGGGTTGGGAGTCCTTGAATCAAGACCCGTGAGATCATGAGACTGGGCTGTGTGAGAATGTGAGACTAGGCTGAAGTTGCATAACCCAAAAATGGAGTGGGAATTTAGGCAGAGAGGACACAAGCCAGGAATCTTGTCAAAAAGATACTTTTGGGAGGTAGATAAGAAGGAACCAAGTCATTAAGGATCAAAGGGGAAATGTCACCAGAAGATGGACAAAGGAGGCCGAGAACTGAGCACATGGGACCCCTCCCCCCCAATCCCATTGACAACTACCAGGCTTGTGAAAACAAAGCAAAGGCTTTGGGAGATAAAAGTGGTCCTAAAGCTTGCCCACTCCTTGAGTAGTTCTGGATCTGGACTTGGAGACTTCCATCCCTCTAGCTCAGTGTTTCTCAACCTTGGCAACTTTCAGATGTGTGGACTTCAACTCCCAGAAACCCCCAGCCAGCATGAAATCTGTGTGCCTCAACAGGCTGTGTGTGCTCAAGTGAGTGACCATAAGCTGAACCTGGTGCATGTGTCCCCTCCTCCCAGGAAAAACTTACAAATCAGTGACCTGTATCTCCAGATACCTAAAATACAAGATTTTGGACAAGTATGTTCCCTTCTCTCATCTGAAGATGTCAGGGATCAAAACTGAGATCTTTTGTTTCTAAAACACATCTTTTGTTCTCATAATTTTGATATATTAAAAAAATATGTACTGTTTAAATTGAGAGTGGAGATATCTGGTGAGAATATTCTGATTATGAAACAGGAAAGTGAAAACAGATTTATTTCTGGCACTGAAGATGTTGCCTAGTCTGGCAATGAAACGTCTGCAAGAAAACAACAAGGCTCAGAGAGCACCAAGGACTCCACAGTTCAACCCTGAGCTACAAATATTCACTTCGATTGGTACAGATTTATTTGCTTGGAAAATACATTGAAGACGTAGTGTTTCCCTGGATAGTTTATATTTATTTAAAAAAATTGATACCTCTTCTGGTAGACAGTTGGGCAAGTTTCCTTTGTTTTCCTTTGTTTTCCACAGAAACATTTTCTTTGATGCTGCCAATTAAGAAAAATATTATGATAATCCAGTGAAAAATGTGTATTTGACATAACTTTTAAGGGAATTATTCTAAAATGCCCATGCTTTGATTTGATTCATTTAATGCAAAAGGAAAGTGAAGCTGATATATGTGTGAATGTTGCTGCTGATGAAAAAGGAGGAAAGGTGGAATAATTATGTCCTTGCAGTTGTATTCTAATAGTACATTGCCTGCTTCTTTCTTATTTTTGATGACTAAATAGGAAAAAAAAGAGTATGTAATATATAACCAACAAAGACCAGGTTTTGAGCTATAGAAGCTGTTATTTCCAAACATAATTGATCTGTGCATGTTATGCATATTTTGCTTTTGCTATTCTTATTTTTCAAGAGCCATGAATCTGAAGTTAAAATCTCAAACTCTGCACTAGTTAATCACAAAAATAGATTTTACGGATTTTTTTTAAATGTCCCATGAAAAACCAGTTGGAAATTTTTTGGAGAACTTTAACTCAAGGCCTGTAATAGGAGAAATAGGTCAGTCATTCTGAAATTACATGGTCCTTAGATTGCAGTCACAAAATGGTCTGCAATATCCTGGCTCTAAGTTACAATATGTCATATTTCTTCTTCCTTTTTCTAGATCTCCTCTGATCTATACTTGAAAAGTTTGTTAGAAAGAAAATATTCTGTGAATGTATCTTACAAAGGTTGAGTCTTTCACCCATTGAGTATAACATTTATAACAAGCAGATTATATGAATGATAACCGAAAAGTGTAATGGTCTAATGTAAAAAAGTTAAGTTTCATTCAAGCTGAGTTCAACTCCTGGTAAGTCCATAGAGAGGTTCATGTAGTTTTCATGGCAGCAAAATGGTAATTATTTGCCATTGACTTTTTCCAGAAAAAAATTCCAATTGTTTTTTCAATTCCCATTCTAGTTTACAGTTTGGTATCTCCAGGAGGTATCCTATTCAAGTACTCCTTATCTCTTTGAGATCAGCCATTTCCTGGGACTGTCCAAAAATGGCCTATATCTGTTTTACTTACTGTCTCTCAGTAGAAGAATGATAGGACAGATATAAATCTGTTACAGCAAGAAATATTGAGGCATCTTAATAAAACCTTCCCCCCTCACCTTCTCTCTCTCTCTCTCTCTCTCTCTCTCTCACACACACACACACACACACACTAGGCTGTAAGTTGAGCTATCTGTTTTCCATTCAACCATATCAGTCAATGAATCCATACTTTGGTTCCACCTCACAACAAAGGCATCCTTATATAATCAGAAAAGAGATGAAAAAACTGGAGCTTCTACTATCAGTTCAATTAGTACCTATAAATATTAATAAAATTGCTTCTTGAGTATCTAGAAGTCACTTTCTTGTGAGATGGGCAGCTATACAAATAAGATCAATCAATCAATAAAATAAATAATCTACATCTTTCTCCTAGAGTCTAGAATTATCTGATAAAACAGAACAAAGCTAGAAGCTGCAACCCTCTCTAAAATGATGTGAATCTTACAGGATTGCATCCATACTGTGCATTTCTGAGCATTGATTTAATGAGATACATTTTATCCCCAACCTATTCCACAGCTATATTAAATATGCCCCATGTTGTCATTGTCTAAGACAAAAATGGCTAGATGTTTAAAGATATGGGGAATGTTTTTCTAGGGCTTGGAAATTACTTTGATGGTTTAGAAATTACAATAGAAGAGAAATAGACTGTGTGTGAACAGCTCACTGGCATTTTTGAAATCGTTTTCTTCCACTTCCCTGCTGTTCTTATTGTGCTGCTGTAGCAGTGTGCCACACAATTTAATTAGGCTTCTCGTTGTTGCTACAAACATTTTTAAAATAGAAATGGAGAAGGCGAAGCCAGCGAGTGTTGCAAGTAAGTACGGCAGTTACCTGTCACGACAACAGCCTTTCAAGTGAAAAGGAATCATGAACTGTTTAAAAAATAATACTGCTTGCCAGATTACCAATGTCTGCTCTGACAAAAAAAAAAAAAGAGAAGGAACTACAGAATAAGAAGATACTGTCTAGGTCTAATAACGGATAACTCACTTCAGCCTTTACCAGAAATAAAGAAAAGAGATAGGAGTCTGTTTTAATATATATTAAATATAGCATGTTGCAAACTGAACTTAAATAATTCAGTACTTTCACAAGCCATGGCAACAGTGCCTTCACCTCTGAGACTCAGTAGATGCTTAATTCATTGTTAGAAGTAACCTAAAGTACATTGTGTCATCTTTCCAGTAGTAGAAAAACATTCTTTCTTTACGAGACTCCTATTATAAAAGACCAACAGTAGTTCACAATTAAACCCTTTTTAAAGGTAATTGTAAATAAAGCATGGATATTCAATGATCTGACTGAAGTATGCTCCTTCAGTTCTGTCTTCAGTCACAGATGAATGGTAGAATAAATGTCTGCAAAGAGAAGGTCCAGGATTCAGTCTCTGGCATCTTGAATCGAATGATCTGAAATAAATAGGCTACAGAGAGACTACCCAACAGAGAATATTTGTTCCCAGTCCATACATCCTGAAATTAACTGGGAGCCAGTGAGAGTCATGTAAACTGTACAATATCTTTGCAATAATCTAGATTAGAACTAGTCTAAAAATTACCAGGGCAGGAATCATTCAGATGGAGGCACCTCAGTTCAAATAGGGCTGTGACTGTACAGAAGCCTAAACAGCTTAAATGTACTTTGTGCCATAGAGGATAGTTCTACCTAAAAGGACAGAGATGGATCTAGAAGCACTCTCAGTGACAAACTTGATTTATCCAGAGCAGATGGAATGCCACTCACCTGGGTGAATATATCATCCACTAACAGAATCAGTCTTGATTAGACTGAGTTTCAGTTTATTAGCACTCATCCAATCCGTTGCCACAGCTAGACACTGAATAAACACTTCCACCCACCTCATTGGATTTGATGAAATAAAGAAAGCTATTTGTCATCAACATTTTGATGGCATTTTACTCTTAATCCCCAAATTATCCTATATAGCTGTTTCATGTAGATGGTGAACAGCATGGTGGGTAAAATATGAAATGTTGCGTTGAAGTGTTGAAGAGAAATCTCCCAGGATCATCTTCTAGAAACAACCATCTACTTAAAGTATAAGTAGGATCACCAAAAATATCAGAGCAATTTCTCAGGTTGGAGATTATGCTTTGTCTACTGTATGGGAAAGAATGCAGAAAATACAGAAATGTTATAGCTTTCAAAGGAAGAGATTGAGAACTGGAAACTAGATTTGGGTTGGTCAGAGGAAAAAGCAGGAAATGGGGTAGAACTGTTTGAATCAGTTTCTATATTGAGTTCTTCCCTCTCAGATAGAGGTGATTAATTGCCTTAATTGGCCATCTGCATGCAATCAAACTTAGTCTGTAAGCTGCATTGTGTGATTTCTTAAGAAAGCAGCAACTGTGTTCTTGAAATAATGAGCCTAACAGCAAAGATATTGTATATAACTCAAGACAGTCTCTCTAGTGTTTCTCAACCTCAACAACTTTTAAGATGTGTGGACTTCAACTCCCAGAATTCCCCAGCCAGTATGGCTGACTGGGGAATTCTGGGAGTTGAAGTCCACACATCTTAAAGTTGCTGAGGTTGAGAAACACCGCAAGGATAACATGGTCAGTGATATAGAAAGCTGCTGGGAGATCCAGGAAAATTAGTGAATCTGCAACCTGTCTTTCTTTCACTCTTGCTGCGTTGGCAAAGAACATTCCACAGGGCAATCAAAGTGGTTTCAGAGCCAAAACCTGGCCAAAATCCCAACTGATGTAATGCAAACCATTACATTATCGGTTTGTTTCATTGCTTCTAGTTATTTGTAAAACCAAGGGAGAATATTAATGACGCTTTTTCACATCCTTTCATTAATTTGCATAGTATTTGCAGATTGGTATGCAAGTGTGTAAGTGTTGTCTGTGAGTGTTTTGTTTTATATTATATATAAATAAAAATCTTAACTCCCTGGTAATTTCATGAACACACATATACAGTTTTTGTGGCAGCTGTGCCTTTTTTTACCTCCAAGATGTTTGTCAATTTCTTGGTCTAATCCAGGGTTTCTCAGCCAGGGTTCCATGGAACTCTAGGGTTTCATGAGAGGTCACTAAGGTTCCCTGGGAGATCATGATTTATTTAAAAAAAATATTTCAAATTTGGGCAACTTCACATTAAAGAGGTAAGTTTCATTCTTTATTTTTAGTTTAAGAACATGCATATATACAGGCCTACCCATGAAACGAATATAATCATTTGGTAACTTGTGGCCTATATTTGAGCCTGAATGTGCAGGGGTTCCCCGAGGCATGGAAAATATTTCAAGGGTTCCTCCAGGGTCAGAAGGTTGAGAAAGGCTGGTCTAGTCTGTAGCGCATCCAAGTGCTAACTCGGCCTGAACCCTGCTTAGTTTCTACAGCCAACCAGGTGCTACCTCCTTGTTGAAGCATTATATAAATAGTGTAATCTAAATATACAATGAGCATTTGTTCTATTGGCAACACATTATTTTAATTAGTGAGGTTATCCATCCAACTACAACCCAGCATTTATGTCACTTTTAATAAAAATGAAGAGGCATGGTTTATGTGTCTGAAGCTAGTAGGAGTCGTAGTTGTTTATTCGTTTAGTCGCTTCCGACTCTTCGTGACTTCATGGACCAGCCCACGCCAGAGCTTCCTGTCGGTCGTCAACACCCCCAGCTCCCCCAGGGACAGGTCCGTCACCTCTAGAATATCATCTATCCATCTTGCCCTTGGTCGGCCCCTCTCCTTTTGCCTTCCACTCTCCCTAGAATCAGCACCTTCTCCAGGGTGTGGCCAGAGTATTTCAGTTTTGCCTTTAATATCGTTCCCTCAAGTGAGCAGTCTGGCTTTATTTCCTGGAATATGGACTGGTTTGATCTTCTTGCAGTCCAAAGCACTCTCAGAATTTTCATCCAACACCACAGTTCAAAAGCATCTATCTTCCTTCTCCCAGCCTTCCTTATGGTCCAGCTCTCGCAGCCATGTGTTACTACAGGGAACACCATTGCTTTAACTATGTGGACCTTTGTTGTCAGTGTTAACTATTTTGTTGTCAGTGTTAACTATTTTATCGAGATTTGTCATTGCTCTTCTCCCAAGGATTAAGCGTCTTCTGATTTCCTGACTGCAGTCAGCATCTGCAGTAATCTTCGCACCTAGAAATACAAAGTCTTTCACTGCCTCTACATTTTCTCCCTCTATTTGCCAGTTATCAATCAAGCTGGTTGCCATAATCTTGGTTTTTTTTAGGTTTAGCTGCAGGCCAGCTTTTGCGCTTTCTTCTTTCACCTTCATCATAAGGCTCCTCAGTTCCTCTTCGCTTTCAGCCATCAAAGTGGTATCATCTGCATATCTGAGATCGTTAATGTTTCTTCCAGCAATTTTAATTCCAGCCTTGGATTCCTCAAGCCCAGCTTGTCACATGATGTGTTCTGTGTACAAGTTGAATAGGTAGGGTGAGAGTATACAGCCCTGCCATACTCCTTTCCCAATCTTAAACCAGTCCGTTGTTCTGTGGTCTGTTCTTACTGTTGCTACTTGGTCGTTATACAGATTCTTCAGGAGGCAGACAAGATGACTTGGTATCCCCATACCACTAAGAACTTGCCACAATTTGTTATGGTCCACACAGTCAAAGGCTTTAGAATAGTCAATAAAACAGAAATCGATGTTTTTCTGACACTCCCTGGCTTTTTCCATTATCCAGTGGATATTGGCAATTTGGTCCCTAGTCCCTCTGCCTTTTCTAAACCCAGCTTGTACATCTGGCAATTCTCGCTCCATGAATTGCTGAAGTCTACCTTGCAGGATCTTGAGCATTACCTTACTGGCATGTGAAATGAGTGCCACTGTTCAATAGTTTGAACATTCTTTAGTGTTTCCTTTTTTTGGTATGGGGATGTAAGTTGATTTTTTCCAATCTGATGGCCATTCTTGTGTTTTCCAAATTTGCTGGCATATAGCATGCATTACCTTGACAGCATCATCTTGCAAGATTTTGAACAGTTCAGCTGGGATGCTGTCGTCTCCTGCTGCCTTGTTATTAGCAATGCTTCTTAAGGCCCATTCAACCTCACTCTTCAGGATGTCTGGCTCTATCTCACTGACCACACCGTCAAAGCTATCCCCAATATTGTTATCCTTCCTATACAGGTCTTCCGTATATTCTTGCCACCTTTTCTTGATCTCATCTTCTTCTGTTAGGTCCTTGCCATCTTTGTTTTTGATCATGCCCATTTTTGCCTGGAATTTACCTCCGATGTTTCTAATTTTCTGGAAGAGGTCTCTTGTCCTTCCTATTCTCTTGTCTTCTTCCACTTCCACGCATTGCTTGTTTAAAAATAATTCCTTATCTCTTCTGGCTAACCTCTGGAATTTTGCATTTAATTGGGCATATCTCCCCCTATCACTGTTGCCTTTTGCTTTCCTTCCTTCTTGGGCTACTTCTAGTGTCTCAGCAGACAGCCATTTTGCCTTCTTGGTTTTCTCTTTCTTTGGGAGGTATTTTGTTGCCGCCTCCTGAACAATGTTGCAAATTTCTGTCCATAGTTCTTCCGGGACCCTATCTACTAAGTCCAGTCCCTTAAATCTATTCTTCACCTCCACTGCATATTCCTTAGGAATATTAGTGAGCTCATATCTAGCTGATCTGTGAGTCTTCCCTAATCTCTTTAGTCTGATCCTAAATTGTGCAATAAGAAGTTCATGATCTGAACTACAGTCAGCTCCAGGTCTTGTTTTTACCAACTGTCTAGATGTCCGCCACCTTTGGCTGCAAAGGATGTAGCCAGTCTGATTTCGGTGTTGTCCATCTGATGAAGTCCATGTATGAAGCCGTCTCTTAGGTTGTTGGAAGAGAGTGTTTGTTATGCAGAGTGAATTGTCTTGGCAAAATTCTATCAGCCTATGTGCTGCTTCGTTTTGTTCTCCCAGGCCATGCTTACCTGTAATTCCAGGTGTCATTTGACTGCCCACCTTAGCATTCCAGTCTCCTGTGATGAAAATCTCTTTTAGGCGTGCTGTCCAGTAGGTGCTGCAGATCCTCATAGAACTGCTCTACTTCAGCTTCTTCAGCATCTGTGGTTGGGGCGTATATTTGGATCACTGTGATGTTAGATGGCTTGCCCTGAATTCGAACTGAGATCATTCTGTCATTTTTTGGATTGTATCCAAGCACTGCTTTAGCCACTTTACTATTAATTATGAAGGCTACTCCATTTCTTCTGTGGTCCTCTTGTCCACAGTAGTAGATCTGGTGGTCATTTGATGTGAAGTGGCCCATTCCAGTCCATTTCAGTTCACTGACGCCCAGAATGTCTATCTTTAGTCTTGACATCTCACCAATAACCACATCCAATTTGCCCTGGCTCATAGATCTTACATTCCAGGTTCCAATGGTGTGTTGATCCTTAGAACATCGGATTCGCCGTTCACCACCAGCATCGTCAGCCGCTAGCCATCCTTTCGGCTTTGAGCTAGCTGCGTCATCACGTCTGGGGCTAGTTGAATTCATCCTCTGTTCCTCCCCAGTAGCATTTTGACCATCTTCCGACCTGGGGGTCTCATCTTCCGATGGTATACCGACATATCTCTCGTTGTACTGATCCATTTAGTTTTCACGGGAAGAATACTGGGGTGGGTTGCCATTACCTTCCCCAGGGATCGCATTTAGTCTGACCTCTCTGTCATGACCTTCCCGTCTTGGGTGGCCCTTCACGGTTTAGCTCATGGCACCATTGAGGTGCTCAAGCTCCAGCACCACGACAAGGTAACGGTCAGTGACTCATAAATATAAAATTAGAATGAAGGACTTAGTGAGTGGATAATCGGGTATCTGCAAATTTTGATCCATACTTTCCCAGGCAGCTTAGTGAATATCACATTCCACTGTTTAAAGTTTATCATGGTATTTTCATGGAAAAAAGAAAATATGGGAGTTAAATCTTTATATTCTGATTATGGTAACATTCATCTTATATTAAAAACAGATAAAAAGAACTAATTGTTGCTATCGACTGAACCTGAATCTGTCTCCTTTTATTCAGTGCAGCAGTTTGTTTGAAGAATTTTGTTTCATAATGTTTAAATAATTGTTTGTGTTTGTTCTAATCTAATAGTTCCCCTCAAGGTTAATGTGCAGTGTCATGCCATATTACCCAAATGATAGAAAGAATGAGAGCTTCCCTACAACATATTTGCTTATAGACTGCCTTAGAGCTAGATATTATGTTAGAGAGTACTATATTACATGTAGATTTTTAGATATAAAAGTTACAGGCACAAATTCTTTTCAAACACTAGTAATATCTATTTATGGAAAGAGGAATAAAGTTCTTTTTTTTTCAGCTTATTCATGAAGACAAGTTTGTGTAATCATCCTAGCATTACACAAAATAAAAATTTAAAAATGCAGCTGCATAATCAATGAAATGAAATGTTGATTAACACTTCTCACCCCAATCCTGAGGAGTAACATAATTAGTAGCTGTGTTGGCATCCCAGAAGATACATGAATAGATCTGTCCACTCTGCTTCATGTTGATTTATCATTGTGACTAATTCATTTATATAGTATCTTAACTTTCTAATCAAGATCATGTAAATACAAGCATGTGCTGCCTACTCTTACATCCTTATGTCTATATTCTTTCTTATATGACATTTTTAAATGATACAAAAATGATAAAGGCAAAACTGAAATACTTTGGCCACCTAATGAGAAGACAGGACACCCTGGAGAAGATGCTGATGCTAGGGAGAGTGGAGGGCAAAAGGAAGAGGGGCCGACCAAGGGCAAGGTGGATGGATGATATTCTAGAGGTGACGGACTTGTCCCTGGGGGAGCTGGGGGTGTTGACGACCAACAGGAAGCTCTGGCGTGGGCTGGTCCATGAAGTCACGAAGAGTCGGAAGCGACTAAACGAATAAACAACAACACAAAAATGATTAATGCCATGAATTCTGATGTTATATAGTAATAGTAATTACTGTTATTAACATGCTGGACAATTTGACTAAACTTGACTCAGCAGTTCATTAACAGCCCCCTGCGAATCTAAATTAATTTGTTCTGAACATATGCAAACCTTTTGCTTTATTTAGGCCTAAACAATCAAGCTTGACTTGATCTGTCCTTAATTTCTATAGTTTGCACCAGTTATTGAACCAGCCATCCTTTGTATTTCTGTGTCTCATGTCATCAGTAAGGCTAATAATTTTAAAAGCTATTACCATTTTGATAAGATACATGTTGTACTAAATGATTTTTTTTCCAGCCTTTGCAGTTCTATTTGTGCATGGTGTTGGCTGCTTGATTCTTAGCAGGTTCTAAAATAATGAAATTAGGTGAGCTTTGAATACATACACAACATTAATCAACAATATCTTCTATAGCACAATCCAAATTGTGCCTGGTGATCCTTGAGAAAACATGACATAAATCTTTCTTCCCTTGGGCTGATAATCTGATTTTCCTTCTCCTGCACCTAATCACCTTTATTTCTATAGGTTCTTCATCTTGCTTTCTCTCCAGGTTGTTCATTAAATTCTGAATAATTGCATCAAGACAGAAGTGCTCTCTCTGAAATTTATGCCACAAACCTAGGATTACATTTTTGTATTCTATATTAATTACTATGGGAATAGCTGTCCAGATGATTAATGTAAATGAGAAACTAGTTTGTACTTTTTCCACAAGCAGTAGTGGGGGGAATTTACCTGCTTTAATTCTTTGACTGTTTAACAGAATATAACAAGAGTTTTGAACGTTTAGTGATCTGCTTATTAGTAATTTTAATCATGTCCCAAAGTTGGGAGAAGTTTGGGATTTCATGTGTGCTGTATTTATCTGTTGTGTATTTAGCAAAATGCACCAGGAAGAATATAGGTAACTTATTTATTTTGATGAATGATACTTCTCTTTCAGTTGGGGACCAAGAAATAGCTCCATTTCTACAGATGAAACATTATCTAACTGAGGTTGACTTATTATTATTAGATAGGGACTGGCTAACTGGGATCACTACACAAGTGAGATATTTTAATCACTTTAAACATGCTGTATTCCAAAGTGAATGTGGACCTCAAAAATGACATACATTGCCAAGAGAAGGGTTTTGTTTTGTTTTTTAAATCAAGGGACAACACCAAGAAAGCACGTCAGCGGGAAATAGCTTTTCAAACAATGAACAGCACTGAGGAAGTAGCAATGAAAACATTCACAAAGCACTCAGTGGGGGAAATAGCAGTCAATGTGAAATGGCAATGATAGGGAAAGCAGCAATCTTTAGAAATTGCGTTTCAGCAACGTTGATGGGAACAGCGGTGAACTGCCCCTGGGGACTAGTGATGGGATAGTGTGGTGGATTTCAGTAATGCTGCTGGTTCTCAGGAAGGAGGGAGCACATTCCAAGGAGGAGAACAAGATAAAAGGAGACACAGTCCAGAAATGGAATGTGGGAAAACTAAGAGGTTCAGAATAGCCACATTCTAGAGCCCTCCCAGGTGATTTCCCCTTAGGTTAGTTAGCTTTAGTCTGGCAAGGTTCTGTCTATACAGTGTGAGCAAATAAAGAACTGAAGTTTGGCTAGATTGATTCTCTGATGTTCTTGGGCTGGGCCTGACAGATAGGATGTACAGGTTGTTTCTGGGAAGAGAGTAAGTCCAACATATGCTCTAATGCAAGGCCCTTTCTTTGCCTTAGAGACAGAGATCTTCATAATTTCTCCCTGGAATGAGGAAGGGGAGAGTTCAGAGCTAATTGATCAGTGCTGCAGTTTCCCTTTGAATGAATTCAACTAGAAATAGAAATAATAATATTAGTAATAAAAGTATATTCATTATCCATGAGGCCATATCAGAATACAAAATACAGAACAATAATAAGACCATGTGTTACAAAATAGAGTAAAAGACATAGCTAAAAAGAAATGCAAATCATTTCTGTGTCACCCCTACAGTTTACCCCAATCAGATCCACATATGCAGTTCTCAATTGTACTGTTTTGTTCAGATAAAGGGCTGTGTTATATGTAATATTTGGGTTCTGACTGTGCATGAAATATCTTGTTTCAATGTAAGTATCCCAATAGGCTGTTCGTCTAATGCAGTGTTTCTCAACCTTGGCAACTAAGATATGTAGACTTCAACTCCCAGAATCCCCCAGCCAGCAGTCCACATATCTTAAAGTTGCCAAGGCTGAGAAGCACTGGTCTAATGCGTAATGCAAGATACTGATCTCTGTCTTATATAGTTGATGTTCAAATTAGACTTGGAAAGAAGCAGCTTAAAATGAATGTTGTTCTTCTTCTCTCCCTAGCTGGCCAGAATGTCAGGGACTTTGTACCATGCCCGTATTATACAAACGATGTAGATTGAAGCAAATGATTGATTTATTTCAATTATATAATTCTGCAAATTACACAATTATGTAAATTAAATTACATAAATTCAAATTTAAGACATTTACCTGTACCCAACTAAACTGAAGGGACTTAAGTCACAGTCAACTTGTCAAAGTGATTTAAACAGAAGCAATGTTCAGTGAACTTACTTTGGATCCAACCCTTTGCTACCTTACAAGGTGCATTGTAAATAACATACCTCTCTATTGAGGTTTGATAACGTGTAAGTATATTTCCATGTAATGTATTAATGCAGCATTTTGTTAAAAAGCAGATTTATTAGTTCTTAAACTGGAAACCATCCTAATAAGGTTGATACACACAAAATAAAGCCAAACAGGATGCAAAACTGTATCAGCTTGTAAGAATTGCACTGTTGATGTTGAAGGTAATCTCTCAATAAAAGGCCAAGTTGATTCATGATTTCTTTCTCTGTTCCAGAATCCTACTCAGGAAGGGACTGCTCTTCAAGTTTTCTATAATCTTGGAACTTTAAAAGTTACAATTACTAATGTCGTGGAGGGATATTGCACATCCTTGGAGGAGAATATCAGCAACGCTTTGGATATTAAGGTTTTGACTCAGCCTTCTCAGACAGCGGCTAGAGGTACTGCGTATTGTTGTTTTGGTGTATTAGACAGTGCTTCATAATTGGATATATTCCCATAAATGGGGTATGATGCAAGTCTGTATGTTCATCTTAATAATTTTGTAGTAATTGATAAGCTTCATTTTTTAATACATGATAACAATGCATCTGCAAAGTGGAAAAGTCACATTAAGGTAAATGACTTGGGCCCGTTTCCAAATCACTCTTAATTCAAATCTGTTGTACTTAATATTTCAGCACAATACTTTCATTCTGTCCAGATTTCAAGTCATGTTAGTGATAGTAACTAAAAGGCAAATAGAGATTCTGAAAAATGCAGTAAATTTTGAGTTTGCATTGCCAGGATTTTGACTGGTGCCTCTAATTTTAGCTAATAGAATATCCTACATTATGGATAATATATTATACTGAAAACTTATAACCTTATCCTTTAATCTGACATAAAATATTGATGAAGAAAAAAAGGCATTACACACTATGGAGTTTTGGCATTTTATTGCAAAAGCAGTTAAATGCAATATAATACTGAATTATTAATGTAGCTAAAAATACTGCACTTGTAGCTTTAGCCAGAAATTATTACTGCATACTGAAAAATTGTGGCACTTAAGTTTTTAACTGAGAGCCAGCAGAGAGCTAACCACCATGTCTGAAGGTGGGAGAGAGAGCAGAAATGTGCTTTGAATGCTTATGTAAGGATCTCTTGACCCCAGTCACACAGTGAACATTGTAGTTGGCTGGGTGTTAAACTTCAGTCTTTAACTTAGTAACTTTAACTAAGTGCCAGATTTCCCAGCACCCTAAAATTTCAGTGCCAGATTTCAGTGGTGTGATTTCATATCATTTCTCATAATGGGCAGGGATTAAACATGGTAATGGTAATGGTTTGCTTTGCAGAGGACTTCCATTAAACCCACCAAAATAATTCAGCCACGTTCCTTCTGGGGTCACCCCTACATTACTGGATGGTTTCTTGCAGCCCTCTGCTGAGGTGAGAAATTGAGGTGTGGATTTTGGCCCCCCTGCAATTCTCCAGAAAAGCCTCAACCTCTTGCTTTTGATCTTCACAGCAATCTAGAAGTTCGAAAATGGTGTAGTTTGTGTGACTTTTTCAAATGGTTTTGAGACAGGTTGTTTTAAAAAACACATCTAGGTGGTCCTGGCCGAGCAGCTATGCCCACACCAGGAAATACTGCAGCCTTCCGAGCAGCCCTGTGGACCAATATGGAAAAACTGATGGATCAAATCTGTGCAGCTTGTGGACAGGTATTTGGTCATTTAAACATCCTTTCCTTGGCTTGCAGCCTCCATAAAACATCTCAAGAACTTGGACTTCAGATCATATCTTTATTTTTCAGGTGCAACATCTACAGAAGGTGTTGTCTAAGAAAAGAGATCCTGTTACACATGTGTGTTTCATTGATGAATTAGCAAAGGTAATGTTCCTAGCTCTACTCTCAACCTAAATATGCCTTTATATATTGTATTTATATTGTATGATTGCTGTTTTAATTGACTATTTTATTGTAAACCACCCAGAGTCCCCTGATAGGAGATGGGCGGGGACAAAATAAATGAATGAGTGAAGGAATGAATGAATAAATAAATAAATAAAACACATGTTTGCAAAGATATATAGCAGTTTTGTGAAATTATTGGTGAAGAAAGGGAATTAATGCTTTATGACAGCAACAAGTATTTTTGAGGGAAACACTGAGCTAAGAAAAATACTGTTGCTGGATGCTTCAAGGGGAATGGGCTTATAACCGTCACTCAAGGATTACAGAGCAATTTTAACTATATACCTGGTGAGCAGAAAGAACTGAACTGTTTAACGTTGCAAGGCGAAATGAGTCAGTTTTGCTTGCCTGGTGTCACAGTGTGGTGTACTGAAATGAGACTTGACAAGGCGGGAGATCTTCCCTGGCAGCTTTGATGGGTAAGGAATGTTAAGCAATATTTCCACCTCCCAATTCTTTTTTGTCCTGTACAAGTGGGTGAGCAGCAGATTGCTCTAACAAGATGAGCAGCTGGAGGGGGTGTTTTTTTTTCCTCCCTGAATTCTTCTGGAACAACAGGGAGCCTCAGGAATGGCTTTTTGGGGTTTGTAAGCAAGGGGCAGCGGCATGGAAAAAACAGCATCGCCCTTCCCACTCAAGCATGACAGTGTTTGGGGCCAAGCTGCCATGATGGCTGCTTTTTGTTTTATCTGAAAGTGCAGTGAAATAAGTGCCTTGACGATGCAATAAATACTGTGTGGCTTGATGAATTGGTATTATATGTTAGTAGCTCAATCCAGCCATCTGTTCCTTGCTTGTTTGCAAGTTTTGTCTTTAAAAAATCAATTACTTTTACTGCTTGCTGTACCTCTGATATGAATACCTTTTCTCATCCATTCTTCTGTATTTTAGAATCTTATTTAGAAGAATTCAATTAATAGTTTTCCCAAGGACCAAGAACAATATTGGCAAAACCATATACCTGTCATAATGTGTGAGGAGAGTTCCTTTCCCCATGTTTAACTTCTCAATTTATGTAAGAGGAAAAGGGGGGGGGGACCCTCATTGTCTACCAGATTTTCAGTTCTCTCATCCACTGTTTTTTTTTCAGTGGAAGGGAGGTAAAGTATATGTGGATTCCTTGCAACGCTAAAATTAAACAGTTACTCTGTGACATGGTTTGTTTTACTTAATTGTATACTCTGCAGCTTTTCCAAACAAGTAGTTTTTAAATTAGAAAGTGGATCTTCGTATACAAAACACTTCTTATTTCATTTGAATTTAGCCCATCCCAACGGGTTAGGATAAAGTGATTATTTTTCCCAGATATTAAGATTTTTTAGTAGCTTTATGTTAGCTTAATGTCTTTTCTGGGCAAGTAAGTTGAAAGCATTATTACAGGACCACTCTAGGTCAGGTGGAAGAACAAGAATTGCCCAGAAAAATACGAGCTTTTTTTAATGAAATGAAGTCATGCTTCCCCAACCTTTTCCAAGTTAAGGGCATGAATATGATATGATCCAATAGATGTAGTATCTTCCAGTCTATCTCCAAATATTCTGATCCTGAGCCATGAAAGCCATGAGGGGATTTAAAATCAAGCTAGCAATCTAAAAATGGATCAGGAGTGAATGCAGTTGGTGTTACTCAGGTATAATATAGTCATATCATGCCCATCCACACAAACTTCAAATTTATTTATTTATTTATTAAATTTACATCACCGCCCATCTCCCCCAATGGGGGACTCTGGGCGGTTTACAATAAAATAACACTAAAAACATAACCACCTAAAATTGTCATTAAAATATAAATTTAAAAAAATGTAAAATCCAAGTGGAGATGGAACACAATCACTAAGAGGTGCTATGGCACCAGCCATCCCCAGGTGGAGCTATCGCTCTCTCCCTCCCAAGCAAGGTGGCAGAACCAGGTCTTCAGTTTCTTCCGGAAGTCTGAGAGCGAGGAAACCGTCTCAGCTCCAGGGGCAAGATGTTCCAAAGGGCGGGTGCCACTGCAGAGAAGGCTCGCCTCCTGGACCCCGCTAGATGAAATTCCTTTACTGATGGGGTCCGTAGCATACCCTCCCTGCCTAACCGGGTGGGACAGGTTGATGTTATGGGGATGAGACGGTCCCTCAGATACCCTGGTCCCATGCCATGTAGGGCTTTAAAGGTGATAACCAAGACCTTGAATTGGACCTGGAAGCAAACTGGTACCCAATGCAGCTCGCGTAACAGTGGTGTCACATGGGCTGATTTTACAGCCCTGATAACTGTCCACGCAACTGCATTCTGGACCACCTGAAGCTTCCAGATGCTCTTCAAGGGTAGCCCCATGTAGAGCGCATTGCAGTAGTCTATATGGGAGATGACAAGGGCATGAGTGACTGTTTGGAGGGCATCTCGGTCCAGGAATGGGCGGAGCTGGCGCACGACCTGATGATGTGCAAAGGCCCTCCTGGTGGCGACTTCCACCTGTTCTTTGAGCAGGAGTCGTGAGTCCAGGAGGACCCCCAGGTTCCTCACTGGCTCCGAATGGGGAAGTGCCACCCCATCCAGAACCAAAGAAGACAACTTTTTGGAACCTAAGGGGCCATCAATCCACAGCCACTCTGTCTTACCAGGGTTCAGTTGAAGCTTGTTGTTTCTCATCCAGGCCCCCACAGCCCCCAGGCACCTGGAAAGGGTGGAGACCGCATCACTTACTTCACCCAGGATGGAGATATATAACTGAGTATCATCGGCATATTGATGATACCTCATCCCATGGTGACGGATGATCTCACCCAGCGGTTTCATGTAGATGTTAAATAGGATTGTAGAGAGTACCGAACCCTGCGGCACCCTGCAATGGAGGGGTCGAGGGCTGGATCTCTCCTCTCCTATCACCACCAATTGGGAATGGCCCTGGAGGAAGGAGGTGAACCAGCGCAAAACTACGCTGCCCGCCCCCAACCCCCTGAGCTGCCCCAGAAGGATACCATGGTCGATGGTATTGAAAGCCGCTGAGAGGTCCAAGAGAGCCAGAATGGATGCACTCCCTCCATCCCGCTCCCGCCAGAGATCATCCATAAGTGCGACCAATGTGGTCTCCATCCCATATCCTGGCCTGAAACCTGACTGAAAGGGGTCCAGGTAATCCGTTTCCTCCAGAATTCTCTGGAGCTGCAGCGCAACCACCTTCTCAACCACCTTTCCCAAAAAGGGAAGGTGGGAGACCGGGCTAAAATTGCCCAGTATAGTAGGGTCCAAGGATGGCTTCTTGAGGAGGGGTTATACCAGCTCCTCCTTAAAGGCAGCTGGAAATACTCCCTCCCTCAAGGATGCATTAACCATTGCCTGGACCCAACCACAAGTCACCTCCTGGGCTGATTTTATCAGCCAGGAAGGGCATGGGTCAAGCTGACATGTGGTTGCATTCACAGTCCAGAGAATCCTGTCCACTTCCTCAGGCCCAACAGGATCAAACCATTCCCAGATAACAGGGTAAGTACATTCCCCTGGCATCTCCCCAGACTCCTCTTCACGCTTAGAGTCCAACTTAGAATGGATCTGAGTGATTTTATCCTGCAGATGCTGTGAAAACTCTTCCGAACGGCCCCGTAGGTGGGTCCCTGGATCTACCTGACCCAGAAGAGATCGAGCGATCTTGAACAGGGCTGTCGGGTGGCATTCTGCGGATGCATTAAGAGCGGAGAAATACGCTTCACCGCTCTTACCTCTTAAAAACAAATTCTGTTTTTAGAGGCGGGTCAAATCCAGCACAGCTTATTTTCTTGTGATTGTATCCCAGTCTGTCCCTGACTGTCACATGCCAATTGAGTAACCACCATTTCCTGTTCGGTTGATTTAATACATTTTGTTAGTTGAGAGTTCAGATGCGAACCCTCATTCACACAGCACTAAAGTATTAACCCAAAGAATTAATAAGGAAGAGGTGTATAATGTAAGAACTATAGTTGGCAGTCTCTTATGCTTAAATGTCTTTTTATTCCTTTTTCCCATGGAAAATATAACAGCAAATTGGGATGCAGTATCTTAAGCAGATGGGAAAGATATTTTATGTGCCATCTGTTTAAAAGTAGAAGCTGTAGGGAAAAAGTGCTTGTGGGAGAGCTTGTAAGTGGGCACATTCAGAATCAATATATGGTGTTCAGTTAAATGAAGCTGGAGCGTTATTCTCCCTTAAAGGTGAATCTTTGTCTTTCTGAGGAGAAGGTTTTCTTTCAATGCTTATTTTCTTCCCATTTATATTAATTTAAATTGTAACCTTATGCTTATATGTTACCTAACATTACACCCAGCTTCGCTGCCTGGTAAACACAATTGATAACATTTACTGAGCTGCCTTGTGTCATGGCTGAAATAGGTTTTTTAAGTTCCCCTCTTCTCTAACATATCATAGCAGCTAGGTAGGATGTTTGGAATTGCTGAATAAACAGCTAAAATGTAGACATGCTTGACAAAAGCAGTGCTGAGTGATAGAGGAAGCCAGATGGGACTCCAAGAATTGTTAACTATGGTAGTAGTAGCAGTTATTATCAGTCAAAAGTCAAAGTAATTTCACATATATTAACCCTTCTCAGTGTTTGGAGTAGGAACTTGGATTTCTGTTTGTCCACATTAGTAAGCTTAGTAACACCAAAGCACAAGGTGGCCCATTTTAAAAGGGCACTGTGCCTATTCTCACAGGAGACAGTAACATGAACCCTGAATTTTACATTCTGTTTGCTAATTGCTGCTAACTAGGCTAATGTTGTCACTGTATTTATTTTCTGCAACAGCTGCAGTTCTAGTTAAGAGGTCCATCTGTCTCCTTGGTAACTCTGCAGCGCAAGTCTTATCCATGAGCATATTACAGTTCAAGCCCTGCGGAGCCTTTAAGAATGAGAAAATAATAATTAAATATTTTAAAAAGTCATAATCAAAGTACGTCTTAGGATTTCACATTGTTGTACTGACCCAGATGAGAAGATTACATGGGTTAGCTACAGCGAGTTGGGCCTCATGAACTTCCTTCTCTCTTGTGGCAATATTTGAAGAGGAAACTAGAAGGTCCCAGTAAGCAGTGTTGCAGTATTTTCCAAACCTGGCCCAGCTATGATTAGGATGAATGGTGATTTAATTTTGTTCAGTGAAAACAAGGCAGCTTCATCTGTATTCCATGTCTACCTTGTCTTCCTCTGCATATTTTCATTTTTAGCAAATAACTAAATTTTAGCAAATAACTGTTGTGTTAGTCACTGTCAAAACACAGAATGTGCAGTGGAATTGTGAACCATAAGTCAGAATCAAGAGAATATTTTAGGCATCTTCAAAAGTGAACCATGTCTCCTTTTTCAATCTCAGAAGAGTTTAATCTTTGGCTTGGGAGGCAAGCTATTGTTTGAGTGACACAAACCCACTGTAGACCACCATGTGCCATGATGCTTAGAAATGTATGCATTCACATCACTCCTGGACCCCAACAGACAGGTAAAATAAGTTCTAACATCTTCCCAATTGGCAAAACTATGGTTTCTTTTTTCTCTGTGTTGGTCAGGAGCACCAAAGGTTCATGATTTGGTTCTCCCCTCATTACACAAGATAAATTTCAGAGATCACTTGTGAATGAAAAAAAATTGCCCCCAGGATTGCCTGTTCAAGAATTAAGCAAACACACACTTAAGCTTCCAAATCTTTTGTGGTTCTACAGGTAGGTAGGTAGGTAGGAAGGAAGGAAGGAAGGAAGGAAGGAAGGAAGGAAGGAAGGAAGGAAGGAAGGAAGGACTGTATTTTTGTTCTCATCTGTGTGAGAATCTCTCCTGTTAAATTTTGCATTGCCAGTAAAAAGCTGGACTTCCACAGTGATCTAGCTGTACATAAAGGATTTTATTCCTTGCTGTAAAGCAAACCTCAGTATTTTAAAAAATGTAGTAGTGTCCTGCTATGTAATCCTGAAAATACGTAATATAGATAATACTATAAAGATGATGGAAGTGATTTTTAGCAAATATCATTTGGGAATGTGCCTATTTTTTGTACTTTTTGTTTTACTACTGAGATGGCTTTTGTTCAGGATCTAACATTTAGCAATTGTGTTGCTATAGAAATAGAGCATATGGGTCTTCCTAAGCACAGTCCCATGAGGAACTGCAGTACAGAATTATTCATTCTTCTACAATCCAGTGTTATTACTTAAAACACTTAAAGAGTATTTCAGTGGCTTTTTGTTTGGCCTGCTTTTCTCAAAGATGCCTTTTAGAGTTTTGACTAGAAGATCATATTGTTCTCTGTTGTATCTAAAGTTTTGTTTCGATAACCTGCAAGGTTAACCAATTTTGTTTCGGTAACCTGCAAGGCATGTCTGCATAAGAATGTGGCCTGTATAACTGTATATTTCAAAGAGACTTGACAGTAATTATTTTTTCATATTTTAAGTACTAGAATTTGAAAAACAACATCATTTGAGGGTAGAGGCTATGTTATAAAAGAATGATTGGAATCAGTATGTCACACATAATTGGGTTTGCAATTTTTGTGCCAAAATAGCACTGTGGAATACAGACCTATCTAACATTTCACTCCTAGGAGATAATTTTAATTTCATACTTTAAATCTTTCTCATGAATGACTCTGTTTAAAATTCTAGATGCGGCATAGCTATTGGCTGTTTATGTATCTATCTCATTTTCATGCTGGTACATAGTCTGGAGGAAGAGACTAGTATTTAATATAATGGTGACCGCAGGCACTTTAATAAGTTGGTTGATGGTAGTGTGTTATTGCAAGCAGTATGATTGTTCCCTTTCTTCTGCAGTTTGTCTTCTTGGTAAATGGATCAATTGAATTTCTGCAGTTTTTGTTTTGTTTCATTTTTTGAGATTACTGCATGGGACTATTTAGATCTATTTTCATATACTTACTTTCCCTTCTTTCTTAAAATATATTTATTTATCCTACTGGAATAGTTAGAATTTAAAAAAAAGGTCCTCAGTGAAGTGCTACTGTTGAAAGATATTTTGGAGAGACTATTGGCAACAGGCACTCCACTATTCCATAATCCTCCACGACATACTTCCTCTTTGGCCATTTTCCCACTAATGTCTTCTAGCATCTCTACAACAGAGCCATCACTGAAATGATATAGAGCTTGTGCTCTTTATTGTTGTTTTGGCACACTTATGGTTGGATGATTCTAGAAAACATAGGTCATTAGTAGGAAAATATGTGGAGTCATGAACAGGAAGCAGTTAAGTTGGCACAGTATGGATTCTGAAGCTATAGAGCTGTGTCCCATAACTATTGTTCTGTTCAACCAGCCTGTAAGGTCCAGACTCCACCTTGCAACTGTGAGGTATCAGATATTTCTGGGAAGCTCATAAGCAAGCCAAATAGTAATAGTTATCCCTATCAGAGCTTGGTGCAGACATGGCAGATAGTACCATTGCATCTCTAAATAGTTCCCATGACCCTTCTCCAATTTATTTAACACTTTAAATAATAATTACAATTTTAAAAACATTAAAATCTCACACGCTCCACAAATCTCCACAGTCTCCTACAACATCTAAAGAATCTTGGTGTGAGTATGCCATATTTTGCAAGTTTCCATCTACCTCGGAAAATTTCCTCTATGGGTGCTATGGGTTTATTGTGCATGATCACATAATCATGCCCCAAAAGGCTTAATTATTGAAGGTTATTGCATCTGACTATTGAAGCTTCATTTTCATCATGTCTAGTAGTCAATAAATTGATTTAATACTTGTTCTTTAAGCCATCTGTGTTAGTATTCATTATAGCATTCTGTAGCAATAATTATAGCAGTAAACGGAAAGAATGGAAAGTGATGGGAAAGGATAAGTAAGATTCCTTAGTGTAACTCGGAAGACTAGCATGAGTGTATGGATTTGCCTATACTTTGCCTGACAATGCCTACTGTTCTTGAATATCTTTTCAAAGTCTTTGTAATAGTTCATTGGCTGGAAGAAGCCAGAAAAGTTCTCTGTGATTGCTTTTGATAGATATGAAAGACAGTTGATTCTTCCCTTCCTTGGAGCTAGCAGTTGCATTTAAACTATCTGTCATAGCAATTGGTTCTCTTCCTTTCCCTGCCTTTTTTCCCAACTTCAGTAAATACATATCTTCCTTTCCCTGGTCTCAAGCAGCTAAGATGTATTTCTGTGATATCCCTGAGCATTACTCATGTTTTTAGTGGGGGTTGTGAGTTTTCCTTCCTGAGAACAGGTTGTCCTACCTGAGAAAGGGAGAGATGGCATCAGGATATGCTACTGTGAATAGTTCACATTTCTTTCACTACCAGCAGTGTTTGCCTTCAGGAAGAATCTTATAATCCTGTGACTATGTTGCAGTAGCTTAAGTATGGAGCTTTTACTTTTATTTTGATCATCTGTCTGTGAATGTATGTCGATGCAAGGTTTCTGGTTTTCTTGGATTCTCCAGCTGGAAATGTATTGTGTAGAATCATGAAAAGTGAATTTTGCTGTGCCGAAGGATTGCAAAACTTTTAATGCTGGTTGTGGTTGGCTTTCTTTATTCTGTAAAACAGAATAATCTGTAAGAATATCAAGCAATAATTTAATTTAAAAAATTTAAACAAAATAAAAATGAATATTTTCTAGTGAACTGATTTTTCTTTTTGATCTGTACCTGTAGAAAACATACAGAATAGAACTGGGCTTATAGTGGATGTAAGAACTACCATGGACTTGGATTCTGGCTTTGGCATTATCCATTGATTACAAGCCTTTAAGCACAGTCATATTATAAAGAGAATTACACCTATTTAAGGAGAACCCAACAGTGTGTGTGTTTTTTATGTGTAAATACAATCAATAAAAAAAATATAAAAATGCTTACACTGAAGTTATTGATGCATCAGAACATGTAGCTTAGTAAACCATATTCAATGAATTTTTTCAAATAAGACAGTGGTATAGTAGTTAACTCTATAAAAAAAGAATTAAATATCTTGCTCTCTTCCTATTTAACCTTTATGTTAATGATACTGTAATCGGACATGATTGAACGGATTAAAAAAAAGGCTATGAAGTCACAAAGTGTCTTCTCCCCCACACGTAGTGGAAAGAAAATTTCAGTTTTAATGTGTGCCAATGACATGGCTCTCATTTCCTGTACCAAGACTGGCCTTAGAAGATTATTAAACCAGATTAGTTGATTACTGAAAGGGAAAAACTGAGGATAAATTATAATAAAATGAAAGTAGCAGTCTTTGGTAGAAGCAATGCTAAACATAAATGGATAGTTATTGACCACTAAATAGAGCAGCACCCCTTTTTAAAATGCCTAGGTATCACCTTTCATAAGTGCCCTGTGTATGGAACACACATTTAATCACCATTCTAGCAACTGCCCAATGCATAGTGGGGCTTATTCTGACGTTATTCTATTCTAAAGGCAGGCAGTTGGTATCCCCTGCACTTAAAATATTCCAGCGTAAGGTGATGGCCCAGATGCTGTATGGGGCTGAGATCTGAGGGTGGGGTAAAAAGGCTATTGCTCAATTGGATATAGTCCAAAACAACTTAATAAGGAAGATCTTGGGCCTCCCCCAGGGCATTTCTGCTGCTTATCTACATAAGGTTGGAGGTATGGCTATCTTCCATTGCCATCAGAGTACATCTTGCTTGCTGGGGCGGTATAAGAAACTACTATGGAAAGCATTCAAGAACCCACCTCACCAAACTTTGTTTTTTCCATTACCCATCTGGGAATGGAGAAAAACTTTTGTCCTACAAATCTGTTCTCTTTGGGGTAACTCAGTTCTTCAAACAGAGAAAATATCAGAGATATTTTTTGAAAGGAATGCCAGTAAAAGTGCTACTACAGTACAGATACCCAAATGTTCATCTTTATTTTGTCATTATATATAAAATCATAGGAGTCTGACCTAGTATCTGGTTAATGTTATGAGCACACCACTGAGAAAGGTTTTTATATCTCTTTGCTTGCAAACCATGCCTTCAACATATTTGGAAGGCAGATTTTATAATTGCCCTGTTCAATACCATCTCTGTCCCTGTGGTCCTGGTTAAGTGGGGAGCATCATTCACTTTGTCCTCCACTACCCCATTTACAAAGAGATTACGGCCAAATTATTGATGGTAGATGAATTCAAAAGCTCAGACCTTGAATGGTTGATTTATCTTATTGCAGTTTTGTTTCCAACTTTTACTAGTCAGGTTGCTTTGCTATCATGTAAACTCAGAAAGAAATATTTAAGTTCTTAATTGTAGCTCTGGCTTACCTTGTTTTGACTTCTTTATATCTAGCACTCTTTTTATTATTTTATTTCATTTTATTGTGATTTTGTTTAATTGTATTTTATGTTATATCATATTGTTATGGCCTGTGGCTACAACAATACATTTATTTATTTATTTATTTATTTGCTTGCTTGCTTAACTAAATATCTAAAGTGTAATAATGCTTCAAAAGTTGAAGTATAATTCAGTTAATAATTGCATACTATTTAAACTTTAAATGTGCTGAAGTTTCTCAGCATTTTAACACAGAGAAGTAACATGAATAAGCAGAACTTTACACGCAGGGCCTTCCAAGGGAACACGTGATTTGTAATATTTGTGCAGCAGTTATTTGTTTGTTTTATAATATCTGTATCCTGCCAAATGCCGGTGTGATTTCTAGCACTTTCCTTTACTTGTAAGCCGCTCAGAGTCACTTAGATAGTGAGATGGGCAGCATATAAATTTGATCAATCAATCAATCAATCAATCAATAAAAATAAATAAATAAATAAAAACAGTAAGAACAATTAACACCAGAAAAATGCCACGTTCCACACCAGGGATCATTCTAGTTAAAGGATCACTCTCTAACAATGCTATTAAATAACACTTGTGAAACTAGTTTTCTGAAATGGGTAGGTGCCCTCAAATAAGACAGACTGCCTTCTATTTGAAGGAAACAGCCCTGACTCTCCTGTATAGACAGTGTGCAAGTTAAAATGTAATGTTACACACACACACACACACACACACACACGTGTCTTTCTAAAAGCTAACAGAATAAAATTCTGTTACAGGGAGATGTTCAATTGGGTGTACTACACCTGAGTGAATGGTCTTTTTTCTACACTGTTTTTTAAGAATAGGAAAATGATTGAAATTATTGTCATTGAGCTGAAAAGATAATCAGATGCAGTCCATTAGTCATCTTGTCAGCAACTTCCACCACAGAAGCTTATCATCTTGTAATGCAATCTGCCTGTTGCTAGATGTCGGAGAAAACATTACTGTACCATGTTGGAATTTTTTCCCTCTCTTCTTCTCTAGCAACGTTATTGTCTTCATTTGTGTTAATTTTTTCCTGGCTTCCAAGTTTTATGAAATAACACATTAGATGTCCTAGATCTAGGTTTGGTTTGGTTTGGTTTGGTTTTAAGATGTATGCTAGAAAGAGCCATAGAAAAAAGTTGTGTGTGTGCGCGCGCGCTCACACACATACACAGTTTTCTGCCTATCTTTTTGACTTCCAGCTTTCTGGAAGAAGTCTCTGATATCCTTTGTTTTTTTAAGCCAGGAGAATTCTGCTTGTTATGCTTGCTGAGTGTAATGTGGATAGATATGCTATGACCCCAAGAGAGGGGACAGTACAAGACCTGGAAAAATGTATAGTCACAACAGTTTCAATGGGCCATGCTTCCTCTAAAATCTCTTTCTGCATCATCCATCCATTCAGGTTTGGGGAGGATATGTTCTGTTTAGGAGGACATTGTAGGAATTGGGTGATCTTTTTAAGTTGCTTGCAAGAGCAACGTTTTTTCCTCAAATGTAATGTAATGTATATTAATGTTATCACAGTAAGATCAGTGTAGGAGGGGAATGGGAAAAGTACACATAAACAGTGATGGAATCACCTTGGTACTGTAATCATAGAGCCTTCTTGACTTGAGTTGACAATGTGCATTCTGAAGTGTTATTGCTCCCAATCCCTACTGACTTGCAGATTATGATGATTAGGACAACCAAAGACTCCCTCTGAGCGTGTTGTTTCAGATTGAAAATCAGTGCTTCAGCCCTAGGTGTTATGTCTTCAAGATGAGCTGCAGGAATGTGATGCCCAAATCGAATCTTAGTAACATGGTTGAAAGGGTGGATTTGTTAAACGATCAACAAATGTCAAATATTCCATTTGTTAAAATTGTGAATTTTGTCAAAACCCTATTCTATTTTTTTTTCAGGACACTAACACTATATTATTAAACTGAACAAATTTTAGTGTGGCCTGTGCTTAGAGGCAACACTGTCTAGTGTTGTGCTCTACACTTTAAAAGTCATCCTTGAGCTTTGAAATTAGCTGTAAATGTAGTGAGAAATTTGGTTCTCTTTTCTATGTAGTTCTTTGAAAACAACTTTGAGAATGTGCAAGCGAAAGTGAGATGTTTACTACCTAATCGAATGTGGCCAGATGTATTTCTTGTAATTTATGGCTCAAAATTAGCTAACACGAAAATTTCTGATTTTTTAAAATATTGAAACATTACTATGACTTCAGGATTTAAATATTTTTTTACATAAAGAAGTGTACTGAAACAGAGGAGAGAGAGAGAAAAGAAGAGAACATTCCACGTTCTAAATTTTGAGCACATCTTGATTGTTGCTAATCTTGTCTTCTTTCATATTAGGATGGCCAATCAGACATTTTGTACACATTTTGGACAGCAGTAACTCAAACTCTGGCCTCCCAATTTCAGAAAGCATCTGATAGTAAGTACTGAACTCAGTATGTATGGTAATGACATTTTCTCCAGTTATTAGTTTTATAAATCTTCCCACCACCACCTTCTGTGGCACCCATTTTGACCTGGATAATATAGAGAGCAGGAAAGTGGTTGTCTTCTCTCCATAGGTAATCTAAGTTGAAATCTGAGTAAATTTACTTTCATAATCTTAATTTAGGCAGGCTCTCCTTAAAAGAATTAGACTTATTCAACTCAAGATTTATGTACTATTTGAAGGTACTGCCTAAGTGAGGTAGGGTGTTGTTTAAATATTTGACTGAAACTAGGGAAAGGGAACTATGTGTTTTTTTATTCAAATCTAGAAGATGACTTTTCTGCAAATTTCCTAGTATTTTGTTGCTGTATAAATGAGTAAGTAGATAGCATCCACATGAGCATTTTCATAGTTTCAGTTATCCAGTCACTTGTTTTAAATCAGAACATAGTACTTTGTGGTTTAGCAGTTGTATTATATTACAGAGTTGGAAAGGATCGGAACATTAGCTTTAATGGTAATGGAATTTGAAAGGATTCCACATCTTTCTTGTTTAGGCTTGCAGCGCATCACTTCTTTCCTAAGTACAGGTTATAAAGAAAAAGTGTGTGAATGCATCCAATTGCAGCTGCAGGGCACTTTAATCTGAAATACAACCACGTAAGTCTTCCTATCCCCATTTTTATTCTTTCCAACACAACGGAATTTTGGAAAGATATTATATAAAGGGACTCTCTTTCTCTGTTGGTCTGTCTTTCGTTCAGCAGGATGACTCCCTGAAAACTGAACAGAATGGGACCAAATGTGTTCTGGAGGAAGAAGCCAGGAAACAAAGGATTTTAAAGTAGGCCTCATCTGGCTTGAGGCAGCAAAGAAAAACATGCCAGAAAACAAATTCTCAGGTTATTCCTATAGGCGATGCAGTTGGGCAGTGGCCCAGAAGGTTGCTGACTGCACCGTTCTAAGCTCTCCTCCCTTCTAGTCATATGATCCAGAGCAGAGTGTATGCAGCCTACCATGAATATCCATTGCACACATATACAAACACAGCAGATGCAACACAAGGAGAAGGCAGAAATACACTTTACTTCATTACACAAAATATCTATAGCCACTTCCAGTAAAACGGTAGAAAAGAATTCCAGAAGCCTCATTCTGCTTTCCTTAGTTTTCTTGTTTTTCATTGCTCTCTCTGTCTCTATATTTTTACTATTAGGACAAATAATTTCAGCAGAAAAATGGCACTAGAGGTGGGGAAAGCTAGATAGAAAAAAATTGAATTGTCAGTTTTATACTGCAACTTATTAATAATCATCTTCCCCAAATGTGACTGTTACTAGAAAAAGATATAAAGAAAAAGATATTCATTAATGTGTCTGCTTCGGATGTGGCTCTCTAACATTTGCAGAGCTAGTTTATTGTCTGTATTTGTTGCAAGAATATTTTGTATGAGATGTATTACATTTTTATATTTTGTATACTGTGATTTCTGAAGTATTTGCTGAAAAGCCTTTTCATTTGCAAAATTAAAGCAAAAGGTACATAATGTGCAGCTATAAAAACAAACCTGTAGAATTTAACAAATTAAGTACGTCCATTCAAAGTATGTATTTCTTGATATTATTGAGGAAACAGCTAACGACTAAGGAAGTTATTCAGTGGTGAAATAAATATTATTGCACTTTTTTTTCTGGGACATTTCTGAATTGAATCGGAAGAAAACAGATCTCTTGCATAACTTACTTCATCTTACAGTAAGAGTAATTAGAAGACAAGGTATTGTTTGTCTAAGCCTCCATTTGTTAATGCTAATGATTAAATAATTTTTCATAGCAAGCTTAGATTCTATTACAGAAAGAAGTAATTTTACGTTGAAAATGTAAAACAGATTGTGGGTCAGAGAAAAAGTAAGGTTATTAGGGCCTCCAGACTATGGATCATATATTTTTATTAGACTAGAATAGGTGCATAAAAGCGAATAATAAGGCACAGCAGGAATTCCCCTAGTTGCTTATTCACTTATATCCAGTGTGAAGATAAGGTACAGAACTTACAACTGATGTCTCATCCAGATATACTTTGTTATTGAAACTGCTTTTTTATAAGCACTGAATTTCCATACACCACTGATTTTAAGCAGCACAAAAGTTATAAGTTTCCCTGAAACTGATAGGGCTTGTTTTAAGTAATATCTGTATGGATTTTGTCTTTCAGCTTCCATGTTTTTGAAACAAGCTTTTGAAGGAGAATACCCTAAATTACTGAGGCTGTATAATGATTTCTGGAAGCGTCTTCAACAATACAGTGAAAATATTCAGAGAAACGTTATTACAAATGGAAGTGCGGAACACTTATCTGAACTTCCACAAATAGATGATGATGATGATGATGATGATGATGCACAGGACATATTCATGCAAAAGAAACAAGATTATGAGTATGAGCACTTATGTATGTAATTAGAGAACAGAAAATTTCGGACTTCAAATTCCCTGTAACTAACTAGGTCATTTTTTGTAGCCCAGCATAATATTTATAAATATAAATTGGGCTTGCTGTTAACAAACCCACTGAATCTATTTCAATAGAAGCAGATTGAAGCTTAGTATATGTTTGAATTGGTTTATGAGAATTTTTTTTTGCACAAAACTCTTGATCAGTATACCTGGAGTTCTCATAATGTGGCTTAGTAAACTGCCATAAAGCAACCTCCCTTAACATTTAAATTTCTATCAGAATCAATAAAAATTTAGGATAGCCCACCAGAGGATAGTATAAGGATAGACAAATGAAAACAGGGAAGAAGTGTCCATTAGTCAACCATTTTTTAAAGTTTACAGGTATATTCTATTTACTGGCACAGCTATATGGTTGTTTGAAGAGTTGAGGAAAAACTCATTTTATGTTAAAGAGCAACAGTTCTTCATTAAGGTACAGGTATGAAGATCCCTGCTGATGGGCCCATAACATAGATTGCAGGTAACAGCTTCAAGGGTTTTTCATTTCTGCCCTAGAAGGTGGCCTCAAAACATGGATATTCTGTCTGGGGACAGATGAGTTTAGTGTATACAGAATTTTTTATTTTAGGTTCAGAAATATCCAGCTTTGATCAATGTTTCTTGATGTAGAATACCAATACACTTAATGGGTTTTTTTAGTTACTAATTTGAACAGTGTATACATTTAGAAGAATACATACCCAGCTATGCACATCTCTGTTGATCAGCATCTTTATAAGTAATAAGGCTCTTTGCAGAAATACTTGCTTTTTAATCTGTGATGTTTAGATTAGATGTATGTTTGTTTACAATATTGCTGGAAATTATTCTCTACAAGAGATGAAAAGATGTGATTGAGAAACTGTCAAGTTTAGTCAAGTCTCAGATGGGTTGCTAAGGTGCTGTTTGAAAAATGAAAATAAATATTTTTATCTTAATCAATTGCTCCCACTTTCTAGCCCAGAAAAAGCTCTAAAAAATTCTTTGCAACCTTATGAAGCTGCCTACTTATCAAAATCATTATCTCGGCTCTTTGATCCCATCAACCTTGTATTTCCTCCTGGAGGTCGCAACCCTCCTTCAGCTGATGAGCTTGACAGCATCATTAAAACCATTGCAAGGTAACTGTAATAAATTTCAGGGCATAACATACAATGTAATTTTTCCCTTTTTAATCACAATTTTGGAACGAAGAGTTCTTTACTGTTAAGTTATTCATTTCTTAATCTTCTTATTGCTACTGTTGTTTTATTTCTAGTGAGCTGAATGTGGCAGCTGTGGATGTAAACCTCAGCTTTGCAGTATCAAAAAATGTGGCAAAGACCATACAGTTATTTGGTGTGAAGTCTGAACAACTTGTAAGTGACTTTTTTGTTATCAGATAATTGTCTTTTTCAAGACTAAAAATTGATGGAGCAGGATAATGGCACAAATAGCAATTTGATTTGAATTGAGTTTGAATAATTAAAAGTTACATATGAACTGTAGATAAACAGACTGACATGTATGTTGCTGAAATAGAGCTTTGTTCAGGATTTTGCTGACCATTCCTGCAGGGAGTAGTTTTATGATAATTGAGTCTGCACAAGATGTTTATAATGGCTTTAGAATTCCATGATTTTTTTAAAAAAGAAGGAATGTTAACTATCCTGAAACCTGAAAAAAAATGTAGGAATATTAACCAACCTGAAACCAATATTAGGGTCCAAGAGAAATGAAACTATATTACTGTAGTATTTTAGAACTGCAAACCAATTTCTGTTTACACTGGAAGCCATAAGTGAGCCTGCCTTCCATCAAAATTGCACAATGACTAGGGTGGACAAGCTCATGTAGCCCTTAATCTGATTATAAATCTCTCTGCAACTGATAAGTTTAGATGTCTGGTAAGAGTGTTTTGCGCCTCACCTGGCAGTCCTCTGAGTGGAAGCAAGAGAGGGAGGAGGGGGAGTGGTGAGAAAGGAACTGGCATCACAGAAGGAAAGAGACAAGATGGTTCTGTCCAGTCTGTTGTTGCAGTCACCCAAGGAGAGGCTACTTTCAGCACCACTGTGGCCAAACCTATCAGCTCTTCTGTCCCCAGCCAGCTAGGGAATTCTGGGAGTTGAAGTCAACACATAACTAAAGTTGCCAAGGTTGAGAAACACTGGTCCACATGATTCAGTCTCTCACTGAATCATCCCATTCACCCTATTTACTGTTTCCACAGCCATTTCCTTGTGGGCACCTCAAAGGGTCTGTGGAGCTTGTGGCTGGGATGGTCTTCTTAGCTTTTCAAGAAGTCAATTCATTGGCAGATTGGACTCTCTGTCTTGGTTTTGTCCCTGAGGTGAAGTCATTATTACAGCTTGTTCTTTGACACCAGTGCTGTTTAACTTAGTAAACAAGGGACCTTTTTCTTTGTATAGGACTGTCATTGTTGAAGTATGTAATGGCAGTGCTTTTCAAACCCTGGAAAGCTGGGCATGTTCAGATGATAGCTTATCAGAAATACAAACACTTTCCTCCTCTACCACCCCCTGCCCCATCACTCCCAGTTGCTGGAAGAGACCTGTTTCCCTCTACTCTCCCATCCTACCCATCGCTCTGATGCCAATTTGTTTGTTCCATGTGTTTCAAAGTCTTTATTTCAAACACTAACTGCCTTTTAATGAGAGAGGCTCAAGATGACATGTAGAACATTAACCAGAAAAAGTCCCCAACAACAACATCAAACAATTACAAAAGGAAAAAAAATTAAAAAGCCAGAGTTTTCATAGCACCTCAGGAATCAGCTGCTGAAAGCTGAAATGTGTCCAGAGAACTTAAGCTCTCATGTGGTTAAAAAATGCTTGTGTTTCTACACAACCATCACAGCTGATGTTTATATAGAACATGTGCTTGAAGTTAGAATAACAGTTGGTTGCACAACACCTGTAGGTTCAAGGGAGCCTGGTACACCCTAAAACAAAGCTGCAACTTCCCTAGGAAATAATTTTAGTTTTCAATCTGGTTGGCTCATTGGATCTTGCTCTCATGCTAGATATTCTGCTTATTGCCTAAGACATAGCCTATTTATTTGCTTTGGCATGTCTGCTCCAGAGCATGTGACCATAAGCGACAGAAACCCAGCTTCAAATTCCTAATTAATTGCAAAGTCAAGCTTTCTCAGCCTAATTTCTGTCACAGGGGATGGCAAAAAAAAGTGGTTGAGAGGAAGGAAGCATATTGTAAACCTATATAGAGGAAAATGTGGATAAAACACATCAGTGGCTAGTTTTGAGGATATGAGAAAGCTGGGCCTCTTGGAAGACAGACAAACAGACATATATCAAATATTATATATATTTGTCCCTGCAAGTCATTCTTGACTCCTGGCGACTGCTTGGACAAAGTCCAAAGGATGCTTGTTATAATCATTATTGGATATTATTCTTTGCTTCTTGTTAACAATCAAGCTTGATTTCCCCCCCACCCCCATTTTGTCATGTCATGTCATGTCATTCATGTGTGTGTGCGTGTGTGTGTGTAAAAGATCTTAAGTAAATTTGGTTATGTTTTATTTTACTTCATTTTTTTAAACTATCCTGTATAAAAAAATCGGTTGGATTGAGGAGGAGGGGCAGGCTGGGCAAAGAAAAAGAAAATCAATATGCTGCTGAAAATAATTGAGAAGTTGGCACCAGTCACATGAGTAATAGGATGGCTAGTCTGTAACAAAGCATTATAAAAGAGAAAAGTGTTTTCCTGGTTTTCACATAATGGCTAAATTTGCCCAACACATTATACTAGCCAAAAATAGGGTTGGATAATTGTGATTTGTGTGTTGTGGAAACCTTGTACGAACCAGGCCATCTTGTTAAGCCATAATGTAATGTACTTACCTGCATGATACGTAAATGCAGCATGTTATGCTAACTTGGATTTATGGTTTAGTGCATTGAGAGGACTGAGCCAATGAGTAAAAAGTACTTTAGGGTGAGTCTTCTGTTCAGAGTTTAAAAGAAAGACAGGCTGATAAAGGGAGAAGTATTTTTCAGGTGTGGGGTTCCTAAGCTATTTAAGCTGCATCACCTTGCAGTGGGCCCAGAAGCTAAATAAATGGGTGTAGCTGTCTTAGCATGCTGTAATGGGATCCCATCTGTTACCTTGGTTAACATCTAATGGCCACTTTCTGCATTCTGCTCCAGGGAGCCTCCCATGGTGGCACAGCAGATAAAGTGGCTTGTCCCAAGCATCTTAAAACAGGCCCAATTTCTATGGGAGAACGTCCTTAAATTACTCCTTGATATGAAGACTTTGTTGAGCTACCATAGCAAACAAATAGTAATAAACTTGTGCTCCAGCATCTTAACTAATGCTTTTTAAAGACATCTTGCATATTGCAAATAAGAAATTTTGGGGAGGGACTTTGAGTTCTTCCATTTTCAAATACAATATAGTATTTAGTTTCATTTAGAAGAACGGACACTTTTCACAATACTTACAGTCCATCCAGTTGTCTGATTTCACAGAGAATGACATTTTTATTCTTTATATTGCTGGCTAATGTGGCTATTGTAAGAGGAGTGTTACTTTTGGCAGTCTCAGGTTTTGTCACACCAGACAAATAGTGTAAAAGTGAGAATGGCTGTGACAAAGTTGAGTGTGTATTTAGTACTAATAAAGAAAGTATCCACTGCTTAAAATTCACTACTCAGGAAGTCCTAGGCATAATACTTAGCAAAATAATAGTAGTAATAGTAACAATAATCATCATAATCATCAGGCCATCCTACAGATTTCCAGTGGATGGGAGAGAAAGACATTCCCATCTAGAATGCTGATAAATCGTAATTCAGATGATACCTTGAATCATCTCAGTACTGTGATGTTGAGGGTCAACAGTACAATCTAGTTATTAAACCCAGTGCTGCCACCTATCAAACTTGGCAGTTTAAATAAAATCATGAAACCAGAGGTAAAACTATAAGAGATTAAAATGAAAATTGTCCATGTAAAAGAAACATTCAAGCTTAAACTGCTGAGTGCGATGGGAATAACATCGGAATAAATCATGGGCAGGAAAGTGAATCTCTGACCTCAGGAACAACCATTTTAATTTGGAATGTGAATTATTATCTGTAGGATGTAAGCCTCAGGATCTTCCTGAGTAGTGAATTTTAAAGGGTAAAATTATCATTTCAAGTGTTTGAGAAGGAATAATTCGGTTATTATCCTTTGGGGGGAGATGGGAGGTGATAAAATTTGATAAATAAAATAAAATAAAATAATTCAGTTATCTATTCCTTGGAAGATCAACAAGGAAATGATACAACATGTGCATGCACAGACACACAGACACAATAGGTGCATCAAATGTATTTAATAGCAGCTGAACACAGAATTAGTGATCACACATTCAGTTGGCTGCAAAGGACCATCAAGCCCAAAACAGCTTTTAGTCTCTCTTTCTGATGTTAGTCTTCTAACAAGTGAAAATCACTAAGTTTTCCATGCAAAAAGCAGGATCTGTATAGAGACAAGATAGGACTTCTATGTTGGTACTGCAAAATTCTGATTTATGATCTGAGGTTCTCTGGTAGCTTAAGGGTTTATTATCCCATCTTTTGATTGCATTATTACTTAACTGGTAAGAATAAAACTCCTGTTACCTTCCTTCATTTAAGTTATTGCTCTGTGAAGATGAATTATGGGTCTGAAGTCAAAAAGACAGAGAAAGTGGGAATCATCACCTATGTCCAAGAGGGAACAATTTCTCCCTGAGGTTATTGAAGCTGCTGTTATAAAAATTGTGTTAATTCCTGACCTACAAGAGAAACTAATAACATAGAAAGAAGGTTATATGAATTTGCTTGCTCTTGAGTATGTTGTTTAGAACAACTGAATTTCTGCAGATCAGATAAAAACGCCAATTGGTGAAGTAAATTATTTAGAAATGAAACAAAGGCTTGCCTCTCTGGATCAGAAAGTAGAAGAGTTAAAAACTTTAGTTAAAATGCAGTATCATGACGGAAGCTAAACATCATGGGCTAGCCCAGTGTTTCTCAACCTTGGCCACTGGAAGATGTGGGGACTTCAACTCCCAGAATTCCCCACCCAGCATGGCTGGCTGGGGAATTCTGGGAGTTGAAGTCCCCACATCTTCCAGTGGCCAAGGTTGAGAAACACTGGGCTAGAGAGAGAGAAATAATTTGCAGAACAGTTCTGTGCACACCTCTTTAAAACAAACCCCAAGAAGTTCAGGGGAGTTACTCCCAGATAATTGAATATAGTGGGGACTGCCAATGTTTCAACCCTCCAAGCCACAGACTGCAAAACTCAAGGTGTACACAATCTTTAGGTACACATTAGAGATTAATGTAGCTGGTTCACTTTAATTCTGAGCCCGAAAAACATTCAGCTTTAAAAAATTTCTTATTTGTATCACAGTGGCATTTCAAGTTATTTGCACTGTTTGGAATGAACGATCCATTTCAGACATGGCACATAAGTTTGCTACTACAGTACCTTCAACAGCGAATGCAAACGCTTCTTCCTGTCCTGCCATAAACTTCAGTGCCCTTCTTCACATGTGAAGGATGATTTAAAACTTTTGCAGGATGACTTAGAACTTTCCCACGATGTGGCACTAAATGCCCCAGCTAACTCTAGCCATCTGATTGGAAAGGATACATTCCGGGGCAGTGAAATATCCAACTCAACTGTCACCAAAAGATTCCTACAAATTTTTTGCTGTTAGTTAATTTTCCTGCCAGTGCAATTTCAGTGCAGTTGAAAAGGAAAAGAACATTGCCAAACAATTTTTGATTTGGAGAAGGTAAATTTATTAATCCCACAACCCTGAACATCCTTCTTTAAAAAGGCCTTCAGAACATGGACAGAGAGGAAAGACTTAGAGGTTAATTGCCCGTTCCCAGTCCTGATATAATACCCTGCTAAAGGGCGTTCAATTGTGTGACCTCCTTTCTATTGGGAAGCCTATGCAACTTGGATAGAGAAGAAACAGGTGTGGATGACAGTTCCAGAGGTTGGACACAACTCCTAGAAAGTACCTAAAGTAAAGTTAAAGGTTTCCCTTGACATTAAGTCCAGTCGTGTCTGACTCTAGGGGGCGGTGCTCATCTCTGTTTCAAAGCCGAAGAGCCGGCGTTTGTCCGTAGACGCTTCCGTGGTCACGTGGCCGGCATGACTAAATGGAACACCGTTACCTGCCCGCCGAAGCAGTACCTATTAATCTACTCAAATTTGCATGTTTTCGAACTGCTAGGTTGGCAGGAGCTGGGACTAGCAACGGGAACTCACCCTGTCATGCGGATTCGAACCGCCGACCTTCCGATTGGCAAGCTCAGCAGCTCAGCAGTTTAACCCGCAGCGCCACTGCATCCCTTAGAAAGTACCTACAATTATTCAAAACAGGGCAAGATGGCCTGAGCCATCAACTTCTTGACATCTCTAGGACTGATAGTTTTTCTCTCTTTTTTATTTGCCCCACTTTTGCTTGTTCCTTTTTGACCAAGCCTGCTCTCTTCTCTCCAAGCAGTTTAAATGCTTCCTTCCATTCTTGCCAGCCAGCAGTTTTCTCTCTGTCTTCCCAAATTATCCATCCCTTTTAGGAAGCTCCTTTTATGTTTTTCTCCCTTCTAGGCTTACACAATAGGCTAAAATTCGCTGCAAGGTCAACTCATTTCAGTCTTCTCAGAACATGCTGGTGGAGGTGTAAATAAGTTGGTATGTGCTACCATCTCTGGTGGCAATGGCCAGTAAGCATTCTTAGTTAAGTGTTTTTGAAGAAATTGGGGGAAATGGCCAGTGATCTTTTACAGTGAATCCTATTGCCTGTTTACTGTCCATACTTCTTTGCTGCTAGCTACTGGGTTTGTTTTTGCAAAACACTGAGAAGACTAAAAATCTAAAGTATGTATTGGATTGGATTAGTGATATTCAGCAACTGTATTGAAATTGCATTGGCAGAAAAAATTAACATAACAGCAAAAAATTAAAGATAAATTTAGTCAAATCTGGTCAACATATATCAATGATATTTTTAATGTTAGACATAACAAGTTACCTTTGGCTCTTAAAATATGGTTTTGAATTGATATATTGAAGACTGATGGCTGTATTTCTCCTCATGATAATGTTTATGATTATCTTTATCTTTATATTACTTTATATTATCTCTTGTTTAAGTTTTAAAAATGAGTTTTGTACACATAAAAACTAAAAAAGTAGTTTAAAAAGAGCTTCATTTGAACTGCCAAAGGGTTATGTGTGGCTCCTGAAATCATCCTTAATTGGAAGAAGGAATTTTTCTATTATACAAGTTCTACAGGAATTCTAGGATGCACTAGTTATTTTGGGTTTTTGGTGGCACTGAATGGGACTACAGCAACAAAGTGGGTTGGGCCAGGACAAAAATACTTTTAAATCAAATAAAAGTAAAATTGACTTGCCCTCTATCTTTTTAGCACTTTTTCCATTTGGCCATATTAAAAATGACAATCTGGCCTTGGTGGGTCATAGCCAAGACTTTTGAGGGACGACTTGAGATGTTCTGAAAAACCTAAACAAGTTTGGAGGACATGGATGGAAAACCACTAAGAAATATCAGGAGCCTGGGTAACTGAGAGCCATCTCAGAGGATGGCAAGGCAGTCAAGAAAATTACATGGATGAGTTCATGGGATCACCAGGCATGGGGTTCAACTTTAGGGAGTCTTTACCTTTATATGCAGCCCAGAATCCTAAAATGTTACCATCTTGGTTGGTTGATTCATGGTCATATTCACTCCTACATCTTGGAAAATGTTCCCATGTACTAAGACAAATGAGACACTAATTCAATATATATATATATTTTAAATGTTCTCTTTTCAATTAAAACAGGCATTTATCTGTTACAGAAGACTAGAAAGCAGCTAAAGACACTAGCAAAAATAGTAAAGAGGTTTTACTTAAATATAGTGGCACAACAACTTTATTTTCTTTTTCTCTTATTTTTAGAGAGTATTAAAGGTTTTTAAGGTTCTGTCCTTCATTTCTAGACAACTAAATTTTTGTCTTCTCAGTTCAACACATTTATCTATGTGTAGCAGGTGGGCATGTTAGTGTATTTCAGTCCACCCACACGTGAAGCTTAGCAGAAATAGCATCAAAGTAAAAGAACATACAGTACTTATATTACCACTCACACTGTGAGCTAACTGCAGGCATAACAAAAAATGAAGGAGTTTAAAAAAAACACAGTACTGTATCATAATTTGGGGAACAATCCTTCATTGACAAAGAGACAGGATCACTTGTTTAATCCATTTGGTGCTAATACCCAAGAAATCATTATAAACTGTGCTTGCTGTTTTTGTAATATTATATAACAATTTTCTGATTAAACGAAGAGAAGAACGTTTTCTAAAAACCATACCCTATGAGTAGCACTACATTCCTAGGATTGTGAGCCAGTGCATCCAACTTCAATGCCAGCCAGTTCAGAAACAGTCTGCTTCCCAACCTGGGGAAATTTTGTCACATGGAAACACTTCCAACTACGTAACCTTCCTCAACCTGTCCTGAGACAGCACAGTTTGATGATGAATGTACCATGTTCTATCATCCCAGTAATGCTGGTATGGAAGAAACAGTAGGAGGAGGCTTTGGATCAGTCGCGGAAGATTGGGCAGATTTGGGACTAAGTCACTGGAACTTTGATAAAACATCTGCCATAGGGAAGCACTGCCTATTCACAAAACCACTGGCATGGAGGGTATGTCCGGTCAAAAGGAAAGAGAAGAGGAGGGCGGCTATCAGCAAGGTGGATGGACTCAGTTACAGTGGCTATGAGTGCACCATTGGAAGACCCAAAGGACCAGGTTGTGGACGGACTCAGAATGTTCCAGATGGAGCCCTTTTGTTTCAAGCTTAAAACAAAAGAAACATTTTACGTTTTATACACATCCCTAAGCAGAAAAAAATGCTCTCCACTTTTTCCACATCATACATAATTTTATATATCTCAATCAGGTTTCTTCCTTACGCGTCTTTTTTGTAAGCTAAAAAGGCCCAAATGGAGTTACTTCAGGTTTTTAAATATTTTGTTTCCCCTTATATTCACTTTTTCTAGAGTTACAACAGACTGTTTGAAGTACAGCAAACAGAATTATATTCCAAGTGTGATCAAACCATAAATGTATATAAAGGTATTTTAATATTGGTAGCTATTTTTATTTTTTTCCTAATAATGTACAGTGCATCACGGAATTTGCCTTTTCCATAGTAGCTGTTTTGATTGAGCTGTGCAGCGCGACCCCAACGTCATTTTACCACTGGCTCACAGTTACCATCTTACATGTGAAGCTTCCTCATGAGTCAGTCTAATTCAGAGACACTGGGCAAGAGAAGATAAGGGGAGAAATTCCAATCGATGACTAGAAAACATCTAACCCAGAGGTCTTCCAACCTGGAACGTTGTGAAATCTGTAAGGGGAAAAATGTTTGTGTGTTAACAGAAGAAGCCCCCCAAACCCAAAGGAGAGTCGACGTGGAGAGAAACAAACTCATTTTGTGGTGTCAATCTTTGGAACTCTTGCTTCTAGTTTCCTTGGTACATAAAAACTTGGACCATTTCTATGGCTTACATGCCTAATTTACGGTCTTGTTTTAGCTACTGTGAAGCAAGGTTAAGAGTTAAGCTGTAAACTGAAAGCAAAAATACAGGGTAGTCCACACATCCACGTCCACAAGAATATTCAGACTGAGTGTGGAAGCTGCCGTAGTATTCAAAAAATAGTTTAGGTGGCAATGACAAGACAAACATTAATCTTCCAAACTAAAACTTTTGTGCCAGTTACTACAGTGCATACTTACATATACCCAGAAATAACAATAAGAGAAAATAAATGTGGCACTTTTTCGTGCACTCTCAAAATGTGAAGGGGCATGTTTTGAATGTACTCTCAGTCTGAATATTTGGGGGGCCCACCCCTTGGTTTCACCTTTTATGTGGCCTCACCTTTTATGTGGTTTTCTAAGAACACAGTTCAGCTATAAACTGCCTTAGATGAAGCTCTTCCACAATCAGGACAGTGCTGGATCTTTCAGAACAGGCTTCATTATGATCTTTTTTATTCATTTCAGTTTAGGAGCAACATCCATTAAATGGCTAGTGAAGTCCAATAATTGTAGTTTCTTACATCCTCTTACACATTGTAATAGATATTCTGAAATCAAGTGAAATCAGCTGTATTTAGTTATCCTTTTTGCTGCCATTAACATACCCACAGTATTCATGATGCATATAAATCCATTAAGAGCTGTAGCAATTCTAACCATTTCATAATGAGACTTATTAGATAAAATATTAAGGAATAATTATAATTGCATAGAATATCTTTCAGTAACCAATAAAATTAATGGGGGTGGTTGCTGGTTTGAAGACGCGCTCTCCACCTTTTAGTTTTCCCCTTTACCTTCTTATATTTCTCGCATTTTTTGTATTTTTATCATGTTTTTTATGATTCTCTATTTGTTAGCCACCCAGAGTCGCTTTTATAGTGAGATGGGTGGTGTATAAATGTAATAAATAAATAAATACAAATATCAACAGTTAATTTATTTAGAGTAAACCATAACATTACAAAAACAGTGTTTCTTCAGAAGGTAAATCTCTTTAAGATTTAATAAATGATACATTTATATCCAGTATTGTTGAATTTTGAATGCCTTAGATTCAGATATCACTTCAGACATTTTATCCCTGGGTGGTCATGGGCAAACCAGATTTACAAGACTAAAAAAATAAACACATATAATTTGTACATATGTATATAGTCCATAGGGATGCGGTGGCGCTGCGGGTTAAACCGCTGAGCTGCTGAGCTTGCTGATCGGAAGGTCGGCGGTTCGAATCCGCGTGACGGGGTGAGCTCCCGTTGCTAGTCCCAGCTCCTGCCAACCTAGCAGTTCGAAAACATGCCAATGTGAGTAGATTAATAGGTACCGCTTCGGCAGGCAGGTAACTGCGTTCCATGTAGTCCTGTCGGCCACATGACCATGGAAGCGTCTACGGACAAACGCCGGCTCTTCAGCTTTGAAACGGAGAGGAGCACCGCCCCCTAGACTGGACACGACTGGACTTCATGTCAAGGGAAACCTTTACCCTTTGCCCTATATAGCCCATAACTCAATTTCCCAAGTATCCTGGGCAAAAATTACAAAAAGAAAAAAGTTGATCAGATTTTACTTTTTCATTAGTGCATCATACTTCACAAAAAGGTTGAGAATCACTGTTCCAGATTATTCCCCTGACAAGTGCTTTTGAGAATGAATGTTTTGAGGAATAGTTCTGCTTTTTAAAAGTATACTGTCAGATTCAGCAGTTTATTGTCAAGATAAGCCATGATTTTAGAGCTGTCAATTCCATATCATTTCTCTCATGTCTCCCATATTATTGTGGAAGAAAAAATCTACAGATTTATTCATGCCATACATGCACATAGCAAATTGTATTAGGAAGACCAGTTTTTTAAAATAAATAAATAATGTCCATATTTCCCAAATAGCTGAAGGTTCCTTTTCACTGCTCATCCAATTTTCCCTTGTCCCACTGTACTATTTCTTTATATGTGTCAGTTCATCATATAAGTGTTTCATGGATTTTTCAATTCTGCAGTTGCAAACTGTGGAGTGTCCTCTGACTCTTCCAAGCTGGGATCTTCTCTTTCTGGGTCCCTGAGAATATATGCAGTTCACTAAAACATGACCCCCATTCCTCTAGGTAAGCATTAGAACTGGCATAGAAAGAGTGAGAATATTTCTGGAGTTAAGATGGTTGTGGGGCTCCTTGCTCAGTAAGAAGAATGCTAACCTGCAGGTCCATGAAACACACAATTCTCCTTTCAGTTGGTTTTTCTTTCGAATCCATCAGTTTGTGACCACATCTATCACATTCGTGTGTTGTTCTTCTGTAGCTTTTAATAGTTCATTAAATGGAAAAAAGTAATTGTGCGGAAATCCAGCCCAGATTTCATCACATCATTGAAGAACACAGAAATTGCTGTTGAGACCCCTTATAGGGAGATCAAGTAAGATTTAAGAGCTGGAAAAAGCTTCAGCACCTTGTTCATTGCAGGGTTCCAAGAAAGCTAACAAGCTTTGTTTGTCTTGAGAAGCTGCTGATACTCTGAATCAACAACAACATAAACCTTTCAACATGTGATCCTGACTTTATAAATATCAAAGTACTTGAAAACCGTGATAGCAAAGGGCTCAGTGTGAAGGGGTGGCCTGTCAGTAGTAGCATGCATTGCATTGCGGACAATGCAGGTTACATCACCCATTCCAATCCAAGGGATTACTTCTTTTAATTAGCAGAAAATACTGTCTTTTCCGGCTCTTTGTTGACTACTGAAGTTTCAAGTTTGTGCTGACAGTACAAATATTACCACTTTTTCTTGTAAATTATATTTGTCAAGGGCCTTGAGTATTTCTCCACATGTTGTGGTAAACTTCAAAATGTTTACCTTCACTCCTTTGAGATGCTTGAAGTACCAGATTATTATTGGTATCAACTTAATATATTTTCCCTTGGAAGTATCAATTGACACAGATTTTCAGATATTCATGGCAAAAATTGCAAATAGGTTAGTAACTAGAGCTTTGGGTCTTAATAGAACTTCTGACTATACAGTTTTCTAATTAAAGCAGACACCCATTGACTGTGCACCATGGCATGGCAAACAAATGCCTCTTTCATAATTCACCTTGAGGAGTCTCCTTCACAGGCGTATTTGTTAACTGCTGCTAACACAATTAGAAGTTTTGGAATTGGTCACTATAGCCTAACTTGCCACCATCAGCAAGTTGATTCTTGGAGCATTTGGGGAGGGGGGGGTCTGCCTCTATCTTACTCAAAAGGGGGGAGGTTTTCTACAGTTTTCCACTGAATTAACATTTGCATTTAGGAGGTTTCTCTTTTTTTCTTAACAAGTGACTTTGATGAAGGGCATTGCAAAGATTTCTGGTCACCCAGTACAAATAAACCATCTTCAAACAAAACAAAACTGTGTATAACCCAAGTTTGGGGTATTTTTGACCCGAGGATTTAAATTTTACGACCATTTCTGCCCAGATAGGCATTAAAAAAGCTGAATTGCTTGATGCCATTGCTGTCGTATCAAGCATTTGCATTGTAAACAGTGAATACACAAGTTTTCCAGCTTGAGACTTGTGCAGGCTTGCTACTTGCCTTGCAGCTTGGGCCTTCTGATGCTTGTGCAAAAAGGCAAGCCTTCTGCTTACACTGTTGCTGCCAGCCAGTTGGGATGGGCTCCTTGAAACCCTAATACAGCTTTTTCTGGTTTGGAAGGTCATCCCTGGTTTGCATCATCCTCTTATAGGCATCACCCTATTATTGGCAGACTGTTTCAGTCTCCCATCTGTCACACAAAATCAAAACAGCTCAGTTCTCTTGTATAAAATTCTTGGGCAAATACCACACATCAAGTACTTGAGCACTTGGAAAATATGATATACTATTATAAACATTGTGTAAATTTCATTCTCTCCCCTCTTCATCTGAAATATATAGCTGTCACCAGTTTTCTCTGTTCCTGGTGGATTGCTTTAGGTCAGTGTTTTAACCATTCGGGACTACTGTCTATTACGAGAATCATGTTATCTAAAGATATTTATGGCTTTGAGTCTGGACATTCAGGGTCCAAGAGGGGAGAATCTTCTCTCTGGGCATTCCTATATCAAAGTATTAGCTTTCAAAAAGAGGATGTGATTCTGTTGCACAGGTTCTGTTCCATGAGTGTCTAGCAGCAGAAAACAATGTGCCCAATCTCACCCCTCTGTGGTTGACTTGATTCTGTTTATCTTCTTCAGAGAGAGCCTCTTAACAGCAGAAGGACAGGAGAAGGAGCAGACATCTTTCACCTATGATTTAAAAAGCACCATTCTGCTAACTCCATTATTTATTTATTTATTTTATTTTATAAATTTATTCACCGCCCATTTCTCCCCTACGGGGGGACTCTGTTACAAGACCCTATTCATTTTTTTTTTAACTAGATATGGATTTTCACATAAACCAAGAGGTTGGCATTGTGGAGGATGGGAAAGATGAAAATCAGCTGTCCACCAAGCAGTGCAGTGACCTGGGGACATTGTTGTCCTTCTTGCCAGCTGCTTGATATATTGTGATGGCAGGCTGCCATTGCTGTTGGATTGTTTCTATTTTGGGATGAGTATACAGCAAGAGGGAAGGAACAGCAATTAAGATAGTAGCTCTGTTACATAAGTTCAGGGACCATGTGATTAGTGTTCCAGATACCTTCAACCATGAAAATCTATGCTCATACAGGTATGTTCATCCTGATACTTCCAGCTACAATGCCATTGTTCTCAGTGACCAAGTGATCGGCTTGGTGGGGTCCATTCCATTGGTCTTAAACATCTAAACAACTAAACCTCATCGGCTGTCTGATTGCAGATATAAATAAATTGAGAGCTGGTTTGGTCTAGCAGTTCAGGTGTTGGACTCAGAGCAAAGAAACTCGGGTCTGAGTCTGTCCTCAGTCACAGTCTGAGTCACAGTCACAGAAGCTCACTAGGTGACTTGGGGCCAGTTGTTCACTCCCAGCCCAGCCCATCTGAGAAAAAATGGGAGTAGGGAACACTGCGTACATCTTCTGAAGCTCCTGAATGATGGGAGGATATAAATCAAAGGAATAATTTCCCATATATCTTTTAATAATAAACTTCAGCAACATAATACTTCCATGCATAGCAAGAGCTGTAAAACCAGTTGCAAAATATTTGTATCCACGTATATCCTGGGGATAGGGGCCAATTTTAATCTGTTTGGCCTTTCCTGTGCAGGCCCTTTTCCCACCCCAAATATGCTCCAGATGGTTGGGGCAGGTCTTTTGGAATATATGAGGATTCAAGATTAACTGGAGTGTGTCTTTACCCCTTATAGCAGGAGAAAGAGAAGGACTTGATGAACGTTACCTCTTCTCTTATGCCACACCCTGTGATATGAATGAATGAAAAACTCTTCCTCCAAAGGACAGATTCGGGATCCAAGCACTTGTATTGTATTTAGGGGCTTCCTAATTCTCTGTGAGAAGTGCTTGACCTAAATGGTATTACGTGTTCATGAAATGATAGGGTTTTTTTAAAAAATCTGCCACCTACAACTTTTTTGTTTTTCAAATTCAAGATGAAAACTTGAAGCAAAAACTAAGCAGGCTGGGGGAGACAGGGAGGTTTAACCAGCCTCTCATTGCAAAGGGCGTCCTTGCCAATGAAATTACACTAGCTGGATCATTAAATTCAGGCATGCAGTTGCTGCAAAATCTGTCCTAACATTTCACTATAAGAGGTGGAATACAGTAATGGAAGGTTAGTGGAAGAAATTGTATTAAGCTGCAAGAAGATTAGAACAAGGGGCATAGGGAAGCATTCTGTTTTGATGCATTGTTTCTTGCCTAGAAATCTCAGGTGAATAATCTGAGATGAGTTTAAAAGAGTGTAAAGTTATTGCTGGCCCTTGAAAGAAAAAGGCCTCTGGAAATAATAGTGCCCTATTTATAGCTGAGTGGATTTTCCTTTTAAGCATCTGACAAAGGTCCTGAGCTGCCAGCATGGTGCACCCACAGTCACTCCTAAAATATATTCTCTTCTGGGGAAAAGCTGTTTGTGATTAAATGAGGTCATTTCTGTCTGGATGCAGTAGATAGACAGGTTTATATCAGGTCACCCCTTCAGAAAACAAGACTGTGTTCTAAAAAGAAAGCAAAATATTTATTTCCACAATGGTTACCTCTGTATATTGCTTGCCCTCTGACTTATTTTCCATGCCTATATTTGAGAAAGACTAATCATGCTTTATTTATTAAAGATGCTTTTAGGATTTGCCCTGATAGTTATTATTACACTTTTTGACACTGATCCACTCTCTTCTGTATTAGGAATGCTTGAGTCCATTTTTAAGTATGCAAGGAAGACCTATAGGCTGCTTCTAAGTTTGGCGTTTCCAGTTGTACTCCCAGTACTAAATGCATAAGAAATAGTTATGTGGTTAGGCTGTTGACACGGGGGGTTTCACTTCACCACGTGCTATTTTTCTGGCCATGGGCACCATCAAGAAGAACCAGGACATGCTCAAAGGATATCCTGTTCTCCATTCATCATGGTTTGGTGTCATTTCAAAGAAAGAGCTCTCAGTGCCTTCCAAAGTATTGATCTGCTGGAAAAACAGCCATTAGTTTTCACTCTTCAGAAGGTGATTTTGTTTACCTAAATAGATGTAGAGAATTATTCCTTGTCAGAAGGAATGAAGCTAGAAGCAACTTAAAGAAGGACATGCAAGCTGCTTTCTTCGAAGTCATGACCACAACTCCAGGAGATTTTTTTGCTGGGAATTCAAAATTATATTAACTAACGTTCTCTTTTCCCCTTTCCTTCCATTTTTCAAAGGAAGTGCTGTATCTGAATCTGGGTACTTCAAATGAAATAATTTGTTTTGTTCATTTGCTTGCTGCAGCTGTCTACCCAGGGAGAAGCTAGCCAGGTGATTGGCCCATTAACTGAAGGGCAGAGAAGAAATGTGGCTGTAGTGAATTCACTCTATAAACTGCACCAGTCAGTTCTAAAAGTAAGTGCCAAGGATATTTATGAAGTTAAAGGTTTAATAGCCGGAGCACTCCAAACACCTGAACTGAATTGACCACTTCTCAAATAATTTCTGTGATCATTAGAATGGAGCTCAGTCTTTGTATTTCACCGGTACTTGTTAGAATTAGATATTCCTGCTTGGCATCCTGGGGGAGTCAGATGTAGAAGGGGACCAAACATATTTTTATTGTAGGCCCAGCTGGTAGGTCAGCTGGCCCTCCGTAGCTAATCAGTAAAATGAAGATTGGCTATACTCAGACCTCACTGCACAATTTAACATTGCTCCATGTATTTTTCTTAGGTTATCTCCAGCCAAAGTGTGTTTCCAACAGCTTCGGAAGAAATTGTTAGTGCAGCTTTGAAGGTAGGTGTGTGTTATAAAGTCACTGAGACAGATTTAAATCTTGCTGCGCACCACAGGCTTCTTCCCTGTCAGCTCAACCTCCCTCACAGGGTCATTGCTGTGGAGAAAAACAGGAGGAGGGAGTACTTTGCATGCCATCTTGAGCTTCTGAATAAAAGGTGGGATGCTAATCAGATAAATAAATAAATTTTGCCTGTGGGATCCTTAGATCCAACAGTTTTCAACTGGCAAAGAGGTCCATGCCATTGTATAGGAGCCCCCAAATACTTTTGTCATCTTAAAAATTACTATCAAAGGGGAAATGATTTCAGTATTTCGCAGGGGAGCATAATTTTAACTGTAATTAATTGTAATGAAATGTAAACATACAGAATTAAATTTAATTGTGATTCCAATAAAAGGGAATTTAAGTAGCTCAGGGTTGAACGGTTGGGTTCTTGGTGCTCTCTGGTCTTGGTTGCAAATGTTTCACTGCCCAACTAGGTAGTGTTGGGAAGGTAGGGTTGGCTGGTTGTTTATATATAGTGGCTTGCCCTGCCAGTCTTGGTGGGGGTGTGGCTTCTTCCTTGATGGTTGCTTGATTAGGGCTTTATTTCTTCCCTGATTGTTTTTCTGGTTCCTGCTTATCTGGGTGTTGGCTGCTGGAGGGGATATGTTCTGGGCTCTTGATTTCCTTCCTTGACTTTTGGTTGCATCTTTTAAAGAAGAAATCACACCCCAACCAAGACTGGCAGGGCAAGCCACTATATATAAATAACCAGCCAACTCCACTCTCTCATGCCCTGATGATGTTACCTAGCCTGGTAATGAAACATCTGCAGGAAAACAACCAAAGAGAACACCCAGAGAACGCCCAGAACACCAAAATTTAATTGTGTTCTCTTCCTCTTCCCCAACCTCCACTGTTGGGGGAACACGTACATTGCTCAGAGGACAAGGGCAACCTTCAATGATGGATACTATACACGGCCTCCATATAAAGTCTTGGCACATGCCATGCCTGATCTAGGCAAAGTTAACCACCTGGCATCCACTTGGTTTCAGTGCAAGGCAGTTCAGGTACTCAGCTGATCTTAACTGATACTCGTTGATGCTATGAATTTTTTATTATTATTATTATTATGTGCTGTGTTACCAAGTTGAATGAATCGTTTTTGTTGATAAAATAGGATTAAATTTATAGACCAATGCAAATACATACCAAGAGGGGTGGGAGATGCTTTATCTATTTAAAAAACAATGTCATACACTTTCAATTATCCATTTAGAAAATACCAGTGCCACCTTTCAGTTAAATATATTCTTTAAGATCAAACATTAAAAGGTAGCCATGCAGATAGAGGCTGCCCCCAGAGTGAGTCACTTCCGTTTGTAGAAATTTCTAAAAATGTCTATCCCATAATTTTCTACGTTTCTGGAAAATGCCTTCCGCTATCAAGGAATCTTGCTTTTGCTGGCCTTTGTTCAACCCCTTCCTCCGAAATAGGAAATTTCCTCCTAGGAACCCCAGTACATTTTATACCTGACCCCATGCACTCATACACCCACACTCACATATAAATACGCACGCCACTGTTCAGAATCGGAGAATCCTTCTATAGTGTAATCATACCTTGAAACTCGTGAAGTATAGTCCTTATTACTTCACATGGTTACTTTCTGAGCTGTATTTTATTCTTGGTTCTACCTTCTAGACAATCCATGATTTAATGGGCAATGCTGTGCAACCTTTGCTGGACTCGGTTGGCGATTCGATAGAAGCTATTATCATGACTATGCATCAGGAAGACTTTTCTGGGTAACAGAGCAACTGCTCCTGTATCGTCTTTAACAGGCCTAGGAGAGGCACACCGTGTGAATAACTGAGACTCCCTTGCCTTCGTGACCCTGCAACAGAAACACTAATCTAGCTGTGCTCCAATCTATTATGGAAGACAATAGATGTGATTCTGCTGCTGAGATGCCTGCTATGCTAATTACTTGTCTCTTTGGAAACTAAAACTGGGTGACCTGGGGGGCAGGGGCTATGAAACCCAGGAAGGACATTTTTAAAAGCAGGATTCTTTCTGATTATTTAATTTGTAATATTTTTCCATAGAAATCTTGGAGAAAAGGCTATTGTAGTATAATTAGCTTAACTTCGCAACAGTATGAAAACAAACAGGACAGATTTTTTTTAATGAGTTTTTTGCATTTACATTCACCAGGGTAATGAGTTTCAATTAGTTTTGGTAAGTCTCTGAAAATGGGAGAACATAGCCTTCATCAGGCCTTTCAGTCCCAGAAATTTCTCTTTTGTCTACTAAATTGAGCAAGAATGTCAGGTCTGAGCTGGACAAAGGAGAAAGGATTTTAAGAGTGATCAGAAATGCCAGGTCCATGTTTCTCTGAAGAGGAGCGGAAGGATGATTTTGCACATGTGCTACTTTTGGGCTTCTACGGACATCCAGTAACCACTGTAGGGCCCAACTAGGGGATAACCCTAGATGACCTTTTCTGTTCTCTAAAAATATGCATGGTTGGACCTGATTAGCATTTGGATGTACGACCATTAGGAAATCCTAAAACTTTAGGCTAAACTAAGAACTTAAAAAAATATCCCAAAAGAAAGCACTTTTGATTTGTTGCCGAGCAAAGGATGCTCCTCGTGTCTATGAAGTCCTGGGAGTTGAACTCACCATGAAGAGTTCCTTATTTGCCATTGAAGAAGATGAAGACTGGACTTTAAGCTAAGACTTTAATCTGGTTCAGCAGGACTCTGGTTATATTTCCATGCCAATGTTGCATCATGCATATGGAAATGTTGAGGATACTTGGACCTGTCGTAGGATGCAGAAATGGCCTTGCTGAGGTTTATAATAGATTTGACGATGAGAACTCCCCACTGTGCTCTAAACTCCTATGTTAAATGGGTGAGGCAGCTATACAAGGAAGTCAAACGGTGCAAACCTTGGTTCACCTTTGTTCATGTGGGGTTTCTCCACATGATTCTGAGAAACTTTGCTAGATACTTGCTCTCAGTCTCGCCTAATGAGGGTTTTAAAAGATTCGACAGTGTAATAAATCATTCTAATGCAGCTTGAAGAATACTGTAATTTCCCCCCCCAACCTTACCTCATTCTGTTTCAGCTCTGGTTATCCTTCACTGTCAGAAAAACTATCCAAAGATGAAGATTTCAAACAATAGTTTTAGCGGTTTTAAAAATGGTTGAAATAAATATAGAACCTCAATTCTTTCTAAAATGGTGACACTTCAAAAGATCTTACTGAGAGGTGTTGCTAAGTGGCCTCTGTGAGATGTGGATGGTGTTTATTTGCTTTGAAATGTGACTGCATCCCTTAGAGAGGTCCTGCTCTGCTGAAGAGGCCATGTATAATCCATGCTACAGAATTAGAATAACTGTAGTTATTTGGAGCCAGGCTAAACTGTAACTCCATGATGGGAACTGATATTGAAGAATTATACTGACAGCTGGGCCCTTTAAATTAGGGGGTGGATTTAGAGCTTAAGGCTTCTGGCTGATGAAAATGCTCTAGACTTTTGAGGGGGAGTGGTAGTTTGGGAAAGGGAGGGGGATAATGGGCTAATGGAAGAATAAGTTTTTGTCATGCCATAGTTCCAGAAACCAAAATTACATGCTTCAGACACAGCTTTCATAAAAAGCTCCTTATATGTCACAATTATGTACCTCATCTTACCATTGCATTCATGTTTTGCAGGGTGAGAGTAAAACCACATAGTAACAAACCTCCTTCAAGGGAAATGAGCGGAAAATTAATATTTTTCCCCCTTTTTGTTTGTCTGGCAGGTCACTGCCTACTTCAGGAAAGCCGGATGTCCCTTGCTCTCTGTACATGAAAGAGCTGCAGGGGTTTATCGCAAGGGTCATGAATGACTACTTCAGGCACTTTGAGTGCTATGACTTTGTCTACAAGAGCACCGAGGCCATTGCTCAGAGGGCCATCGAGATTTTCATTCGCAACGCCAGCCTGCTCAGGCCCCTGGGGGAAGGAGGGAAGATGCGGCTCGCGGCTGACTTTGCTCAGGTGAAGGAGGGATGATCAGTCTTAATTCTACTTGGTCTCCTTAGGTGCTCTGGATTGAAAACACTGTTCATCAGTCCATGCAGTGTTGCTGCTTCATGTCCTTCACCCAAACATAATTCTATTCTGCATCTGTTAAAGAAAAAAGAACTAGATCCTGATTTTATTGGTGTCGTAGATTACAACTGCTAACATCTGATTGACGTACTTGAAGAGCAGACACTTAAAGCTTTTGGCAATTACCTTGAAAGATACCCAGGGGCACTCTGCAGGGAGATCAAAAGTCAGGATGGCGTCTGTGACGGCACATTCAAAGCCCTGCCCTTTTTTACATGCCTTGAATGTATAATGCACTTATACAAAGGGGGAGGACTTTGGTCATGCCGTCAAGGACACCATCTTGACATTTTAGATGCACACATGCATACAGGGATGCTCCAGAGGGTACCACTTCTTGCCTTTTTGTTATGCATGTAAGCTTTGGAGGACCGCTGGTGAAGATGACTGAGCTTCAGATGTAAAGGAACATGCTGGATGTTCTTTCCATAGAGAGCTTTAGACTGGCCACCATGGGACCATTTCAAGCCAGCAACCATGATACAGACACATCCTGTGCTGTGACAAGCCTTTGTCAGCTGTTTTAGATAGGTTTCATATGTTACAAAGAGAGTCTATGTGTTGTTGTGATGACAAACTCTTTTTTGTGCCTTCGAGTCAGTGTTGACTCCTGGCAACTGCCTGGACTAGTCCCTGCAGTTTTCTTGGCAAGGCTTTTCAGAAGTATTTTGCCCTTGCCTCCTTCCTGGGGCTGAGAGAGAGTGACTGGCCCAAGGTCATCCAGCTGGCTTCGTGCCTAAGCCAGGACTAGAATTCACAGTATCCTGGTTTCTAGACTGATGCCTTAACCACTACACCAAACTGGCTCTCTTTTATTATCCTTCCAAATTTATTACTTTTCCCTATCTATCTACCTACCTACCTACCTACCTACCTACCTATCTAGCATTTTTCCCACAAGTGCAGGGTCTGCTTTGTTTGGATCAGCTGAATGTTGATCCGTTGGTTGCGACAGGAATTAACTGACCAGCTTGGCAATTACGATTTATTTACTATTCCAAGTTTATTAGTACTTCTTTTGTTGCCCTTCCAAAATACTATTATTCTTCAAAAGTGCAGTGACACCATATCATTTGTTCATAAAAGGGCTACTAACTCCCCCTGTGTTTGTTACTATTTACTAGAATAAGGTTTCCATAAATCTCTTGTAACTTGGAAAAAATGTTTTAGATAACTTAAAAAAAAAGTGAATGGTTAGTTTTGAATCCTACCACTATTCAGTTTTTCTTCTACAGATTGTTGGTGTTGCTTTGTTGTATTTTTTTATTTCTTATATTTCTCACTGGTTCTTTTCTACAGCAAAGGAATTACCAAACATCTCTTCATTCAAGGAGGAGGTACTTATTTCAGTAGTGAAACCACCCACAAAAAACCTCCAACAACACTCCTTTTGGATTGGCTGAACACCTTCAGGTTGCTCAGGTTAATACTGGTGTTCCACAGTACCAGTACTTAATCTAATTATAGACTAAGAAACTGTAATTTACTTGTTCCATTTACAGATGTTGATAGCAGAGTATACTTTAAAAAAAAAAGTAATAAGGGCAAAGTATTTGGTTATCTTCAGAAAGAACCACAATAATGCACTGTGCCTGCATTTTGACTCCTCCATTCTGGGTGTCTCTCCTCTCAGTGAGCTAAAATTTGGAACATGTTTCATGAGCAGATGTTTTTACACTTTACTGAGGGCACAAAATACTATATGCACCCAAATGTAAAACCTGCTTTGCCTAGAGAAGGTCAAAGGTTAAGTCCCTGGATCTGTACCTAGGCCAAAGCCCTAAAGAGGTGTTGGCAGTTAGTAATACCAGGTTAGATGGACTGGAGGCCTTACTCAGAAAGAAGCAACTTCTTATGCTCCTGCTGACTCTTCTGATGAGTTGAGGGATAGATGACACAGGAACTTCCTGTATGGATTCCAAAAGGACATTAGTTCCAAAATTCCAATCAAAGAAAAAAAAACAAAAAAGTTAGTGAGATGCTCATCTGCATTATCTGATTAAACTAATCAGCTGAGCCTCACAGAGAATTAAATCAGACGACGACTTTTCACATTTGTGAACTGTGCTCATGATTGATCTCGTATAAACTAAATACAGTAACTGAATATGATACCATAATTCAGTTTTCATACTCATATTCATAGTACGGGATGTAATGCAGTTTATACATACATGTTGCATCATGTATACAGACACTGTGCTGTCAACATCTGTAAATGGAAGAAGTAAATGATAGTTTCTTAATCTATGTACTTTGGAATACCAGTATTAACCTGAGCAACCTGAAGGTGTTCGGCGAATCCAAAAGGAATGGGGTTTTTTTTGTGGGTGGTAGGTCCATTCCGTTTCAATACTGAAATAAGTACCTTCTCCTTGAATGAAGAGATGTTTGGTAGATTCCCACCTCACGTGTCACACAGAAACAATTGAAAAAAAAAGCTTCTCAAAAAATCTTTTGAATAAGAGGTCACAGAGAATATGAGTTTTGTAATGAAAAGGCATTTAAAGGGCTAATAGAATTTCCTTTGACATTTTTGCGAAACAGGAATTTCAGCAAGAGCAAATATTGAGAAAGCTACACTGATTATAAGGGTTTCTTTAACAAATCTCATTCCAGAGATTCAGGCAAACATATGCAAGTTCTCTGGAGTCCTTGGTGTTTTCTGAGCTTGGCTGTTCACTTGCAGACATTTCATTACTCAAGTAACATCTTCAGTGTGAACACCATCAGTGCTAGTGAGTGTGGGATTTGCTCCCTGTTTATATACAGTAGCTTGCCCTGCCAGTTTTGGTGGGGGTGTGGTTTGCTCCTTGGTAGTTCCTTGATTAAGGTATTGTTTTCTGCTTGATTGTTTGTCTGGTGTTAATCCCTGCTTATCTGGGTGTTGACTGTTGGAGAGGGTGTGTTCTGATATTTTTGTTTCCTTCTTAACTGACTCACACTGATGATGCCACCTGGTTGGGTAATGAAACTCTGCAAGCAAACAACCAAGCTCAGAGAGCACCAAGAATCCACAGTTCAACCCTGAGCTACAGATACTCTCTTCCATTGGAATATGCAAGTTCATATTTGTATATGCCATTAAGATTTATAAACAATATATTTGTAAGGAAAAGGGTATTATTAAAACTTGTTTAATTTCAACATTCCTTTTTTAACTAAGATGTTATGGGAGCTATGTATACACATACGCATACAGACAAACACAAACACAAATCTATATATTTGGGGCTCTCTTGTTGAAACAGTGTGAAGGAAGCAAATTATAAGCCCCAAAATACAAAACAGGATGATTATATTTAAGCACGTAGAAAGCTCAAACTGAAAGGCGATAACAATCACTTATGTTGAACGTACAGCTCAATTTTCACCATTTAGGGCTGGTCTAAAAAGATTTGCTGAGGTCAGTGAGATAATTTAAAATGACATTTTCTTGACATTTATATATACTGCAAGGCATTATCTAGGAATGGTTGTACCTTATGACCTATTCATTATTAGGATCTTTGTTGTTGAATAACAAAAACCAAGTGCACTAAGGTTACGGTAATTTGGAGTATTTTAAGTTTTGTTAGTTTGGGAATCATATTTTGCCCTTTAAATGCCATGTAGTTCTGTATGATCAAAAGAAGGAAATGTGAACACGATGGAGTCAGAAACAGATGAAGGAAAACCAAAGGTTTTTTTTCACTATCTGGCACAAAAATACAGTCTTCAGGCAGGGGTTCTGAGTTTAGCAGAGAAAAAATAGACTTTCTTTAACTACAAAAAGTAATTTCATCTCTGTTGGCTGTAATGAAAATACATCCCAGATTTGTCAGAATGTAATATTTGTTACTTATATCCTGCCTCTTGTACTAACAACAATAATAATACCAATAAGCTGGGGGATTGGATGCATTATCTTCCTTGGGGGTAGAAAAATATAAAGAAAAATGAAAAAGATTTGGTGATTGATTTTTTTTTAATTGCTGGACCAATGGAAGAACTCTGGTGTTTACTTTCTGTTAAAATAATACTTGTGCTGTATTCAGGATCAGGTTATATTTTGCACAATCTGTCCAGTAGGAGTTGACATGTCCAAAGAAGTGAACCAGGATGGTGAGAAAGCTAGGAATCCAACCCTATGAAGAACAGTGAAACTTTTGAATGGGGTAGAGTAGCCTAGAGTAGAGACAGGTAAGAGAGCCATCATACCAGTCTTCAGATATCTAAAAAGATGTCATGTAGCAAAACAAACAAACAGATGGAAATTCCAGAGAAGCATTTTTCAGCTAAACGTTAGGAAGAACTTTCCCACAGTGAGAATTGCTCAGCAGTGGTTCAGTTGTCTTGGGTTGTGCAATCTCCTTCCCTGGAAGTATGTAAAGAATCTGGATCGTCATGGAGGATCTACAGTACAGGATGCTGTACTGTAATAACTCTGACAATTACCACAGCATCCTGCATTGCAGATCCTTCATTGTGAGTCAGAGTAGAGGGTCTCCCAAGTTCCTTTTAACCATATGATTCTGTTACTTGACCTTTAACTATATTAGAATCTTGTAACATCTTAATAGCTAACAGATTTTTGACAGTAGAAGTTTTTGTGAGTCACAGGTCATCATCTAATTAATGGACTATTATTCTGAGATAGCTGTAGGGTCATAATTTGGATGAACTAATTGTTGGTGGTGTAGTACAAAAACTATGTCAATATTTAATCCATGGGAAATGGGGTTGAATCTCTCTTTTTGGCAGTTTTCAGGGAAATCTCTCTTTGTAGTTCTTTTGCTCAAGAATGATGGATCTTGTATCAGTTACATCCTAGGGCACTGTTTCTCAACCTTGGCAACTTTAGGAGAAGTGTGGACTTCATCTCCCAGAATTCCCCAGCCAGCTATGCTGGCTAGGGAATTCTGGGAGTTGAAGTCCACACTTCTTAAAGTTGTCAAGGTTGAGAAACACTATCCTAAGAAGTTCCCCTCTGGATTTTGGACTGTAGAAACTGACACTGATAAGAACAATAATTTACCAGTGTTCAATAGACCATAATACTTGGAACTTTGGCAGATCTTGGAAAAGGCTAAGCAGAGTGAATTCCAGTGGAGAGAAGGAAATCCCAAGATTTCTCTAGGCTAGACTGGGAAGCCAAAAATACATCCCAGAAGAAGACAGGGCGAAACCACTTGCCCAGAAAACGAGAAGGATGTGTTGATGAAGTCACCAGGAGTTGAGCTTGAAGAATCCAGTTCACTTATTAATTACAGTACAATGATGTGGTGGCTGATGAGGCTACCAAAAATGCACTGCTTACAAAGTTACTGGAACATTGGTAACTAGAGGTGTGCACAAAACGGGAAATGTATTTTGTTTTTACAGAACAAGCACTCTGTGGCAGACTGGCTGAACCAAAACCCAGAACCTTTTGGCTGTTCCAGGTTTTGGCTGAGTCAGACTCCAGGTGGGTCTTATGAGAAAGCATGGCAATGCTTGATTTCTCTGCCATCACCATGCACCCAACTGGCCTGGCGCTTTGCCTCCCTGCTGCCATCGCAGACCCATCTGGCCCACTTCCCTCACCCGTCATTCCAGCATCTCTGCTCCACTTGCTATCCATTTCAGTAAGTTCTACAGAGCAAAGTGCTACAGCATATGGAATGGTATCTACTGTAGTACTAGCTGTCTCATGCAAAATTCTAGCCACAACAGACTTTGCGTGTTTGCCACCAAAGAGAACGGCTCACTGCAGTGTAACATACCTCCAGGAGGTATGCTTAGGGCACAGGGACAATCTGAAATGCTGGGTTTGTTTAGTGTAAAGCTTTAATAATGGAGCCGATGCAGATACAAAGACTTTATTGTTACTGGTCAAAGCCAAACAAACAAACTTTTAGAAATGGTGATAAAAAATTAGTAAACCACTGAATTGTTTGTTACAGAGCATGTAATGCAAACAAGGTAAGAGTTAAATTATGCTCAGTTGTTGGTCACCAGCTGTTGTAAAAGCTGATGCAGAGATTGCCTACTGTGAAACTCAATGTGCCACCGTGCAAAATTTTGCCACATTACATGCGATAGAATCATTTTTGTCTAGTGGAAATAAGGAAGTGTAAAATTGTTCCAAACGGCCTGGGAATTGCAGCAGAAGAGGTGTAAGATACTTAGCTTGGCACTCTCTGCAAAGTACCCTATAGTAAAACAGATATAACAGTCTCGATTGATTCTAATCCATGGGGCAAATGCACTCCTTATTTGGGGTGTTATGAAATCTGCTAGGGGCTATACCAGTGTTTCTCAACTTCAGCAACTTTAAGATGTGTGGACTTCAACTCCCAGAATTCCCGAGACAGTGTGCTGACTCTGAATTGTGGGAATTGTATTCTCAGCAGATCTGGACAGTGCAATATTGTGAGAGACTGCTGGGATTCAGCAGGTGAATCTGCCTCTAAGATTGGTTCTGTCCAGTCTTTTTTAGGACTCTGAATTAGCGGATTAAAACAAAACCTATTTTTCTTACAGATGGAGTTAGCCGTGGCACCCCTTTGCAGACGGGTCTCTGATCTGGGAAAGTCCTACAGACTTTTAAGATCATTCAGGTAAGTGATGTTCAACAGCTGATACTGTGATTCTGTTGTTTTCATTAACAAAAATCAGTGGCTTCTCATTTGTAGGGGTTTTAATTAAAACCCTCTGGCAGCATCACATGTAAATTACCAACAAATTACATTTTTCCCCTTTAAGGTTTTATTCAGAGTGTGACTACAGCATGGAGAAATTTGCCATGCAAATGTCAGCTAAATTGTACCTTTTTGCTTTTATTTTTGATCTCAGTTCTTGTGATAATGAGCTGTGTAGTCACACGAAGGGTTTCCCCCCCCCTCCTTTCTCTTTCTCTCTCCTTTTCCCCCCTCTTAGAAGTAGAGAATTTATAATGTGATGGCGGAGGATTGTTTAATTAAAATAATAAGTTGTTACTGCAAACAATCACCTACCCAATTCAAAAATAGAGGAGTATGAATCCTGTGAAGCAAATTGGCAAACGGTTGCATGCTGTGTTGCTGTTAGTTACATGCCATTAAGCCAGGTTCAATCTCTGGCAACTGATGATAATCAGTAGCTCTTCCAAGGACATCCACCTTATCTGTGGTCTTCTCTTCTGCTTTGCTTGACCTTGCCAAGCATCCTAATTTTTCTAGTCCATCATCTCCTTGCATCACATGTCCAAAGTATGAGAAGTTTGTTCACATATTGTGATTTGTTGTTAGCGTAGCACAGTGTTTCTGATCTCTGGAAACTTTAAGATGTGTGGCCTTCACCTGGAATTCTGGGAGTTGAAGTCCAGACATCTTAAAGTTACCAAGCTTGAGAAACACTGGTGTAGTATAAAAAAACACACAGAAAGAGGCTGGTGGCTTATTCAACTCAGTTGTAGCTCATGGAAGCTGATGCCTTTTAATAAAATGTGTTAGTCTGAAAAGGTGTTACCAGACTCCTTCTGATTTTTGGCTACCATGGATTAACATGGCTCTCATCCTACACTGTCTGTAAATAGAAGAGAATTCTATTCTTGGCTTCTGACTTTTTGTAGGTAGAGAGTAGACTCCGATAAACAAGATGTGAGACTAGGCTGTCATTGGATAGAGTAGGGCCTTCACCCAGAGAGGTCCAGGGCTGAGACATTCCAAGAAGGGAATGGGAAAAAGTGAAAATGTGGTTATGGGAACACGGTAGCTGCAGAAACTAAACTTAGCCTCCAGTGGGCACTGCGTGGCCCAGCCTCTATGGTAACATGGGCATCCACCATGACAAGCATTCTGTTACTAAATGTTTGAAAGTCTTAACATTCTGATATATGCTTCCTCCTCCCCCAGACCAATGCTTTTCCAGACCAGCGAACATATTTCTAATAGCCCAGCTGTGGGAGATATCATCCCATTCAGTACCATCATCCAGTTCTTATTTACAAGGGCACCGCCTGAACTGAAATCCCCATTCCAGGTAATAAGATTACGTAAACCTTTCCTATGAAATATGGCATCAACACTGGGAGAACATTTCTCTCCAGTTGCCATAACCAGTACAGTGTGTGCTTACTGTCAGCTTGCCTTTGGCAAATTTTGATAAGTTCCTGGAAGAAGGTCGCAGGCGTTTTCTGTTCTGTTAATTTCCAACAGCATAATATTTCTAAGCTGTTTCCAAAGAGGAGGAATATTAATAGTGGCCTTTCTTACATTGTTATGATCACAAGTTTAGAAATAAAGAGTATAAATCCTGAATATGTAATGAAATCCATCAGGAAATATTTATTCACCGTTCATAGAGGGGATTGTGTTAAGCTGTTGCAGCAAAAAAATAAAATAAAATAAAATGCCTTGAGGCACCTTATAGCCTAACAAAAGTATTATGGTATAATATAACATTTCTAAGCAGAAGCTGTTCAAAAGCTAGTCTTTTATTATCCCTTATATTCTAAGGGCTAAATGGATGAATTTCTGCATTATGTTCCCTTCTATGTTAAGTAGTTTGTTAATAAAAGAAATACTTTTACAAGTAAGAAAAAACGGAGCATTCCAGACTTATCTAAAGCTGCCTGTAGCATCAAGAA